>NW_020837954.1:18163875-18832538 GCF_003676395.1 Aethalodelphis obliquidens
AACCCCATGGATAACAAAATTCACAGATGCTCTAGTCCCTTGTATAAAATGGTGTAGGACAGTCGGCCCTCCAGGGCCTCTGTTTTGACAGTGCTGAGCCCTTGGATAGGGATATGAAGGACAGACAGTAGTCACTATTTCTTTATATTTTGTATGTATTATGGGTACTTTATATTTATTTTTCCCCCTAATATAAGAGGTTTTAATTTAACAATTAACATATTTCCTGAGATTTACTTTTGTACTTTTACAAATCTACTTGTATTTCCTTACTCACATTTTCATCCCCACATTTATTTCTTCATACTTATTTTACACCCAAATCTGATGACCTGGCTGTCTGTTGAAACTGCTGACTCATCTCCTTATTTCTGCATTGCTTCCTTCTTTCTTCCCTCCCTCTCTTCCTCTCTCTTCCTCCTCTATTTCCTCCCTTTCCTTCCTTCCTTCCTTCTTTCCTTCCTTCCTCCCTCCCCCACTTCCTCCCTTCCTCCCTTTCTTCCTTTCTCTGTCCCTTCCTTTGGGGGACGGGATTAATATGTACTATATTATATATTTTATATATACACTACTATATATAAAATAGATAACAAAAAGGACCTACTGTATAACATAGGTAACTGTATTCAATATTTGTAATAACCTATAAGGGAAAAGAATCTGAAAAAGAATATATATACCTGAATCATTGTGCTGTACACCTGAAACTAACATGATGTTGTAAATCAACCATATGTATTTAAAAAATTAATTAATTAATTTTAAAAAAGATGAACTCCATAGTTTTAGATTCCACATATAAGTGAGATCATATGGTATTCATTTCTCTCTGACTTATTTCACTTAGTATAACACCCTCAAAGTCCATGCATGTGTTGCAAATGGCACAACTTCCTACTTTTTGATGGCTAAATAATACTTTATTATACATTTCTAATATATAATATATTTATTCTAATATATATCACATTTTCTTTACCCATTCATATATAAATGGACACTTAGGTTGTTTCCATGTCTTTGCTATTGTGAATGGTGCTGCAATGAACTTGGGGGTACAGTTATCTGAGATAGTGATTTTGTTTCCTTTGGATATATACCCAGAAATGAACTGTTGGATTATATGCTAGTTCTATTTTTAATTTTTGAGGAAACTCCATACTGATTTCCATAGTGGAAATTTACGAATTATACTCCCAGCGACAGTGCGCCAGTGTTCACTTTTCTCCACATTCTCACCAACAATTGTTATCTTTTATTTTTTTCATGGTAGCCATTTTAATGGTGATATATCATTGTGGTTTTGATTTACATTTCTCTGAGGACTTACTGATGTTGAGTACATTTTGATGTACTTATTAACCTTTACATGTCTTCTCTGGAGAAATAACAAGTCCTCTATTCATTTTTTAATCAGATTTTTTTTTTTATGCTCATGAGTCCTATGAGATCCTTATATATTTAGGACATTAACCCCTTACTAGATATATGGCTTACAAATATTTTCTCCCATTATGTAGACTGCCTTTTAATTTTGTTGATTGTGTATTTTGCTGTTCAGAAGCTTTTTAATTTGACGTACTCCTCTCTGGATTTTTGCTTTTGATGCTTGTGCTTTGGTTTCATATCCAAAAAATCATTTCCAGAACTGATGTCAAAGAGCTTCTGCCCCTAAGTTTTCTCCTAGGAGTTTATGGTTTCAGGTGTTACAATTAAGTCTTTGTTTCAAGCTAATTTTTTGTGAATGGTGTAAGATAGGGGTCCAATTTCATTTTATTGCATGTGAACATCATTTATAGTATAATTTATAGATGTGACTATATTTCCCCATTGGCTCCTTGTCACATATTTTACCATAGTTTACCATATATGCATTGGTTTGTTTCTGGGCTCTCAATTCTGTTCCATTGGTCCATGTGTCTGTTTTTATGCCAATACTATACTGTTTTGGTTACTATAGCCTTGTAATATAGTTTGTAATCAGGAAGTGTGCTGCTGCTTCTTTCTCACGATTGCTTTGGCTATTCAGTCTTGTGTTTCTATACAAATTTTAGGGTTTTTTCCTATTTAGTGAATAATGCCATTGAAATTTTGATAGGGATTACATTAAATCTATAGGTAGATTTGGGTAGTATGGGCATTTTAGCAATATTAACTCTCTGATCCATTAATATAGTATATCTTTCCATTTACTTGTGTCTTCTTCAATTTCTTTCATCAACACCCTATAGTTTATGGTGTATAGATCTTTCACTTCCTTGGTTAAGTTATGTTTTCTATCTCTTTGTTGAACTTCTTATTTTGTTCCTGTATTTTTTCCTCATTTTGTTAAATTTTTATCAGTGTTCTTGATGTCTGAGCATGTTTACAACAATTATTTTTAAATTCTTTGTTGAGCAATTCATGTATCTCCATTTCTTTGGAGTCAGTTACTATTAGTTTACTGTGTTTCTTTGATGGAGTCATGTTTGATTCTTCCTGATCCCTATAGCCTTACATAGGTATCTGCACATGTAAAGAAGCAGTCTCCTCTTCACCAACAGGTGGGACATGCTATGACCCCAGGTCTACCTGTGTAGTGTGCCAAGTGCAGGACTGTATGGCAGCTCTGGGCCCTAGGGGAATGTAACGTCTCATTGGCTCAGGCCACTGAGACTCATCACATTGACAACTGCATGGACCTTGACAAGCACTGCAGGAGGTTCTTACTGGCTGCAAGGCAGTTGGGTTCCTCAGCAGTGCCCCCAGTTTCAGTAGCTAGGGACCAAGGCATGTAGCCGTGATGGCCAGAGTAGGTGATGTGCACACACTGTGCTGCGGGGGCCAATTGTAGGTACTGGTGTAGTGGCAGGGGTCAGTTGCAAACACATATGTAGTGGTGGGGGTCAGGGCCAGAAGCAAGTGCCTGGACCAACTGTGAACACACTGGCAGCTGCTGAGGACTTGGCTGTTGGCATGTACTACTGTGGCAGCAGGATGGCTGTCCAGCAGTGGAGGGCAGTAAAGAGACTCAGCCTAGTGGTGTGCAAGTACACAGCTAGATGGGTTAGTCCCAAGCACACTCCCAGCAGTGGGGTTCAGTCGTGGTGTTCTAGGCTAGTGTACTGCACTCACCCAGCCACAGAGGTCTAGTATAGATGTGGGTATGGATCCCCTATTCTTGTGGGGGCAGGACAGGGGCTGAGGAAATGGAGAGGAACTCAATTGACTGGCATCTGACAACATGAATACCTGTGGGGCAAAACCAGTGAAATCTGCAGGGGGTTGGTGGCAGCTGTGATGGCCATTGGTTCTTCAGTGGTGAAAGCAGATAGTCCTCTGAAGAGGACTGGGAACGATGGCTGCTCATGCTCCATAGCTGATATTGGTAGTCCCTGCTCTTCCTGCTTGTTCCTAGCCATTTCTATACATCTCAGCTTTGCTGGTCTTTGGATGGGATGAAGCTAAAGTAGGTCCATTGTGCACGGCCCTGAAAAGTTGGGGAAGCTGGTTATTCACCCTGCTCTCCACTTGCCAGTGAGGGGAACTCTTTCTAGCTGGAGAGTTCCCTCTTGGCACTGAACAATTCTGGCCTAGAGGATTGGATGATGCAGGCAAAATGAAACTCTTCTTCCTTTCCATTTTGTGTAGTTATTCTCAAAGTTTTTGTTCCACTGTGTTGCTGAAGTTTCTTAAGTGCACTCCTGAGCTCTCTCTGAGCCATTTGATTTTCTGTGGATAGCTATTTAATTGTTGATCTCCGTGGAGGCACAGAGGTTGGGGTATCTCCGTGGAGGCACAGAGGTTGGGGTCTCCTACTTCACTGTCTTAGAGATGTCACTCCTCTAAAATAAACTGTTTGCTTGAAGGTTTTTGACAGTAAAATTTCATATATTTCCATGCTAAACCCTCATGAGCACAGGCTTAGAGGTTAAAGTTTATTTTCCATTCATCTTTATAATGTGGATAAAGCCCTTTGGCATCCCAAGTTTATCTTGGATGCTCTTTGACTTGCTGCCTTGGGTAAGCCTTAACCTTTAATTCGGCTCCAGTGTCCTCTGAAATATTTAAAGCAAAAGCCTAAGCACATTAGGGTTCAGAGCATAATGTCAGATCAAGAACCAGATTTAGTATTTGTCTGTCTTCACACCTTTCAGCCTCCACTTTATTTTTGGCCTCTAAAGATTTGCTACTTTTTGTCATCTGGGCATTAGATTCGAAATACTAAGTATTTAAATATTTTATCCTATGTTTTTAGTTGTTTTCAATAGGAAGTTTATTCAGTGTTTCTAATCTGTGATATTGCGGGAAATTGAAATCTTATGTACCCATTCATTCTCTTAATCACTTAGTAGTTTCTGGCTGTGAAACCGATTTTCCCACATTTGTTTTATATATTACTTTAGCCAAGTTTCTGTTTTTAGAAGATATCTAATTAGAATAATTTGAATGAATTATCCATCCTTAAATCTTTCCACAGGTAAAATATAGACTTTTTCTAAACCAGTTATTAATCTGTGGTTATATATTATAAATATAAATAGTTCATTTTGAAATATCATCCTTCTCTTATTTATTATGGCAATTTGGTACATATGTTTATACATTTGACTGGGCATTTATTTCCTACAGAACATCATTTTCCAACTTCTCTGGGTACAGCCCTTCTTTCCTTTGGCACTGTCATACATTAAACCATATGGGAGGAGATGACTAAACCCAAATTTGGGTAACCTCTACACCAAGCAATAGTCTTAATGTGTCACAAGCTAAATTATTCAAGTCCTCTTTTGGTAATTTGTATTTTGAGTGAATACACCTATAGTCAAAAGGTGTTTGAAACTGAATCGCCTGAGGTTTGTGCCTGAAAGTGAGATCCCAGAAGTGTCATGGTCACTTGCCATTATTAAGCTGCCTTCCGTATGTTAGCAAAGCAGTAATCTGCCAGTACATAAACTTTAATTTTTTTAAATGTCACTTCCTTTAGTAATAAGAATTCTTTCATATTGATAGACACCTCATCTTAAAGTAGCTTATATTTGAAAAAAGAAAGAAATGATTAATAGGGAAGAAGGAAGGAAGGAATGTAGGGAGGGAGGGAGAAAATAAAAGAAAAAAAGAAAGACATTTGTTCACTCATCCATGAAAAGTTCCAGACATGGATGGACTCAGGGCCCCAAACTACTGAGTATGGTACAGATTTTCTCTTTCTCTTGGTGATGACCTTCTCTGTGTTGACTTCATTTTCTAGGCATCTCTATACAAGTCATCATTAAGAAATATGGCTACAGCTCCATTGTTCTGTCATGATCTACATTTCAGATGGACAGAAAATATGTCTCCAGATAAAACCAAAGAATGTCCTGGAAAGATATCATTAGAGAAAGAAAAGTAATTTGCAACCTAAACAAGAGTGAAAGGGGGCTCTGAGAAAGTCTAGGTTATGAGGCCACCTCAGGAATCTAGAAGGTGGAGTGAGCATCACTCAAAATTATGTGGACCAATGTGGTATGAATAGTGGTTCTTCAAAAGGAAAAATCAAATTCAAATGCAAGAAGTGATACAATGTCAACCAAATAGCACAAAGGCCATTATACTTTTTCTTGTTTTCCATCCAAATAACACTAACTGAAAAAATGGAATACAATAAAATAAAACTTCATATCATTTGCATTTCTTTTGAAATACATCCATGTGAAGATGTACACAAAGCTCGATCTTTACTGATACTTAATCACTAATTTTTTAAAAAAAGAAAAATAAGGACTTAAAGTGCAAAATATAAGATGCATTCTATTTTATTTACAGGTATGTGCTTTTTCTCAAGGGTTGATCTGAATTAGCATCATGAAAATTTATGCCATTTTTTAAAAAGACATAAGATAGTAACAAGTTGACTAGATCAATGAAAATATATAACTTAAGTATACAACACAATTCAATTCAGGAGAGTGCTTTTATCCTTGTATTTAGAGGATGGTATGTTTTTATCATCAAACCTGGCACTGACTACCATGAATTTATTTTTGAAGAGAATGTTGCTGCGTGCAGCTCATGCTATGAGTGTTTTTTTTTTCAATGATATGTTTAAAGTGATCTATTGTGCTTGATTTTAGAACTGAAAAAATTAAATCAATTTTTTTCTTGTCTGAATGATTAACTGAGAAACTCTTGTCTTAATTTATATCCTTCTTTATAGATATATATATGTTATTACATATGGAGGTTCAAACTATCTACCTTCCTCCATAATCAGAGTAGGCATTATTACATAGTCAGAAGTGTGTGTCCTTTGGAAAGAGGCTTATTTTTGAAACCTGAATCTGTCTTTTAAAATTGTGTCATGTTGGACAGGAAATGTAACTTCTTCATGGCTCAGTTTCTTCATCAGTAAAATAAAAATCCTAAAATCTGTCTCACAGAGTTGTCAGAATAAATTGGATGATATATTTAAAACACCTAATAAGTCTACCCAACTGAAATTATTAAAACATTTGTTCCGGGCTTCCCTGGTGGCGCAGTGGTTGAGAGTCCGCCTACCGATGCAGCGGACACGGGTTCATGCCCCTGTCCGGGAGGATCTCACATGCCGCGGAGCGGCTGGGCCCGTGAGCCATGGCCGCTGGGCCTGCGCGACCGGAGCCTGTGCTCCGCCATGGGAGAGACCACAACAGTGAGAGGCCCACGTACCGCAAAAAAAAAAAAAAAACATTTGTTCCTTTGCTTTAAGTTATTACATCCTTGCCCCTTCTTCTCACACATAAGTACTCAACAGTACAAAGTTCAACTATACCAGGTTGCTCACCATTATCTGTAATTTCTGGTCTCTGTGGTTTGGATCAAATATTACCTCACAGTAAAACAGAGACAACTCTTGCTTCTCCTTCAAGGCCCAGATTAAAAGTATTTATATAGCATTTCCACTCCCTACTCTTCAAAAATTGAATTAATCACTGTCCCCTTTGTCCTCCATAACCATTTTAAGCACTTATAACATTCTCATGTATACTATAATTATGGTTATAAATTTCTCTCTTTCAGCATATCAAATCACTAGAAGGACAAGAGTTGTAGGAAAGAACCAGGGAACACACATTCTTATACAGGAGCATTAATTGTAATTTGTTTCTCTTCCCTCCCTTAAAAAACACCAATAAAGAGTTATTATTATTTTTTTTTACTGTTCTCAATATGTGGCACACAAGCTTTTAGCACTGTGCCAAGTATACAGAGAATGTTCAATAAAGAAAATTATCATTTTGTGGTCAGTAGAGCCTATCGGAGGCAACATAGCTTAACACTCAGGAGATGAGACTCTGGAGCTGTCTACATTTGAATCTCAGTTCCTCCACTTTCTGAAAGTGTGAAATTTAGTTAATCGTAAAATGGGATAATAATACCTTACCCCATTGGGTTATTAGGAAAATTCAGTGAGTGATTTTTTTCGGTAACTGCAATAGCATTAGAAGAATACTTGGAGCATAGTAAGCACATATTGAATAGAGAATACCTAAGAGTTAAGCTCCGGGAATCATATCTTTTGAATTGGTGGTATACCTTCTCCTATCTGGGGGAAATTGTGGCAGTTATGTAGCCTTTCTATACCATTACTTTTCACCTACAATGTGTGAATACTATGCCATAATTTAACCTGGAGTATTAATTGAGACAATGCTTATGTAGGGTCTGGAACAAAGAGATCTCTGAATACATGATAGTTACCATCATCATTTGCCATTTCTTAAAAAATATGTTCTTGACTGCTCCATATTCTTTATTTTTGCCATTGAACTCTTGGAGAAAAAACTTCACACCATTGTGTCTTATCTTCTAGCTATCGGAATATCACATAAATTATAAGAAATAAGATCCCTTTTGGAAATATCTGTTAGTACCTGAAATTTAGCTACTCAGAGGCATATTTTCATAATTAACTCTGTTCAAAGTAATTAAAGTGAGGTACCTTAGGCTAAGTAAATTTCCAGAAGAGGCACTATTTTCTCATCATTAGTCACCTGAAAATAGGCAATGTATGTATAATCCTTAAGTAAATCAACACCTTAAAGGCAGGTGTAAAGCAGCAGGGAGGGTGTTACTCTTTTAATTATATCAGGTTAATGTCTAGGAAAGAAATCACAAATAAAAATATAAACAATTTTGACATATAAAAATTGAATTCTTAAATAATCTGTACTAATTGTGGCAGCTGTACAAGGTTCAATTTCCGATCAAGATTCACAGAACCATAAATAAAAATGTTTACAAATCCACAGTTCACTGCAGAAAAATACAGTATAGCAACAGCATTAGTTGAAACATGAATCACAACCAAGGGCTGCCTCACAGCAAGGAGTATGAACAGATCTTGTGTGATTCCCCAGTTGCCTTACCTCCATAGGGTCTGTACCAGATATTCTTCTTTCTCAAATCAGGAACCAGTATTTTGGCCATGAAACTTTTTGGAACTAAGATGGAGTTGCTGTAGTCTGCTGGTCACCTCAGCATATTGTTTTTATGTAACCAGCCCTAAAGACAAAGCCCTCTGGGAGTCTTAGAAGGACCAGGTGCAATTCACAAATCTCACTGCTATTAAAAACAGTGCTGTTAAATCGGTGCAAACTGCCCCCAAGTTCTTTGAGTATATGGTTAAAAAGCAACACTATTAACCAGTCTATTTGAGCCAGACAAAGTATACATAGTATAATAAATCTCATGAAAACCAGTTGGAAGATAACCAAACCTCAATAGACAAATGAGATGTATAATACATACACATTCAGAAAAGGATAAACACACAGGAAAATAATATTCAGATTCAAAAAATTAAACAAATCAACATAACAATTCAATTTTTCTCTCTTCATGTTAATTTTTATCACCTTTCAAGAAATAAAGTTTACAAATATTATTATGATTAGCAAGAATTAAGTGGGACAGGTACTCTCATACCCTGCTGATGGGACTATAAATTAAAACAGGTAAACTAGCCTGAATTCGGTAATCAGATGTCCATATTAGCTGTTTGGCTCAAATATTTGTCTAGAATGGAAATCAGGAATTTGATCTATCCTTCTACTTTCAAGCTCATACACTATCTGTTTGAACTTGTCACACATAATTTTAAAATATCATCAAGTTAGATTTCCCTTCTTTTATTTGAATAGAGTGAATATGAGTGATAGGTATACTGTAGTTTCCTCTTATGTAAGATATCACTGGTACTAAATTTTTACCCCTTTAATGCCTCATCATATATATTAAACAAATGACATATCCATATCTCCTAAAACATCCACTTTTGTTTACTTTATATTTAAGTTTAGTACTTATCTGAGGGGAATTGTAATATTATTTGTATTTCAAGTCTGGAGATTCATATTCTAATTGTGTTTTTGTCCCAAACTGGCTATATATTATAACTAACTTGCTCTTCAGTTCACTTCAATAGTTAATTCAAAATTCTCTCACAATTCCCAGACTTTTGATTCTTCCTCCTTCCTCCTCCCCTTTTCACACCTCACCTCCCCATCTCCCTCCTCTGCTTCCCTGAGAATACAAGAGTCATCACAATAGAAAACACCACAACTTTCTCAGTCCACGGCCATGTGCATCTGCACAATCCTTCTCTGCTATTGTTGGCTAGTTCCCAGGCAGGCCCTCTAGCCTTCTGGAAGAATTTTAGTCACTGAGTCTCCCTGATCTCTCATATAATTTTCTAATTTCCCATTTAAATCTTATCTTTCTTTCATTATTTAAAGTATATAACTAAAACTTAAACAGAAGTTTTCTACCCCTTTACTTTACTCTCCAAATAATACATTATACCACCTTACCCTTTCATAACAAACTTTTTGAAAAATGATTCATATTTATTATACATTGTTAAAGAAAAAAATATTCAATGACACTTTTTAAAGCCTGGTAAGGAAGACTTTATTTGGAGACGCGTCATTATATTAATAGGTATAGGGAACACTATGATGAAATTTTGCAGTGTGGAAGAGAGACTGGGTTTAACTCTGAATACAGTATGGGCAAGTGGGAATTTATAGCCAAAGAACTGGGTGGTGGTCAGTGTATGGAAAATAAGAGAAAACATCAGGGATATGGGGGATTCTGGCTAAACCAATCTAATAGATCTAAGAGGATTCTTGCTAAAGATGGGTAGGGTAATCAGATATCACCTGGGGGACTGTGGAGAATGAGAAACCTGATCAGATATCAACATGATCAGATATCAATGGTGGGGAAGATACTGACTAAAGTGACTTAGCAAGATTCTTGCTAAAACTGGGTTTTATAAGGAAGTCCACAGACGGGCCTAGGAGAAGGTTCAGGAGCCTGAGTAAAGTTTAGTCAAGCAAAGAATTTTGTCACTATCTCCTTAAGGTCTCCTCACAAGAGCTTCCCTAATAAGTTCCAGCTATAGTTTGCTCCATCAATCTATAGAAATCACTCTTTCTAATGACAAAAATGACCTACATGTATGCAAA
This sequence comes from Aethalodelphis obliquidens, assembly GCF_003676395.1. NCBI lineage: Eukaryota > Metazoa > Chordata > Mammalia > Artiodactyla > Delphinidae > Aethalodelphis > Aethalodelphis obliquidens. The sequence continues at coordinate 18,174,348 of NW_020837954.1, forward strand.
CCTAATATAAACCTAATGGACATTTTGTACTTCTTATCTTACTCATTCATTTTATTGTCTGCTTCTTGAAAGTCTTTCTTCCTTTGATCTTTTCTGGATTTTTTCCTATCCAGATACTCTGTTTACATCTCATAGTGCTATTTTTATTCTTCTATTTTTATCCTGCCTATTAATATTAGAGTTATTCAAAGCTCAATTCTATGCCATTTTCTCTTATTATATTTCATTCTCTATGGCTACAATCACATTCTATATGCAAATGTATATCATACATTTATATTTTTAGATTATCTCTCTCCTTTAACACCCTGGTACATAATAATCACTATATCAGAGTTTTCTAGTATCCTTGATATATGATTACTTTTAAGAGTATCAGTCCTGAGCGTCAGACCAACAGAAGCAGTGGAATACGGTAGAGAAAGCTCTGCAAAGGTATCAAAGAACAGGTATTTTTTCCATCCTCAAACTAATTATGTGACTTTACACAAGTAATTCAGCTTCTACTGACCTTATCTGTTCCCTTATCTATATGCAAATGCAAGATCTGCATTATTAAATAATCTTTAAGGCCCTTCCAACTCTGAAGTTTTATTATTCAATTTCAGCCTGGCTAGCTCAATGATCTTGATACTGATATTGATAAGTAACGTCACCTTTTATTGCAGTGTTGTAAGTTATGGCATTTATATAGATAGCAGAAAAATGCATTTAAGGTCATGAAATAGTTTATAATAAACTTTGTTCTCCTATAAGTATACTTAGACATGAACTTTTTAATAAGACATCATTTAAAGGAAAAAGGAAGAAAGATTAAAAAAAGAAAGAAAAAAAGGAAGAAAGAAAGGAATGAACCAAGGAAGAAATCTTAAAAAAAAAAAAAATGAATTAGGTTAAAAAAAATTAAATACACACAAAACTATGGCCGGATATACTAGAAAACAAAATACAGAATTAGGACTCATGAAGTAGAGAGATGAAAACAGAATACTGGGAACAATGTAGGTAGATGGGAAAATTGCCCAGGAATGAACAAGGGTTGTAGAGAGAGGTTCTTCTCCTGTGTGTGCCTATGCCAGAAGTAAGGGCTGGACATCTTTAAAGGACAACTGATGATAAAGTTTCTTACTTCACAATGTCCTCTAAGATAGTTTTGTCCACTACAAATCAAAATCTCCTGGTTGATACAGTTTAGGAGAAAAGAACACTCTTTAAAAACAGAATCTTCCTAGTCATTGTCCCATGGTAGGAATTTTATTGTCTAGGCCCTAATATATAGATCATTTTATACCAAACTCCAATTAAAAATTAGGCATATAACTGCTTCTATGCAAAAAAAAAAAAAAGAGATATAAAAATATAAAACTACAAAATTCACAATTTAAACAATAAATGATTATTTAAACAATGACTGATTTTAATAAATTAGGGAATACAATTTTTATAAAATCGAATAATGAATAATGAAGACACAGTACACTAAATTGAGAGATATAAGTAGACAGAACATGTGACCAAACAAGAATCTAGTTCAAAATATTCACTTCATTGATTCATTCATTCATAGTTGTGCTGATGAATAAATGTTAGCCACTAATTTTTAAAATATGGTTATATAATTTTGCTCAAAAAATTGTGTTTCATAGGGAACACAAATGTGAAACAACTAATTACATTGCAGTGAATATAAATAAGAAAAATAGTGAGGACACAATGTTTTAAAGAGATTTAACAAAGGAGATGAGACTTTGAGAATCATTCTTCCAAATCAGGTGGATGATGTGAAGAGAAAGAGATTATGAGATTAGAGTGCACATTTTAGGACACAAAACAAGAGTCAATGAGTTTAAAAACACAGAAATCGCATGAAGCATTTTTTCTAAACACACAGTAAAAGACTAGAAATAAACTACAAGAAAAAAACAAACTCATGGAGAGTAAACAATATGCTACTAAACTACCAAGGAATCAGTGAAGAATCCGAAGAGGAAATCAAAATATATATATATATATATCTGGAGACAAACGAAAATGAAACACAACAATTCAAAATCTATGGATGCAGCAAAAGCTTCCCCTAAAGGGGAAGATTATGGTGATACAAGTCTTCCTTAAGAAACAAGAAAAATAATCTCAAATAAACAACATAACCTTACATGTAAAGGAACTAGAAAAAGAAGAACAAACAAAATCCCAAATTAGTAAAAGGAAAGAAATCATAAAGATTGGAGCAGAAATAAATGAAATAGAGACTAAAAAAAAAAAATTGAAAAGATTAAGGAATCTAACATCTGGTTCTCTGGAAAGATAAACAAAATTGATAAACTTTTGACCAGACCCATCAAGAGAGGCAAACAATTGTATGCCAATAAAATGGAAAACCTAGAAGAAATGTATAAATTCCTAGAAATATACAATCCCCCAAAACTGAATCAGGAAGAAATAGAAAATATTAACAGGCTGATTACCAGTAATGCAGTTTAATCAGTAATAATAATAAAAAAAAACTCCCAACAAACAAAATTTCAGTATCAGACAGCTTCACAGTAGAGTTCTACCAAATATTTAAAGAAGAGCTAGTACCTATTCTCAAACTCCCCCCAAAAATTTAAAAGGAGGGAATAATTCCAAACTCATTCTATGAGGCTAGCACTACCCTGATATCAAAACCAGACAAAGACACACACACACACACACACACACACACACACACACACACACACAAAAGAAAAGAAGAAAAAAGAGAGAAGATTGTAGGACAATATCCCTGATGAACATGTAAATATCTTCAATAAAATATTAGTAAACTGAATTAAACAATACATTAAAATGATCCTACCTCATGATCAATGAGGTTAATTCCAGGGAAGCAAGAATGATTCAATACCCACAAATCAATCAATGTGATACACATATTAACAAGATGAAGGATAAAAATCACACAATCATCTCAATAGATGCAGAAAAAGCATGTGACAAAGTTCAACATCATTTGTAATAAAATCTCTGAAGAAAGTGGGTATAGAGGGAACATATCTCAAGCTAACAAAGGCTTTTTATGAAAAACCCATTCTTAACATCGTACGCAAGTATGAAAAGGTCACAGATTTTCCTCAAAAATCAGGAACAAGGCAAGGATGCAACTCTTATCTCTTTCATTTAACATACTATTGAATTTCTAGTCAGAGCAATCAGACAATAAAAAGAAATAAAAGGCATTCAAATTGGGATAGAGGAAGTAAAACTGTCACTATTTGCAGATGACATGATGCAAATAGTGTATGATGCAGATTTTCTATATATAGAAAATCCTATAGATTCTACAAAAAAACTATTACAACTAATAAGTTTAGTAACTTTGTAGGAGACAATATACAGAAATCTACTGCATTTCTGTAGACTAATAATGAACTATCAGAAAGAGAATTCAAGATAAAAGTCCAATTTACAATCACTTTAAAAATAATAAGATATTTAGAAATAAATTTACCAAGGAGGTAAAAAGACTGTACTTTGAAAACTAAAAGACACTGATGACAGAAATTGAACACAATACAAATAAATGGAAAGATATATCATGCTTGTGGATCAGAAGCATTAATGTGTCTAATCTTTGAACAATACCAGAGTTAGGAGCACCACCCTCTACACTGTCAAAAATCCATGTATAACTTTATAGTGGCCCTTTGTATCCACAGTTCCACATCTTCAGATCCAATCAACCACGTATCTTGCAGTACTGTAGTATTTACTATTGGAAAAAAAAATCCACCTAAAAGTGTACCCAAACAGTTCAATTCCATGTTGTTCAAGGGTCAACTGTATTATTAAAATGTCTGTACTACCCAAAGCAATCTACAGATTCAATGAAATCCCTATCAAAATACACTTTTCACAGAACTAGAACCACTAACACTAAAATTTGTATGGAAAACCAAAAGACCACAAACACCCAAGCAATCTTGAGAAAGAACAACAAAACTGTAAGGTATCATGCTCCCTGATGTCAAACTATATGACAAAACTATAGTAATCAAAAGAGTATGGTAGTGGCACAAAAACAGACACCTATATTGATGAAACAGAAAAGAGAGGCCAGAAATAAACCCATGCACACATGGTCAATTAATCTATGACAAAGGAGGCAAAAATATACAATGGGGGAAAAGTTTCTTCAATAAGTGGTGCTGGGAAAACTGGACAGCTACATGTAAAAGAATGAAACTAGACCATATTCACACACCATATACAAAAGTAAACTCAAAATGGCTTAAAGACTTAAATGTAAGACATGAAACCATTAAACTCCTAGAAGAAAACACAGGCAGTATGCCTTTTGACATCAGTCTTATAAACATTTTTTTAGATGTCTCCTCAGGCAAGGGCAACAAAAGCAAAAATAAACAAGTGGGACCATATCAAAGTAAAAAAAAAAGGCAACCTACTGAATGGGAGAAGATATTTGCAAATGATATAGGTGATATCCAACATATATAAAGAACACATACAACTCAACACCAAAAAATCAAACAACCCAATTAAAAATGGGCAGAACTCAATAAACATTTTTCCAAAGAGGAAATGCAGATGGTCAACAGGCACACAAAAAGATGCTTAACATTGCTAATCATCAGGGAAATGCAAATCAAAATCACAATGAGATATCTCACACCTCACAAAATGGCTATCATCAAAAATAACACCAGTAGGGCTTCCCTGGTGGTGCAGTGGTTGAGAGTCCGCCTGCTGATGCAGGGGACATGGGTTCGTGCCCTGATCTGGGAAGATCCCACATGCCACGGAGCGGCTGGGCCCATGAGCCATGGCCGCTGAGCCTGCATGTCTGGAGCCTGTGCTCCACAACGGGAGAGGCCACAACAGTGAGAGGCCCGCGTACCACAAATAATAATAACACAAATAACAAATGTTGGCAAGGATGTGGAGAAAAGGGAGCCCTCATGCACCACTGGTGGGAAAGCAAATTGGCATAGTCATTATGGAAAATGGCATGGAGGTTCTTCTAAAAATTAAAATAGAACCACCATACCTCCCACCAATACCACTTCTGGGTATTTTTTCCTAAGAAAACAGAAACACTAATTCAAAAACATATATGCATATGTATATATATAAAATGGAACACTACTCAGCCATAAAAAGAATGGACTCTTGCCATTTTCAACAGCATGGATGGATCTATAGGGTATTATGCTAAGTGAAATAAGTCAGTTGGAGAAAGACAAATACCATTAAGTTTCACTTATATATGGAATCTAAAAAAATAAACAAAAACAAATGAACAAACATAACAAAACAGAAATGAATCAGAGACTGAGAGAACAAGCAGGTAGTTGCCAGAGAGGAGGGGAGAGGAATGGGAGGATGAGTGAAATATGTGTGGAAGATTAAGTGGTACAAGCTTTCAGTTGCAAAATAAATGTGCCATGGGAATAAAATGTATAGCATGGGGCTTATTGTAATAACTTTGTAAAAAATGTTGTTTGAATTTAGCTGTGTCTGTACTGATTCTTTATTTTAATATATAGTAACATTTTCAGAAGTGCAAGCAGTTTGTACAGAATGGTAAACTTGCACTTGGGTTGTTTTGCAACTCTACAATAAGTTGTTCATTTTTGGGAAATTATATCAGCAATGACTACATTGTTCCTGATATTTCATTTATCTACCAATTCAACATCTTTGTAATAGTCTATGTCACTGATTATGATGCATTACTGTGCCTTCTTGCATAGTGGTTTTTCAGGGCATACTTATTGAAATGCATATTACTTTAAGTTATTTTTTGGTTTTTCCTTTATGTTAGTATTAGTATACTACATTAGTACTTCAAAATTATTTTATGTTATATTCTATTTTTTCTATATATTTTGTTTCAGAAGAGTGAAGTGAGCATTAAAAATGGCTTGTTATAAAAATGGAATTTCAGTTTGATAGAATTGAAAATCACTTAGTTTATGGTAAAGGCTTAAACTGGGCCAATATTGGTATAAATGTAAGAGAGAGGTTTGAGTGAAATGTATTACACAGAATCAGTCCAATTTGCTAATTTTTAGGTTGAGGGACAGTAGGTGTTGTCAAAGCCCACCCATACCCCACTGGCCTACATCTGAAAACTCATTTTCAGTACTGTAGATATTTTATTTACACTGTCACTCCTGTCTTTTAGTTTCTCTGTGAGCAATTTCTCTAGCCCTTAAAAAAATCAGTCCTAACTAAAGAAGAATTTGGTGGATAAATACTTAAGCTTTTTCACCCCTCAGTGAGATAATTCTGAGACACATTTTACCCAAATGTAGAGGGTCCTCAGTTGCACACAGTGTAACCTGCTCTGCAGTTCACACTTTACCGGCTTTTCTCCATCCCTGTATACCTGTCCCACATCCCACTCCTGCTCTCTATGATTATTTCCAAATACAATATCTCCACTCAAATTTTTTTCTCAGGTCTATTTGGGATGGGAGTGGTGAAACCCAAGCTTAGACAAAGAAGAAACATATAAATAATTTTAAACTTTGTAGTTGCTATTCTACTGCCTGGACAAAATTTCCCTCAGACATTTTCATGGCTTGCTCTCTTTCTTCTTCAAACTTTGGCTCCAATGGCACTCTGTTAGTGAGGATTTCCCTGATATCCTATTTAATATAACATGCACCCACAACAAGCACTTCTTATAATCCTTCCACGTTGTATTTGAGTTTTCTAGAGGATGCAAGAGTGCATACTTTTAGGTGAAAGTTGATTTATAACCTCTTGCCTGGTAGATAGGTCCAGGAAGGGAGAAAGACGTAGGAATCACCAGATTGCTGATGGATAAGACTGCACAGGAAGATGAGCAGAGTGGGAGGGATTTGTAAAATATAAGGATTTCCTACATCAGGAAAGATTTTAGACAATAAAAGGGCACAATTTACACATCAATTTCTCTCCAGGAAAGAGAAAAAACACTCACATGAGCATTTTAATGTTTAGCCAATCTAAATTTATATTACAACCTAAACTTACAAGTGGTTTCTGTCTCAGGCTTCTATTAAAGATATAACTTGCTTTTATGTAGTTTTAGTTACTCAAAAGAAACTTCATTTAATTTCTGTCACCATGGAGTAGGTTTACAGTCACATTAGCATCAGACTATTCAACTAAAAATACTAGTATTCATTTCTCATAACTAAAATGAATTTTCAACAACTGTTGTCATTAAAGAAAAGTTATCTTCAATACTTATTCATTTTTAAGATTTTTTCCCAATCACTTTTGAAGATAAGCCTGCTGTGAATAGGCTCCCCTTAATGCCTCCTTCTAGAATATCAAAATATACTTCCTTATAGATGTTTTTACTTTAGATATGCACATTGAATAAAAACTGGCTTTTGATTGTACTTCCAAAGATTAAATTCATCATATAAATGTAAGTATTAAGCTTTAGAAATAAACTCATAACTAAATTCTCAGAGTTTACAGTGAATACACCTTGGTTTATAAAGAGAATTTCTTAATGCAAAACTGTGAATGATAATAAAATTTTTAGACATTAGTCCAAAAACATGTAAAACAAAAATGTACTAATTCAAATGAAAGACAATTTTTCTGTAATAGATTATTGCAAAAGAGACAATAAAGGATTATGTAGTGTGATGGTTAACTTTATGTATCAATTTAACCAGGTCATAGGGTGCTCAGATATTTGGTTAAACATTATTCTGGGTGTGTCTCTATGGGTTTTTCTAGAAGAAATTAACATTTAAATCAGTAGTCTGAGTTAAAGCAGATTGCCCTATCCAATGAGGGCGGGTGTACCCAATTCACTGAACACCTGAATAGAGCATAAAAGGCTGAGTAAGGGAGAATTAACTCACTATGCCTGATTATCTTCAAGCTGGGACAGTGGTCTTCTCCTGCCTTCAGACTCAGACTCAGACTTGAACTTAAATGTTTAAATGTGCTAATTTCTTTTTAAATTGAAAAATACAGGCAGTGGGAAGATAAAAAGTATTTACACATTGTCTCAACATCTGGGGATAAATAATGTTATTTATAATGTTATTATATTTCTAGTCTATTTTGTGACTTGGTATATTCTATAAGAACACAAGTGCATCTACAAGAAAAACTTTTGGCGTTGGAGATACAAAGAGGCATTCCATAGAATCATTTTGCTAAAGAGACAGTAAAGCTTCCAAAGCATTTGGAATACATATATGAGACTATTATTTTGTGTCAACTTGCCTGGGCTAAGGGATGCCCAGAGAGCTGAGATGAACATTTTCTCCTGCCCTCAGACATTGGTGGCACTTGTGATTCTTGGGCTCTCAGACTCAGATAGGGTCTTATACCACCAATACCTCAATTCACAGGCTTTTGGACATTGACTGATTTACAAAACAGATTTCCTGATTCACCAGCTTACAGATGGCAGATTATGGCACTTCTCATTTTCCATAATCCCATGAATCAATTCCTATAAACATCTCCTCTCACATATATCTATATATCACCTATTGTTTCCCATACGTAGTAAACTCTAAAGTTTCAACAAATATTGCTAGAACAAACAAATTCAGCAAATGGTAGCAGACACAAAGTTAAGACACAAAAAATAGTTCTGTTTCTATACACTAACAATTAACAATCTGGAAATAAAATTAAGAAAACAATTCTATTTACAATAGCATCAAAAAAAAACTTAGCTAAGGAAGCAAAAGACTTGTGCAGTGAAGACTACAAAACACTGCTGAAAAAATTAAAGACATACATAAATGGAAACACATCCCATATTCAAAGATTGGAAAATTTAATATTGTTAATACTGTTAAAATGTCAATCCTATTCAAAGTGATCTATGGATTTAATGTAATCACTATCAAAACTCCAAAGAAGTATTTTTGCAAAAACAGAGACACCATTCTGGAATTCATATAAAAACTCAAGGGATGCTGAATAGTCAAAACAATCTTGAAAACAAAAACAAAGCTGGAGGTCTCATATTTTCTGATTTCAAACTATATTATAAAGTATAGTAATCAAAACACTATGATACACACATAAAGACAGACATGTAGACCATTGGAATAGGATAGTGAGCCCAGAAATAAAACCTCACAAATAAGGTAAAATGATTTTCGATGAGTGCCAAAATCATTCACTGGGGGAAAGGGCAGTCTTTTCAACAAATGGTGCTGAAAAAACTGATATACGTATGCAAAAGAATGAAGTTGGACCCTTACCTAACATCATGTACAAAAATTAACTTAAAATTGATCAAATACCTAAATGTAAGGGGTAAAACTATAAAACTTTTATAAAATATTGGGCAAAATTTTCACTACATTGGATTTGGGAGTGATTTCCTAGTTGTGACACCAAAGACTGAAGCAACAAAAGAAGAAACAGAAAAATTAGACTTCATGGAAAAGAAAAAAAATGTGCATCAAAAGATACTATCAACAAAATAAAAACGAATGGGAGAAAATATTTGCAAATCATATACCTGATTATGGATATAACACAGAATGTATAGAGAAATCCTAAAACTCAACAATAATAAAACAAACAACTGATTCCAAAAACGGGCAAAGAATATCATAAACATATCTCCAAAGATTTTTGGATGGCCAATAAGCACATGAAAAGATGCTCAAAATTCTTAATCATTAGGAAAATGCAAATCAAAGCTGCAATGATATCACCTTAGACCCATTAGGATGGCTATTATCAAAAAAGAAAAATCCAGAAAATAACAAGTGTTGGAAGATACAGAGAAATAGGAACCCTTTTTCACTGTTGATGGGAATGTAAATATTATAGCTGTTGTGGAAAACAGTTTGAAGTTTCCTCAAAAATATTAAAAATAGAATAATCACATGATTCAATGTTTCCATTTCTGTGTATATACCCCAAAGAATTAAGAACAGGGTCTTGGATAGACATATGCCACTTCATTTTTATAGCAGCATTATTCACAACAGCTAAAACATGGAATCAAGCCAACTGTTTATGGACAGGTGAATGGATAAGCAAAATGAAATACACACACATATATATCTGTATATCTGTATATATGTTTAGACACACACACACACACACACACACTGGAATACTGTTCAGCCTTAAAATGGAAGGAAATTCTAATATATGCCTCAACATGGATGAATCTTGAGGATACTATACTAAGTAAAATATTAATCACAATAAGACAAATATTGTATAACTCCACTTATTTGAGGTATTTAGAGTAGTCAAAATCATAGGAACAAGGAAAAGAATGGTTGTTGCCAGGAAATGGGGGGAAATGGAATATTATTGTTTGAGTTCAGAGTTTCAGTTTTACAAGATGAGGGAGTTCCATTAGATGGATTGTAGTGATGTTTGCATAATATTAATGTACTTAATAGCACTGAACTGTACATCTAAAAATGGCAAAAACAGTAAATTTTATGTTACATGTATTTTACCACAATTTAAAAGAAGAAAAAAACGTTTAAAAAGGCTTACTCACAGTAGGGTGGAAGCATATTCTGACTAGAAATGTTAACTGACTTAAGAGTATAGGAAAACAGTTACTTTGGTGTTTCTGGTGCTTTTGGAACTTTTTTTTTTTTTTTGGTGTTTCCAGTAATCCATGAATTTCTAATTGTGGGGTAAGTTTAATATCTATTTTGCCCAGAGAGTCTTGGTTTATCCTCAGTTAGCCTTGTACCAAGTATAAATATTAATAGAATCTCTTTAAAAAATTATTTAATGATATGTTGACACTAAGTAACAGACTTTTGGGGTCATTTAAAAGGTAAAAATGAGCAAAGTTTTGCCTGATAATGTATTATATTATTTACACTGAACAGATTGTGTGCAGATTTTGTTATTCCTTTGAACTACAGAAGAACTTACACAGATCTATTTCTCTGAACTAGTGTATCTATGTATAGTTTAAACATCATATTACTTATAACTTTTAACCAAAGAAACTAACTTGTATTTCACAGAGAAAACTGGGATAGGGTGATGTTGATAATTGTGTGTGATCATACAGCAGCCTTTTACAGCAAATTTGCAGAGCTCATGAAAACGTAACACAGCTGTCTATAGCCATACACATCATTTATACAGTTCTCAAAGGGACAGAAATGAATGTTCAGGATATACCTAAAGATATAGTTTTTCTGCAGCATATAAAAATAAAAGGTGGAAGTATATAAAGTTAAATTAGGCTTAGTAATCAATGTAGCATTCTCTTACTTAGAAATGTTCTAGATATCTTATGAGTATCCATTAACTCAACATACTATCAGTCCAAGTATGCAAGTTACCTGAAGTTTTTTGAAATTATCTTCTGACACACTATAAAATACAACTATTATTGTAATAGTTTGTCAGAATAATGATTCAATTTGGTTTAAAAATTTATATTTTCATAATTATAAGTAGAGGCAATATTAGCCTATTTAATCAGTAAATCTGTATAAGTTTAGGGAGAAATACCCAAGTAGAATAAAAATGTATATGTATATTATATTTAATACTGACAAATCAGAAAACGCATAGCTGTTTTTATTAAACCAAAAATATTAAACTAATCTTGGAACCAAGCAGAACCCTGCCTGCCCCCCCGCCCCCCAAATACAAAGGCCCCTCCAGGTTTCCTGCCTCTTGTTTTTAGAGAAGCTGAAGTCTCCCAGGTCTTCCTGAGTCATAAAGGAGCAGGCTCAAGCAGCTAATGATTAGGACTATAGAGTCACAGACAGTGTCTGATGCACATTCCTGAGTTGTTTTACATATACTGTAACTGCTACCAGAGGGGAAAGGCTGACTGTGTGGTGACCAGACTGCAGCCATGACATAAACTGCTCTATTTTGAGCAGTACTGAGTCTATGGCTAACACAGTTCCAAGAACTGGCCTTAAGAGGATGGGATTAACACTATTGCTCAAAATAATCTATATCTTTGTGGGCATCAAAATAATTGTAGCTTGTTCTGCCCATGTATGTAAACAGGCAACTATAACTGTCAGCAAAGAGATGCTACAGACCCCTGTTGACATCTTGCACTCTAAGAATATGGCGCCCTACATTAGCATGAAGAAGTTACAGAAGAGGGACCATTGCCCATGATCCCATAAAAAAGGAATGATGTTCTGACAAGTGGGGATTTGTAAGCCCCTCCTGACAGGGAAGAGCTCTCTGCAGGAAAGAGCTCTCTGCAGGAGGCCCCTTTGTTTTGTCACAAACCTTAAAACCAGGCACCCCCATGCTCTACTCATCTCTGGCCCTAGCACACTTTTTAAATCTTTTGACCACACAATACCTTGCCTAATTTGTTGGTTCTTTCCATACATCCAAGAAGTAGAAATGAAGAATAAGTAATTAACAGAAGACCAGATCTCTTTCCTAGTTTCCCCTTCAGTAATCTCACAAACTGTGCGAACAAGAGAGCATCTAAAGAAAAATCACAAGAAGTTGACAAGCCGGCACACAAGCCTGCAAACAGTGGGGGATGGTGATGACTCTGACCCTCATTTTAATGATTAACTGAGATTACTTCCCTTTTTCCCTTTAAAACCTTTCATGGCCAAGCAGAATCTTTGGAGATGGTTTCTGGGGGACACTGAGTCCACCACCTCCCCCAGATTGCCAGCATTCTGATTAAAAGCAATTTTCTTTCTACTAACATTTGTCTCTCTCCCTTGAGTACTGATTTTTTGAGCAGCAAGCAGCCGAATCTGATTAGGTAACAATCTCACCTATCAAAGATTTACCTTAATTATGTGAACTTGAATTCTTAAAAAATTCCAAATTGGTTTCTTAAAGGATACTTTTAAAATCTCAGAACGGAAACTCTCAGAAGTTACTTCAGTTTTCTTATTTTCTATAAAAGAAATTGAGAATATTGTATTTATGTAAGGTCTATCTCTAATCCAATCAGAATATAGTTTTTTAATGAGATTCTACAATCTAATTTGGTATTACCATCTGGCGGGAGGAAATATTACACAATTAATGAGTGGGAAAGACTTCTCTGAATTACAGACACAAAAATGTACATACAGACACATATCAGAGCTTATAAACTCAATTCTAAAATCCCATCCCTGGATCAGGAGTAAACACAGATATATAAAACTCACAGGTCCATATCAAAGATCTATTCTCTTCTCAGTGGAGACACATTCTTAATTGATTTGAGCTCAGAACAGAAAAAAACGAAAAGAATAATAAACCAGATTACCTGTTGTCTCTTATCCAATAATGCTAAGAGCTCTATAAGCCATTAATCTGTTTATAAAGATCACCAAATTGTTAGACCATAAAACCAAATTCCCAATGGGAAATAACTTATTGTCTGTAAACAAACCAAAAATAAAACTCAAAGCAGAAGGAATCAGCACTAAAATCAAGCCAGTACTCAAAAATAATCAAAATCAAATTCTTGCCCTGCTACACATGAGCAAGACTCAGAAGCGCAAGATCAGGTGTTAAACTTCCTGTCTGGTCCCCAGGTTACAGCCAAGAAAGGAGCAAAAAAGACTCGTTTTTAAAGGGAATTTAAAAATGAGTCATGGCATGAAAACTAAAAGAAAAAAATATGCATTGGACAATTAAGAAGATTATTTTATTCAGGCTATTTTAATAGGGAGAAAGTTCATTTCTGCAGGAAAATGTCTTAGAGAAAAGGAAGTAAGCCTTAAGTTTTATAAAGGCAGTTAAACAAGGGACTCACAGGGAATGGTGGGCAATGACTATCTTAGTCATGAGGAAAGGTGGTCCCTGCAGTTAACTGTTTCCAAAGATAAAGTGATGAGGAACTTTATAGCCATCACTGCTTTCCAGGTGTACAGGGATCAGGCAAAGTTCAACATTGTTATGAATATGCATTGTTCTCCATCCTTGCTCCTTGGCAAGGAAATTCTCAGGGCAGTGACCAAGATGGTCTTAATGTTCCTCTCAGCTGGACTGTACTTCAGACAGGTTCATTTCTGGACATGGTCCTGACATCCCTTTTCCCAGAGCATTTACCTTGAAATTTTATAACTGCAAACTCTTCTTCTGCCTCTCTACAATGCACGTAAATCTCCACAGAAGCCTCTTGACCACTTGAGGACCCAGGGAATGTCTTTCTCAAGGACCTGAGAACCATGTCTTTGAAATGTAAACATCAAAGTAGATAGGGCCCCAATATCCCAGTCCCTATGGGAGGTAGGAGCCAGTGGGCATCCATAAGCAAACAAATGGCCTAATCACAGAGAAAAACATTTGCAAACTCAGGAATAACTTCTATTAATTCCCATTAACTCACAAATAACATTCCATTGATTGACCTTCTCCCTAAAGTCCCCCTCCAGTACTTCTCCAAAAGCCCAACCCAGCAATGAACAACCCTCCAGCTCTTTTTTTTTTTTTTACCCCAGCAGAATTGAGTTCAAGTCTCTCTTCTCTATTGAAATAAACTTGAATAAACTCTGCCTGTTGCAATCTTTGCTTTGACAGAAATAAATGAGGCAGTCATAAGGCTCACACTTCTTGTTTCTCATCTCTCAAGTATCACTGTCATTCACTGCCTGAAGTACTAAATCTTGGCTGGAAGCAGAAATATGTCACACAAATTAGTTTCAATTATTAAGAGAAAACAACTGTCAACTGAGAGCAATAATACTGAATTAAGCTGGAAGCTCATTGGTTAGATTCACTCAATCACATATTGAATAGATTGAAAAGATTCGTTCCATAAACATAAGAAAACTTAATAATTGAAAATAATATAAAATGTTTAGGTTTTTTGTTTTTGTTGTTCAGACAATCACACTAATGTTAAATCCATGAAGGAAAGAAACGCTTTTCTTCCTCAGTCCTCTGACTGTAACAAGTTCTCCCTGCTTTTATGCATAGCTCCAAGCCAATGTTTCAGTCTGAAAGTTTTCAATTCCTCAAGTGATTGTCTTTAACTTGCTTTTAAGATTTCACCGTCAAAGGAGTTTGAGATCACGTACAGCTTTGTCCGCAGTAATTCAAGTTGGAAATAATTAGAAAAAGAGAACTAGAACTTTGGAACATCAAAGGACACAAAGCTGAGATGACAGATCAGGAGCAGAGGTAGAGATAAAAGGCAGATGAGACAAAGCCAACCCCTTCAGAACTATTTGCAGCATTCTCAAAAAGAAACTGAGCTAAAACCTGTGAGACACTGAAGGACTGAAGTTAAAATGATTTACCCTATTCTAATAGATAAGTTTGTGCATAAAATTGTCATGGGTCGAGTAAGATTAAATTGTGTATTTATACAATTGAATGGGAAATGTGGAGTAAGAACTTCTCTGGTAGGTAAAGATTTGTTTAAATATAGGTTTGAATAATACGATGAATTTAAAAACAAGTCTCAGTGCAAAGAAGAGAAAAATGTTACACGTATCCTCTGAAATGGGCATTTTAAAACAGTAACAAATTTTGCAGAGAAATTGATTGACACTAATTAATGAGCCTTATAAATCACAGATTTATTTGGTATTTGATAATACACAAAATTATACCAAATTTTTCATGAGTTTATTTTAATCTCTTTTTCTCATTAGGATCATAATATTTGTGTATATGTGGGACCAAGAGAAGATATTGTGTTTGGGTATGTATGTTTTAACGGTCTCTTTTTCTAAAACATGAGCTTGTTGGGAACGGGACAAATTATTAATCATCTGTCTATTTCCAATGGCTAACCCAGAAATACAATTGAATTTCAGTTGAATCAAAATTGTAGACTTAAAAATGTGCACATACGTGTTCAACACAACATCAATGAAAGCCAAAAACAACAAAATTAAAGCTTCTATGGGAGAGTTTTCATATTTTAGAGCATCTATTAAAGGTACATAATACAGATGGTGAAATTAGGCTTATGAAAACTATTCAGGAACATGGCTAACTATTTATCTTATAATATTAGGCAAAGAAATGTGATGAAATATTACAAATAAATTATGATTTCAAAAGATTTTTAAAAATATGTATGTAAAACTAAGTGAAGGAAATCACACAACTTTACAATGGTAGCATTTTTGGAAGCATCCAAGATGTATATTTTGCTATTATTTTATTCAATTTTCTTTAAATTGTTTTTAATAATTCCTTGAATCATGTCTGAGAACATATGTGTTACCACTAGGGAATTAAAATCATACTATCAAAGGGATGAAAAGCAGCAAAAAATATATATGATAGTATCCCAACAGTAGTAGCCAAACAAAACTCAGCCAGCAGATTATGGAATTGAAAATCAAAGTTGCACAGTATAAAAATACAGCAGGGACAACATAACAAGCTTAAGTCATTTTGCCTATATATTTCAATGTCTTTGTAAAAAAATACTGGCCAAACACTCTGGGAAATGTACTCTATTTCTCAAATGTACACATGTACAAAAGGCCTTTAGTTGTCATTTTGGTTTTAGAGTAAATAGAATGTGTGGGCTACTGAAAGACTGAAACAGTTCAGTGAACAACAATAAATTAGAACTTGTAAAGTATACCTAGGGGCCACAGATAACCTTTCATTGTAATTTTTAGCTGTCTTTTTTCAATGTTCTCCAACAACTACAGATTAGCACTGGGCCTAGACATCAAGTACAATTGATAAAGCACAATTCCTGTCCTTTATTTTGGCTGACTCTATTAACAACCTCATAACACATTTTCCCATAATAATTTCTGATAAAATATTCTCCTTCATTATCTTCTTTATCCCAATCTATAGCTATGTTTCCATTTAGGAAGGACAAAGCATTATCACTCTCTGATTTTTCTTTTTTACCAGAAAACATGTAATTTTCTTTTTCTTTTGGGAACTAGGCTTTGTTCCTATGCTAATAAAAAGGATATTTATTAAAATATATATATTTTTAATATCTAGTTGAGAAAATACCCAGTGTACCTTCTCAATTTTATGCTTTCAATACTTTGTTTTGAGACTGTATAGACTTACCCTGATTTCCACGCTTTTCTGAAGAGTCACACAAGACCTGCTTAGCTTTGCAAAAGATTACAAAGAAGCAACAAACATTTACTTCCTTTACGTTTTAGGTTTTGTGTATGCGTGTGTATTTCCTTATTGTTTGTTGAAAATATGATATGTAGTGACTGAGTCATAGCCATCTGCATCTCTGAGAATTGAAATCTAACATCAACCACTATGTTCATATCAACCACAAAACAATCTAATATTAAACCAGCAACTTAAGTGGACCACATAAGAATTGATACAGGATAATCCATTTGAAAATTAGCATTATGCCTTATGCAATATTTTCAAATTAAATAATAAACATATTAAACACGTACCTTATGATTCTCATATGTAATTCTTGAATCACTGAAAGGCATCTTTTCAAATGTGAAGTCAACATTTTTGGTGTACAGTTTTGTTCTTTGTTTTTTGTTGTTTTTATCAAGAAGAAGACCCCATTACTTAATTTCTTTAAAGGGACTCAAATCTTAATGAAACTTCTCACCAGTTAAAAATATATACTTTTATATAAACTTTAACTCATATGGTTTAATGCAGTCTCAAAATAATTTTAAAGAGGAAATTCATGACAGACACATATAAGTGAACATAGGTCAGCAATTTCATTTTACTTATTAATTATTGAGGAAATCAGAAAGATCTTTTAAAAAATGTTTCAGAGGAGAATGCAAACGACAGACACATTTATAGGCAATCAGGACTACAAAATTGACTTATTCCACAATGATGTTAATAAATTCTTTCTTGAGCTAGAAAACAGTTCATTTGCATTTTGTGGAAATAAAGACCAAATTATTTGCACTGGTCTATGAGTCAGGCTTGAACAACAGGATTATAAGGCATATGCCTGTGTTCTATGCTATGATTCTCCTTCTTATGACAAGAACACTTTTAGACTGCATAACACAAAACAGTTAACAAGGACAGCAAAGAGAGATGAGAAAGAATGCCTGATTCCAACAAGGATGCCAAACAAATAGGAACCAATAATAAAATCCAAGTACCAAACCAAATAATAAATAGCCCAGGAACTCAACATAAAGACAATGAAAAAAACGGATTTCAGATCCCCATGCTGACTTACTACATCTTCACAGACTAGACAACCTGCAAGTAGCAAGGCACAAGGGACCCCTGTGGATACTGTACCTGGTCGAAGGCTAGGATCTGCGGTGAAGGGCAGTGCAGACTGGTGGGCTTTAGTGGGACTTCCACTGTATCTGTGAAAATAAACAAAGGCCAACCAAATAAGAACAAGCAAAGGCTATTTATTAGAGCTTGCTTTAGCAAGAAAGTCAGTCACTGTCACTTGTGTTTGGTACAGACTCAAAATCAGGCAGAGCAGTGGAAAAGATTTATAGTGAACAAAAAGAGAAAGCTTTAGGTGTGCCTTGATTGGAGATCATTGGTATGGGGAAGCTATCAGCAGGCTAACTAGAAGGGGAGCATCCTATATGATTGGTTAGGGATGCATATTTGGGCTTTCTCTGATTGGCCGTAAGTTGGAAACTGGTTCAGAAATCAGGGAAATGTTCAGTTATTAATCAAGCCCTGGCCATGTTGAGCTGATTGCTATAGAAGTTATTGTCTGACTTCCTGGATTGTTACTAGAGACAGCAGTCTGACTTCTCACAAACCTTATATACAAGACTTAGAGCAGCCTGGCTTCCTGCTAGGTTGTTTTACATAAGGGATTGGTTTCCAAAGATATTAATAAATATTAACATCTACCATTTATTTATTTAAGTAATTAAGACTCTATTAAAAGGTATCTAAAATATTTTTGTCCACTTAAAAATCTATCCTAAATTTTTATGAGAGTAAATATGGATTTAATATACCTAACCTATATATGTATGTAGTAAGACCATATGTAATACATACTTATCCTATATGTGTTCATATATGTATGTATGCATACATACGTATGTGTGTATATATACATTTTTAGCCATTAAAATTGCCACTTTTAATTTCCCACCATAGATTTCAAACAGAAAATCAGCATGTAAAGTTAAATTTCATGTTCTTACTAAGTGATTTATTCTTTCCTTTGATCCAAATACTTAGTACACATATCTTCAAACTGACAGTCTGCACTGGGGAGAGAGAATGGGGAAAGATTTGAACTCTACCAGCTGGGTAATAGTAGTTGTTGATATTTTTCATCGCTGTAACAATTAAAGGTATTCATATAATGTCAAATAATTTTCTTTACAATTTTATATTTTCTATTATTTGTTTTTATACTGGAATTCTAAGAGTATAATGTGTTCCACTGAGATTCAGGAAAAAAAAAAGCTGCAATGGATATTAGGTAATGATAATGAAAGCTCTCATTTACGAAAAGCCATACCCTGTGCTTGTAACAATTCTAAATGTATTTCATTAGCTGATTTCATCCTCACAAAAACAGTAAGAATTATTATCATCTTTCCTGCTTTACAGATAATAAGATGACTAAGAGTTGTAGATTCTCTTAAAGTCCTTAGAACTATCTCTGAAATGTAGTCATAGAAAGAGATAGCACCTCTATCTCCCAGGCTCTGAGGGAGGGTATGAGCCTAATTTCAGTGGGCACAAATTAGCAAACATAGATGGCCTGATCACAAAGAGAAACATTTGCAAACTCAGGAATAACTCACATAATGCTTGGCACATCCATTGATCAACCTTACCCCCACTCCTTTCTGAATGTCCTCCAGTGCTTTTTCACTAGCTTACCCAGTGCTTAAATCCCCAGCCTACTCCCAGCCTTTTTGTTCCCACAGTGAGGCTGGGTTCTGTTTCACTCCCCTACTGCAGTAGTGTAAGAATAAATTCAACTTCTTTTTTCTCCTCTTGTCGGGTGCCATTTTTTCTTAATACCTAGAAGGTATTTTAATGTGATGCTTACCTATAAAACAGCTTCAATACAAAGGCTTCTGCCTAATTACTAGTAAATTATGTGAAATACATTTTGAAAAACAGGTACATCTGCTGTGAGGATCATTGTTTACAGTCTGGGGCTTCAAGTTAGATATATAAGAATGGGAGTTGTCTTTGTAGCACATTGTGTTATTGCATTTTTAGGACCCTCTTCTGCAGTAACAAGCTCTAAGGTGTTTTCTAGAGTAATAAAATATTTAATAAAAGTAAGAAAAAGAGGCACAGAGACCTTAGCAGCTCTTTTGCCCTTTGAAATACATTACTTGCCTGAAAGCTATTAGCTTAATACTCCCTTCTAGTAAAAACTATAATTCATCCTCTAAAAGCAGAGATTTCACTAGACCTATAAAACTTCTCTTCATTCATTCAAGGTCCTAGACCTGATCTAATATAAAATCATCTCTTTGCATGCACACGGTGATAATGTGAGGGACAAGATATTACAGTAATGTCATTTTCCTTATCAACTAACAATCAACAAATCTTCAGTGCTAAAAGGACAGTGGTAAATTGGTCAATTACCTCCCAATTCTGTGCACTGAGGTGAAGAAATCTTAGATGAGCCTGCCACTGACCTTATGAGGTTACTCTCCCATGAACTGTTAATGATTATCTTCAGAGAGTGATAGTATCCCTGGGTCATCCATTTCATTTTTCTTAAATAAGAGCTAAAGTTCATGGGCTGGACAAACTCTGCCACCAAAGCAAGCTCTCCAAAATGAAGAGACATTATTAAAGCCACGCTTGTGTACAGCAGTTAATTTTTCTTTTAACATTCTGTATTTTCACAGGGCCTTTTTGATATTGCATAAGAACCCAGAAAAAAATGTCTAAATATTGTCTCTTTTTGAAGAAGAATATATTGTCATACTACAAAACCAAATCATGGAATGAAAATAAGGAAATAATCCCAAGAATGAACTATGAATATTTACTCTGACTCTTCAAAACAACTGATAAATTTTATGATGTTAAGAATTTTTAAATGTGCTGACACTTGTTTAAAATGCTTATTGACTTATAAATAATTATCTTAAAAGTTATAGTAGGTTGGGTGAGATTTCCCTTTTGAAAATTTGATAAGATTGTTAAATGCAGCAATGACAACAATGTATTAAGCATCTACTATATGCCAGTAGTCAAGCATGCATTATCTAATTTAATATTCAAGGACCCTATGAAGTATTCACTATTATTATTCATCTTTCACATATAAAGAAAAAGTCAGAGTAGATTTATATAATGTAGCAGAGCTAGTGAGTAGTGAGCAGCAGAGCTAGAGTTTGGAATTGACCCATCTGCATCTAACAACAACAGTGCTTCATGCTTCTCAGGGAAAAAAATGCTTCCATAGAATTTCTATTTAATTTTAAAGAAACGAATACTGTCATTTCTTTTATCTCCTTCTTTGTGTGACATTCCAATCAGTGATACTAGTTTGGGTCTTTGGCTTTCCCATTAGTCCCGCTAATTTGAAATGTTTTTACAGTGGAAATATAGGCTTAAATCATCTTTATTACAGACGATCCGTATCATCTATATCATGTTGATTCCTATGACATTTTTGATGAAGTATGTAATCCAAGCTCTTTTATAGAAATGGCTAAGTATTCACCCACTGTTTGATATTAAAAACCTAGCAATGATCAGAATGGGAGGATGTCTGGTCCTATTCCAAACAGGTCTGAAGCAATATATCTAACCCAGAAATTCCCAAGTGATGAATGATTTTTCTCATGGTGAATCTATATTTGTAAAAGAATTATTTATGATGACAGAGACAGGGACACATTTTCCCTGCAGGAGAAACTCAGACATAAATATGGCCAGAGGAGACCTAAGGGGATAACCATACAAGCAGTCAATTATAAAGGAAGCTTGATATGGGGTGATGGGATCAGTAAGATAGCTTCTGCTACAGAGGTCAGCATAATGTGATCTCCTGGTAACAGTTCTGAGTTGCAACTCAAGGTGGGCAGTTTAAGAGCTCCAAACTAGGAGGTATTAATAGGATAATGATGCAATTTCCCATCCTAATTGAGGTACTTGTCATATTTAAATGAATCCCTATGAATAATTAGGCTGGAATAACAGAGACAAACTGACAATCAAAGGGACAAACCAGGGCATACTATCTCCTCAAATCTTTGAATCTGAAGTCATAGAACAATGAGTATAAATTTCAGCTCTAATATAACTCCCTGTAAACTTTGAAAAATTACTTAGTCATTCTGCATTTGATTCCTCAGGCACACAATGATAGAAACTATTCTCAGAGGGTTGTTTTTGCAGGTTAAATGTGTTAAATGTTCACACAAGTGCCTAGCCCTAAGACTTGGCCAGTAACTGAAGCCTCAATGTGTATACACCTTTATTCCAGTTTTAGCGAAGAAGACTTTGAAGCCTGAAGGCCTAGGTTTTACTACCTGCTCTGCTAAATACTAGCTGTATAACCTTGGATAACAAAGTTGCCTCAGTTTCCTTATGGATAAAATTGGAATAGAGTAGTATGATTTACCTTAGAGCATTATTATGGGGATTAAATAAGTATACACACACATTTAATAAAGTATGTTATCAATATTTAACATTAAATTATTGTTATTATAATTAGTTGAAATTCTTTACAATATTTTTAGTACATTGGCACATGGCCTTCTTTTTGTATTTTGGTTACAAGAAGAGAAGAAGGAATAAAAAAAGGAAGAAAGTAAAATTGTCATAAAAAATGAAAAGCATTAATTAATCATATTTTTAAACTACATGTATATTTAGCAAGACAACTAGATAATTATCTCTCTTCTGACGTTCTTGAAAAGAGGTACCAAAAAGAGTTTGGCTTTTTTTATATATCTTCACAAATTTCAAATTATTATTTACGCAAAATTATTTCAAACTGTGAAAATGTGGGAAGTTTAGGGTGACATTTCTAAAAACCCTAATTTTTGTTTTGAAATATCATGTAATTATTTTTTAGCTTGATTTTTATTTCTCTTGACAAACTGATTTAATATACAGATATTTCCTCACTTTTGATACACATTTAGCAAAGGAAAGTTATCCATGAATACTGAGCCCTCCTTATATCATCTCGGATTTGAAAAACCTTAAACTCTTTACAGAAAAAAAAAATTACTGAAAGAAATGTGGATACTGTTCACTATAAACAACTATGTAAGTGACTAACTTAAAAACTCATCAGTAATTAAAACGAAAGGTAAAATGCAAATCATAAGAATTGTCAGGTAAGCACATGAAAATGTGCCCAACTTCACTACACTTCATATAAATGAAAATAAAAAGACAATATGGTGCCAAAATTCCTGCCAAGGACAGGAATTTTAGCTGTTTTGTTCATTACCAAATTCTCAAAACCTAAACTAAGACCTAGCATATAGAGGCAGGCACAAATATTTGTTAAAGAAGTAAATTTTTACCCAACAAACATGCAAAAACTTACATTTTGATAATATTAAATGTTAGCAGAAATATGTATCTGGTGCGAGTATAAATTCATATAATTGCATCGATAGAAAGTCTTGTAGCCATTAAAATTAAAACTGTATGTCATCTATTGAAAAAATACATTTAATAATCACTATTCTAAAGCTCAACTTGCTCACCATCACAAAGATATTTGGTTGATGCATTGTTTATTAAATGCAAAATAACGACGATTATGATTTCCAAGTGGTAAATGCTTTTGCAGTTTTAACATTACATTGAGCTATCTAATTTTAAGAAATTTAAGAGCACTATAATAAAATACTTAGTAAAAGGATTTATTTTGTTATGAAATGAACCATGAATTAGAACAATTATGATACTCATTCATAAGGTTGTGAATTTCAGGATCAAGCTTTTTAGAGACAAAAATTTATTACAGAAGGTGTTACCCATTCTATCAATTATGCTCCCTCTTCAAACTAAACCTAAACAGTAATGCAAATCATGTCTTAATCACTCTTAAATTAAAGCATCTACTGCCACCTCAAAGAGAGTTACAAGGAAACTTTAATATCCTTTATGGAAGTACTTAATTTAAGGTAGAAAGCTATATTCCTCTCCCTGTTATAAGGCTGGTTTTTCACTGGGTGAGGCATGTAGGGGGTGATTTTTCCCAGGAATTTCTTCCAACTTTTCAGATTAGATATAACAACTTTCTGAATTAAGACATATATACAATTAAACTGTGATTATCTGTACCATCTGCAATTTGCTATGTAAGTTATGGTAGAATATGTTTACAGCTATGGACACATAACCCAACTGAAATCAACATCTGTTTCAGGTTTACAAATGAAACAAATGATTCCCTTTTGAAAGACTTGCTCATTAAAAGGTTTGCCTCAGAAGAGGACAAGACCCCATGGTGAGGCCCACTGGGGCAGCCAGTCTGAAATGATGATTCTGGATCCTTTGTGAGCAGGCCCTGAACTCCCCCAGTGCTGACTCCTCTGCTGGATGGAGCTTGGAGTCTGTATCTCCACAACTTCCTCACAAACCCCAGCCTCCTATTGCCTTGTCCCCCAACTAACGTGGCCCTGACATGTGCTAACTGCCTCCTGGCCTCAGTGACAACCAATCTCTGGCAGAGTCAGCCCTAATGCTCCACCAAGTCTCAGGTTTCTGCCCCATGCCCTTCTGTCTGTGAGTGCTCTGAAGACAGCAAGGAGCGGGATTAAAATTCATATAGAGTTTCAAGTTGTTCTTGAATGCTGGGTATTTTTAATAAATTAAAAAATATTTTGAGTAAACGAAAATAAGAGGTTAAATAACATGTTCCTGCACAGCAAATGAGTCAAAGAAAAAATTTAAAAAGAGAAATTAAAAAATATTCTGAGACAAATAAAAATGGAAGCACAATTTACCAAAACTTATGAGAATCAGCAAAAGCAGTTCTAAGAAGGAAGCTTATAGTGATAAATGTCAATATTAAGAAAAAGGGAAAGATCTCAAGTAAACAATCTAACTTTATACCTTCAAACTAAGCCCAAAGTTAGAAGAAGTAAGGAAATAACAAAGAGCAGAGCAGAATTAAATAGAGATTAAAAGACAATAGAAAAGACAAATGAAAAGAAGAGCTTTTTTTGAAAAGATAAACAAAATAGACAAATTGTTACATAGACTTATCAAGAAAAAGAGGAGACATTACAAATGATACCACAGAAGTATAAGAATCATAAAAGCCTACTATGAGCAATTACATACCAACAAATTGGACAACCTGAAAAAAGCAGATAAAATCCTAGAAATGTTCAACTCACAAAGACTGAATTTTGAAGAAATAGAAATATGATCAGACTAATTACTACTTAGGAGATTGAATCAGTAATCAAAAACCTCACAAAACTGAAAGTTTAGAATCAGATGATTTCACAGGGAGATTCTAACATTTAAAGAGCTACTAACATCAATCCCTCAAATACTCCCCCAAAATTGAAGAGGAGGGAAAACTTCCAAATTCATATAGGTTACAAGACATTACCTGATACCAAAGCCAAAGACACTACAAAAAAAAAGAAAAAGAAAACAAACTTTTTTTAAAGACTGGGATTAACCTTTTTATTAATGTTAACACATACTGAATTTCTAAAATTTGCATCCAAATGAGTATACTGTATTTACATGCAATGGTCAGTACAAGACAACAAATTCAGACCACAACTCCCTTAAAGACTATGGCTTCTAAATTAAATTTATTTACACATGAAATTTATAGATAAATTAATACATAATACTCTTACCTCATTCTTTCAACATGTACAATAAAGCCCACTATTCCTTATTTTAAGGTATATAAAATCCCTGATAAACACAGATGCAAAAATCCTAAATAAAATATTAGCAAACTGAATGCAACAATACATTAAAAAAACCATACACCTTTATCAAGTGGGATTTATGCCAGGAAAGCAAGGATGTTTTAATATTTTCAAATAAATCAATGTGATACACCATATTAACAAAATGAAGGATATAAATAATATAATTTCAATAGATTCAGAAAAAGCATTTGACAAAATTTAATATCCATTTATGATAAAATCTATTCTAAAACTGGGTATAAAGGGAATGTACCTCAACATAATAAAGGCTCTTATGACAAACCCACAGCTAACATCATAATCAACCTTGAAAAGTGAGAATCTTTTTCTCTAAGATCAAGAAAAAGACAAGGATGCCCACTCTCACCACATTGATTCAACTAGGCAACAAAAAGAAAAAGTATCTAAATAGAAAAGAAAAAAGTAAGACTATCTCTATTTGTAGATGGCAGTTTATTAAATATACAAAACCCTAAAGAGTCCACCAAAAAACTGTTAGAATAAATGAATTCAGTAAATTTGAAAGATACAAAATCAATATGAAAAAATCTGTTGCATTTCTCTATACTAACAATTAATTATCAGGAAGATAATTTTTTAAAAAAATTATATTTACAATTACATCAAAAAGAATAAAGTATCTGGGAGTCAATTTAACTAGAAGGTGAAAGACCTGTACACAGAAATCTATAAGACACTGATAAGAAACATCAAAGAGGACACACATATATGAAAAAATATTCCATGCTCATGGAATGGAAGTATTAATATCGTTACAATGACCATAATATTCAAAGCAGTCTACAGATTCAATGTAATCCCTATCACAATTCCGAGGTCATTTTTCACAGCAATAGAACAAACAATCCTAAAATTTGTATGAAACCACAAGGGACTCTGAACAGCCAAATAAATCTTGAGAGAGAAGAACAAAGCTCGAGCCATCACAATTCCTGATTTCAAACTGTAATATAAAGCTACAGTTATCCAAACAGTATGGTACTGGCATAAAAACAGACACCCAGAACAATGGAAGAGAAATGACACTCAGAGATAAATCCACACATATATGGTCAATTAATTTAAGACAAAGGAGCCATGAATATGCAATGAGGAAAGGATAGTTTCTCCAATAAATGGTGTTAGGAAAACTGGACAACTACATGTAAAAGGATGAAAGTGGACAACTATCTTATACCATGTACCATAATTAATTGAAAATGGATTAAAGCTTTGAATGTAATATAAAACTCCTAGTAAGCACTTTGTCATTGGTCATGCATGGTGATTTTTTTTTTTAATTTGACACCAAAAACAAAGGTAACAAAAGCAAAATAGACATGTGGGACTACATCAAACTAAAAAGCTTCTGTATAGCTAAGGAAACCATCAACAAAATGAAAAGGCAACTTCTGGAATGGGGGAAAATATTTGCAAATTATGTGTCTGATAAGGGGTTGATATCCAAAATATATTAAAGAACTCATACAATTCAATTGAAAAAGAAACAAACACTCATTAAAAATAAGCAGGTAAACTGAATAGATAATTTTCAAAGAAGACATAGAAATGGCCAACAGGTACATGAAAAAGTGTTCAACATCACTAATCATTAGAGAAATGTAAGTCAAAACCACAATGAGATATTTTCTATACCTATCAGAATGGCTATATCAAAAAGACAAGAAATAAGAAATACTGATGAGGATGTGAAGGAGAACTCTTGTACACTGTTGGTGGGAATGTAAATTGGTGCAACCACTATGGGCAACAGTATGAAGGTTCCTCAAAGAATTTTAAATAGATCCACCATATGATTCAGCAATCCTGCCTCTTGATACATACCCAAAGGAAATGAAATAATTATTTCTAATAGATAATCTGTACTCCTATGTTCCAAAATATGGAAACAATCTTAGTGTCCCTCCACAAATAACTGGAAATATGGAGATATCTGTACCTATATAATATTTTCACTATCTATATTATACATATAGTACACAATAGAATGTTATTCGCTTTAAAAAAAGAAGAAAATTCTGTCATTTGAAACTATATAGATGAAACTGGAGGGCATTGTGCTAAGTGAAATAAGCCAGGCAGAGACAGACAAATAGGACACAGTTTAACTTATATGTGGAGTCTAAAAAAGAAAAAAAAAAAAAAACTCATAGAAACAGAGAAAAGTGTTTGCCAGGTGTGGGGGGTGAGAGAAACAGGGAGAGGTTGGTAAAAAGGTACAAAATTCCATTTATAAGATGAATAAAGAGTGAGGATTTAATGTATAATATTGTAACTATACTTGATAACACTGTATTGTATAATTGAAATTTTCTAAGAAAGTACAACCTAAATTTTCTCATACACACACTGTAAATATATATGAATGGATGTGTTAACTAACTCACTGGGGGAATTCTTTCACAATGTATACCTATATCAAATCATTATTGCATTGTACACTTCAAATATCTTATAAGTAAGTATATTTGTTAACTGTACCTGAATAAAGAAAAATAAATTTAAAATTTAAAACTAAAAAGTGAGGTCATACTTGGAAAAAAAATCACTTATTTATCTACATGCTTGAAATAATATATCTGTCCTTAAGGAAATGCTTATTCATTTATAATAATAAATCACATCAATATGAATAGCATTAAGAAAAATGATAGATCAAGATACATCTACTTTTATTTATAGCTTTGGTTATCTTAATTAAATGAAAATGTTTATTAATAAAATATCAACAATGGAAAGAGGGCTTTCCCAGCCTTTAGAAAAAGGATGTATAAACAACCACATTTTTTTCTGAATTGTGATTACCAAGGTCTAATATTGGAGACTTATCAGCCTTACTGAATTTAGTTACCTTATTTTACTATGCAGGTTAAAAGCAATTAAATGCAGATTGTTTTCACAGTAAGTGAAATATAATCAAGGCACATTTAAAATGAGGCAGCATTAGAGGAAGAGCTGTTATTTAAACCGTGTGTATCTCCTTAGGACTGCCCATGTTATCAGAGTAGCTAGCTGTTACTGTGAGCTTCAGGTATCACACCTAAAAATGGAAAAGCAGACTTAGTAAATCCCATTGGGTAGTAATAATTCCTGGATTTGTGAAGAAAGCAGTGCACATGAGTCCTGATAATAAGACACATCAGAAAAGCATTTTGGGAAAAGACACATTAATGAATAGATGCATATATATGTGTTGTAGTTTCTAGGCTGTAATTGTGTGATCTGAAAAATAAAGTGATTGTAGAGACTACTAAATTTTCTATCAATTCTAAAATTCCACAAATTAAAAATGGATAAAATGGTGGCTAACAAATCTAAATAATTTTATGCAATGTAAAACAAGGATGAGAAGTCATGATTTTTATATATACTCTAATTCCATATAATATCAGGGTTTTTTTGTGTTATAGAACTGATCATTTAATTATTCAAAGAAATCAATTATTAAAAGATGACTGACAAACTGAACTGTGAAAATGTTTAACATAAAATTATAATCACCTATTTGAAAAACTGTGGAAGTCTGAACAGATGAATTCTAAGTAAACTTATCTGTAGACATTAAACCAAACCTTTTAAAAGAATATAAAATGAATATCATTTTGTGTCCTACTATTATGAATAAGTCAAGTGAAATTTCATTTCCAAGGAAGATAGAGAATGACATGTAAGACCTTCGCTCTTGTGATAATATGAAGTAACTTGACAAAATAAAAGCCATACTTTTCAATGGGACTAACAAAGAAAATGGAAAGCAAGATTAAGAAAGCCTTGATGAATTAAATTCTAGAGACAGATAAAGAATGACGTGTTCATAGAATATCAGAGCATCCTGGAAGTTGTGGACCATGGGGGTGGAAGGTTACCATGGGCTGAATAACCATGCAGGGATGAAGGGGATCAAGCACGTTTTGGATCTCACTGTGGGACTGTGAAATTGGCTAGAGTCTAGAAAAGCCCCAAACACTGAAGTAGATTCCTTGGCTCAATAACCCTTATCTCAACCACGTCAAAAAAGTAGCATTAAAAAGAGGGGAGAAGTGAATGTAACACTCTTCCAGTTTAATTCTAAAGTAGAATTATAAAGGCCACCACTTGGTGATTGGGAGTTGGTATAATTACAAGGGAACTTTATCCTATTAAATCTGAAACTCTAAGCTAACTGAACTTTACTGCACAAGGAGTGAAAGTGATTAGCGCCCTCCTCTACCCACATGCACACACTAACTCCCAGAGGTGAAAAGGCCTACACTTTCTGGGAAATAAAAACAAAACAAAACAAAACTATGCTTCAGTTTCCAATCAACTTTTATACACAATGTTGATAATACAATAAAAATTGTGAAGAGATAGGAAATTTTAGGGGACTATATGGATAATCATAAAATATATAGTTAAATATAATATCTAAAATAAGAAAGGTACTAGATAGGCATACAGCACATTAGACATTTAGAAAAAAATATGAATAAACTTGAAAATTTGGAAAATAGGAATTTTTCTAATTAAAGCAGAGAAAGAAGGGAAAAAAAACCCCTGAAAAACAGAAATCAGAGAATATGTTCTCCTGAGAGTCTTCAGCTATCCATTTTTCTTGGTAACTTCTAACCTAGAAAATGGAATTTCCTGCATTTGCATACCCGATGCCACGTACTTATGAGAATTTCTAATGGAGTACTACCTTGCTGCAGATACCACATTCTTGTTTCTTTTTTCTGTATCTAACTTATTTGCTGGTACAATATAAAAAGACTGCTAGTTATCTGAATGTAGTTGTGACAGGAGCCTCTGAGATGGCTCCCAGTGACCTCCAACTCCAGGTAGGCGTTCCTTACATAACTTCTTCCCTTCCAGAGAGGACCATGCCTAGAAACTTGCTTCTAACAAACAAAATATGGCAAAAGGGATGGAATGCCGCAGGCAAGAAAGATTTTGAGGAGCACATAAGGGTAACCCTAAACTGATTTCAACAGAGTGTTAGTAGAAATCTGGTTTTGAGGATGCTGTCTAAAAAGGAGATAATAAAAATGACTAAAGAGGAAATAAGAAAAATGTCATCAGAAACTAGAAAAAAATAGAGATCCTTTGTTATGAAGTGGCAAAGAGCTTAATGAAACTGTTGTCTGCAGTTATGTGGACATTTAAAATATGTCTAATGAATTTGATTATCTAGCTAAGGGGACTTCCAAGCAAAGCACTGAAAGTACTGTCTGGTTTCTTCTTTCTACTTAATGTAACATGTCCTTGAATGGCTACTTCAGAGCTGAAAAATTTTATCTCTCTGGAATAGAAGCAGAATTCTTCCGAAATCTACTCAACCACCACGCATGCATATAAATAAGCAACAAACTGGTTTCTTGATGCACTGCATTTCTCTAGTTTCTGAAACTGTTATTTTAAATTCCTTTAGAAGCCAATATTTTATTCCAACAATCATTGAGTTCTGAGTGGTCATTATTTATTTTTTGATGTGGAATGAAGAAATGTAATCTAGGTAACAACATATGTGATGATACAACAAACTTAAAAGGAGTTTGAATTAGAAAATCGTATTCAACACATAAATAAAAACAGCTAAAACTAAAGTTTTCTTTATAAATATGTTGATTTACAAGGTTTGATTTTGAAGAAACAGAAAGAAAAGCAATTATTGACCCAAATAAAATCAAATTGCTAATAACCACTCTTCAGCACACCTCCATCTTTCCTGCCTCTGATCAATCTCCATCGTGGCCCTAAGCAATTCACTTAACCTCCATGAGCTACAGTGTGTCCTGGGCAGTGATAACTGCTTCAAAGCACTGTTATTTAATCAGCATATTATTAGTGATTACACTTTGCACTAAAACTTGGCAAATAGTAGGAACCGAGTAAAGGTTAATTGACTCTAAATCTGTATAACTGCCATAATATTGAGATGTGACAATCTTAATTCTTCAGATGAGCATCAATTTGCATTGCTTTTCCACTGATTCACTGACTTGAATTTCCCTTAGCAAAAAAAAAAAAAAAAAAAAAAGGAGAGAAAAGAAAGAAATTTAAAAAATTATGCCAGACCTAATCACCTCATTTAAAAATCCAACCTCTATTCTGAACCATCTTCCACTCCTTTTAGATTCCCCTTACCAGGCTCTAGTTTTCTTTTTATCTGTAGATTTTATCACCATCTAATTTAAGTTTACTTGTGCATTATGATTATTTGCTATTATCTAACTCTTCTAGAAAGTAAATCCACTTCTATGTGTGTAGATTCTTTGTCTATTTTGTTCACTAATGTAGTCCAATTACCTAGAAACAACCTTGCATATAACCGGAACTCAATAAGTAACTGTCAAATGAATGAATAAATAATTCTCCAATTATTCCCTAAAAGTTAATAATTGTTCAAGGTATGTTGCCTATGAACTAAGAGGAATTCAATACCTCTCAACCAACTGGAGCTGACCAATTACCCACCTGTATCCTAAATCCTGCTTCACAACTTAGCTTGTCTCTAGGAGAAAATCTTGGAAACAATTAAGTGTCCTAACTGTACTGTGATTAGAATTTGGCTCAAGCAAATCTTTAATGACTGATACTGAAGCCACACAGGGCAAGTGACAGTTTTAAATTTTGATATAAAAACATTCAAGAGAAATGAAAAAAACTGCTATATTTCTATTATGCAGATTCTATTTTGCAAACAGATATTTGTTTCTTTGGAAGACCAACATCTTTCAATAATATAAAATCATTAATTTCTTTAATTGCCTGAATTTCCAGGGTGGGTTATCTCCATAAAACCATTTTTGAAATTAGAAAATGCTTCTTTAAATGAGAACTACAGTTGTAAGCCCTTCTTCGTTACCCCACTGCAAATGCAGGCAGTTCTGTTATATCCAGCCAATGTGGCTAGCAGGTGCTATGTTGGTTGCTGTGGAAAATAACAAAAGCTTCTGGACTTCTACCATCCAGCCGTTCTTTGACAGTCTAACTCAAACACACAGCAACACACTGCTCCTCCACCTGCTGCTCATGTTTCTCTGGTTACTGCCTAGAAACAGATTTGTCTTCAGCATTCAAACTAACACACTGTGTTACTGAACCCCAAGCTTTTGTTTTATTCCAAATAGTTTAGAAAAACACTAAGCTCTTCTAGTCCTTTCCCTGAAAATTCCAGATCATACATATTCCCTTACTTTGGCTAAATTCCAAAGTCCGTTTACCAGGAGAAAAAGATGGTGTTTATATCAACTGAGTAGTTAGTTAAATGTCTACCAAATATTTAACAGTATTTTAAATATTAAAATCATAATGAGAACAAAATTAGAAAAATGTATATATTGATGGCAGGTATATTACTTTTTTTTGGATTTTATTTTAGTTTTTAACATCTTTATTGGAATATAATTGCTTTACAATGGAGTGTTAGTTTCTACGTTATAACAAAGTGAATCAGCTATACATATACATATATTCCCATACCTCTTCCCTTTTGCATCTCCCTTCCTCCCACCCTGCCTATCCCACACCTCTAGGTGGTCACAAAGCACGAAGCTGATCTCCTGTGCTATGCGGCTGCTTCCCACTAGCTATCGCTTTTACATTTGGTAGTGTATATATGTCCATGCTACTCTCACTCCATCCCAGCTTACCCTTCCCCCACCCTGTGTCCTCAAGTCCATTATCTACTAGGTCTGCATCTTTATTCCCATCCTGCCCCTAGGTTCTTCATGACCTTTTTTTTTTTTTTAGATTCCATATATATGTGTTAGCATACGGTATTTGTTTTCCTCTTTCTGACTTACTTTACTCTGTATGACAAACTCTAGGTCCATCCACCTCACTACAAACAACTCAGTATCGTTTCTTTTATGACTGAGTAATACTCCATTGTATATATGTGCCACATTTTCTTTATCCATTCATCTGTCGATGGACACGTAGGTTGTTTCCATGTCCTGGCTAATGTAAATAGAGCTGCAATGAACATTGTGGTACATGACTCTTTTTGAATCATGGTTTTCTCAAGGTATATGCCCAGTAGTGGGATTGCTGGGGCATATGGTAATTTTATTTTTAGTTTTTTAAGGAACCTCAATAAAGTTCTCCATAGTGGCTGTATCAATTTACATTCCCACCAACAGTGCAAGAGTGTTCCCTTTTCTTCACACCCTCTCCAGCATTTATTGTTGGTAGATTTTTTGATGATGGCCATTCTGACCGGTGTGAGGTAATATCTCGTTGTAGTTTTGATTTTCATTTCTGTAATAATTAGAGATGTTGAGCATTCCTTCATGTGTTTGTTGGCAATCTGTATATCTTCTTTGGAGAAATGTCTATTTAGGTCTTCTGCCCATTTTTGGATTGGGTTGTTTGTTTTTTTAATATTGAGTTGCATGAGTTGCTTGTAACTGCGCTTTCCTCTGTGGCTCCAAAGCTTTCCCCCCGGCCACCCGCCATCTCCGCCAGTGAAGGGGCTTCCTAGTGTGTGGAGATTTTTCCTCCTTCACAGCTCCCTCCCCAAGGTGCAGGTCCCATCTCTATTCTTTTGTCTCTGTTTTTTCTTTTTTCTTTTGCCCTAACCAGGTACGTAGGGACTTTCTTGCTTTTTGTGAGGTCTCAGTTCTTCTGCCAGCTCTCAGTAGGTGTTCTGTAGGAGTTGTTCCACATGTAGATGTATTTCTGATGTATTTGTGGGGAGGAAGGTGATCTCCACATCTTACTCTTCTGCTATCTTGATGGTCTCCCTCTACATTTTTATTATTCATTTATTTTTAAAATTATATGAGTCATCCTATAAGTTCTAAGGGAACATACAGCATGGACCAGACTCTTCAACAATGTTTATATAATTCGGATACTTCTACACAATTCTTAGGAAGTAGTAATGTGCAATTCTTGTTTTTTTTTTTTTTTTTTTTTTTTAAGATTTGTTGATGTGGACCATTTTTAAAGTCTTTATTGAATTTGTTACAATATTGCTTCTGTTTTATGTTTTGTTTTTTTGGCCACGAGGCATGTGGGGTCTTAGCTCCCCGACCAGGAATGGAGCCCACACCTCCTGCATTGGAAGGCAAAGTCTTAACCACTGGACCACCAGAGAAGTCCCAATTCTTGTTTATATATACTTATTCAATCATGTTTGTTAAGTTTTCACCACTTAATTGAGTGTTTCTTTAGGTGACTAAAAATAATTTCTTCCCTTATAAATATTAACAGTAGTCATTTGACTTATGGATATTATGTGGTTTTGAATACCTGAGTATTTTATATTGCAGTTGTGAAGCTTATAGGTATTTATTTTAAAATAAAACTATTTCAATTATTCATGTTTCCTATTCTCTTTGTGGTGGTAAATATTCTACACTTTCACTTAGTTTCTTTTCCCACCCAGCAGTCAAGCCCCAGGTATTCAATTAAAACATCTCAATCTGCTAGCCAAAATAAGTGATTCTTGGTTCAGAAGAGCTCTGGTGTTCTTAAATAGAAATTTGTTATGACATTAATTTACTTATACAAAATAGTACAGGACTGATTAATCTGTAGTGTTTGTATGTATGTGTCTATGTTTAACAGAAATTAATCCCTTAATGTTTATTGATTATGATTCAATTTATGTGAAAGTTTATTTTCAAATATCTGAGAATATTTTCAGTATGATGCCTAGAGACCAAACACCTACTATTCTCTCAAAATGTGAATAAAATAACCCAAAATAAATTTTTATATAAAAGTGAATTGTAACACCACAAAACAGGTACCACCAGGAAGTCAGCATTTTTAAGTGTATGGAAATATTAATCTTATGAGAAGTGATTGAAGGAAACATCAACTAGCTCCTACTAAATTTTGACTGATTCCATGCAAAATAGAAAAAAAGTTGGTAAAGAATTTGTTGGTCCTTTCTAAATACACAAAGTTCAAGTCAGAGTGCAAAATGCAAAAGCCATTCATGAGACAGTAAGAAGGAAATCATCAAGATTTCAGGAAATGCTGGAGTATCCTGCAAATGTATTTGTGCTTTATTGGGGGATTCAACCTAATTCATATGCAATGAAGAGCAATCTAAGGAAAGCGATGATTTTGACACAGCTAGCCATTTTTATTGGTGAGGGAACCAAAATAAAGACCACTCCCCAACTAATTTCAGGGAAATAAAACATATAAACTACAAATGATTCAGCTTATCACTAGATTTCGGTGGTGTGCTTGGCTTCTCAGAAAATCTTTCCATAGTGTCTGATGAGTGCGAAAGGGATACATGTGGGGCACCAGCACCAGTTTTCTATGCCATTTTCTTAATTACCTGAATGGGTCATTGTTAACTTATCATGTTGAACTTTGAGGGAAGTCTTGTAGTAAAACTGCTCTTTCACATGCTAGTTTTGGACTAATTGAAAAGTAAGAGGTAAATAATACAGATAGAGATTAAAAACCTCTTAAAAAGGACATTTGTAAGTGAGGCTTAATCGTAAGGTCAAGTGAGCTTCTGAATATCAGAATTAGGCAGTGACTATAGAACAGGTATTCATACTAGACCAATACACACCTCTCCCATAAGCAAGGCCATATCTCTAAGCTCACCTCATAACCATGAGTGATTGAAAGAAAGCACATTCTCCAGACATATCAGCTTCTAAAAAATAACATGGTTGGGTGATGCATTCCTGATTCCTCCAAATGTGAGGAAGAAGCATTTTTCCCCAACATCTCATTTCCACCTTTGATTGCAACAATTATTTATTTAACTTCTGTATCCTCAGTTTGTCAACAATATACAAAACCTAGCAGGTGGTTGAAACAGAGCAGGACCCTGCAGGGCCCTCCCAGCTACAAGCCACTCCATGTCCCCCACCTCTTTTTTGTAGAAAAAGCTTTTTTCTCCTAGGCCTTCTCTGAGTTCCCAAGAGCAGAATCACGCAGTTAATGATGAGAGAAGTGGAAAAGGCAGAAACAGAGGAAAGCAGTCAAGTAAGAAAAGTAATAATAGCTTGAATAATAGAGTCAGAGAACTCTTAGTTCTTCCTGAAGGGATATAGATAACAATCTGAAGCATATCTTTGAGTTGTCCTGCAGAAATTAAGACTCCTATGCAGTGAAGGATGTTGACTACATGCTGATGAGAAGCACATAGACCCCAGACTCACTGGAACCAGAAGACTGATGATTAAGATTCCCAAAACATCACCCTATTACCCACAACCAACCAATCAGAAGAATGTCCAGGAGCTGATCATGCACTCTGCAACCCTCACCCCTAATGTTGCCTTTAAACCCTTGCCTGAAAGCCATCAGGGAGTTTGGGTCTTTTGAGCATTAGCTGCCTGTTCTCCTTGCTTGGTGCTCTTCAAATAAATGCTGTACTTTCCTGAGTTTGGTTCAGTAACATGGTCAATATATTTATTTCATGTTAATGATTGATTATGAAATTTAATATTAGTTAAACTTAAGCATCTTTATTTTGGTCTCCTGGGCTCAACAATATTTTCTATGACCCTATTAGTGTGTTTGTTATTGTAGAACACTGAGTGGCTCTTTTCCCTAAACACAGGAAACCAGAGGTAGCTGAGTCCATTATTCATTTAACAAAACAATGATATCATAGCCTTATATCACCTTCTTTTTTGATACTCTGCTTATGTTGCAAACTGCCTACAACAGATCCAAGCAACATTTTCAGTGAATCGAAACATCTAAATAGAGAAATGGAGGGAGGGAACTTCTTTTTTTTTTTTTTTTTTTTTTCAGTATGCAGGCCTCTCACTGTTGTGGCCTCTCCCGTTGTGGGGCACAGGCTCCGGATGCTCAGGCTCAGCAGCCATGGCCCACGGGCCCTGCCACTCTGCAGCATGTGGGATCTTCCTGGACCGGGGCATGAACCCGTGTCCCCTGCATTGGCAGGCGGACTCTCAACCACTGCACCACCAGGGAAGCCCCGGGAACTTCTATTTTTACATCACTTTCTATTATAAGGGACGGCAAATTTTTCCTAGAAACACAATATATAACATGAACACATTCCATTTGTTCACACAGGCCAGGATTTAACCACATATGTTATTTTACCTGCAAAGATAGCTGGGAAAGTGAGTGCCTGGCATTTTCATATATACAGAGGGAGGCAGTCATTCCTAGAAAGGAGGAAGGGTGGGAGGTGGGCTCTGTAAGCAAAAAACAGTACCTGCCACTGCCTTTGTCTATTTTGTATGTAAAGTAATTACCTACAAAGGTATTTTTTGCTCCTGAAAAGTATCATAATGTATATCTAACAAGCACATACACACACATACATTTAGAAAACAGATCATTTGTCTGTCCTTAGTGCAGGGTATGGTATGTCCTCAAAAGTACTATGCAAAGAAAGGCCCATGTATTTGACTGAGAGGCAGGGCCAAGAAGAGGAAGTCTAAGAGATGCTTTTAGGAAAAGCCTTCATAAAAGTGGAAAAAACTTGGGGGAAAAGGAAGAAAATAATGAGATAACAGGCAAAATATCTAAAATTTCTTTTTTCCCATAAAGCAGCCTGCCAGCTTCTGGTGTTCTATGTGTGACATAGCCTCCAGGTCCTGGAAGGGGATGAATTAGTCTATTTTTCAGAGAAAAAGAGCCAGCAACAGAGCTGGACAGTAAATATCATGTCTGAGGGCAGGTGTTAGAGATTTAAGGACACAAACCCAAAAAGATATAAATGCCACATACTGAGTTATTATGAATAAAATGTTTGAGTTAGTATCCGTAAGATCTTTCACCCAATTATTTCTGCTCTTTGTACTGTTTTGGATACTACAGTAAATGAGGTATATGTAACATTTATTCTTGAGCTTTCTCTTCAGTCGATTGACAAATTTACTCTGTATCTAGCTTACATAGTATTTGATCCACTCTTTAAGTTTCTAACTGTGTTAAAGGTCTCCAAGACTACCTCAGACGTTGTGACTCACTAGAATGGCTCATAGGACTTAGAAAAGCTTCATACTCATGGCGACAGCTTCTTACAGCAGAAGGATACACATTAACATCAGCAAAGGCAAAATGCCCATGGGATGAAGTTCAGGAGAAATCAGCCACAAGCTTCCAAGGGACCACACCAATGGAGTTTCACAGATGCACTTAATTTTTTTAGCAACAATGTTTGACAACGTGTGTGAAGTATTGCTACCCAGAGAAGCTCATCTGAGCCTTAGTGTCCATGGTTTTGATTGGGGGTCACTCAAATAGTCATGCAGCACCCATATGACTGACCTCAGTAACTGAGACTCCAAGTCTTAGAACAAAAACAGGAATTCACCATAAACCACATTGTTAGCCTATTAAACTGCTGATGTGTAGGTCAAGGTATCAGGCATAGAAGAACATTCTTATCAGGCAGAATATTCATGAACTCAGCTTAACTTTTAGGAGCCATCCAAGGACCAGTCCTGAAGACAGGCCTTTCTGGGAGGGTGTGCAGAATTTAAACAACTCAGGTCTGCTGAATTAACCCTTTCCTTCACAGACTACCTCTCTATTCCATGGCCTACATTCTGCTACAGCAAAATAATCAAAATTTTCTAGGCATTTATATTTAGTGAAGAATTTATATTACATACACAGCAATAGTATGAGCACGAATATGCCTAGCATTTGGGGCAGTCAGTGTAGGGTAGGGATGGATTTAAAGAAATAACTAATCCATTTTATAAAGCCATTACATACATTTAAAAAATATTTTTGTACTAATTTAGTTATTTGCTTCCTCTTTCGATCGACAGTTACTTGTACCTTAAGATAAACTTGCATGGAAGTAGCAAGCATAGAAATCAACTTGTGGTCAGCCAAATTCAGTTTTTACTCAGGCAAGACAATTTTCATCAGTACTATATCCTAAGGAGGATTTAACTTGACTTCCCACTACATTTGATCATTCATATCAGAATTATTATAAAGCCAATTTGCTTAGTTTACTTGCTTAGGTACTTGAATCTTTCCAATAATGCCGGTGTTATACCATATTGCAGTATCCTCATGGTAAATTTCAGTTTTATTATAGAACAAATCAATAAGAATTACAAAAGTATTTGTTATACCTTCCTAACAAAATTGAATTGTCTCCGTATATCAGAATTTATTATGGAATGATGTCATTACAACTGGCCATGATTCAATTATTTGGGGGTTTTAAGTCAGTTGAGGACAAAACTAGTCACCATTCATTAGTTCATAGTTTGTATTGAGACTGGTTTCCCTTGTGTGCTGTGAGTAACCCATCTCTGTATTGATGCACCTCCCCCATGTCTCCTCACTTCAGAAACCCAGGTGGCCACTTCAAGCAACTGCACCAGGATATCCACTGGGTTGTTCTAATTAACTTTCAATCTGTGACTGGGTTCTGATGGGCTTTGACATGCCTTACTAAAATCCTATTGGAATTTAAGGAGCACATTAAAGTAAGTCTGTAACACTTAGAGGCATCTCTTTAATAATTCATTTTTTTATTGACCATCTGCCTGACCATATGGCCACCAGCCATGAGTTAGCATATACCCAAACATCAGGGCTTTTATTGGTTTTCAATTACTCCATCACTGCAATCCAGTCCACTGAACTGATTTGTTTACTATCTTCTTTAGAGTTTTTCATTAGTCTGTAGTAATGTGTCAGCCTTCAAAATAGGATGCTGTTCATCCACCTTGGAACTGCCATCTGTAAACACGGTGTTTTGCTGGTCAGTTGAGTGCTTTACAGTGTCCTTTGGGAACGGTTCATAGGGCAACACACTTGTAGCAATAGGATCTAGCAACTTACTTAGGTGGTTTCGAAGCCAACCCTAGAGGAAGTGAGGTTACCTGCTCATGAATACGGTGAGTACCTCCCTTCAGCAGGATGTCTGCATATAAAACTTTTCCATCTTTTTATAGAACTTTACTGAATACTGCCTTAGTAGAGTGTTTCTGACATAACCCAAGACACTGTAGGTATTTCAGGTTTCAAGATTATCTTAAGTCCTTCAGTAATAGGGGCAGTTTTAATTAATGCAGAATATTAAGCCAATTATTGTCTCTCAAATGGCATGTATCTTACCACTATGTTTGGAAATTTTCTAGTCCAAAATCCCAGTACTTGCTATTGGGCAACACTCACAGGCTTTTGCCATAAGCTTCCACCTGCATAAGTTCAAACTGCACAGATTTCCAAACCAAGTTGGAGTGGGGTTATAAGGGCTAGAAGGCATGGAATGAGCCACCACTTTTTATAATTCAGACATAGTCTGCTGCTGCTGTTCAGGGCCCTGTTCAAAAATGACTTTCTTTCAGGTATTTTTGTAGATAGTGTCTAGCAAAATTCCCAGATATTGAAACTGAGAAGGACCCTGTGGGACTCTTGAGCATGGAAGCCTTTTTTGTCCCCTGTTTCTTGTAGGCAAGACTCCAGCCTCTATGACTTTCCTTGAGTTCCAAAGGGCAGATTCAGGGAGGAGCAGCCAAGAAACCACCCGAGGCAAGATTAAAGGGAGGAGAGAAGCTCATCAAGATGAGGAGACCAACCACCTGAGACTAGATTAAGGGAGTGGAGGCCCTGCACACACCCTAGTCTTGTCAGAGACCCCACCCTTGAACCATTGCTATAAAACTCTTCATCAAATTCTCCTGGGCTGGGACACATTGTTTTTGAGGGCAGGAGCCTGCTGTGTCCCCCTTTGTCTGGCAAAGCAACAAAACTATTCTTTTCTACTTCACCCAAAACGCTGTCTCTGAGATTTGATTCAGGACTAGTGCAGAGAGGCTGAGCTTTCAGCATCCACATAGAATATGAATCCTTCAAATCCAAACAAGTCCACCAGGCACTGTGCTTCTTGCTTAGTTATGAGGGTAGGCAATGACAGTGTTTTATTTTTAGTTGCCTATGAATGTCACAGGTAGCTTCTGCCTGTTATTCATAAGAATTTTCCTGTTTGGATGGCCCTTGGATACTTTGTTGGATTTATCATCCAGCAACTCTTAGTCACATGTGTCACCATTGAAAATTATCATTATGTCATCAATGTAGAATATTATCCAACTGGGGACCAGCATTAATCCCTTCTAACCAAATCATTACAGTAAATTGGTGAATTCAAATAACATTGGGGGGAATAGAGTAAATTCAAATTTTGATACTTTGCATGTGAAGGCACTCTGCAGTTTTGTTCTTTTCCAAGACTGAAATCAAGATAAAGCAATTGCAAGATCTATCACTGAGTACTGGTCTCCTTTAGGTTTCTCTTTTTTCCTGTTAAAACCAAATCAGGAACTGCTGACAATAGAGGTGGTAGTACTTTATTCAAGCCTTAATTATCTTCTGTTGGTCTCCATGAGACTTGCACAGTTTTCATGGGTCACATCGGACTACGGTACTGAGAATTTGTTGGAAATAGAACTCTACATTCTAGCATGTTAGTAAATACAGTAATATCTTTTTATCCACCAGGTATCTGACACTGGTACAATTGAAAATCTATATGACCACTATGGAGAACAGTATGGAGGTTCCTTAAAAAACTAAAAATAGAGTTACCATATGATCCAGCAATCCCACTCCTGGGCATATATCTGGAGAAAACCATAATTCGAAAAGATACATGTACCCCAATATTCATTGCAGCATTATTTACACTTGCCAAGACATGGAAGCAACATAAATGTCCACTGACAGAGGAATAGATAAAGTAAATGTGGTACATATATACAATGGAATATTACTCAGCCATAAAAGAGAATGAAATAATGTTATCTGCAGCAAAATGGATGGACCTAGAGATTATCACATTAAGTGAAGACAGAGAAAAACAAATATCACATGATATCACTCATATGTGGAATCTAATTTTAAAAAATGTTACAAAAGAATTTATATACAAAACAGAAACAGACTCACAGATTTCAAAAACAATCTTATGGTTACCAAAGGGGAAAGGGGGGTGGGAGAGGAATAAATTAGGAGACTGGGATTAACATATACACACTACTATGTATAAAATAGATAGCCAACAAGTACCTACTGTATAGCACAGGGAACTCTACTCAATATTCTGTAATAATCTATATGGGTAAAGAATCTGAAAAAGAATGAATATATGTATATGTAGAAATGAATCACTTTGCTGGACACATGAAACTAACACAACATTGTAAATCAACTATACTCCAATAAAATTAATAATAAAAAAAAGAAAACCTGTATGAGCTTGGAAAATTATGTAAGTTCCTTTTCAGCATGTCCAAGTAATAGTTAACAAAGAACAAATGCATGCCTTCTGCTTTATTATGCAAGATAGGGGAAATGTTCCCCAGTCAGACATAATATCCATTCCAATAATCCTGGGTATGAGAGCCACAATCACTTTACATAAAGTCAGTCCAAATATTCCAATTTTCATCCAAATTTTCACCTTAGTCCCATCAACCATTGCATTCTCATATACTACTAATCTAGACTCTATTAGGACTTCACCAACATATTTTGGAATCATAGTGCATTGGGAACTCCTGGCAAGAAACCTCAGAAAAGTTTCTTTTCCAATCCCTGGCCATTTCACTCACATATGTGCATATGGCTTTAAGTCCCCAACTGAAGGTCAGGCCAGCAGACTGTGGTCCTTTCATCAATACTCATTCTGATTAATTTGTCCCACTATCACCCCTGACATTTTGAGGTCAATTTTCTCATTACCTTCTTTGCCTTCTGGCATCATAAATTCCTCCAAACTAGAGTAAGTAGAGTCATTTGTTTAGAACCCTTCAATATTGGGGGATCAGCAGAGCCTGTCATCAGTCCACCCAACAACTGATAGTACAGAATTAAGCCCCTGTGTCACTCCAGTCAGGGTCTGCCAAGTTCATCATGTTCCTTAGTCTTCCAACCTCTAGTGTGCATCCCTTGACT
Organism: Aethalodelphis obliquidens; assembly: GCF_003676395.1. Classification (NCBI taxonomy): domain Eukaryota; kingdom Metazoa; phylum Chordata; class Mammalia; order Artiodactyla; family Delphinidae; genus Aethalodelphis; species Aethalodelphis obliquidens. The sequence goes on from NW_020837954.1 coordinate 18,218,027, forward strand.
ATCTTTTGGTCTGTCCATATAGTCTTGTAGATCACTCTAATTTTCTTACCATATGTAAAATTCATAAGTGGAAGCTGAAACAAATCTGATACGGCTTCTCAGACCATTACTTGATTTTGTAGTAGTAAGGTTACATGGGGTGCCCATGCAATAGAGCCCCTTTAATTGCAGCATTTATTATGACCTGAGTAAGGGGTATATTTAGGTGGGTGAACATCCTGCTCATTGTAAAGCCAGTCCAACAAGGCTTACATACATAGCCCATCAGTCACTTCGTCTGTAAAATTCCAATTCTTGTGGAAAACAACCTTTAATGTGGCTTTTATCCAATTTATCAGGCTAGCTGTCCCCTCAGGAATAACCTGCTATGTGTTTGGGTCATCTATATCCATTCTTATTTAATAGTAGGCTGTGGGTCCTGCAACAACCCAAACATGCTCCTACATTCCACAGTATGCCAAGCTGAAGAAACTAACCCTACGTTAGTCACTTTTACAACCCATTTTATTAAATGTTCATAAGGAAACTGATATTGATAGTAAATATATAATACATATTTGTTGAAAAAATGAGTCTCTGATTCAATATAGCTTGCAAGTAATGGTAGACAGGAAAAAAATAGTATTTTTCTTGCCTTGCAATATATTTTATAGTTAGACCATGTATAAAATCTGAATATTTTATGGCTCTTTTTCTCTCTCTCCTTATATCAAGAGATATACAGATGCTTATGGATATAGATTTAGACAGAGGTACAGACAGAGATATAGATAAGAAACAGATATTACTGCCAACAAACAGACAAGAAACAGATACTAAGAGATTGTAACTTCAAATTATTGGGGTTTTAATGATTTCATTTAGGGGTTGAAAGCAATTTCTGACCATAGTTGGAAAATCAGTCTTTTTATTTTTAAATCTGGAAAGGACATGTGCATTTTTCATAGCTATTCCAATGAAAAGTTCCCCTTTTTCCCCTCCAGCTACAAATCTGGACTTAACATGCTCAATATCTAAACACTATAGATTTTTCCCCTCTGTAAAGATGTATGCATGAGATACTACTTGATTTGACTGCTTTGGAAAGCAGGAATACAGTAAAAGAAATAAGAAGACTTGATCCTTCATTTACATTTCACTGGAATTAAGATTAAGAGTCTTAACCACATGTTAGCACAAACTTATCTGGTACCTTGCATTTTTAGATGCTTAACATATATCTGTTAAATGAATATATTAACTGGCATCATGCAAGAGACCATCATACACAACCACTTTTGCATCACTATGTATTGATAGCTAAAGTTTTTAAAATACCATCATTTAAATACTTTATTTAATAATTCATTCATACGATATTGACACACTTCTTGCAACAAACTGTTCGAAAGAGCAAATATGTATTTTTATACTATGTCTTCCTCTAAAGGATTATAAAAGTAAATCAATTAAAATAAATCAATTCTTTCTTCATTTCGTAAGATTGATAGCATCCAGATATATAAATAAAATTTGATGTCAATTAATATGTAAATAAAAGAACGAAGAGAAATGGTTATGTAAATCTGTTACGTTGCCATTGATTTAAAAATAATAATTTATTGAAAATTTATAGTAAGGTAGGGAAATGTTATTTTGCGAAGTATGCCGTTAAAATATAAAAAATTTATTAGAGCATACAGGTGAGGAACTAAAGTCATTTTTGTTTACAGTTTTATCTCTTTTATGGTTTTAATTTTTTCTGTAGGCTGTAGGGAAGAATCCATTTCCCTGCCTTTTCTAGGTCCCAGCGGCCAGCAACCTCCCTGGGTTCATCACCTCCTCTCTCCATATTCAAAGACAGCACCTCCTCTCTCCATATTCAAAGACAGCAAATCCTGAGCGCATAGAATTACTCTGACTTTTTCATCTCCACATTAATTTCTCTGACTCTGACTCTCCTTTTGCCTCCCTCTTCCATCTTCAAGAATTCTTGTGATTATGTAGTGCCCACCTAGATATTCAGGATAATCTGTCTTCTGTTTAGCAACTTTAATTCCATATGCAATTGTAATTTCCCCTTGCTACTTGATATTATATTGATATCAAGTATTATGTATGTATCAAGTATGATATTATGTTACATAATCACAGGTTCCAGAGTTTGGAATGTAGGCAGCCTTGGGGGCTGTTATTTTGCCTACCACCACAAGATAGAATTTGGTTTTGCTTTTTGAATCTATTGTTAAAATCTCCATCTTTAACTGAAGAGACTGAACACTCATTTAATGTAATTATATATGCAACCTTAGTTTATAATCTTGCTATTTGTTTTCAATTTCTCATTGTTATTTTTTCCACTTTTATGCATTTTTGAATAAACTGCATATTTTAATTTCATTTTATCTCTTCCAGTGTGATATTACATATAGCTTTGATGTTTCATTTTATTTATTTACTTAAGTTGTTGCATCATTTACATTGCCTAATTTTCTCTTGCTATGGGTTACATTTGGAATACTAATTTTCTGAATGCCTAGATTTTGTTATGTTCATTTAAAGTGTTTTGATTTTTGTTTTAACAGGAAGTTTAGTTGCATGTAGATCAGCATGATATTTTCGAACCTCGTTTTTAAACTTCATTTTCTGGCGTGACTATGAAGATTTTGTTTTTGAGCTAGTTTAGCTCAACTATTCAACTGATCGAACCACCGTACTCATTATTAGTCTGTTCAGGTTTTCTATTTCTTCATAATTCAGTCTTAGTAGGTTGTATGTTTCTAGGAATTAGTATATTTATTCATGTTCTTTACAGATTTCCTAGTTAGTAAACAAAGTTTCTTTACTCAGGTTGATCAGGACTAGAAAATCTCCCTTCCCTGCATGACTCTAGGAATTGTTCTACTTAAACTTTGCAGCTGTTGCTCTTCAATAGTGAGTCTTTGCTTAGCTTCATGCATTCTTGCCCTGTGCATGAGCAGCTTAGTTCTCAGCCAAAAATACCACCTAATGTGCAGCCCTATGTACATTTCAGGAACTACTTTTCTGTATAGTTCCCTCTCTGTGGTCCTTTGCTCCACAAATTCCAGTTACTTCAGCCTCTCCAAACTTCAATCTCCATCTCCTCAAATCAGCCAGACTGTCACAGTCTGTTTACTTTCCCACATCTTGCATCTATATCGTGGTCTAGGAAGTGCCTATAGCCAGTAAGTAATATGACTGTCAAACTCACCTTGCTTGTTGCCATTCTTTCAGATTACTGTCTCGTTCTGTCTGTTGTCTAATGGTAAAATAATGCTTTCATTTATTTTTTTAAGTTCTCTTGTTGTTTACTAAGGAAGGCAAATCCTGTTGCAGTTATGCCATTGTGAACACAATTGTCTTATGATCCAGTCCCTTCTAGTATATTAGTGAAAATTCTCAAAGTTTTTCTACTATTTTCACTAAAATGTGGTGCCTTCCAGAATATTTACACATACTCTGAAAACTGTGTTCCTTGTGGATCCCAGATATAAAAGCAGAATTGTCTATATGTTTTACATGTTATGTGTTTACAGAATAACTATAAAGCCATTAGTGTTTGATAAACTGAATGTATAACGTCTATTAAAACTTCTTGCTAATGTAAAAACCTTGGGCTTTAAAACATACTTTCATTTTATGCCTAACAGGCACATGACAAAAATCTAAATTGTCATGATATTAATTAAATGTAAAATGGAACAGACAAGTTTTCAAAGTGAAGATGATAGCCTTGCAAAACAGACAGCTATACTGTACTCATTTATTTAATAATGATTTTTAAAGTGCTCTTTTAATAGCATGCTCCCAGCCATCACCAAGTTTCTGTTGACACTAATTTAATCTACTGATTATTCAGAAAGCAAGACTGATCTTACTTCTTAAGGAACAGAAGTAGTTAATCATCCAGCAGCAATGAAGCATAGATTTGGAAAGCATTTCCTATTTGGCTATTTTTCCTAAGAGAGCTTACAAATGCACACAGATAACAGTAGTAAAATGCCTACTAAAGTATTTATTGAAATAAGTGTCAAGAATCAAAAATTGTATCAGGAGGCAAATGACTGTAATTAAAGTAGTACCACTGATTCTCTAGTGAAATAGAACTACAGAAATTCCCCAATTTACAATGGTCTGACTTAAATGATTTTTCAACCTTATGATGGTGCAAAAGCATATGCATTCATTAGAAGCCCCGTACTTTGAATTTTGATCTTTTCATGGGCTAGTGATATGCAGTATGATGCTCTCTCCTGATGCTGGGCAGCAGCAGTGAGCCATAGCTCCCAGTCAGCCACGTGATCATGAGGCTGACATATTGATACTAACAATCATTCTGTACCCATACAACTATTCTGTTTTTCACTTTCAGTACAGTATTCAATAAATTACATAATTCATTCAACACTTTATTATAAAATAGGTTTTGTGTTAGATGATTTTGCCCAATTGTAGGCTAGTGTAATTGATCTGAGCATATTTTAGGTAGGCTAGGATAAGCTATTATCTATAAGCCTTCTCAGGACTTAACCCCTTAAGCTGAGGAAGACTTGTGTGTTTAAAGATTTTCAAATCAAAACTATCTCAAGGGGGCTTCTCTGGTGGTGCAGTGGTTGAGAGTCCGCCTGCTGATGCAGGGGACACGGGTTCGTGCCCCGGTCCGGGAAGATCCCACATGCCGCGGAGCGGCTGGGCCCGTGAGCCATGGCTGGGGCACGAACCCATGTCCCCTGCATCGGCAGGCGGACTCTCCACCACTGTGCCACCAGGGAAGCCCTAAAATCTCACCTTTTTGATCTCTAAGAACATCTACTACAGAACACTGGCAAAACTGAGGTGTATGCAGCAATTGCGCAGTAGGAGGTCTTTGGTATCTTCCAGATTGCAAATTATACAAACTGCAGAAAAATATGGTGATAGATTTGTAAACTGAAAACTAATTTACTAATCCCTCTGCCATAATGTTTATCTTATCAACGGCAAACTTCAAATGTCCTCCACAATTTTTTAAAATAAGTACAGCCTTCCAAACTACCACCAGTCCATGGTTAGATTTTTCTAAAGAATTCTATTACTGTTCTTTATTTCTGCAAAAACAGTGTTACTGAGGAAAATGACACGTGAAACGCTAGATGAAACTATGTCTCTATCTATCATCTTGATTTTGTCTGTACTTTCCACATCACCCTTCAAGACACAAGTCTGAATAACAGGGTTACTGCTATCTTGGAATTAATCTCCCTCAAATTCAAGGTTTCTTTTAGCCTGTGAAACTCTCTCAAAATGTCTTCATCCTTAGATTCCATTGTTATTAATTTTAAAATGGGATCCCAATGAAGTTTTATTTTTCAATTCAAACCCAAAGTGACCATTACAAATAACCATGGGTTATAAAGAGTTATTAATTTCTATTTTAATAGTATTCTGATTAGACTATCATCTGTACAAATTCTGATTTTGAAATAGAATTTTCTTTGAATTCTTTATTTAGAAATTCTTTTATAACCATTTTGTGTTATAAAGAAAAATAAATGTATGTGGTATCCAGATTTACATTTTTATTAATTACATTAATCTTGATAATTATCTTATGTAAGACTGTTTTCCCTCAATTTTACTAAATTAAATATTTAAAGTCTAAAATTAGTATACTAAGGATATTGACCAAATTGGTGGATTAGGAGGACATGGAGCTCACCTCACCCCAAGAACTCAACAAAAATACATCTACATGTGGAACAGTTCTCACTGAAACTGACTGGAAACTGGCAGAAAGACTCCTGTACAACCAAGGCTGTGAGAAAGATCCACAAGGAATTGTGAAAGAAGGAAAGAGAAGCGATCAGTCTGGGACTTGTGCCCCTGGGAGGGGAGTCAGAGGCAAAGGGAGATTACATGGGTGGAGATCTGCCCTAGGGAGTGAGCAGTTCAAGCCACATATTGGGTGCCCCAGTCATGGGATCCAACACAGGGAAGAGGAGTCCCATTGGCTGGTTGAGAGCCTGCTGGGATCAACAGTGGGGATGTGGGAAGCCTGGACCTCACTCCTAAGGACATGTGAGAATTGGCTTGCTCCTGAGGTAGGGCAGAGAGGGGAGGATTGAGGACTGCTCCAGTGGCTGCCTAGTTTCCAGTGACTACCTCAGGGGGTGTCCCAGCCTGAGCCAAGCAAAGCTCCAACCGAGCTTATTTCACATGGCAGGTATGCAGGGGACCAAAGGCTGCCATGACCAGGGATCTACCATGGGATGCAGAGGTGACTCAGATCTGGGTCGGGGTCTGAGTGGGACTAGGGTGGCCATTGCTGGTGCTTTTAAAGGCAGCATATCGGGGTGGTACCAATCTCTAAAGGAAGCCTGACCTCCACAGCCCACATGCCAATACATGCTGAGAGCCCATTTAGGCCCCACCTGCCTTGAAGCATGGCTCCATAAGAGGGCAGGGGTAATGGAGGCTTGGTGTAGTGGTTGGCTGTAAGGGAAAAAGGAGAATCAGACCAGAAGCTGTGACTAAGCAGGGTGGGGCATCCATTGCTGGTGCTTGCACGGGTGGCACATTTCAGGCAGCCTGGACCTCTGTCTGTGGCTGGCCAACTGCAGTTCATCTCCATTATACACAACCCCCTCCTGCTCCAGCACTGCTCACCTCTGGGGCAAGGGTGCAGGTGCCAGGAGAAGGGAGAGCACACAACTAAAGGGAATAGAGCCAGAGCAGACCTGATATTCAGTGCTTCTGCTCCAGCAACTTGGGGTATGCCCCCATCCCCAATAGGGTGGTGACAGCCACCCAGCAGTGGGGAAGCTCTGCTTCACACTTGGCTCAGGCTCTAGTCCCTCCATCTCCAGCCCTACCTCATACCAAGGTTATAGCTGCCAGCATATCCAGGGGAAAGACGTGACTTGTGTTCATGTCAAATCCAGCTTTTTCACCAAAGCCACTGGGAACATGCAGAGTCTATAGGGACACTCCCATATAAGGATACCCCTTCAAGACTGTAGGAACTAACTGTTTCGCCTAAATTCATAGAGAGAGAGAAAGTTAAGCAAAATGAGAAGACATTGGAACTGGTCTCAATTGAAAGAGCAAGACAAAACTGAAATAATAAATAATGGAACAAAAGTAAACAATTTATCAGATAAAGAATTAAAAGCATTAGTAATAAGAATGCTAAGTGAATTAGGGGATGGAATAGATGAACACAGTGAGAATTTTAACAAGGAACTAGAAAATACAAAAAAGAACCAATCAGAAATGAAGAATACAGTAACTGAAATGAAAAACTTACAGAAGGAATTAAAAAACAGACCAAGTGATACAGAATAATACATAACTGCTCTATAAGACAGAATAGTGGAAATTGCCCAATAAGAAGAGCAAAAAGAAAAACAAAATTAAAAAATGAGAACAGTTTAAGAGATCTCTGGATAACATAAAGCATACCAACACTTGCACTATAGGGGTCCCAGAAGGAGACGAGAGAGAGAAGGGAGTCAAAAATGTATTTGATGAAATTATGGCTGAAAGAGTCCTAATCCTGGAGAAGGAAACATATCTAGGTACAGGAGACACAGAGGGTCCCAAACAAAATAAACCCAAACAGAACCACACCAAGCCATACCGTAATTAAAATGGCAAAAGTTAAAGATAAAAAGAATTCTGAAGGCAGCAAGAGAAAAACAAAGAGTCAAATACAAGAGAACCTCCATAAGACTATCAGGCTGATATTTTGCAGAAGGTTTACAGGACAGAAGGGAGTGGCAAGATACATTCAAAGTGCTGAAAGGGTAAAGCCTACAACCTAGCATACTCTACCCAGCAAGATTATCATTTAGAATTGCAGGAGAGAGAAAGAACTTCTCAGACAAAAACTAAATGAGTTCATCAATACTAAACCTACCCTAAAAGAAACGTTAAAGAGTCTTTTCTAATGGAAGAGAAAAGGCTATAACAAGAAGTAAGGATCTATAGGAAATGAAAAAATCCTACTAAGAAAAGCAAATATATAGTAAAAGCAGAGGATCAACCATTTAAATAAGCTAGTAAAAAGATTAAAAGACAAAAAATTGTAAAAGCAACAATAACTACAATGAGCAGTGAAGGGATAAGCATGAAGATGTAAAATATATCAAAAATACAAAATGTGGGGGAGGAGAGTAAAAAATGGAGATCTTTTAAAATGTGTTTGAACCTAAATGACTACCAGTTGAAAACAAGTAAATATCATTATAGGTCAACATATATGAGCCCCATGGTAACCACAAATCAAAACCCTACAACAGATACACAAAAACAAGGGAGACAGGAACACAAACCTACCACTGAAGAATAATCAAACCATGAGCAAACAAACAAAAAATGGGAAGAACTACACAAACAACCAGAAAAGAAGTAATAAAATGGAAATAAGTATATACATATCAATAATTGTTTTAAATATCAATAGACTAAATGCTCCAATCAAGACGTAGAGTGGTAAATTGGATGAAAAAATAAGACCCATCTATATGCTGCTTACAAGAGATTCACTTCACACTAAAGACACACGAAGATTAAAAGTGAGGGGATGGAAAAAGATATTTCATGCAAATGGAAAAAACAAGAAAGCATGGGTAGCAATGCTCATATCAGACAAAATAGACTTTAAAAAAGTCTATAACAAAAGACAAAGACTAGCATTATATAATGATAAAGGGATCAATACAAGAAGAGATATTACACTTGCTAATATAACAAAGTATGAGGTATCACCCGCCCCGACTTCAGACTATAGTACAAAACTACAGCAATCAAAACAGCATGGTACCAACACAAAATCAAACACATAGATCAACAGAACAGAATAGAGAGCCTGGAAATATACCCACACATTTATGATCAATTAATCTATGACAAAGGAGACAAGAATATACAATGGAGAAAAGACAATCTCTTCAATAAGTGGTGTTGGGAAAACTGAACAGCTAAATGTAAAAACATGAGATTAGAACATCTCCTAATACTATATACAAAAATAATCTCAAAATGGATTGAAACCTAAATGTAAAACCTGAAACCATGAAACTCCTAGAGGAGAACCTAGGAAGAACACTCTGACATAAATCATAACAATATTTTTTTGGATCTGTCTCCTAAGGCAAAGGAAACAAAATCAAAGATAACCAATGGGACCTAATTAAACTTAAAAGCCTTTGCACAGCAAAGAAAACCATGAATAATATGAAAAGACAGCCTACTGAATGGGAGAAAAAATTTGCAAATGATATGACCAATAAGAGGTTACTATCCAAAATATATAAATAGCTCATATAATGCAACATCAAAAAAACAAACAACCCAATTAAAAAATGGGCAGAAGAACTGAGTAGACATTTTTCCAATGAAGACATACAGATGGGTAACAGGCACATGAGAAGACGCTCAATATTGCTAATTATTAGAAAAATGCAAATCAAAACCACAATAAGATATCATCTTATACCTGGCAGAATGGTTATCATCAAAGCCTCTACAAATAACAAATGTTGGAGAGGATGTGGAGAAAAGAGAACCCTTGTACACTGTTGGGAATGTAAATTGGTGACACTATGGAAAACAGTCTGGAGATTTTTCTCAAAAAACTGAAAATTGAACTACCATATGATCCAGCAATTCCACTCAGGAATATAGCCAATAAAAAAAGGAAAGAAAATAGAATTCAAAAAGATAAAATACACCCCAATGTTTATAGCAGCATTATTTACAATAGCCAAGATATGGAAGCAACCCAAGTGTCCATCAATAAATGAATAGATAAAGAAGATATGGTATGTATATACAATGGAATACTACTCATTCATAAAAAAGAATAAAATTCTGCCATTTGTAACCATGTAGATGGACCTAGAGTATTATACTTAGTGAATAAGTCAAACAGAAAACAAATACTGTATATTATCACTTATTTGTGGAATCTAAAAAGTAAAACAAACAAATGTATATAACAAAAGAGAAACAGACTCACAGATATAGAAAAAAAACTCATGCGTAACAGTGGGGTGAGGAAAGGGGGATTTTTGATTTAAAGCATAATGCATACTGTGATATTTTTAATTAATAAATGCATTGGAACCTAGTAACAGGCATATGGGTGGCAGTCTTTTTACAAGTACCTGAATATGCTCCTAATAAATATATAATACATAAATATATTCCTAGTTAATACACAGACACTGAATCATAGTAATTATTTTTACTTCTACATAGGATTACTAATTTTTGTTTGATTTGTCAGTGTTTATAAGATTATTGATCTTAAATTTAATAAATGAAAGATGACTCAAGATAAAATGCTGATAACATCAAAAAGAACCAGTTATTTCTACTATGCTTTATTTTATAAGCTGAAGGAACAAATAATTTTTTTTTTTTTTTTTTTTGGTATGCGGGCCTCTCACTGTTGTGGCCTCTCCCGCTGCGGAGCACAGGCTCCAGATGCGCAGGCTCAGCGGCCACGGCTCACGGGCCCAGCTGCTCCGCGGCATGTGGGATCTTCCCGGACCAGGGCACAAACCCGTGTCTCCTGCATCGGCAGGCAGACTCTCAATCACTGCGCCACAAGGGAAGCCCCGGAACAAATAGTTTTTATGTGTGGTCATTTTAGGAAACCTTGTTTAACTTTTGTGTTGAAAGACAGTTTAACAGGGTTTTTGTTTGATTTTTTAAAACTCCAACTGAGTGGCCTAAATTTGGGACAAACAAAATAAAGTAGGATTGTCAAAGGAGGCAAAATACAAACAAAAATCATACTCTTCAAGAGTAAAAGAATTGATGTACTTGACATTTTGATAATATACAACTAAAATATATATGTTAGGAATATAATGTTATTTTCAAAATTAAGAAACTGTAAAAATGAAAGTTCAGACTTAACAGAAAATCTTGGTGATAAAAAATAATCTCTGTAACTTGGCCACAGGGAAACTTAATGATTTTATAAAACGAAAACCAAAATTCTAATTTTAATTTTTTTTCTTTTGGCTGCAATGCACAGCATGTGGGATATTAGTTTCCCAACCAGGGATTGAATGCACATCTCCTGCATTGGAAGCACAGAGTCTTAACCACTGGACCACCAGGGAAGTCCCTCTAATTTCAACTTTTTAAATATCTGGCATGTAAAAATTTACGGTTTAGGATCCCTAAGTTCTTTTCTTTCTTAATATATGCATTAACAATGAACCAACTAAGTCATCATATTTAGGCATTATAAATCCAGATTCCACATTCCTCAGATACTTTGTATTTACAAAATGTCCATAGGTTTGTTTTTAACTATTATTTATAAACTAAAATATTAAGATCAATGATCTTAATATACTTTTATATTTATATATTTATACAAAAAATGTACATATGTAAATAATAACATTTAGTCATTTACATTATGCTTAAAATATAATTAAATTTTTAGCATATTAAATAAAATGATGCATGTATTCACATTTATAACAATTTACTCTCTTAATAGAGTATAATTGTTTCCTAAAAAGCCAATAGACAAACATACTTAATATCTTGTGTTCATTTTCAAATTTATTTGTAATCATTATACTGCGTGTTTTCTGAACCATTTATATTAATTACCACCTTGAACCAAAGTAATCAATTTTTGTTTTGTTTTTCTGGACAGAAGCTTACATTTATATCAGTTTATGTATCACTTAACAAATTTTAAAGTAAATACATGTAAATATTGCTTAAATTTCACCTGTTTTTCTATAGCATGTCTGTATAAAAAATTAGGAACATGGGTATGTATAGTCTAATAACTAACACTTCATCTTTTTTTTCCATCTGGAAATTGTCTAGGTATCCAAGTACTATATATTAATTAATTCAATTTAATATTACAGATATTGAAATAAAGTTAACTAAGGATCTAGAAGTTACAATTTAATGCAACAAATAATTTCCTTTCCTTATTATTGTAGTATGCAAATAATTTACAATATTGAAATCTTTTAAAAAGATCTCAATGCAATTTCTAATTAAACATGTTTATATTTTGCAGTCTTAAATAATTTGTAGAAACAATGGTAACTACTGGGCTCATAGAATTAATGTAGAAATCATATAAAGTTTAAATCATAAGTAATAAAACAAAAATCTCTTAAATATCGTGCAAAAATTATTTTTATATGGTGATATCTTTAGGAAGAGAACAAAGAGTATTTTATAAGTTGAACTATAAAAGACTGTTTCAAAGAGTAAACTAATTATCAGGAATATTACATGAATTATTTTATGTATATTTTATGTATTTTATGTAAATCTCTATGTATATACCAAAAGAGTCTATCTCTTGAATTTATACTAAAATCTTTAATTGTATACTATTTCTTCTTGTCTAGGAACCAAAACTATTTTCCAAACTTACAAGCAATATTTCTTCTAAGTTTCAGTTTTGCAAGGAGAAAACATAGAAAAGATGCACAATGAATTGTTTCCTCTTTCTTTTGGAAATTATTAACCATTTAACTTGAGTAGATACTATTAGAGTGTACACATAATGGAGAGAGAATTCTTGTTTATTGAAGTACTCTTCATAGTTTTCCCAGAGAAGATAAAAAGAGATGCAATGGAAGGGAAAGAGAAGAATTAAAATAGGTATGAAATTATTACTGTAAAAAGGCTAACTATAGTCCCTTTTCAAGGAGAGGAGGTGGCATTTGTGTAGAAAAACAAATTTTAAAACATGTACATGTACAAGAGAGGAAATTGCTGTACTTTAACCAATAACTTGAACTCTTAGTAATTTCATCAAGAGTATGATAATACTCTTGTATAATTAAAAAGCTCTTACTAATGCAGATGTCATTTTTTTTTAGATGGAGAAGATAGAGAATATCCTCACAAGTTTTTCTTCCTTTGTTTTTCTTTTTTAGTTTTTCCTAATTTGACTCAAATCCTTTGCATGGTAAAAGTTCCTGAAGTTATCACTGTGATTTCAATTTTTTTCCTAGATTTTATATGAAGGAAGCAGGTCTTTGCCCTGTTGTGCCAAGTAGGCTGAAAACACCCCATAAAACGGTACCAGTTTGTAAGGATAGTGCCTGTGCAAATTCTCATCTCCAGCAAATTATTTCCTGGAGAAAGTAGCTAGATAATTTTACTTGTTTTTAGGTTCATTTAAGATAGGGAAGGAAAAAATGCACACTCCAAAATTATTTAACATGAGGACAGGAAAGAGTGTTTAGTCTTATCTAAAACAGGGACAGGAAATTATGTTGTTTCAGTTCTTACAAGGTTGGGTTATAAAATTTTTCCATGCCTCTTTTGGTATGTGTGGCAGAAACTGTTGATCTCTAAAGTTCATTTTTGCCTCTTTCATAGTAATGGGTTTTTAAACTGGTACATGGTTTTGGGGGTACTAAAAACTACATTATTAGCATCTCCAGTGGTCCGATATAAACATAGTCAAAGAATTGTGGAAATAAAAGAAGAATGAGAAGCAGCAGAGGTTATGGTAAAGGGGTCAGTCACCTGCACTTGCATTTGGCAGAGACTCAAAGACATGCAGGAGAGTGGGAAATTTTTTAGTGAAAAAACTGTTAATGCTTCAGATATGCCCTGATTAAAGGTTGTCTGCAGGGGCAAGCTCCAAGAGGGCTAACTACATGAGGGAAAACTTACAAAACTGGGTTGAGGAACATATTTTACTTTCCTGGGTTTTTCTGAGATGCAGGTGGTGGCAATAATTAGGTAATCAAGGAAGCACTGATCAAGTCTTGATTGTTTTCAACTGATTGATGAAGAAGCGCGGTTTAGCTTCCTGGAATGACTACTGCAGAGGCTGTGGGTCAGAGCTCTATGCTCATGTATGGTCAGGCCATTGTCTCTTGTATATTCAATCTCTCAAAATGAAGTATTGATAGATGTATCCTGTGCAAATGTCACCCAGGGGAGCAACCAGAGGGTCCCTAACCTGTGCCTAAAGTGTGTCTATAAAACACAAGTACACCCGCCTTAGACAAGGAAGCAAGGAAGCCCCCCTTATCCCCATTTCTAATAAAAACCTCCCTCTAGGCAAACTTGCAAAGCCAAAACTGACTGTGTCTCCAGCTGTGTTTACATGATGGGAACAAGAGGGCTTAACCACAAGAAAATGGTATAGGCTGGCTGAACTTCAAAACTGGGACAAAGGTCACTCTAAAGCTCATTATCATCTCATTTTAATGCTACCCTCCCATCTCCCTGGCTCCATGTTAGTTCAACCTCCTTCCAACCCAAACCCTGAAGGACCATAAAAGGGCAGAAGAGAGGCATGGACCCCATTCCAGGAAATTTCCACCCATTTCCATGAACTTAAGTGATAATGGTCTCTGCCCCATACCACCCCATACCTATAAAAAGCTTGTCCTTGCCTAGACCCAGGAAGAAGGTGCTTTCAGAGCATGAGCTCCCCTTCTCCATTCCTTGGCCAATTAAGTTTCTGCTGGCTGCTACAAAAAGGAAAGGCTATTTCTTCTTATTGACGCAGATAATAACTGGGTAGGGAAACAGTTGAAGGAAGGGTAGGTAACACAAACTTCCGAGGACCTTTTCTAAGAGACAACTGAAACACACACACACACACACACACACACACACACAAACTGTATCTCTTCTTTATCTTTCTTTTGGTTTGGTTGCCTGAAACATGAATATATCTTAAGTCATGAAAGCCTAGGCTATATTTGGAATGATGGAGGACAGGCTGAAAGTTGTCTGGATCCCTAAGGAACCTGGAGAGTAAAGTCACACCATGACTGCTTTTAACCCCTTTTATGTGAATAATAAATTTTATTTTGAGTAAGTCAAAACTTTTGGCATTTCTGCTGTTTGTAGCCAGATTTTTTTAAAAAATTAGAAATGATTATTTTTAGCGGAATCACTAAATATCTGCAAAAGAGGCTGATTTCTACTTAAAGATACAGAAAATCTTTAGAGTAAATATGAAAAATTGTTACCCTCCCCCAAACACAAAACAGAATTGTATTCTTTGATCATTTTCATCATATATTTTAAAAATTGAAGCCTGTTGAATTTAATAATTATATGTTATCTAAGGAAATATTTTTGGACACACAACTAGTATAAAACTTTGAATTGGGGCTTTGCTTGTGGACAAACTTGCTTATTGATCAAACACCCATGAACACTGGTGGGATGGACGCACATTGGGACACACACAAGAGAAGGTAGCACAGGGCTGGCAAATTTTTAATTTGCTCACAGTAAAAGTTATGTCCAAATTCTCCCTCCTATTTAAGAATATTCAAAATTGAAATCCCCAGATGTGGGATAAAATTGTCCCCCAGGGGAAATAAAAAACCTAATCAATTTTATTTCTGGAATATCATTTATCTTTGACTCACTTTGCAAGAAATTTTAAATCGCTGCATTTTATATTCCTATGGGATTTTTTTTTTTAATTGAGGCTCTTAAAACCAACTGCTCTTAATGCTTCAGTATGTAGTTTGGAGCTTTTAAAGGAAAACTGAGCCTCGTGTTTGTTAGGTATTTTTCTAAGTTTCTGAATAGCTGTGCCATTCATATTATTTATATTATTCCTGTGCACCCTAAATAGTTATATCAGAAATATATAGGTACCTAGTCTCAAATTCTAAGGAAATGAAGTATAGAAAGCTGTAAATTAATGGAATGGTAAAAAGCATACAGAAAGAGGCTTCAGCTCTTTTTATATTTCTAAAGAGCCAACTTCAAGTGACAATGGCTCCAAGTACTGGACTTAGGAAAATTAATGTTGACCACTTCTTTTTGCCCTGTTCATGTGTCATAAGTTTATTTATTTCCAATAATTCCATCTTCTTAATTATGTTTTCAGTCTATTATATGTTTGCTTTGTTTTTTCTTTGCATGAACTTCCTGTAATGGAGACAGATTTGTTAATATCTCCCATTATGGTAGCAAATTTTCCAATATCTCCTATAGAGCTTTCAATTTTTGTTCTCTATATATTTGTGCATAAAATCATCCCAATCATTAAAAAATCTGTATCGTTATAGAGTAACCTATTCTTTCCCTAATATTTTATGCCTGGAAGACTATTTCCACTAATATTAGTCTATATTCTAGTTTTATACTTGTTAGTTTTTTCAGTATATGCTTTACTACTTAATTGCAATCTTTGTTTTAGATGTATCTTTTGTAAACAAAACAAATTCTGAATTTCATTTTTAATCCAATCTGACAATCTTTATTTAAAAAATTAATTTAATACTTTTATCTCAATCATGATGTTCTTATACCATATTTTTACTTTTCTACAATATTATGTTGTTTTATACTTATTCTTCTTTTACTGTTATCTTAGAATTTTTTTTTTTTTTTTTTTTTTTTTGCGGTACACGGGCCTCTCACTGTTGTGGCCTCTCCCCTTGCGGAGCACAGGCTCCGGACGCGCAGGCGCAGTAGCCATGGCTCACGGGCCCAGCTGCTCCGTGGCATGTGGGATCTTCCCGGACTGGGGCATGAACCCGTGTCCCCTGCATCGGCAGGCGGATTCTCAACCACTGCGCCACCAAGGAAGCCCTGTTATCTTAGAATTTTTGACTTTTAAAATTAATTTTTTTAAAAAAATGTGGTGGTTTGATACTATTTATAACATTTCATTTACTAGAATGGAAATTTTATCATTTCTTTTCTTTTAAAAATGTCATTTAAATATTGCCTTGACTAATTAAATGGATGATTAAATATCTTGCCTGTCCTCAGGAACATTCTAAAACTTGTATAAAAACTAGTTCAAAATACCTCCCCTCCCACATTCAATGCTATTGTTATCCAGAATGGTATTTCTTAATTTTTCTAGTTCCAAATTAAGCAACATTATCATTGCTATTACTTTATTTTTCACACACTATATCCTACCTACTTTACTAGTGGATTTAGCTTTGTTTTGCCTAATTTGTTTCTTCTTGAATGTTACCCTTTTTTACTTCCTTCTTCTCTTCGTCCAATTCCAGATCATTTGCCTTCCTGTTTAAATACATTTTTGGGGGGTCAAAGATTTTATGATCATGTCTGTTAATTAGCAAACTCTTTCAATTTCTATTCACCTGAAAGCACTGTATTTACTGTACTTTTTGAACAATAAATATACTTTATGTACAATTCATGAATGAAGTATTATATTGCAAACTTTAAATAATAATAATTGCAAACCTGTTTAGCATTTAAAATTTACCAGAGCCTGGGAACATATAGTTTCTAAGCCTGGGAACATATAATTGCTGCTCTGTGCCTACTCTAACATATGTATTAGTTATTATTTTTAATCCCTCTTTTACTGGTGAGGAAATAGATGCACACAAAATTTAATTATCTTGCCTATAGTCATAGAGTTAGTAAATGACAACCATGGAATTTAACCCTGGCACACCTGCACTAGAGTCTGCTTTGTTAAGATTTGATCATCTAAGGTCTACTATTTTTGTTGAAAAGTCAGCACGGTATAATTTTTGTTCTTCTCTTGAGTAGGGGATACTTTCAATATCTTCTCTTTTCATTTTGTATTCTTCCCTTTTAATAAAATATGTCTACAAGTTAATTTATGCTACTTAACACATAATTCCTATATCAATAAATTTATGGCTTTCTTCAGTTCTCAAAAATTCAGTTATTACTTTTTCATGTACTGTCTCTCATCTATTTCTCTATTTTATTCTTTAGAAGTCCTGATTAAAATGTATGTCAGAATTTGTCACTATATCTCCATATATTTTGACTTCACTTTTATAAACTACAGCTGCTTTGATTTCTGCTGCATCCTTTGTAGTTACTTATGACCCAGTTCCCAAGTCACTAATTCCCTGTTCAATTCTGTCTAATTTATTGTTCAACCCACTCACTAAGTCCTTTTTATTTTTTTGAGTTTTAACAAATATATTTCTTTCAAACCTTTTTTTTTCAAAAGAATTAGTCATAGATGTAGCTTCTTGTGATGTGCTCATGATTCTCATCTTGTATTCTTTAAGAATTTCCCACATAAATATTTTATACTCTTTATCAGATAGCTATGTTAGCTTTAGCTTTTGTGTTTGCTCAGGAAAATATTCATTCAATATTTAATATTGCTATTGCCTCAAATAATAACTTCCATTATTTATAAATAAGAGCAGAAACATTTGGCTATCCTAAGTTAAAAAATTTTATAAATTATCATTTTCTGTGAGAACACTTCTATAATTTTTATTAATTTTCTCAAGTTAAAGATGAGTCCTGAGGTTATTATAATTGGAAAAGCATGCATAAGTGTGGGGTTCATATAATGACTACCTACCTACCTACATAGACTTGTCTATAAACTTGACAGTTCAGTTGTCCATAGGCTGACATAGGTCACACAGTATTATCATGCATAGTGAAATCATCTGTTCATTAATTTGAATGTATCATATATACTCTCATATATACCTTATAAGGTGATAAGAACTACATTACACGTCTTACAGACTCAGACAGGATATCAGATAGCTAAGAAAATTTGTGAATGTCCCTTCAGACTTGGGGGTTCTCCCTCAGTCTTAAACTGCCTCATATAAGCCCCTGTCATCTGGTTCTGTAAATCAGAGGGATTAAATTTTGTCACACATATCACTGTGTGTTATTTCAATCAAATCTTGTTACATCTCTGTATGGATCTCTTTAAATAAACTCTTTGCCTATGGTGATACATGTGAGAAGTTTGAATTTTAGTATTTTTAAATGTTTAGAACATGTATTCTCAGTGAGCATACATATATACAAGTTCACACAGCTCTCATATAAGCAGAGACATTAACCTTTGCATCTTTTAAAATACCATCTCTTTTAGGTAGGTATAATGATGTATTTCAATAAAATCACATCATTTTTTAGAATTTTGTTATTTGTTGCAAAACATATATTTATTAAGCACTCATAAATAACTTCTTGCTCGTCACACATTAACAGAAGCTACTGAATTACACTGTGCAGAAGAATTACCTACATTTATTGACTAATTTCCTTTTAGCCCTTCTACCTGGATTGCTTAAGAAACCAACTGGGGTTTCATTCATACACTCATCATTAGATTACATTCTCTAAGAGTGTACTTTCTTCCTAAAATTTTATTTTCTTGATTTTGCAGCTGAACCTCTAAATACCATTACATTATTATTAACCATTGTTTACAGGAAAGAAAAACATGGTATTATTGGTAGTGACTTTATGTATTATTTTGGAATCACTTGTCCTCTTCAATGTCTCATCAAAATTTTTTATTAGAACAAATTTTTTGTTTCACACACACAAAAGAATTTTCTTGGGAGACACTTTATAATTGGTTGTAAAAAATAACCAACATAAGTAAGGTTTATCTTTTGTACCCTTACTAATAAACTCCTTTGTTCTATGTATAGAAACAATAAGAGCATGAGTATAAAGGCTGCCAAAAATAAAGTAATGGAATGACTTAAATCCCATTTGTGTCGAGTCAAGGAAATATGGATATAATCAGGAATTTTTTGTTTTTAATATTTATTAAATCTATGAAAATTTTAATCAAATGCTCAGTGATTTGAAGTCTATTCATCCAGACACTTATGAGAAATTAGTTTAATTTAATAAATGAACTTATGTATATAGAAAAAACTAATGTGTATTCTAAAGAAAAATAAAACATGTTCATTAAAAAGGGATACAACCTCTGCAAAATGCTGCAATTCTAGGGAATGTGAGGTCTTCCTGCTTAGACCTCCTAGTCCGTCTCATCAGTAGCGGTGTAAAGAAATGTTAAGAGTATATAACGTCTGTCCCCAGTCATGAAGTTCATAGAGAAAAACTGTTTTATTCAGAAAATTACATTCTAACCCAAGTCCCAGAAATTGAAATATGTTAGGTCAAGTTCATAATTCTTTAAGGGTCCCTAAATGTTGTATATAAAAACGTGAAGACTATATTTATTTCCATACCAATTTACATATGAGAGTTCATAACTCTTACTGTCACCTGCTATGCTCTCCTTCATTTTTTTCTTTTAAAAAACAGCGAAAAAAATTCTATTAAGACACCTTCTAAACCATTTTGTAGATTTTAATATAAATCTAGATTTCAGCAATAGTACTACATAAATTATTCAAATAAAGAGCATAAACTTGTAGTTTATTACTGTTAAAAGTAATAAATCTGCTCTGTTATACAGGCTCACAATGCTGAGAAGAGCATTATTATTGTGGGGAAAGATGGCAATATATAATGTTATTTAAAATTCAGCTTCTTTTCCTGCTAAGTTTTCTAAGTAGGTACTGACTAAGTATCTACACCAGTATTGATAGTGTATTGGGTGCCTGAAAGAATAAAAATAAAACAGAAAGTAGAAATTAATGTGTAGAATTGAAAGAAGCTTTTCTAAGTCTCAGTTTCCTCATCCATAATTTGTGGAGATTGGACTAGATCTTCTCTAAGGACATTTCTGCCTGTTAATTATTATGATATATATTTAACAGTGTAGGAGAGAGAGAAGGAGTCACTCAGTTTTGTCATGCAGAAAGAATGGCTCTATTTAAACTAGACGGATGTTTCATTATCATTACAACTTTTCAGTGTAAGAAAGAGAAGCTTGCCCTAAGTGGAAATATAGTTCCCTCTTGACTGTAAAAATTATATAATTATGGTTGTACCTAAAACACAATCTTTCTCATTGGTGAATCACAAAGGGACTATAAATGACAGTTGTCCCTGTGTTGTCAGATGTAAGAAAATGATATTATGCTCAGACAGATGTGTACACTCTACATTTACTTAGTATGTGCTGTGTGAAACCCACACCATTATTTGGACTGAGGAGAAATATAAAATTAAAAGGAAAAAGAACTGAGAAAGGAAAACAACATTCTTGGGACCTCTGAATTTAATATTGATTAATTTCATTAATTCCCCTCTCTTTTCCCTCCTATCCATTCTGTAGTGCTTCTCTTTCTAAAACACAGAAAATATTATTTTCCTTCTCTAACAATAGCAAGATGTCAAAAGCTAAACTCCTTCACACAAATATAAGTTTCTAATCTGGTCCCTATGCAATCTACCTATAATATTTCCCATTCCCAATCCATCTCCTCCTGGGATTAGCTTCCTCCTTTTAGACTCAACTCAAATGAATCATCCGTCAAGAAACATGCTCTAATTTCCTCAGCTGCAAATAGTTGGTCTTATTTCTTTTTACCACAATATAGTATACTTATTTTTCAAGTTATATTCATTTCAATTTTTCTTTCCTTATACCAATGTATTCAAATAACTGTCGCCCTTCCCTGCCCTGCCAATTAGGTATTAAGCACATTAAGGTTCTCATTGGTTGTGTTTATATTTGTTTGCTTATCTCTGGAAACAGAGTAGGTACTCACTAATAGATGTACTACTGAATGACTTGATCATTAAAGAAGTATATTGGGCAAAGTTGGGGGAAAACGAGGGAGTATGAACTTAGTTTCTGAATGTTAACCATATTAAACAGAGCATCTGCTAAATTGTACTTATACTCTGACTCAGCTTGTGATTAAATAAGAAAAAAAGGCACAAGCATGTGTTTTGAGATGGTAATAAGCATATTCAAAACCTTACTACAACAAAAGCAATCATTCAGTCTAGATGAAGCAGACACAGCTTCAGTCAGTTTCTTTATTGTAGCACTTATAAAATCCATAAATCTTGAGAATGAATCAAGTAAGGATGTTATGCTACAATGAAGTTTCCAAAGTTAAAAATCCATGCTGTTAATCAGAATGAAATTTTACAAGCGGGTCACACTCATACTGCTTACACTCTTAAACTGTGTTTTAAGAGTCTCCACTTGAGGTTAGGGGGTGGGGTAGAATAGCAGAGAATCTGTTAAAGTACTGTCTATACAGGTTTGCCTGAAGCACTATTAAAATATAGCAAAAAAAAAAAAAAAAAGTCTCTTAACTGAGGGAAGTCCTGGGGGAGAACTAATCCTGATGAAAGAGAGAACCAAGCTTGATGAAGTTACTCACTTAACATGCTGAATACAAAAGTAGAGGTAATTTGGAGAACAAAATCAGGACTAAATCAAATATGTATGTGGTCCAAGTTCCTACACAAATGTCTGAAATCTTGAGGGAAAAGGGGTGTAAATAAACCTAAAATCTCTGGTCTCTAAACTCTAAAAATTATCAAAGCATACTTGCAGGACTGAATAGCAGAGAGAAGTGATGAATTCTCCTTCCGTAGAACTCTGTGCTCTTAACAGCACAAGTGATCAAAGCATTAGTAGTGGGCTTCCTGGAGGAGTATCAGGCACCAGAGAAAATGCTGACCCATAGGAAAACTTCACTCCTTAGTCAGGAAATGGTAAAGTTGCAGCTTTACCCAGAGAGATTCAGAGACAGGGAAGAATTTGATTCTCAAGATGTATGCAGGTTTTTTGAGTAAGAGAGGGCAAATATCAGGGGGAAAATGCTGATGATTCTATAAAATTCCCACTAGTTTTATTCAAAGTAATGACATTCATTTCAATATACCATTTACACTAGAATCCAATAGAAGGTTGAAGGTGTTAAGACTACAGAATTTAACTTGAATGCATGCCCTTTCCATTTTTAAAACAATGAAATATTTCAGATTTACCAAAAAAATGTGAATATAATGAACAACCACATACTCACATTTATTAAAAGTAAATCAAAACAAATTAAGTGCTGCAAACAGCCATGGTCTGAATGCACAATCCACAAAGTAAAGTGGAGGGCACAGGACCAAGCACACTGGCAGTACCAACACTTTCCATCATCTTACACTTATTTCAACCCCTACATTTTAATTTTTGCCATTTTTTCCAAGTCCTGGCCAAAACATGTTTATATGGGATTTAGACTTAGTCTCCCAAAAGTAGGCACACTTAGTACAGGGCTGCTTGCACCGTGACAGCCGTTTTCTATAGCATGGCAAATCAGTCAAGACCACATGGGAGGGTAGGTAAAGGGGAGGACACAAATGAAAGCTTTAATGCTTGGTATACCTTAACAATCTTGAAAGTAATATACCATCACTTCTGCTATATTCAGTTGACCCGTCACACAGAGTAATCATACAATGTGGATGGACAATATACGATGGTGTTAATACCACATGGCAGGGATCATTGCTGACCATTTTGAGGCTAACTACTGACAAAGATTTTTTGCTTAACCAAACTTCAATCAGGCTTCTGAACCTTCTCCTAGGCTCATCTGTGCACGTTCTTAAAAAAGCTAATTTTAACGAGAACGCTGCTAGGTCTGATTAACCAGAATCCCTCACCCTCCATATCTGATCACTCTCATTATCTGATCAGGCCTTTCATCCTTCACCATCCCCCAGGTGATTTCTGATCTCCCTGGCCTGTCTTCAGCAAGAATCTTTAGCCAGAATCCCCATTATCCTTGATATGTTTCCTCTTAGTAATTTTTCATCCACTGTCCTCCATCCTATTCCTTGGCTATAAACAAATTCCCATGTGTCCATGCTATATTTGGAGTTGGACCCAATCTCTCTCATCTACTGCAAAATTCTATCTTAGTTGTCCCTATACCTATCACCTATATCTAATAGTCCTGAATAATGCCTTACCATCTTTAACAAGTGTCACAAATAATTTTTTCTTTATTACTACCTGCATTGCAGCTGACACTAACTACCCAGAGTGAGCACAGATATTACAGGTTAATGGCCCAGAGCCCACAAGACTGTCCTCACTGCAGACTACAGCTGCAAGCTCCAGGTTTCTTTGACCAACTGTGTTCCAATCTGTGAGTTCCCACTACTTCCTCAAGTTTGGTAATTTGTCTGAAGGATTAACAGAACTCAGGAAAGTGCCATATTTATGATTACATTTTTATTCTAAAAGATAAAAGACAGGACCAGTCAAATGAAAAGACATATAAATTAAAGTCTGGGTGGTTCCCAAATGTGCAGCTTCCATTGCCTCAGTACTCATCACTCTCTTAGCACTCCATTTATGATTACCAGTGAGTAAAGTTCACTGACCTTCAGGTGTGCAGTTATTTTATTGGAATTTCATCTTGTAGGCATGATGGATTGAGTCACTGGCCTCTTAGTTGAACTCAATCTCTAGCCCCGCTCCCTTCTCCAGAGGCCTAGCTGATATCACTCAAAGGCCTAACTGTCTAATCATCACATGGTCTTTCTCACATGTCCAGCTCCCATCCTGAAACCATCTAGGTGCCCAACATTAATAAATTCCTTAGTGTAAACTCAGGTGTAGTCTAAGGAGCCCATCATTAATAAAAAAGATACACACGTGGGGAAATTCCATGGATTTAGAGTTTCTCTTCCAGGAGCTCAGAACAAAGACCAGACAAATTCTTTATAACACAGTATTATCCCACCCTGCCTCTTTCATTTCCTAAAGGAAGTAAACTGACTACAGAGTGAACATGCCATTATGGCATATGGAACTCTTTCAATATGAAAAGAAGTACATAATAGTAGAAGATAAAAGTGTTCTTCCTCCCAAATCAAATTGATCAGGTTATCATAACTCAGAATGCATTTACACATAATGTGTTTAAATAATATCTTATTGCAATATCTCTAAAGAAAATAATGCAGATCATGATTTTTATTTTCATTTTAAGATGAAAAGAAAAATGATTGAAATACCAAACAAGTTGTATGATAGCCAGGACTCATAACTGTTAAAATGAAGTATTGTAATATGTGTTCAAATTAATCTCCAAACTAGTACTATTTAATCAATAATGTTTGGACTTAATCTAGCCATTTTGTTTTATCATCTGTAGTATACTATTAACAAGGGAGTATTTAAAGGCAGTAAAATTTTCTTGGTCTACTTGTCTAAACCTTAATTGGCAAATCTTTATTCACTCAAGAGAAACAATGTGATTGTTTTTCACTTTGTTGGTATATAAAGTTGGTATGTTGATTGATTTGTGTACTTGCTCAGCTTTTATTCATATATCTTTTATATAATTTAGGGTTACTTGTTTGATATGAGTTTCTGGAAAGCCAAGTGTTATACATTTAATTCTCTTTGTCATGCTGCAAGAAGAGCTACATTTGGATTTTTTAAAAATATTGTAAATGCCATTACATGATAACAGCATCTCAAACTCACTAAGCAGTTTATGCTTTTCCATTTTGAGGCATTAAATTTTATCATGTAAATATTATCTGTAAAATTCAAATATTTTAAAAACAATCAAATGAAGTACAAAATTAGAGGTGTTTATTGACCAACAAAACTATGGTGTATTATTTTGTTGTTTTTTTTAAAATCTCACACTTTTATCTTCCAGTGAACCCTGAAGAACTATGTTAACTTGCAAGAACTGAACTTTGATATATATGTAATATAAATTAAGCCCAAAGTCATTATATCTTTTTTTTTTCTTCTAGTTTTGAAATGGAATCTATTTGAGGGTGCTTGAATAACTGCAGTGACTCCAATGCAGTTAAGCAACTAGTTGGTCACCAGGTCATTACTTTAGATGTACTATTGGATAAAATTATGAAAAAAAGCACATTACCTATTATTTATTTGAAGGTTAATACCATGATGCCCTTATCTGTACCATGATCTCTTTCAGGAGGAAGAATTCTTCAAATGTGTAGAGCAAACAATTATTCATCTAGTTATTTGTGAATAACAAATAATAACTGCACACTTTTCTAAGAGGCAGTCTATTAATGAACATTTTATTGAGATATAGATATGAGTGATTGACAATTACTATTTTAAATAGTGTTATTATTAAATGCAGGTCATAAGAACTATGATAGTGAAATACCTGATAAAATAGAGGTACAAAGATGATAAAATATGAAAGAATCATTATGGAAAAAATAGTAATTGATTTAGATCTACAAAAATGTAGATGGGCTTCTGCTTCCAGGACACAGAGTACTTTTCCCTATTCCACATGCTAAGTACAACTAAAAAATGTAGACATTACATATAAAACAAAAATAATACTCTAAGGAGTGAATAGAAGAAAGCAGACTTGCTGGGTTACTTCAGGACACAGGGAACAACATGGTGGGGGTTACTTGGGTTTTCTTTTTGTCTCGTATATACCAGGCTGGGTGTTAAAAAGACTGCTATTATGGAAACTCAAAAAGACAAAAAGAACTACATCCAAAACCTATTATCTCTAGCCAGAGTAGTAAGAAAGCTTTCTAGAAAGAAAAAAAATAAAAAACTTTACATAATAACTGCTCTACTCCAGCTAAACATCACACACACACACACACACACACACACACACACACACACACTCACTCACACACAGAAATATAATCCTCTATCCCCACACATGTAAGCAAAGGCAATGTGAGAATCCTAGACTTCCACCATAGAGAGACTCAATGAGGTACACCCAATATATAATGCTGGAAAAGACCAAATAGAGAGCTAAGATTCTCACCTCCACTGGAAGTAGAAGCACAGTGCTTTCAGTAAACTCCACTTGAGTAGCCTGGATTTCCTTCACTTGCAGTAATGAGGTGCTCCTCCCTCTCTCTGCCAGAGTGATATCAGAAAAGGCCTAGAGAAGAGCCATGACTTTCACATTCCCTTAGCAATAACGAAGCTTTCCCACCAGTGTTAGTGGAGACCACTAGGGAAGTTAGAATTCCCATCCCCATCCAGCAGTAATGAGGAGCATGCCCTTGTTGGCTAATGGAGGCCCAATGGGAAACCTGATGTTCTACCTCCATCTGGCAGTAGCAAGGCGGTGCCCTATCACTTGCCAAAGTAGTATCAGAAAATTCCAGCTAAAACAAAATGTTTAATTAAGATCTATTCTCATAATACTCAAAATGTCTAGTTTTCAGCAAAAAAAAATCACTCATCATGCCAAGAACTAGAATATATCTCAAACTAAATGAAAATGGCAATGAATAACACTAAAATAGCAGGCATGTTAGAATTATCTGACAAAGATTTTGGTACAGCTATGATAAAAATGCTTCTGTGAGCTATTACCTACATGCTTGAAGCAAATGAAAATATACAAAGCTTCAGCAAAGAAATATAAAGTTGTAAGCAAAGGAAGAAAAGACATGACTAAGAACCAAATGGAAATTTTAGAACTGAAAAATACAATAACCAAATAAAAAGCTCAGTAGAAAGGCTCAACAGCAAAATGGAAACAATCATGAAACTGGGAGATCAAAACAAACTACCCAATATGAACAAATGAGAGAAAACAGACTAAAAAAAATTTAAGAGAGCCTCAGGGACCTGTGGGATTATTTTTTAAAAAATCTAACATATGTGTCATTAGACTCCTGGAAGGAGAGGAGAGAAAGAGGGCAAGTCTGAAAAAGTACTTAAAGAAATGATGGTTGAAAACTTCCTCAAAATGACAATGAATATAATCCTACAGTTTCAAAAAGCTGAACAAACTCTAAACAGGATAAATTTAAAGAAACCCAATCCAAAACATATGTTAGTCAAATTTCTAAAAGTTAAAGAAAAAGAAAAAAATCTTTGAAGCAGCAAGAGAGAAATGAAACCTTATGTAGAGGAAAAAAAACAATTTGAATGACAGAAGACTTCTCATTAGAAACTGGAAGCCATAAAGAGGTATCACAATATTTTTCAAATATTTCAAAAAGAATTTCCAACTCAGAATCATCTACCCAGTGTAGTATCTTTTAGGAATTAAAGAGAAACAAAGACATTCTTAAATTATTGAAAAATAAGAGAATTTGTCCCTAGGAGGTTTACCTTAAAAGGATATATAAAAATGTTCTCTAAACAGAAGGAAACCAACAAAGAAGGAATCTTGGAAGATCAGAAACAAGAAAAGAACATGATAAGCAAAATATGCACAGATAACTAAACTCTCCTTCTCATGCATCTTCTCATTATTTTTGGCAGGTGAAACAAAAATTAGAACACTGCCTGATGAAATTATAAGTGTCTGTACAGAAATTATGTAAGAGGATTATATTACAAATAGGGGAGGGCGAAAGAACTTAAAAAGAGCTAAAGTTGCTGCACTAGACTTGAACTGGTAAATGTCAAAATAGAATTTTATTTAAAATAGAATTCTATTTAAAATAGAATTCTCAAAAATGTTTGCTCAAGTAACTAAAGAGAAAGTAGAAAAAGTCAAGAGATATGCCAAAAAAGACTAGAGAGACCAAAGAAAAGCCAAAAAAATAAGTGGCAGAATAAACCCTAATATATCATACTTGTATTAAATGTAAATAATCTAAATGGGTCAATTAAAAGGCAGATACTGCAGAGTAGTTTAAAAAATATGATTCAAATATATGTGGTCTATAAGAAACCTGCTTTAAATATATTGAGATAGGCAGGTTGAAAATTAAAGGATAGAAAAACGTGTATCATGAAAATATTAATCAAAGGAAAAAAGGAGTAGATAATTTAATATAAGTTAAGTAGAATTCAGTACAAAGAAAGTTAGCAGAGAGAGACTGGAATAATATATAGTGATTAAAGGGTCATTATACAAAGTAGACATACCAATCCTAAATGCATATGCACCTAACAAGAAGGCAGCAAAATAGTGAAGCAAAAACTGATAGAATTCTAAGAAATAGATAAGTCCACAATTATAATTGGAACCACAAATACCCTCTACCACTAATTAATAGAACAACTAGACAGAAGACAAAGAAGGACATAGAAGGACTCAAAAACAAAACCAACCAACAGTATATAATCTACACACATTTTAAAAAATGTGTGTAGATTATACACACATCAGATATACCTTCTATATAAGTGATCATAAAAGTATAGCAAGAATGACCACTTTCTAGACCATAAAGTGCACATACACACAACAACAAATTTAGACGAACTGAAATTATACAAATTACCAATCTCAGAAATGAGACAGGAATAGGAGGACGTGGAGTTCAGATCTCCTCAAAAGTACATCAAGAATACATTGGAATAATTCTCACAGAGCACCTACTGAACCTCAGAATCTAAGTGGACAAGAAAAATCTTCAAGAAACGAGCTGTTCTTTTAGTTTGCTTTTTCGTTTTTTGTTTTCTGTTTAGGTTAGTTTTGTTTTTATTATTGGTTTTGATTTTTGGATTCTCTTGTTTATTTGTGTGTCTTCTGTTTTTTGCTTTCCTTTGTTGTTGTTTGCTTGTTGGTTTGTCTTTGTTTGCTTAGATTTGTTTTCATTATTTTTCTTGGGTTTTATTTGTGCTTTATTTTTTTTGTTTGTAGGTTTGCTTTTCTTTTTGTTCAGTTTTATTTTATATTTGCCTTGGGCTTTGTTTGTCTGGGTTATTTTTTGTCATACCATGTGGCTTGGGGGGCGGGGAATTTCGGTTCTGAGGCTGGGGATTGGGCCTGAGCCCCTGTGGTGGGAGGACTGAATCTGAGCTGCCGGACTACCAGAGAACTTCAGGCCCCGAGGAATATTTATCAGTGTGAGCTCGCCCAGTGGTCCTCATCTCAGCACCAAGAACCAGATCAATCCAATGGCCTGCAAGCTCCAGTGCTGGATGGCTCAGACCAAACAACCAGCAAGACAGGAACACATCAACCATCAACAACTATGAGATGACAGAGAAATATGTTACAGATGAAGGAGCAAGGTAAAAACCTACAAGACCAAATAAATGAATGGGAAATAGGCAATAGACCTGAAAAATAATTCAGAGTAATGAGAGCCAACATGATCCAAAATCTCAGAAACAGAATGGAGGCATAGATAGAGAAAATACAAGAAATGTTTAACAAGGACCTAGAAGAACTAAAGAACAAATAAACAGTGATGAACAATAAAACAACTAAAATGAAAAATACACTAGAAGGGATCAATAGCAGAATAACTGAGGCAGAAGAACGGATAAGTGACATGGAAGATAAAATAGTGGAAATAACTGCCAAGGAGCAGAATAAGGAAAAAAGAATGAAAAGAAATGAAGAAATTCTCAGAGACCTCTGGGACAACTTTAAATGCACCAACATTCGAATTATAGCGGTCCCAGAAGAAGAAGGGAAAGAGAAAGTGTCTGAGAAAATATTTGAAGAGATTATAGTCAAAAATGTCCCTAACATGGGAAAGGAAATAGTCACCCAAGTTCAGGAAGTGCACAGAGCTCCATACAGGATAAACCCAAGAAGAAACATGCTGAGACACATATTAATTAAATACAAAGAAAAAATATTAAAAGCAGCAAGAAAAAGCAAAATAAAAAACATACAAGGGGGCTTCCCTGGTGGCGCAGTAGTTGAGAGTCCGCCTGCTGATGCAGGGGACACAGGTTCGTGCCCCAGTCTGGGAAGATCCCACATGCCTCGGAGTGGCTGGGCCCGTGAGCCATGGCCGCTGAGCCTGCACGTCCGGAGCCTGTGCTCCGCAACGGGAGAGGCCACAACAGTGAGAGGCCTGTGTACCGCAAAAAAAAAAAAAATACAAAAAAACACACACAAGGGAATCTCCATAAGGTTATCAGCTAATCTTTCAGCAGAAACTCTACACGGCAAAAGGGAGGGGAAAGACATATTTAAAGTAATGAAAGGGAAAAACCTACAACCAAGATTACTCCACCCAGCAAGGATATCACTCAGATTCGATGGAGAAATTAAAACCTTTACAGACAAGCAAAAGTTAAGAGAATTCAGTACCACCAAACCAGCTTTGCAACAAATGCTAAAGGAACTTCTCTAGGCAGGAAGCACAAGAGAAGGAAAAGACCTACAATAACAAACCCAAAACAATTAGGAAAATGGTAATAGGTACATACATATCAATAATTACTGTAAATGTGTATAGACTAAATGCACCAATTGAAAGATACAGACTGGCTGAATGGATACAAAAACAAGACCTGTATGTATGCTGTCTACAAGAGACCCACTACAGAACTAGGGACACACAAAGATTGAAAGTGAGGGGGTGAAAAAAGATATTGCATGCAAATGGAAATCAAAAGAAAGCTGGAGTAGCAATGCTCATATCAGACAAGATAGACTTTAAAATAAACACGATTACAAGAGACAAGGAAGGACACTACATAATGATCAAATAATCAATCCAAGAAGGAGATATAACAATTATAAATGTTTATGCAACCAACATAGGAGCACCTCATTACATAAGGCAAATGTTAACAACCATGAAAGGAGAAATCGACAGTAAACAAAAATAGTAGGGGATTTTAACACACCACTTACACCAATGGACAGATCATCAAAATAGAAAATAAATAAGGAAACACAAGCTTTAAATGACACAAATGACCAGATAGACTTAATTGATATTTATAGGACATTCCATCTGAAAAAAGCAGATTACACTTTCTTCTCAAGTGCATGTGGAACATTCTCCAGGATAGATCACATGTTTGGTCACAAATCAAGCCTTAGTAAATTTAAGAAAATTGAAATTGTATCAAGCATCTTTTCTGACCACACACAATGAGATTAAAAATCAATTACAGGAAAAAAACTGTAAAAAATAGAAACACATAGAGGCTAAACAATATGTTACTAAATAACCAAGAGATCACTGAAGAAATCAAGAAGGAAATTAAAAATAAAAACCTATAGACAAATGACAATGAAAATGCAATGACACAAAACCTATGGGATACAGCAAAAGCAGTTCTAGGAGGGAAGTTTACAGCAATACAATCCTACCTCAAGAAACAGGAAACACCTCAAATAAACAACCTAACCTTACACCCAAAGCAACTAGAGAAAGAAGAACAAACAAAACCCAAAGCTAGGAGAAGGAAAGAAATCATAAAAATCAGAGCAGAAATAAATGAAATAGAAACAAGGAAAACAATAGCAAAGGTAAATGAAACTAAAAGTTAGTTCATTGAGAAGATAAACAAAATTGATAAATCTTTAGCCAGACTCAACAAGAAAAAAAGGGAGAGGTCTCAAATCAATAAAATTAGAAATGAAAAAGTAGAAGTTACAACTGACACTGCAGAAATACAAAGGATCATAAGATACTACTACAAGCAACTATTTGCCAATAAAATGGACAACCTGGAGGAAATGGACAAATTCTTAGAAAAATACAATCTTCCAAGAGTGAACCAGGAAGAATAGAAAATATGAACAGACCAATCAGAAGTAATGATATTGAAATGGTGATTAAAAATCTTCCAACAAACAAAAGTACAGGGTCAGATGGCTTCACAGGTAAATTCTATCAAACATTTAGAGAAGAGCTAACACCCATCCTTCTCAAACTCTTCCAAAAAACTGCAGAGGGAGGAACACTCCCAAGCTCATTCTATGAGGCCACAATCACCCTGATACCAAAACCAGACAAAGACATCACAAAAAAAGAAAAATATGGACCAATATCACTGATGAACATATACGCAAAAATCCTCAACAAAGTACTAGCAATCAGAATCCAACAACACATTGAAAGGATCATACACCATGATCAAGTGGGATTTATCCCCAGGATGCAAGGATTCTTCAGTATATGCAAATCAATGAATGCGATACAGCATATTAACAGAGTGAAGAATAAAACCCATATGATCATCTCAATAAATGAAAAAAAAATATTTTGACAAAATTCAACACCAATTTATGATAAAATCTCTCCAGAAGTAGGCATAGAGGGAACCTACCTCAACATAATAAAGGCCATATATGACAAACCCACAGCAAACATCATTCTCAATGGTAAAAAACTGAAAGCATTTCCTCTAAGATCAGGAATAAGACAAGGGTGTCCACTCTTGCCAATATTATTCAACATAGTTTTGGAAGGCCTAGCCACAGTAATCAGAGAAGAAAAAGAAATGAAAGGAATACAAATTGAAAATAAGAAGTATAACTGTCACTGTTTGTAGGTGACATGATAATGTATCTTGAAAATCCAAAAAAATGCCACCAGAAAGGTACTAGGGCTAATCAATGAATTTGATAAAGTCTCAGGATAAAAAATTAATGCCCAGAAGTCTCTTGCATTGCTATACACTAATAACAAAAAGTCAGAAAGAGAAATTAAGGAAACAATCCCATTTACCATTATAACAAAACCAATAAAACACCTAGGAATAAAACTACCTAAGGAGGCAAACTACCTGTATTCACAAAACTATAAGACACTGATGAAAGAAATCAAAGATGACAAAAACAGATGGAGCGATATACCATGTTCTTGGATTGGAAGAATCAATATTGTGAAAATGACTATACTACCCAAAGCAATCTACAGATTCAATGCAATCCCTATCAAATTACTGTGGCATTTTTCACAGAATTAGAACAAAGAAATTTACAATTTATATGGAAACACAAAAGACCTCAGATAGCAAAAGCAATTTTGAGAAAGAAAAACGGAGCTGGAAGAATCAGGCTCCCTGACTTCAGACTATACTCCAAAGCTACAGTAATCAAAACAGTATGGTATTGGCACAAAAACAGAAATATAAATCAATAGAACAGGACAGAAAGCCCAGAGATAAACCCATGTACCTATGGTCACCCAATCTATGACAAAGGAGGCAAGAATATACAATGGAGAAGACAGTCTCTTCAATAAGTGGTGCTGGAAAAACTGGACAGATACATGTAAAAGAATGAAAATAGAACACTTACTAACACCATACACAAAAATAAACTCAAAATGTGTCAAAGACCTAAATGTAAGGCTGGACACTGTAAAACTCTTAGAGGAAAACATAGGCAGAACACTCTCTGACATAAATCTCAGCAAGATCTTTTTAGACCCACCTCCTAGAGTAACGACAATAAAAACAAAGTAAACAAATGAGACCTAATTAAACTTAAAAGCTTTTGCACAGCAAAGGAAACCATAAACAAGAGGAAAAGACAACCCTCAGAATTGGAGAAAATAGTTGCAAATGAAGAAATGAACAAGGGATCAATCTCCAAAATGTAAAACAGCTCATGTAGCTCAATATCAAAAAAACAAAGAACCAAATCAAAAATGGGCAGAAGACCTAAATAGACATTTCTCCAAAGAAGACATACAGATGGCCAAAAGGCACATGTAAAGATGCTCAACAGCACTAATTATCAGAGAAAGGCAAATCAAAACTACAATGAAGTATCACCTCACAGCAGTCCAAATGGCCATCATCAAAAAATCTACAAACAATAAATGCAGGAGGAGGTGGGGAGGAAAGGGAACCCACTTGCACTGTTGGTGGGAATGTAAATTGATACAGCCACTATGGAGAACAGTATGGAGGTTCCTTAAAAACTAAAAATAGAGCTATGATATGACCCAGCATTCCCACTACTGGGCATATACCCTAAGAAAACCATAATTG
Organism: Aethalodelphis obliquidens; assembly: GCF_003676395.1. Lineage (NCBI taxonomy): Eukaryota > Metazoa > Chordata > Mammalia > Artiodactyla > Delphinidae > Aethalodelphis > Aethalodelphis obliquidens. Next base: position 18,252,345 of record NW_020837954.1, read on the forward strand.
AAAAAGTCACATGCACCCCAATGTTCATTGCAGCACTATTTACAATAGCCAAGACATCAAATCAACCTAAATGTCCATTAACAGAGGAATGGATAAAGAAGATGTGGTACATATATACAATGGAATATTACTCAGCCATAAGAAGGAACAAAATTGTGCCACTTGCAAAGACATGGATGGACCTAGAGACTGTCATATAGAGTGAAGTAAATCAGAAAGAGGAAAACAAACATTGTAAATTAACACATATATGTGGAGTCTAGAAAAATGGGACAGATGAACCTACTTGCAAAGTAGAAATAGAGACACAGATGTAGAAAACAAATGTATGGACACCAAGGGGGAAAATGGGTGGTGGATTGAGAGATTGGGATTGACATGTATACACTACTATGTATAAATTACATAACTAATGAAAACCTACTGTATAGCACAGGGAACTCTACTCAATGCTCTGTGGTGACCTAAATGGGAAGGAAATCCAAAAAGGAAGGAATACATGTATACACATAGCTGATTCACTTTGCTGTACAGCAGAAACTAACACAATATTGTAAAGCAACTATACTCTAATTAAAAAAAAAGAAAGAAATGACACAGAGGATGTTACCAAGGTATCAAAAATAGGGAAATACTATGAATCAATAAACACATATACATTTGCCAATAGATGAAATTATCCACTTATTGAAAAACATGAACTACCACAACACCTACAATGTGAAATCAATAATTTGAATAGCCCTAATACAAGCAGAAAATTGAATTTGTAAATAAAAATATCCCCCCCAAATTATTTTATCCAGAAATTTCAGTAGAGAATTCTTCCAAATTTTTAAAGAAGAATTAAACTCATTACTAAACAATGAATACTTCCAGAAATTAGAAGAGCAGGGGTCACATTCCAATTCACTTTTTGAACCTAGCATTGTACTGATACAAAAAATCAAATGCAATATTTTAGAAAATACATGCCATACACTGGAATAAAATATTTGCAAACCAATATTCAACAAAGGACTAGTATCTAGAATATATAAAGAACACTCAAAATTCAACAATATTCTGTTTTCAGTATTCTGCTTTCTCTGCATCTATTCAGATGACCATATGATTTTTATATTTTATACTATTAATGTGGTACATGGCCTTTGTTGATTTGCATATGTTGAACCATCCTTGCATCACGGTGATAAATCCCACTTAGTCATGGTGCATGATCCTTTTAATGTACTGTTGAATTTAGTTTGCTAATATTTTCTTGATGCTTCTGCAGATATAGTCATACCTCATTTTATCATGTTTTGTTTTATTGTGCTTTGCAGATGTTGTATTTATTAGAAGTTGAAGATTTGTGGTTACCCTGCATTGTCAGATGATGGTTAGCCTTTTTATCAATAAAGTATTTTTAAATTAAGATATGTACTTTTTTAAGACATAATGCTATTGCACACTTCATAGACTACAGTATAGTGTAAATGTAACTGAGAAACCAAAAAATTCCTGTGACTTTCTTTACTGCTATATTCTTTTTATTGTGGTAGTCTAGAATCAAACTGAAAACATCTCCAAGGCATGCCTGTATATTCATTAGGGATATTGATATATGTTTTTTCTTTCATTTTATTTTGTCCCTATCTGACTTTGGTATCAAGGTAATGCTGGCCTCATAGAATGAGTTTGGAAGTGTTCCCTCCTCTTCATTTTTCTGGAAGAGTCTGAAGATAATTGGCATTAATTATTTAAATATTTGGTAGAATTCACCGTTGAAACCATCTGGTTCAGGACTTTTCTGTGTTGGGAGGCTTTTGATTACTGATCCAAAACTGATTACTCCTTACTATCGGTTTGTTCAGATTTTCTATTACTTCCTGATTCAGTCTTGGTAGGTTTTATGTTTTCTTGAAATTTATCCATTTTGTCTAAGTTTATCTAATTTGTTAGCAAATAATTGTTCATAGTAGTCTCCTATATTCCCATGTATTTTTCTAGTATCACTCATCAGAAATACATGTGTCCTCTTTCATTTCTGATTTTATTATTTGTCTTCTCTCATTGCTCTTATTTAATCAAGCTCAAGATTTGTCAATTTTTCTAATCTTTTCAAAAATATCCTTAGTTTCACTGATTTTTTATTGTTTTTCTGAACTCTATTTCATTTATTTCTGCTCTGATCTTTGTTATTTCTTTCCTTCTGTTAAATTTGGGCTTAGTTTTTCTTCTTTTTCTACTTCTTTGAGGTATTAAGTTAGGTTGTTTATTTGAGATCTTTCTATTTTCTTAATATGTGCATTTATCACTATAGACTTCCCTCTCAGAACTGCTTTTGCAGCATCTCACACTTCTTGGTGTAATGTCTTTTCATTGTCATTTGTTTCTAGAGAGTTTTTTATTTCCCTTTTGATTTCTTTTGACTGCTTGCTGTTCAGGAATGTGTTGTTTAATTTCCACATGCTTGTAAAATTTTCATCTTTTCTCTTATTGCCGATCTCTAGTTTTCATGTCAGTGTAGTTGGAAAAGACACTTGGTACAATTTCAGTCTTCTAAAATTTTCTAAGACTTGTTTTGTGGCCTATTATATGATATATCCTGTAGAATGTTCTATGTGCACTTGAGAAGAAAGAAAGAATGTTCTGCTACTGTTGGCAAATACAACACCCTTTCACGAAAAAAAATCTCTCAACAACTTGGGTATAGAAGGAACACACCTCAACATAATAAAACAACAAATCCACAGCTAACACTATATTGAACTGTGAAAGACTGAAAACTTTTCCTCTAAGACCAGAAAAAGACAAAGGTGCTAACTCTCAACTTTTATTCAACATTATGCTGAAGTCTTAGCTAGAGCAATTAGGTAAGAAAGTAAATAAAAGTCATCCAAACCAGAAAGGAAGAAGTAAAACTGTCACAATTTGCAGATGATATAATTTCATACACAGAAAATCCTAAAGACACAACCAAAAAACTGTTGGAACTAATCAATGAATTCAGTAAAGTTGCAGAATATAAAATCAAAATACAGAAATTTCTATATGTTAACAAAAAATATCTAAAAAAGAAATAAAGAAAACTATCATATTCACAATACAATTAAAAACAATAAAATACTTAGGAATAAATTTAAATCTAAGGAAGTGAAGTATCTGTAGAATGAAAACTAGAAGACTTTGATGAAAGAAATTGAAGAAGGCACAAGCAAATGGAAAGACATCCCATGTTCACGGATCAGAAGACTTAACATTGTTAAAATGTCCATACTACTCAAAGCCATCCATATATTTAATGCGATCCCTATCAAAATTTCAGTGTAATTTTTCACAGCAATAGAAAAAATAATCCTAAAATGTGTATGGAACCACAACAGAACTTGAATATCCAAAGCAATCTTGAGAAAAAACAACAAAGCTGGAGGCAACAGACTTCCTAATTTCAGACTATATTATAAAGCATAACAGTCAAAACAATATGGTATTAGTGTAAAAACAGACAAATTAATGGAACAATACAAAGAGCCCAGAAATAGACACATGCATGTATGCACACTTTATTTTTGACAAAGGAACCAAAAGTATACAATGGGGAAAGAACAGTCTTCAATAAATGGTGCTGAGAAAACTGGATAGCCTCATGCAAAACAAAACAAAACAAAAAAACTGGAGCTCTATCTTACAGTATACATAAAATCAACTCAAAATTGATTGAAGAATTGAATGTAACATCTGAAATTATAAAATTTCTAAAAGAAAATATAGGGGTAATTACCTTGATATTGGTCTTGGCAGTGATTTCTTTGAATTTTACCCCAAAGCCAAAGGCAACAAAAGCAAAAATAAACAAATGGGACCACATCAAACCAAAACACTTCTGCACAACAAAGGAAACCATCAATAAAAAGAAAAGGCAACATTTGGAATGGGAAAAGACATTTGCTAACCACATACCTGGTAAGGGTTGACATCCAATATACATAAATAACTAACACAACTCAATATTAAAAAAAAAAAAAAAACAGTTTAATTAAAAATGGTCAGAGGAACTGAACAGACATTTTCCACATAGGACAATAAATAGGTGCTTGACATCACTAATCATCTGGGAAATGCAAATCAAAACCACATGAAATATTACCTCACACATGTTAAAATACTATCATCAAAAAGACAAAGGAGGGGCTTCCCTGGTGGTGCAGTGGTTGAGAGTCCGCCTGCTGATGCAGGGGACACAGGTTCGTGCCCCGGCCTGGGAAGAACCCACATGCCACGGAGCGGCTGGGCCCGTGAGCCATGGCCGCTGAGCCTGTGCGTCCGGAGCCTGTGCTCTGCAACGGGAGAGGCCACAACAGTGAGAGGCCCACATACCACCAAAAAAAAAAAAAAAAAAGACAAAGGATAACAAGTGTTGTTGAGGATGTTCAGAAAAAGGAACCATGTGCACTATTGGTAGGAATGTAAATTAATGCAGCCACAATGGAAAACAATATGAAGGTTTGTCAACAAATTAAAAATAGGACTACCAAATAATCCAGCATTCTCCCTTCTTGGTATACAGCCAAAGGAAATGAAAACAGGATATTGAAAAGATATTTGCACTCCCATATTTATTGCAGCATTAATCACTATAACTAAAATATAGAAATAACCTAGGTTCCATCAACAGATGAATAAATAAAGAAGATGTGGGATATATATATACAATGGAATATTATTCAGGAGTGAGAAATGACATCCTGCTGCCTGAGACAACATGGATGGACCTTGATGGCATTATTCTAAGTGGGATAAATCAGACACAGAAAGACAAATACTGTATGAGCTCACTTATATATGGAATCTCAAAAAGCTGAACTCATAGAAATAGAGACTAGAATGGTGGTTACCAAGGGCTTGGGAGTGGGGGGAAAGAGGAAATGGTGGCCAACAAGTTCAAATTTACAGTTATAAGATGAGTAACTTCTGAGGATCTAATGTAGAGCATAGTGATTATAGTTAATGATATCTTATATACTAGAAAGTTGCCAAGAAAGTGAATCTTAAATGTTTTCAGCACAAAAAGGAAATGATAATTATGTAATGTGTTGTAGGTGTGGCACTATGCACTAAAACTATGGTGGCAATAATTTTGTAATATATAAGGGTATCAGATCAACACCTTATACACTTTAAACTTACATGATGTTATATAACAATTATATCTCAATAAAGCTGTGAAAAAATGAAAAAAAGGAAGATCTAAAATCAATAATCTCAACTTCCACTTTTAACTAGAAACAGAAGAGTAAATTAAGTTCAAAGTAAAACAGAAAAAAAGAAAAAAATAGAGCAGAAATCAATAAAATCAATAGGTGAAATCAACAAAATTTAAAGCTTGTTCTTTGAAAAGATTAATAAAATTGATAAACCTCTAGCTATGAACTAAAAAAGAGGGAAACGTAGGGCTTCCCTGGTGGCTCAGTGGTTGGGAGTCTGCTTGCTGATGCACGGGACACGGGTTCGTGCCCCGGTCCAGGAGGATCCCGCATGCTGCGGAGCGGCTGGGCCCGTGAGCCATGGCCACTGAGCCTGCGCGTCTGGAGCCTGTGCTCCTCAACGGGAGAAGCCACAACAGTGAGAGGCCCATGTACCGCAAAAAAAAAAAAAAAAAAAGAGGGAAACATAAATTACTAATATCAGAAATGAAAAAGTGGACATCACTACAGACACCATGAACATTAAAAGAATAATAAAAGAATACTATGAAGAAAACTATGTTCACAAATTTCATATCCTAGATAAAGTGGACCTATTACCTTAAAAGACAAGATTTGCCTAAACTCACGTAAGATTAGTCTATCTAAATCAACCTATATCTATTAAACAAATTAAATCAATAATTAATAATTTTCCAAACCACAAAACTTCATGCTCAGATGGGTACACTGGTGAATCTAGCAAAATTTTAAGAAAAAAAATTAAACCAGTTCTCTACAAACTCTTTTAGAAGATAAGGCAGAGGGAAAAGTTCCTAAATTATTCTATGACCCAGGCATTACGCTAATACTAAACCAGACAAAAATATTACCAACAAAAAAGTTACAGACCAATATTTCTCATGAACACAGATGCATAATTCAAACTGACAGAATTAAGATTAAGCATCTCTGGTACAACAATAAACACAAATGCTTAAACCTGTACATATATTGTTGGTTATATAACAGGAATAGAGGTGATTTCATTCATGCTATTTCTTCTTCACACAGTACCTTTAAATGTTCATGCTAGTATATTTAAACTAACTTTTTATGTGAGTGTCTGATACATTCAAAATAATGCTTTCATAGTCACCCCAATCCTTAGATTTGAATCCTAAGTGCTATATATGTACCATATGCTTCTCTTGATTTCATACCCCATCTAGGTTCTCAGCGATAGGTGACTAGGCCACTTGGACATTTGGCCAAAGAAAGAACAATCACATTTTCTCTGTTGGGAATATTAAACTGATCTAAATACCTGATAGCTTAGTTTGAACCATAATGAACATTGTAAGCTTGGTTAGCCTGGAATGCCACTTTTCATTCAGTGTAGATTGAGAAACATAAAATGTTGATATGCAGATTTTTTTTAAGTAAAAAATAACAGTACTTCTCTATAGGAGAAGTTGCCTAAATTTCTGATGGATGTCTAAATTCGTTTTAGCCCTTTCCTAAGGCTTGTCTGGAATGTGTGTCATTAAGTTCACAGAGAGATAATTCATGTAGCTATATACATGTATTAAATATTTGAAGAACCTACTATGTGCCGAACAGTTTAAAATTGTGGTGATAAAACAGTAAACAAGAAAATGCCTCTGCCTTCATGGAGCTTCCCACCTAATGAGTGACACAAGTATTAATCAAGCAAATAGATAAATACGGTGATTTTAGGTAGTACTGATAGGAAGAAAAATCAAGGCATATTTGAGAAGAGTATGGGTAGCTGTAGGGGACCATTTTGGGTGGTCTTTGAGGAGGTGCCTTTTGAGCAGAGACTTGAATATTGTGAAAAAGAAAATCCTACAAAGATTGGAGGAAAGTATTAAGACAAAGTAAACATTTAATATAAAGAGAAATGGAAAGGAAGAATTAAAAAAAAAAGATAAACTACAGCAAAATACCATCTTAAAGGACTTTAACAACAAGAATGCATTAATATATTAACATTTTAAAATACGCATGAAATGATAAAAATAAAATCAGAATGTTAGGTGATATGTGTATTGGAAATGAAGAAATTAGATCTAGAAAAAATATACGGTACACTACAATGTTAACTTCAGTTAGAACTGTGGGTTCTTGGCTGCTTCTTGATTTGTTCTCTGTATCTTTTGTGTATATTTGATAAAACTCATTAAAAGTATTCTTGACAGGGAATATTCTCAATTTGTTTGAGAAGAGCCAGAAGGCCAGAGTAAATAAAGTGATCTGAGCAAGTAAATGAGTAGCCAAAAATGAGGCAGAATAAGTAAACAGAGGCCAGGTAAGGTAAGGCTTGTTGCATTGAGCTAAAGAGTTTGGCTATTATTCTATTAACTGGGATGGGAAAACATTGGTTTTAAGCAACAGGAGATATATTCTAGATTATGTTTTTACAATATCAAATAAATTGAGGAAATTGTTATGAGTAGTCCTACTCAGATGAGTGTCAGTCCATGAACTGTTTTTACCACTCTAGGATAAGCACAAGAATGGAGAGTAAACATTTGAAAACTTGTGTAACGTGACATAGTGGCAAGATAAATGTGTGTGATTTTTTTTAAGCTCATTCACTTTCATTGTATTTTTTAAAAGTGACAGTGTAAGATATATTGAAAACAAACAAAAAAAAGCTGGTAATTCACCACAAAACACTTGAGAAGCACTTCCATAATACACGTGCAAAAACACAGAAATCAAAGTTTTATTGCAGTAGACCCACAATGGTAGATGTATTTTGAAAATTAAGCCAACAGAAAGAATTGGTCAAGCGGTATGAGAGAAAAGAGAAATCGTGGAGAGACTTTATATCTTTATAATAACTCTGTTTTTAGTAACTATATTGAATAAGTTTAGGTTTCTCCTACTTGAGCTGGAAGAGCTGTGACTAACACAGTTCCTATTTTATAGATATTAATACAGGAACTTAGAGTGGATGAGTCACTTCTCAGAATAACACAAATAGCAGGCAGTAGTGCTATGACTTAGACCCAAGTCTATTTTAAAAAAAAAAAAAAAAACCCCACAGACTTCTGCCATTATTTTCATAACTTTGTTTAAAAATCTTACTATAAGAAAGTAATATGATTTCCCCTTTAGATTTAATACTATGTTGAATGATATATATCCCCTAACATTGAGCTACCTAGGGAAAAAAATGCTAAGGCAGGATGTATAATGCCCAGTTAAATTGTTTCACTATTTTATTTAGGAATTTTGTGTTTCTATTCATAATTTAGATTGGTCTGTAATTATCTTTTTTAATCAATGCTTATCACCTATAAGTATCTAAGTCACTGTTTCATAAAGGTGCTTGGAAGTTTTCTACCTTTTTCTAGGTTCTGGAGTAATTTAAATTGATTTGGAGATATCTGATTTTTGAAATTTTAGTAGAAATCTCCTAAAATATTATCTTGACTTCGTAGTTTTTTGTATTATTGTTTGTTTTGAGAATAGTTCTTTGATTTTTTAAAAAATTTCTTCTTTAGAAATTAATTTGTTTAAATGGTCTATGTCTATCTACTAAAAACACTCAGACGTACTACAGAATTCATAAATTGAATCAATCACATAGTAAGAATATTTGTAAAAATCTGAAGCATTGCCATTTATCAGAAATCATTAATTAGAAAAAATAACATTAAATAATGATATGGCTTATGTGTAGAATCTAAAAAAAGACACAAATGAACTTATATACAAAACAGAAAGAGACACAGACATAGAAAACAAATTTATGGTTACCAAAGGGGAAAAGGAAGGGATAAACTAGGAGCTTGGGGTTAACACGTACATACTACTACATATAACATAGATAAACAAGGACCTACTGTGCTGTACACCTGAAGCTAACACAATATTGTAAATCAACTATACTTCAATTAAAATTTGTTTTAATTTAAAATTTTTAAAAAATCCCAATCATAACATTACAAAACTATAAGGTACCAACAAATAATAATGTGTAAAATTACAAAACACTGTTAAGGGTATGCAACTGAATAAGTAGTGAGACTTACTTTGTCAATATTGTTTTCATTTAAGTTTCTCCCAAATTAATCTATAATATTAATTCTATTTTATTAAATTCCCAATAGACTACTCATAGATCTAAACAAGTTGACTGTAAAGTTAATTTAAACCCAAAATGAACATAAATATTTAAAAATATAAATGAAGATAAATTTGGAAATTAACATCAAGAAAATAGGCATGTTATAAAATTTACATTAGATATCAGTGAGAAAATAACAAACTATTCAATCAGTAATATTGAGAAAATTGCCTTGGTAAATGAAAAAATTTGAATTTTCACAATATTTACCAAGTAAATTCCAAATGATTTAAGGACTGCATGTGAAAAAATGAATTAAAAAGCACCTTTAAAACTATTCAAAGAAATTTTAAAAATTCATTTGTAGGGTCAAGTAAAAAAAGAACTCTTTATACAGGAGGCAGAATATCATAACTAATAAAGAAAATATTGATAAAGTCGGTAAACATTAAGCATATTCACATGAAAAAATAAAATTTTACACTTAAAGACTAAAATAATTTAAAATAATATGGAAATATACTAAATGTCTCTACAAATCAATAAGACAAACACTCAATGGCAAAAGAAGGTAAGAATTTATGCAATCTGCATAATCAAAATCTTGAATAGCTAATAAGCATACAAAAGATATTAATTAGTAAATAAATACATGTAGTTGAAAATAAACGTGAAATACAAATTTATACCTATCAAGAATACAACATGAAGGAAAAATTGATAATGCTAAATTTTAGTGAGGGTGAAGCACAGACTCTCACACTGATGTTAGAATTTTAAGTTGTATCTCTCTTTGCAAAGACATTTGACAATATTTAGTGAAGTTAAAATTTTTGTTATCACTCAGCATTTCAACATTTAGATGCATGTTCTAGAAAAGTGAGTATGTGTAACAGAAGTGATGTCCATTGCTTATAATAATTTTTAAAATGTGAGAAACCAAATATCAATCAACAGTAGACAGATGAGTATGTTGTCTATACATATCAATGTATAGAGATTATAAATAATCTTGAGTGAAAATTAAGAGGAAGAGAAGATAACATTTGCTCATACTTTCAAAGAACATACAAAGCAATGTAGTGTTACATAATAAATAAAGTATAAATATAAAATCATGAAGCAGAAGGGAACATATTAAATATACACAGTTGACCCTTGAACAACACAGGGGTTAGGGGCACCAACCTTCCCACCCAGTGGAAAATCTACATGTAACTTAACAGTAGGCCTTCTGAATCTGTGGTTCCTCCACGAGGTTCCTTGGTATCCTTGGTTCCATGTCCGCAGATTCAAACTACTGTGAATTGTTTAGTACTGTCGTATTTACTACTGAAAAAAAAATCCACAGATAAGTGGACCACTGCATCTCAAACCTGTGTTGATTAAGGGTCAGCTGTAGTTGGTTACTTCTTTGGAGAGGAAACTGGTCATAGAATTGGAGGGAGAGAAATATCTATTTTATTTTCAGTATACTATTTGTTTTATATATAAAATATATTATAAACTAGTGCATCTGAATATTTAAAAATTCTGGGTATTGAGGTCCAGAACCTATTGAAGTAAAAAAAAAAAGACAAGTATGTAGTACACAAATCAAGCATTGGATCTTGGTCAAAGAGTACAAAGTAGCAATTATGTAAGATGAAAAAGTCTAGAGATCTAATGTATGGCATTAAAATCATCGTTAATAATATTATATTGTATACTGAAAAAATAAAATAAAATGTTTTATATATGTGTGTAGGTACATATAACAAAAAACAGTAGAAAATTAATAAAATTGCCGAAAAAGAAAAGACATAAATTACAGCCTGAAAAGAATTAAACACAGGGACAAAAACTCTTCCCCATTTGTTTTGTGTTGGCTGTTTATTGTTATGACGAAAGCATTAGTATCATAAAAATGGAAAGTATCTCATTCAGTGGAAAATAATTTTTTTAAAGATTTACCACTGTGAAACCACCTCATCTGGGCCAGGTGCAGCTCATCAATCTTATTCTCACTCCACATGAAATGGCAAGGCGCAATACATTCAGACATAAAAATCCATCCTTTGCTCTTCCCCACCACCTTCCTCTGGTCCTAATTCATTCCTGAAACTGGAGTGAAACTCATGTTTAGGAGCCCTTAGACCAGCTAGATTTCTCATGCTGCCTTTGTTTGTACATCCTGAAGTTGAATTTAATTCATACCAGCCTGAATCACTACTCTGGTCTTTCTAAAATAGCTGAATCCACCAATGCCCAAACCTCATTTATGAGAGGGTATAAAATTTCTACCTATTTTTGTGGCGAATTACTGTTATTAAATGAATAAATATAAATAGACATGCACATATTTCATAGCAGAAGACCTTCACATTTTTCTCCACTGAAGAATTTCATTATTTTAATACAGTTTTAGGTGAATAAATATTTTTAAAAGCTTAAGACAGTGTTTTGTAATTATGCATATCCACCTGCTCTGAGTCATGTGTTTAGTTTAGAATGCTAAGCCTACAGACGTACAGTTTTTCCATTTAGACTCTGAATTCTGGCCTGAATCTGTCACGTAATTTCTAAGTAGTTTTATACACAGAACAGCCTGAACCACAGTCCAAATCACTAAAAGCAAGCCACCAGTTGTGATGGAGGCTAATGTCTCCAAGTCAGAGGGCTTTTATCTGCTATTTATATCAAAGCATGTCCAGCGGCTGAGTCAATATAATAGTGCACTAAAAGTAAAGTGGATAAATATATTCTATTTGTTAGATAATGGTTTTCATATGTATAAATTTATTTTCAACCATTTACTGAGGTGTAGTTATTCTATTTCCCTTGCAAAATACAGAAATGAAGCTTGAGAAAACTGTGAACAGAGAAATCAATTATAGCTTTACTGCTTGGTCTTTAGCCACTAATATATCCTGAAATTTATTTATTTTAAAAATAAGTTATTAACTAGGAAATATAATTTTGAACATCATGTATACAGATAATATGAGTGCAGAAATGTGGGTGATAAGCATATGAACACTTCTAGCTTTACAAGTCTGTTACCTTTTGTAACAGCAAATAAACCCTCAAATTGCTTTAATTAAAATAGTTTCCTTTCTTTGCAGCATTTTACCCAAACCACTGGAGCTGAAAGTCAAGAACACCTCACCAGTTTCAACATGCTGAAGGTTGATGCTAATATTTCAATCTTATCTTAAATGCTATTTCAATGAAAAGGTATTTTTAACTGAACATATAGGGAAGGTGAAGTGAGTTGATGATTTCTTTTAGTAATGTGACAGAAAATAATAAAAATATATATGATCTCGATTCTTATGTAAGCTGAGCCTCCCATTTTTGGCCAAATATACTCAATCTGATCTCAGAAAGCAGCACTAACAAGTCAGTTTCTAATTTCATACCACAAAGATAACCATAATCCTTTATTTTAATGTACTCTGTGTTAAAACTTAATGCCATCTGTAACTTTTTTGAGAGTAGAAATGTCATTGTTATTTGTTCTCATCCAGTTCCCACCTGCAATGCAGCATTATCTGTGAGTGATGCTTATATGTGGTGTCCAGGATATTGTAGTCAGATGTAGCCCTGTGGCAAAGAGGTAATCATATTGATTTTTCACTACTGCAGCACATACTCTTGTGTCCAACTGCTAAGCTTTGGCAAAAAATAAATAACACCACAACTCTCAGATCTGCTGTTGAAGCAAGATTTCAAGTGCCTCCAAATCATCTGCTGCAAGGTCATTTCGGGCAGTATTGCCCTCATTAGTGGGATGCATTGGATATTACTTGCAGCTCTCCAAGCTTTCCACTGACCGGTTATTTTGGGCTATTTTCTTCCCGACTATTTTTAAAGGTGTCAGCAAAAAATGTTAAGGAACAACTTGTTTTATAAATGAAGATATAAGCAATATGTGTGCATGAATAAAATATAACTTTGAAGGAAGGAATGATTTTTAAAAATGTTTTAAGAAAGGCTTGTTTTAAGTGTGGTCAGTGAAGAAGTTTTTTATATGTTGATTCTAAATGTTTATTTTGTTCTGGTTTCTGTTGTATTACTAGTATTTCTGTTCAGAAATACAGTAGATAAAATTATCTGATTTCCCTCTGACTGAGAATTATAAAATAATTTGCAGTTACTGAATTCTTCCATTTAGTATACCTACCTTGAGAAAAATGGTTTTTATATATAATATTAGTCTTTGTTCAGGCCTTAAGTAGGGATATAAAACTACTCACTAATTTATTAGTTATAGAACTCTATTTTAAAGCCCTTGAAGTTATTTTCATTCATTTCATTTCTTCATTCAATCATTCCCTTGTTCAAAATGTACACATTGAGTATATAGGACTCTCTCTGCCCTCAAGGAGCATATGTGGGAGGAAGCACAGACATGTAAAGAAATTAATGCAATATCAAGTCAGCTCCAGAATAGAGATATGTCATGATGATGAAAGACCCTGTCACTTCCCTGTTTAACAACCTCTAATGGTGTTCTGGTGTATTAAAGTCCAGTTTTCCTATTAGGTTCTGCATAGTTCTACGTGATCTGGCATCTCTCTTGTTATTGCTACTGTCACTAGAGTCCAACCACACTGACGTTTCTTCTCTGTCTTCTCCTTGTTCTTATCCTGGACCTCTGCCTCTCCCTATCCAGCCTCATTCTTTCCCTCCTTCTCTTTCTCCTTCTTCTTCCACTTTAATCAAAAGTAAATCTTTGATTTCTTGCTTAACATTTGGAGCTGATTCCTGTCAACTTTGCCTGAATTCCCAGAGCCGTGTGGCTGACAGGGTCTCGGCGCTCAGGCCTGGTGTCAGGCCTGATCCTCTGAGGTGGGAAAGCTGAGTTCAGGACATTGGACCACCAGAGACCTCGTAGCCCCAATGCAGAGCAGAAATAGAGACACAGATGTAGAGAACAAACGTATGGACACCAAGGGGGGAAAGCAGGGGCGGGGTGGTGGTGGTGTCCGTACGTCCATACATCTCTCCCCTGCCCCCCTCTATCTCTCTCTCCCTCCCTGTCAAATATTATCTCTCCTCCATTGAAATGTACTCTATCTAGAATGTTCACAACTACAGTGCTCTGTTCAGAGTTGGTAATCAATAAATACTTGTTGAATGAATAGGCAATATTTAAAAACAATTCTTTGTATCCCTGGTGCCAATTTTAGAACTTTTTAATTACAGGTACTCACTAAATGTTTAGCAAATTATTGAACTCTATTTTCATAATATATATGAAAGATAAGCCAACATTTCAGGTTAGATAGGTATATTACAGACAGATAGAAGGTAAACAGACATGACAAAAGATAACATATATAGAAATATAGAGCCATGGATGATTTATGTAACTTGAAGCTATATGTAACTTTATATGGTTGGGACAAATAGTCCAATTTCAGGGTAAAAAAAATGCTGAATAAGTGTGATGTTAAAGAGTTAGAGAACATGAATGTGGAAATTTGCAGTGAAAGCAAATTTGGATTTTGTCTATTAAATGATAAGGATTTATAAACAAGTAAAGAACAGATGAGAGTCATCAGAAGTTATAATATATTTTGAATATTATTTTATTTCTTATACAGCAAGTTCTTATTATTTATCTATTTTATACATATTAGTGTATATATGTCAATCCCAATCTCCCAATTCATTCCAGCACCACCCCTCGCCCCTGCTTTCCCCCCTTGGTGTCCATACGTTTGTACTCTACATCTGTGTCTCTATTTCTGCCCTGCAAACCAGCTCATCTGTACCATTTTTCCAGATTCCACATATATGTGTTAATATACGATATTTGTTTTTCTCTTTCTGACTTCACCCTGTATGACAGTCTCTAAGTCCATCCACGTCTCTACAAATGACCCAGTTTCGTTCCTTTTTATGGCTGAGTAATATTCCATTGTATATATGTACCACATCTTTTTTATCCATCTGTCTGTCAACAGGCATTTAGGTTGGTTCCATGACCTGGCAATCGTAAATAGTGCTGCAATGAACATTGGGGTGCATGTGTCTTTTGGAATTATGGTTTTCTCTGGGTATATGCCCAGGAAGTTGTTACGATTCTTGACGTTTTTTCTGATTAAGAGAATAGAAATATCATCCTACTGGCAGTGTAGAGGGGGATGAGACTAGGAGAAGTGAGCACAGGTAGAAATCTAGTATAATAATTAAAGAAAAAGATGGTGAAGGTCTGAACTAAGGCATTGTCAGAGAGGAAGACTTGGATTTAAGAGATACTTCTGAGAGAACACTAATAAAATACAGAGAGACTATGTGAAGTAACAGAGAGAGAAAAGAGTAAAAGATGAAGCCCATGAATTTGGCTAAGTTACTGGGTATGTAAGTTAGCAATGAAAAGAAAATATTTAGAGAATAAAGGATAATGAGTTTAATCTTCACAATTTGGAGTTTAAGTATCTGTTGTCATCTCAAAATGAGGATGTCTAGATAACCATCTCAAAATGAGGATGTCTAGATAATCTGTTGTCATCTCAAAATGAGGATGTCTAGATAACCATCTCAAAATGAGGATGTCTAGATAAAACCAGTAGGTTACTGGACACATTAGGAATTAGATTTCAGGTGAAGAGCAACATGGTCTGCATTGACTCAATAAGTATTATTTTGTGTGGTTAATTAATAGATTTTGCAAGGGTAAATAAATTCACTTCATCAGGTCATATAGAGTGAAAAAGGGAGAACCATGTAAACCTTGAAAATGTCTACATCTATATTTAGGTTCACCACTGTCTCCTACCAATGGTAATTGTTGATCACCATATTTGGCAAAAATAAATTAAAGAGTGAATAATTTTATCAAGTTACTGTATGAACTTACTTTCCCAGTAAAACATTTACAGATATTTTTCTGGCTAAGTTAAATATGTAAAATTTAATGCTATTAGTCAGTTTAGCCAAATGCCACCATACAATATATAATTTATCACTTGGTTTTACTTAGAAACATAGTTAATTAACTGTCTCTTAATTCTCAATGTGTCTAGATTTGATATGGATGAAAATATATCCTAATGAGATAGAAAAGACACATCAACGTGTAACCAAGACAGTTAGAGGTTACGTTTTCAGCTTTGTTGCCTATATTTTGGAAGGTGATCATTGGCCAAATAATGAGGATTTCTCTTTAGGAGAGCTATCCCTTTTTTATCCAGACATTTTCAACTGGCTCAAATAATGAGCAGAATAAACTAACGTATAGGTCCCTGAAGGAACAGAAAAAATTAAAATATATGGATATAATGCAAATATGATATCTATACTATGCAAATGATGTGGTAAAAAATAAAATATTTCCCTTAGAAACCTTTAGTTAACTTCTGTGTCCCATATCTACAAATCTAATAGTGAAAGTCAGCTCTACTCATGCAAGTCTCCTGAAGAAATGTCAATGAAAAAAGTAATAGCTTTGTAACCCTTAGTCAGAAAAGAACTTTGCAAACAGAAAGTTACAAGGTAAATTTCACTTGATGACCCTGGGTTGTGTTTTGTCTTCTGTTACACCAAATCAAGAAAAGTGTTGCCAAAAGAGCATTTGGGGTAAGGAAAAAAAACAAAAATCCTACAGACATTCTTGCCAAAAATATAATTCCTAATACTAGTCTCTACAGTGAACAGTTGTTGGAAACTTGTGATTTATTGATTCAATTACAATTAATTTAGTAGTAGTAACCTCTGAACCATTTGACTGAATTGAGGTAAAGGCCATAATACAAGTGTCTTATTTTATTTTATACTTGCCAAGCTTCAAATTTGCTTTGCATTTGATGCAGATAGAATGGAAATGTACTATTATGGAATACTTTAACATAAGAATAACAGAAAAGTATACCAAACATTTAAAAAGCAAAAAAGACTGTCTCTAGGTCTATCCACATCTCTGCAAATGGCACTATTTCATTCTTTTTTAGAAAAACAAATATCGTATCATATTGCTTATATGTGGAATCTAGAAAAATGGTACAGATGAAGTTATCTGAAAAGCAGAAATAGAGATACAGATGTAGAGAACAAACTTATAGCAAGGGGGGAAGAGGGGGTGTTATGGATTGGGAGATTGGGATTGACATATATACACTACCATGTATAAAATAGATAACTAATGAGAACCTACGGTATAGCACAGGAAATTTTGCTCAGTGCTCTGTGGTGACCTAAATGGGAAGGAAATCTAAAAAAGAGGCAATATGTGTATGCATATGGCTGACTCACTTTGCTGTACAGTAGAAACTAACACAACACTGTAAAGCAATTACACTCCAAAAAATTAAACAAAAGCAAAAGAGCATCACATTATAGTATTTAGTCATGTGTTCCATCATCAAATTTCAATGAGTTACTGCACTCAATCTATTCTCTTTTTGAGCTTTGTTGTATTTCATCAGGATGGGGGGAATAGCTTGGAGAACTTATGCAGGTAGAAATGTTAGTCCTCAAAACTCATATCTTTCAGAAGAAGATGTGGAGGGAGCCACTGCTGATTAAAATTACACCAGTATTAACTGCAAAGATAGATTGATAGATGCATTCATTTTTGTATAAACAGAGAAAGAGGGAACATACCCTATTGTGAACAATTCCACTCCTGAATATACTTTACAGATAGGTGTGCTTATGTGTACCAGGAAACATATACAAGAAAGATCATAGGGTAAACTGTTCACTGACAGTTAAATAATGTGTGCTATAATCACCAACTGCATATTATGCAGCAATAAACATGAGTGAAAGAGTTACATACAATTATATTATTTTTATGGAATAAAGTTTAAAAAATAAGGGAGACATGCAGTATAATATATGCTCTACGATCCCATTTACATACAATTTAAAAACTGAGAATACTTAGAAAAATTTGTGTATCCCCAAAATTCACAGGTTGAAACCCTAATGCCCAATGTGATGGTATTTAGGGTTAGGGCCTATGAAAGATAATTAAGTCATGGGAGTAGAGCCCTCAAGATGAGATTAGTGCCCTTGCAAGCAGCGCTCTCTGCCAACTGAGAATGCAATGGGAAGACAGCAGTCTGCAAACCAGGAAATGGGCTCTCACCAAGAACTGAATCTGCCAGCACCTCGACTGTAGACCTCCCAGCCTCCAGAACTGTGAGAAACAAATGTTTCTTGTTGAAGCTAATCAGTCTATGGTAATTTGTTACATCAGCCTGAGCAGACTGATACAGTACCCTAAAATGAAAAGCAAGAAAAATTGCAATAAAGTCAGTTAGGAGAGTTAATTTTTTTTTTTTTTTTTTTTGCAGTACGTGGGCTTCTCACTGCCGTGGCCTCTCCCGTTGCGGAGCACAGGCTCCGGATGCACAGGCTCCGCGGCATGTGGGATCTTCCTGGACCAGGGCACGAACCCGTGTCCCCTGCATCAGCAGGCGGACTCTCAACCACTGCGCAACCAGGGAAGCCCAGGGGAGTTAATTTTAGAGGAGAGGCTAATTATTAGGAAGAGACACACTGGGGGAGAGGTTTTGTGCTGTTGACAGTATTTCATTCCTTGATCTTATATAGTTGAACATTTTTTGATAACTGGTTAAGCAATACATTTATGGTTTCATGTATTCATCATGTGTTATACTTCATAATAAATCTGGTTAAAAACAAAAAGAAAGATCAAAAAGAAAATAAGAAAATAAATAATTTTAAGATACTATATAAGGGGAGAAAGTAAATTCAAGGAAGGTTACACTCAAATATGATAAAGTAGAACTGAAAATGATCTGTGTGTGTTTTTCATCTATCAGGAGGTTTGTCTTGCCAAGTTGTGCTCACTCTATTGCTTTGCATATAAGCTAGTTAGCCGAAATATAATGCATGCTACAACTACCAGGATGCTAAATACAGAGTCCTTGTAAGATACATGGCTGGCAAATCTAAAACAAATGAGTTACTTTTATTAAATTAGTGAGAAAAAATTTAAAAACTATAATAGGACGGTAAAGGGAATCAATCAGAAGAGAAAATGCCTGCTTTAAAAAAATTAACAATAAAGTTGAGTCAAAACTAATTAATGTAGTTTACCTCTAAAATTAAGAGTAATTATAATTCCCTTAATTTACAATGTTTAAAGATTTATGAGAACTTTCTAAGAATCTAATTATGTTCAAATACCATGATACATGTTTTTGCTAATATAGATTATTAATATCACGGATATCACATGGTTAGCACTTCTTGCATATCTGAATAGAGAGGGAAAAATGTTGCGGGTTGATGTTTTACTAGTATGTGTTTTTATTTCTTGTTATGAGAAAAGTAATTTCTTGATTTCTTAGTGTTCAGATTTATTTCTATTGTATGAGACAGTTTACCAAATTAATTCCTAGAATGACTCTGAATAATGTGGCCATGTAAACAATTTGCCTCCTTATTTCTTGTGCAGTATTAAACTTACCAGTTAAGTAAATAGAGTTTCTAAATAGTATGTATACATGAAACTGCTTAGTGACTTGTGACAGAAAAAGTATGATTAGGGAGAAAGCCAATGAGGTGTTTGTCGCCATAGCTAAAGTGAAGTGAAGAGTTTAGGTAATCACTTGCTTAATTCAAGCATTAAAACTGTTTTTGCTTCAATTGCCTAGATAATCAAAATCAAGCTGCTGGGAATTTTGCCTAAATTTTCTTAGCACTTTGTTCCATTTTTAAGTGGATTTGGCCATAGAAATGTAACTTCGGAATTTTGTAGTGTTATTATTTATAGGGAAATCAATGTAACTGGCTACTCTCATCACTCAAATGTTTGGGTAACTCTGGATTAAATGCAAAAATGAAGTTTCCAAACTTTGTTTTGAATTACTCAGGTTATCTTCTGTTCTTTGCCTCTACCACTTGTTCCTCCTTTGTTCTTCTCCTTGTTTCTTATGCACATACACACAAACACATACACATGTTTGTGTACTACCTAACTCCTTCCAAAAAATTTAAGTCATTAATGTATACATTATATTATATTTGAAGGTATGCATAGCTTAGTGAAAGACTGCAAGTTCAGTGACAAATTCCCTGAAGAATCAAGAAGTATTAGAAGTCAGAGCTGGAGTTACTCAAGAGAAGGACAAGCAACTTTCAAAGAACATCATGATATGTTCAAGCATATCATGTAAGACTATCATTGTGAACAGAATATAGTGATGATTGTAGCACAGGGGTAGACAGAATACAAAGTAGAATGTCAAGAGATGGTCATAGATAAAAGTAGAGGCTTGAGAAGGAGCTGTGTGGACCTCCTGATCTGTTCAATAGATCACCACCAAAGTTCTTTATGTGGGAAGGGATATAACCAGAGTTTTGAGAGGATCACACAGGCATCACGGAAAATGGACTAATGTAGAGAGAAAAGAGTCACAAGGAGATCAATTAGAAGATGGTTAAAATAGCCGAGACTTGAAATAAGGAATAGCAATAGGTACAGGGCAGAGAGTGAAGATTTGGGAATAATTCTGAAGGATAATAGACAGAAATTGTCATGTATTGGTTATAGATGATCTAGGGAAAGCATATATATATTAGCAAGAAGAGAAGCAGAGCAAGAGCAAAATTATCGGAATCAGAAAATTATAAGCAGACAACAATGGCGGAAACACTAATGACCTAAACTGCCAATAAACAGGGAAGAGAACCATAGGGAAATTAGTCTTTGTCCATGAATCTTTTCTTCAAAATGGACGCATGATTAAAATTAGACTGTTCAGTAATTATTACTCAATATTTTTGCTTGCTTCAACTGAGAACTATCAAATGAATGAGTCAAATATTTAAATGTGCAATAAAACCTAAAAAAGGCAAATTGTTAATAGTCTTAAATATATCAATTAGATATTAACATTTATTTCCTATTTACATTTATTGGAATTTCCTGGGAAAACTAACCACAATTATTTTTTTTGATTTATGGAAAAGTTTTTGCAGCATTTTGGTGTAAATGTATATACTTTTCCAAAATCAACAATTTTGAAAATTAGAGTTATCAAAGGAAATGAGAACTTTTCCTCCAGGCAAACTTCTAATCTTTTACATCTCAGTACAAGTGTAACATTTGTTGTGAATACTATCTGATATCCATCTGTACTTTTGTACTTATATGGTTCCACTTTTTTTCCTCTACTATAATGCTCATTACATGGTAGTATTATTCTGCACATCTATCTTGGCATCCTTTAAAACCAGCACAGTGTCTGGTGCTCATATAATATAGGGAACAGCTAAAATATTTTTAAAAAACATACTAACAGTTTTGCCAGACTAGTGATGACTCTTAGATAGTATACTATCAAAAACAGTACCCAAGTCAAAAAAAAAAAATTGCTATCTCTAGCCTTCCTAATAAATTGTTTTTTTAAAATTATTTTGAATGTATGGTCTTTAAATAATTTGTTTTTCAAAATGTATTTGATAATCAGAATGAGAGTGTGGCTTGCCTAGTAATTCAGTAGTTACTAGGTCCTTAGGGGACTTCAATATCCAAGTTAATTCTAGACTTAATATAGTTATTACCTCATAAACAGGAAGCACTTACCCACCCCCATTATCATTTAATTCCTATGGTACCTGTACTGAAAAGGTTTCAATTATAAATAAAAGTTGCTGCTGATCAAAGCACAAACAACTTTGCTGACAAAAATTCAATAACAAAATGAGTGAACCAATTGCTAGCATAATTTCCCTAAGGAGCAATCCTTCCCATGAAGCTAGCCAAAGAGCTCATGTCTTTTTCATGTTGCACCTCTATTACATAGAAGAATATTGATTTCTATATTAACTCTCAGACAGCCTGACCTCCTTATACCAGTGCATGTGTGTTTCCATCTGAAGTGCCACTGAGAGGGGCTGTGCACTTGAATCACTTTCCCCACTACCCTCGGGCTCTCCTTGAGAATAAACACACATACATATTTATGATGTGGTTTCATTTATCTAGGAATCAAAAATAGCTGCATAATAAAAGCAATGATGTATTTTTAAATGAATAGCAAATCTTATATCCTTAATATGGATGCCTGCTGTTAACCCTCAATCCCTAAATTTTTATGGAAGCAGCCTCCTCTCATCACCCTTAGGATAAGATGTTTAAATTTCTGCTTACAGACCTGGATTTAGGAACACAGGATATAAGAAACACTACATTAAGATGGTCCTGTGACATATTTAGCTCTGAATTCCGACGTTTTGTCTCCGGCAGTTGTACATAGTGGCATATTTTCAGGAAAGTGTGGGAACTGAATCCACCCTTAGCCAGAAATGTGAACTTGGTCATCTTTATATTCAATTCCCTTTCCCCCGTTCTATGGCCCTGTGATTCTGTATGACTATCTCTTCCTGCAATAAGTATGCAATGACACCAGGCTCTCTCTCTAATTCCTTAATCTCATTTAAGTGTTGTATGAATTTAATTTAATTTGAAAATTAATTAAGGGAAAGTCTTATATGATTTCCTTCACCAAGTTATTTCATCTCAATACAGGCAAATTCTTACTAACAAAATAAACAAGAATGGTTGAATTTCAGTCTTCAGGGGCAATTTTTTTTTTTTTTTTTTTTTGGTTAGCTACTTTCAAACAATTTCATGTATTTAGACATATACCCTAATTGCCTCATTGGATCCCATTATCCCCTAGAATATCTCTAACCTTAGAGAGGGCTCAATGCCACTTCTGAATGATTTCATCTGATGAGGTCAGGGCCAAAAAGATAATCATTTTTATTCACTCAAAATTAACTGATTTAAGACTTTAATTATATCTGCAAAATTCCTCATCTTTGCCATATATTACTGTCTAGAAGCAAACCACAGTCTCACCCACAATCAAGAGGAGGGCATTACACAGAGCATGAGCACCAGGAGATAGGGATCATGGGGGTCATCTTAGATTAATGCCTACCACAGAAATTCCCCAAAGATTAGATAAAATAGAGAGTACAGGACAACTCCTTGATTTTTGCCTGAACAAAAAGGAGGGATCATGAGTGATGTTGTTTACTGAGATGGGGTGACTAGAAGAAGGAAATAAAATAACTTGCTTTGGACATGTTACATTTAAAATGTCAATTAGAAATCAAATGGGATATTGAGCAAACCATCTACCACGCAAGTATGGAACACAGAGGAGAGTCCAAAAGAAGAGCTAGATTTCAATTTATACTGTTTTATTAAAAAATATATTATATAAAGCATTATAAGGTAAAAACAAATCTAAAAATATATACCTCAAGATGATAGACTAAGCACACACAGAGAGAAATATATGTGCTTATTGCATTTTCATAAACCTTTCCTCAAATATTACATTCCGGAGTAACTGTAACTCTAAATATGTTAATAACTTTAACCTTTACTTGGAAGTCTCCGGAAGTAAAAACATATTGCCAGCTTCATTATAAATCATACAGACAGTAACTTTCATGTTTACTATTTCACATATATCTCTTTTCATATAATGTTATTGTCTTATTACCCTGTTTATTTCATTTGGTTTTAAGAGTTACAACAATATGTTTAGATGCATATTTAAACACTAAGATTATGAAACTACTAGATTTGATCTGCATGATTTGTTATTCTAGATGAATAAATTCTTTGTTTTAATTATTTCCTGAGAACCAATAACATGGTGGATGAAATGAGAGAAAAAAATTAATATTTATGTTTGCCTTACCTTTCAGAGAAAGAATTTCTGTAACGAAGATTTCTTTATTTATATTTTACATAATTAAAATGTTCATGCTCAGAGAGCAAATTGGATCCCATTATTAAATTAACCATTATGCTGATGTAGAATTGAAAAAGAAGTGTGTACTGCCAGTGAGCATTTCAAATGGCTAAGCTTTGATGACATTCCAGATAGTAAAAACATCAAAGATTAGAGCTATGTGGAAACAACCTATTTCTGGCAAGTGTGACCCCAATTAATGTGTTCATTTGCAAACTATAAGTAAACATGTTTTATCATAATTTCATTTTTTTGTGCAAAACTGATGTATTGAAACAACAGTCTAGTCAAAACCCAGTCTACTCTGATATTTCCAGTGAACTGAATGGCTTAGAATATCAATCTCTGAACAGATATGGAAGCCACATGGTTATCACATAAGGAATTTTAAATTTTAAAGTATGAGCATGACTTTGCTAAAATTTCCCAGGAACTCTGCTCTGTGTGTAAATGACTGATTTGAAATTACTCTCATCTTTTCTAAGGATTTTAGTATTTCATTCAGCAGATTGGCCTGAGACAGAAATAGACAAAGTAATAAGTCCCTACCTTTTCTGAGCTTCAGTAAAGCAGGAGAGAAGGGAAAATGGAGTGATTTTTAAGTACATTTTTTAACCTCAAAGTTAAAATAATATTGCAAGTACAATAATATTCCGATTCATTCTAACCATACAGATTATAATACATATTTATGTGTGCCATAACTTATTAAATTATACTTTTCTCCATATCTTACTTATATACCTCTCAAAATAAAGTTTCTGAACTATTTATCTTTCCCATCTAACTGTGGCTAATACACAGTATAGAACATTTCTCTATTATTACTAAATATTCTATAAGGTAAAAATTTTAATATTTTTCCTAACACCCACCCATAGTAAATATTTCTCAGTGCCAGTTCTTTGAAAAAGTATGTAATTAAATACTGTTAAATTCACCAGCCTGGTAGAAGAAAAAAATCAAGTATGCTGTTGCCACTTGATTCAGATTTATTTATATACTTTTCTTTGCAAAGCACCACAATAATTTAATGCATGTATTTCTTTGTTTAGGTCAGTAGTTTGCTGCTCATAAGTATTTGATAAGCATCTAATCTCTTATACTTCTCCAGAATTTAGTTAAAACATCAATGTTGTTAAGATTAGAGTGAAATTGAGATATAAATATTCATTAGAGACTAAGCATTTTCTTAGAGATGAAATCCCCCTAAGCGTGACAGCACTGCAACAATGTGGCTCTAGTCATATAAATAATGTATTTTTATGTTTTCTAGAATCTATGCAACATATTGATATATATATATATGGCTTCATCACTAAGGGGCATCCACTTTTCTGATTAAAAGGACAGAATCACTAAAAAAAAAAAAGTCTTTTTGCAAAATTTTAAAGCATAGTAATAACAAATTCTGTTGAAAAAAATTATCATGTGATGAAACTTCTTCCTGACGTTATTACCTAAGTGATTAAGGAAAAGAGAAATTTTAATGTCATTTACTACTTTAACACTCATAAAAAAACTTTGTATCTGCTTTAAAAAATTAAATAATTGCTCATACATTTGAGTTTTCCACACAAATCTACATGTAATGACTATTCTGGGCCATTATAATTAAGACAATGCTTTAATTTTTAAATTCTATATAGAATAATTATGAATGGCTCTTTTAGATAATATTCTTGCAAAAAACCAAACTTTCTTCACTGAATCATACTGTGTTACTTTCAAACTTGTCCTGATGGCAAGGCCATGTCTGCATCCCTAAATCCATGGCCTTGCCTCCACTGTCTTTAATCACATTCCAATGAATTTTTCTTCCAGTCTTCCCACTGATACCTTGGACAGATCTCATAGCTTTCCAGATGCTTTCTACTAAACAAACTCTCCTATATTTAGCTCTTAAAAACCAAAGACAAGGTTACATTCAAATTCTAATTTTGCACATACTGGTTTAAATGTCTGCAGTCTGCCTAACTCAACTCTGACCCACATGTCTGGGGGCTAGAAGGGAGGAGAGAGAAAAGGTGATGGAAAGAGTAGTTTTTTTCTTACTCCAACTTAAATTTTATCAGATTACACTTTCCACATCTCCCAGTCCTCTGCCATAACTCCAGTTCCCTTATTTCCTTCTTGTGCCTGGCAAGTTCCACATCCCTTGGCAGCAGTTCAGCCATTTTCATTGCCCTTTCTCCAGTTTCTATTGGCTCTCCTGACATAAGAAATGTGTACAAGCGGAAGGGGAAAGTTTCCTTGCCATGGATGACAGGGGTGGTGGGTTTGGGTATGGTCAGGTGTTTCACTCCAGCATGTGCCTGTCTACCCAACAAATATTTTAAATTAAATATATTCCTCTTATTAAGTATGAATTTATTTTATAAAATCATTTTTCTATAATAGCTTTTAACTACTAATAATATTTATGCTATTTCTTCAGAATGAATACACTGACATTATGATAGGTAAGAATTTACCTCTTCCTTCCATGAATTAAATTGCAAAATATTACAGTAACTGAGAAATAATAGCTCAATGCTCCAATTACTTTATTTTTTTTAATTTTAAAAAATTTTTTTGCGGTACGCAGGCCTCTCACTGTTGTGGCCTCTCCCGTTGTGAAGCCCAGGCTCCGGACGCGCAGGCTCAGCGGCCATGGCTCACGGGCGCAGCTGCTCTGCGGCATGTGGGATCTTCCCGGACCGGGGCACGAACCCGTGTCCCCTGCATCGGCAGGCGGACTCTCAACCACTGCGCCACCAGGGAAGCCCTCCAATTACTTTTAATTCTCAGCATTCCCTGACCAGAGAGAATTTAAATCTCCCTGTTATATCTGTGAATCAGATAGCTAAAATAACTTCAGGGACCCTACAGGAAAGTAGATAAAGCAGGTTAGCTAAGAGCCAATAGGGAGGGATAGGAATTTGTCCAAAAGAGAGTATATGTTCTACAGGAAAAAAACATAACAAATAAACAATAATATAGCCTCATATCCACCCCCCAAGAAAAACACAAATAAATAAACACGTGTATACATCAATTGAATTTATCTCTCTATTGTCATTTTGGGACCACAGTCTTAGAGCTGTAATGCAAATCAGGCATAACTTTTTTTCTAGTACTTATATGGTTTCAAATATTTACATTTATATGACTGATCTATGTGGACATCT
The DNA here is from genome assembly GCF_003676395.1 of Aethalodelphis obliquidens. Lineage (NCBI taxonomy): Eukaryota > Metazoa > Chordata > Mammalia > Artiodactyla > Delphinidae > Aethalodelphis > Aethalodelphis obliquidens. Next base: position 18,279,529 of record NW_020837954.1, read on the forward strand.
TCACAATACATGGTGTGATATACAAATATATTACTACCTTCTTGGTTTTCTCAATTTAGTTTATTAAGACTTTCATTTTTTCACCAACTGATCTGAGAGGCCATATTTGTCATATGCAAAATTTGGTGTATTGCTTAGCTTTCAATTCAGGTCCAATGGTAATATGACTATTCAGGCATCAAAACCATACTATTTTAATTAAAGCAACTTTATCATATATTTTAATATATGACAGAGCTTTCTCCCCATCCCTGATTTATCTCCATTTTCAATGTTTTTATGTCTTTCCTACTCATTTATTTATCCATATAAAAATTAAAATTAACTTGTCTAGCTAGAAAAAACTGTTGGCATTTTTAGTTGGATGATATTAAATTTATATACAAACAGGGAGAAGTGATATTGCTTTGAAGTTGAGTATGAACTAATGTGAAAGGATAGAAACTGAGAAATACTGACACAAGGGCAGTTTACACCTACTCACAGGACCTACTCTACAGACTTTTGAGCAGTTGCTCACAAGGATGTTGGGTGCAAAGTGGCCTCTGTTGGAGTGCAGGCCTGGAGAAGTATACTGCCACTGCTGCAGGAAAGACACAAAGTTCCCCTTAGACACTTCCACCCACAGAAAATAAGCCTTAAGCTCTGGAGAAAAATTAATGAAGTCCATACTGCCAGTATGCAGAGGATGACTCTTGGCAGTGGGAGAAGGGTAATAGAAAAAAATCCACCATCCCTGTGGGTAAAGTGTGACAAGCAACCTACACCAAATACTATTATAAGCCTCCAAATTTTGGAAGGACTAGCAGGAAATTCTCTACGTAAACTCATTAGAGAGACAAGGCAGACTTTGGCTATCATGGGAAAGAGAGGCATGGTCACTGTGAAAGCAGCATCTTTGAGACCGTAGGGACAAGAGCCTGCCTAGCTCTGAGACTGATCAAGGTAATAGACAACATAGCTTGTCCACCACCACCAAGCCAGGAAACACCAGGAAAAAGAAATAGGAGACTGCACTGAAGAAGGGGCAAGAGGATGAATACAGACTTTCTCTGAAGTGCAGGTGCACAGAATAGGCTGAAAACTGAGGAGCAAGCAGAAACACAGAGAAAAACCCACCATCACCCCAGCTGCAAGAGAAATGTAAAGCCATTTGTGCACTAAAGTTAACCATAACCACTACAAAATCCAAACCTGGCTTAATCCATGACTAGATTAGTAAACCAAACCCCACACTAGCAGCCTAGTATAAAAGAAGATGTGACATTCCCTGGCAAGAATAAAAAATTATCACACATACATAACCACTGTCAACAATGAAGCTGACTCATAGCGGACCCAGATGTTTGAGCTATCAGGTAAGGAATTTAAAATAGCTATGATTAACATGTGAAAGGGTCTAATGGTAAAGGTAGACAACATTCATGAACAGATGGGGAATCTCAATAGAGATGGAGACCGTAAGATAAAGTCAAATTTTTCTAGTCATTTCAACTAACTTATGCCTAAGGATTTTACGATTTGCACTGGGCCTTGTACTTTAGTCAGATTAATTAGCCTGACTTTGTTATTAAGTGTTTACCATACATTTGTAACTTGGTCTTAGATTGATCTTCATCTTGAGATATAAACATCATTTTATCAATATAATTAATAATAAATACAATCTCAGTCTTTTTTTTCCCCTGTGTTGTGACAATAAACAGGATAATTTGAAATCCCTGTGAGAGAACAATAAATGTGTTATGGAATCTGTCCCACATGAATGCAAAATGATACTAGCTTTTTTTTGCGATAGGTATTAAAAGAATGTATCAGCCCATTAATCACAGAATAACAGTCTCCTTCAGCTTCTTGCACAGTTTGCATCAACTGACACTATTGGATCTATGATATTATTCAGTCCTGCATAGCATACAATTAATCTCTAGGATCAATCAGTTTTTCTCTTCGGCCATATTAAATTATAGATAAAAAATTTGTGAGTATCAATACACCTGCTTCTAACATATTCTTAACTAAAGTTGAAATTTCTTGTTGTCAGGAATCTTAGAATAGTTTAAACTAACCAACGTAATGTGTTTAGGTAATTGCAAATATTCTCATCTAGCATAAACAATTAAATAAAGATGAAAAGAATATTTTCAGCTCATCCAGATTCACAAGGTTTGGTTAAGGAAGAGTTTCCCGTTAAGATTCATATAATTTTGATGATACTTTCTGGTAAAGATGATGCAATAACCACACATATTAGCAAAAAATCTCTACTAAATGCTTTCTACCTTAGATAGTAACAAGGAAATGAAGCTGGTTCCTGCCATTTCTCATCAAGACTGTACTGGACTGTATACGGCATTAGAAAAGGAATAAATATAAGACCAGACCAAAAAATTTTAAAAAGAAGTAAAATTGTATTTATTAAAAAAAGACATTATTATCTATATACAAAATCTAAGGAATCTACAAAGAGCTAACAGAATAAGTTTAATAAGTTTGCTAATTATAAGGTTTTATAAAAATAAATTGTATTGCTATATTATAGCAATGGATAAAAGGAAATTGAAATAAACATATTAAGTACAGTCACATTAAGTGTTTAGGATCAATTTGAAAAGATGGACAAAATTTGTATACTGAAACCTCTCAAAAATTGCTGAGAGAAATTAAATACGACCTAAATGAATGGAGTGGTATATGATGCACACTGAGTAGAAGAGTCAATATTGTGATTTTGTTAATTCTCCCCAAATTCATTGCAATTCTGATTAAAACCTTAGTAGGTTTTTTGGTAAAAAAAAGAAGATGGCAAGTTGGTCCCTACAGTTTATATGAAAAGATAAACATTCTAGGATAGTCAAAAGAAGAACAAAATTGGAGGACTTTTACAACCTGATTTCAGAATTATGATAAACCTACAGTAAGCAAGACAGTGCCATATTGGCATAAAGAAAAATATATAGACAAATTAAAAATAGTGTAGAGAGTATATAAATAGATAGTTCAACAGATTTGGAAAAAGTGCCAAGACAATTTAACGAGGAAAGGATAATGTTTTCAACAAGTGGTGCTAGAATAATTGGGTAAAGCCATTGCAATTCTCCTGCATTGCTTGTAGAAGCATAAAATAGTACAATTACATTCTACCCCTAGGTGTTTGCACAAGATAAATGAATATATATGGCCATACAAAGACTTACACTTGAATGTTTATAGACAAAACTGAAAACAAACTAAATGCTCATCAGAAAATGAATAGATAACAATGAGATACCACTTAGCCTTAAAGGAGCAAGCAATGGGTAAATGTGACATGAATGAATCTTAAACCAGTAATATCAGATGAATAATGCCTATCAAAAAAACCCCCAAACACTACATGTTATTTGATTCCATTTATATAAAATTCTAGAAATTATAAACTAATCCACTCTGACTCAAAGAGACTAGTGGCCACCTGAGATGGAGAAGTGTATGGATTACAAAAGGGCATAAAGAAAGTATTGTGGACAATGACTGTATTTATTGTCTTCATTGTGGTGATAATTTCCCAGGTTTATACAAATGTCAAACTCATAAAAATATATACTTCATATATGTACAGTTTATTTTATATCAATTATACTTTTTAAAAGTGGAAAAAATAAAGCTTATCCCAGTCACTCTTCCAAACAACAGTCCTAGAGGAATTATAGCTCTAATATGAAAGGTAAAACCATTCAGCTTCTAAAAGAGAATATATTTATAACCTTGTGTAGGAAAATATTTCTTAAACAGAGCACAAATATTGCTTACCATAAATAAAGGTACTAATAAATTGACTAGGGCATCAAAAGCTACCACTGAGAAAGAGAAAAGTCAATTCAGAAAATAAGAAAAGACATTTGCATAATATTTGACCAACAAAAAACTATTATCCAAATAAAATAAACCCCAAAATATCTATAAGAAAGACAGATAACTCAATAGGATAATAGAGGAAAGTTTTAAACAAGCACTTCAAAGAACAGAATATGTAAATGACTAATAAAGTTATGAAAAGATATTCAAACCAATAAAATCACACTGTGAAACCAGTCCATATGTACCAATAAACATACAGCAAAATGGCCCAAAAATGTCTGAAGGCCAAGTTCTAGCAAAAGCAGTAGAAACTCAAACATTCCTGATCAGAGTGTAAATTGCTATAAATATCATGGAAAACTCTGGCATTTTTCACTGAGTTAAAAGATATTCATATACTGTCACCTAATAATTTTATTCCTGGAGATATATTCAACAAAATCACAGACACATATGTATCAAAGGACATGTATAGATTCTTCATAATAGCATGCTTCATAATAATTAAACACTGGTAAAAAACCCAAATATCCATCAATAGTAGGATGGATATATAAATAATGATATTTTCATACAATGGAATATTACATATCTACAGTAAGGACTACTATCTATACATGAGCTGCACATGTAAAACATAGGTGGATCTCAACAACATAATTTTGTGCAAAGAAGTCAGACACAAAGAATACAAACTGTGTGATTCTATACATATAAAGAGACAATCCTGGCAAAACTAATCTACAGTGAAATAAGATTATGCTTATTACATATATACACATATATATGTATGTAACATTGCTTTTATTATATTACTTACAATTATAGGATGGAAGAAGGATTAATGATTGAGAGAGGCCATATCAGGAGACTGAAAGTTCATTTTTTGTCTTAGGTTTTAGTTTTTCTATATGTGTATTATATTCAACAACATGATAAATAAACCAAAAAACTACAAAGAGGGATATAAAATTTTAAAGAGGTATGCTAATTTGGAAGATATCAGGAATAGAACGACCTACAAAAATGTGCCTATTTTATTTTATTTCATTTCATTTTTTGAGACAGCCTCAGGAGAAAGAAATCAGGATAAGAAGAGACGGAAGTGATTCCTACAATGAAAGTAGCACAGGGAAATCAACTTGAGCGTATTATGAGCCAAATACCCCATGGACCTGAGATTAGTTGGTTAGTCTTCTGTGGGAACATTTCTCACTCCCATTTGCAAAAAGGTGAAGATAAATTTCAGCATCAAATGTATTTTTACTCTGAGCACAAGTGCAAGATATCTGAAATTTTCATGTTTATCTTCTCTTTCCTGCTCGCCCTGATATTCACCACCTCTCTTCCTATACCTTTATTTTTCCTTTTAAAATTATAGATCGTTATACTGCATTATGTCCTTCAATTTTGAAAGTGATATACATTGACCTCTTTGCTTCAATCATTATGGATTGAGTTGTACCATTATACCAGGCGAAGTTTATTCTATATTTCAGATATGCTTACCTGCCACCCTGACAAGTTTTAGCCAATTGCATTATTTCTAGGCCAAAATAATCCTTCCTTTGGCTTATGCCATCACAGTAGTTGAAAAACCCCAGCTGCCTTCTGTGTTGCTGCAGCCACCATAGAACTAGAAGCCCTCACAAGTAGGGCCGGCTGACACGAGAGACTGCCTCTGCTTTCTCCCTGACCATACTGCATGCACAGCAGATCTCTTCTTCAGCAGGTGCCTGGAAGGGCTGTGCAACAGAACACAGAAGTGCCAGGGAGGTAATGCCTCTTGGGGTGACTCTGAGCAAGTGAGAAGGGAATCTAGGACCATCCAGAAACTCGATGGTGCCATAATGCATCTCTGGAGCCCTGGTACTTGACTGAGAAAGCAGATGTGTTTATTGGGAAGCTGTAGCCAGCTGGTTAACACACCACATAAATTATATTCGCTCTTCACTGCTTTTCCAATTTTTCAGTCCATTTTTCTTGGGATTACATCCTTCCAATAAAGCATTATGATGTAATCTTTGGCTTCAGGGCCAGTATTTTCAGGGAGCCCAGTTTAAGTCAGTCATTCATGCCATTTTTCTGTAGCCTCTCTTCTAAACAACAACAAGGTTAATAGGCAGTGGTTGTTATATTAAAATGGAGATTCTCTGTTTTAGAAGTTAATCTATATAGTGATAGACCAGTGACCCATTTTGTTCATTATGACACTAATCATCTGTATGGGTAAGTACGCTAAGGTAAGTTATGAATAAAATGTTAGAAAATAAGCTAACTGGAAGAAAAAAAAATCCTAGTGCTTAGTAAACAATTATTTTGAAAGAAATGCATGAATAATGAATGCTTTATCTTTTTTTCCTGCTTGTTACATGTTTCCTAGTAGTTTAACTTTATTGTTAACTGTAGATTATCATAGTCAAACATATTATATTACATAATGCACTATTTTCATATTAAGCACATTTTACTGGACAAACTTGGGTCAAGGTCTTAAGTAAATGATTTTTATTATACTGTCTTTTTTAAGGTTCTTAGAGCATTAGGAAAATGTGCTGACCCAGGCAGAGGCAGATGACATAGGATCAGTGGCAGCTCACTGGCATTAAGTCATTTATCAAATGCTGACAAATTACTGATAATTTGTATGGTTTACTAGCTGGGCTTAGTGAACTGAAAAGCCAGATCCAAATACACACTGAACTGGAATTAGAAACTTGACTGCTTTCATCAAATCAAAGTCAAGTTAAGCTGAAACTTTATTTCTGTAAATTCAGCTTTGCATTTTCTATTAAACTAGACAAAACACTTGGTATAACTGCTCTAGATACAAGTAAGGTTTTGCTCTTAGAAACCAAAACTTTACCAAGAGTTTTATGAAGTTGCAGAGGACTCCAAATTTGCATTTTGAAATGGAATCTTTCTACCAGGATCAAAGTTTAATTGCTTGACACTAGCAAAATTTCACTTGCTTCAGCATAATTTCAAAATATACTTCTTAAAATTGTTGTTGCTTTTTTTAATGCATGCTGTGAAGTAATATATTTGATATATTACACAATATACTGAAAAAGCTCACACATTTTTACCACTAATCTATTATTTCATATGTGCTAATAGAATGTACCTATATTTTGTATATTGGATCATGTGATATAAATAGATATATATTCTTAAATTCAATAGCTACAACATAAATCTATAGGGATCCTCTCCACATTTAAGGGGCGAGCTAAGCTCAAAAATTAGCTTTATTTCTAAAATAAAATTAAAAACTATTTATCTATTTCTCAAATTCTACTAAAACTTGCCCCTTTTCATCTTTACTAAGAAAACATAATTAAATTATATATTTTAATATACATTAAAATACTTGTAGCTATAGTTATTCTCTCCTATTTATGGACTTTTCTGGAGATATATCTGAAAACATACTTTATATCTGAGAGGCATTACATTTTTTAGTATAAATTAATTTTCTGACAGTGATATAACACCTGTGTAATTTGACTCTCTGTTCTCTAGGGTAATAAATATATTGCCTTAGCAGTCTTCATTTAGGTCAGCAAGCATATCGTCAAAAATCCAGAAATAGCAAAATTTAAAACACTAGATCAATAAAATAATATTTTGCAAGGATATACTGTGTACCTAAGAAAAGCTCGAGAACTGGCAACTTTCAAATCCAAACTGATATGAAGCTCAGGGGCATGATGTAACAGGATGGCTTATAACCTGAAAAGTTAGTTGCTTAACCTTTATAATGATTGGTTATTAAAATGGGGTTTTCCAGACAGCAGGGGATTGGTTAAAAGTGATGATCTCATACCATTTTAGGAGGATGACTTAAGATTCTTTTATGATGAATACAAGTATTTCTAAGAAATAAACTAAGTTAAGTTCCACTTATATTCATGAAATAAGTTAGATGTGGTTTTGCTTACGTGTCTTAAATGGTTTTGTCTGCTTGGGGGATTCTCAAGCTTGGTCTCCATTTTGGTTTATTTTAACAATATCAAAAGGATACTTGTTAAAACATTAGTTTTGAAAACTGAAAATTAGCACGATGTCTTTAATTTGTTCATCACTCTTTAAAGGTATTAAAATCGTTCATTTGCAATAGAAATTCTTTAAAAAGGTACAATATACCAATTTTTGCATATTGAAAGAGTCACAAAATATTCCAGCTGGCCTTAATCTTCCTAAAATTGCATGTAGAGACGTGATGTTGTTTGCTTTACAGGCCCAAAGTGTCTAAAATAAGGCAGTGTTTCCTTTTAAAAAAAATTCACATAAACACAGGTCAGATAGAACTTAAGAAGCTTGTCTGACTCCCCCTGGCAGGGCATGTGCTCTCCATAGCCACATCTGGTCAGTTTTTCACAGTGCTATCACCTGCATAGATTCTTAGCATTGTGTCTAGTATTGATTTTTCTTTTACAAAGAGTAAAAGTGGCTGCTATCCTCTCAAGTTATTTGTATGTTTGAAATAGTTATAGAACTATTTATAGAAATTGTCCACTTATGAAGTGAAATTTCCTCAACAAAGATCTTTTCTTCCTATGGCTTTAATTTCGTCAAGAAATTTAGATTATATATGACTAAACTTGTCCACATTTTTAAAATCATATTTTCCTTGAAAACAGAAACTTTCTCAAAAAAGGGGTAATATTTATGGCATTAAGAAAAAAATGTATTATCATGGATAGGTGGGTCCTTTTAGGGCTACTATTTGTCAAACAGAATTTTGGCTTGGGTTAAGGAACAGGCTTTCTTGGTAAAAGGGAAAAATTACAAGATCAGGTTAGCAGCATGAAGATCCCCTAGTTCCTCTACCAACTCATGGAGAGGGGTGCCAGGGCCAGGCCGTCCTTTGGACATAGTGTGGGTTTCACCTAGTGGGGAAGACACTTTCCCACTGTGAGCTCCCTCAATATGGCGATCAAAGGAACGCTACTTTACATTTGGAGAATACATGGGCAGCTTGACACCAGGCACTATTGATTTAGGTGGCAGCTGTTTACAGGAATTGCTGGGAAAGCCAGTTGCTCTGTACCTGGAGCTTGTGGAACAATCAGGCTATTGGAGCCTGTCTGTGGTTACAAATACCCCTGCCAAGTTGAAGAAGCCCAGAGTGCTGTGGGAAACTAAGCTTGGGCACCAATCCTGCTGTTGGGAGAAGCGAAGCTCGGCTCTCCTATCAACTTGTGGTCTGGGCCACCCAGGATCCTCCCTTAAGGTATTTTTCAGAAAATCTTCTTCCTTGTAAAGCATATTTTATCTTACTTGATAAACACACAGGCATTTTAAAAAGCTAAACAGACAAAACTAAGCTCTGGAGAGATTTACTAAGTACATTTTAATTAATATATTTTGATCTTCACAAAATAGCTGATGATTCAAAACAAGATTTTTTAAAAACAGAGTATCTTTTGAAGAGCGATAAGCTCAGCCTTAGCTAGTTGCTTTAGAAATACTTTAGAAATAAAGGGAAATAATACAGTTCATGGGAGTTGTTCATTAATTTTGTTAGTTTTGTGAATGAATGATACTATTGCAAAACAAAATTAAAAAGAAGGTTGTTACAGAAAAATTTAGGGAAATTTTAATTTCCAGAAAAATTTTCAATAATTTTTGCATTTAGCTTAAAATATCCCAAAGACATTAATATTTTCACCAACTACGGGATTTAAGATATAAGGAAGAAATAGCTGTGGCATCATTGGATTAAAATACTACTCATTAAATCAGGATTTATGTCTTCACCACCTGCCCCTCAAAAAAGAAATATGTAAACCCATATAGTCATCTGTTACCCTGGTACATGGTGCTCAAGGTCATTAGGGTCATTGTACTTTTAAGTCTACAGAATCATCCTTTAGATATATGGTAAAACGCTGAATTATCGTCATGCTCCAATTCTTTACATTTTCAATAGATGAAGAGAATAGTTATCTTTGAATTCCAGAATTTAAATTATTTATCTTTGAAACCAAGAGATATAAGAGAAGACGTTCAACACCTTAACAACTTGGTAGCTTATGATTTGATTTTGCAACTAACCCTTGACTTGGTTTATAAGCAGGCTTTTAATAAACAATCCAAGCGGCATTAAAGTGAAGACATAGAGAATAAATTATTACAGTGTAATTTTGTAGTCCATTTTATAGGGAATTGCTAGTTTACCTCTATATTTTAATTTGATGTATCAAACATTTGAATTATAAATTCGCCTATTGTTAAAAGAGATACTCTCTTTGAAATAGGTTTAGTTTAGTTTTGTTTTTTTAATATCCCTTGCCTGAAGCTGTATACCAGCTCCTGCAAAACAACAGCTGTTTTACCCATGGGCTTCTATATAAAATCCATGAGAAATGAAAGAGCCCTAGCATTTGGGCAGATTTCAGGCCAAATATATTTACATGACATGGACTCTTACTCGGTTCCTGTTGACACCAACCCTGCAGAGGCACAATTCAGTCACATTCCCTTACATAGAGCATTCCTGTTTGTAGCATATCAAAGTCTGTGCGTGGTCCGAGTATTTCCATAAACTGAAGCCACACGTCCTGCAACCTGCTGCTTCAGTAACTGCCAGTATTTTGCAATGAGCAGAAAGTTCCAGGTGCAAACCCATTACATTACTAATTCTATATCAACCAGATGAAAAAAAAAACCCTAAACTCTTCCAATTACCTTTCATATGTGACCCAGCAATGGCATTTGTTCCATGAACATCCAAGTTTACCTCAAGAGAATATATATATTTAAAATTTCTATCTCAGGTAAACATATAAAAGTCTGTATTAGCTCATAAAAAGTAAATCCAAGATAAGAAGCTTAGTCTATTACAGAATATTTAACCAAGTCAGACACTCTATTTTTTAACTGTTAGGAAAAACTTTTCAATATCTTCTGTGGAACTAAAAACGATCATATTTTCTGGGTAGCTATTAATAATTTTTTGTTGAAGTAGTTAAAACCCATCAAAGAGTGAAAAAAAATCGTGAAACATCTAACTTCTGGAAGCCTCATCTATAGCTTGAAAATCAGACACCCAAAATATTCTAGGTAGTGGGTTTCAAGCCAGTTTTGGAATTAAGGATCCACAACATTCTGAGTTTGTTACAACTAACTTTTAAGTATTATACAATTTGCAAAGCACTTTCACACATTATCTAATAAAATTACTGTACCAATATCATGAGATATGTGTAATTATCTAATGGATTCAAAAATAATGTTCAGAGTGGCTAAGTTTCTCTTCTAAGGTCACAAAGCCAACTAGTAATAAAGAGGATAATAAACCTAAAATTGCAACTCAAAGCCCTTATCTCTTCTTCTTTTTTCACTTTCAGCCGTTACTTTTGAATATTTTCCAGGCAAGATCCAAAAGTCAATTTCTTTAATTTATTGAAAGATACATCATCTCTCCTAGAATTCAAATAAAATAATTCTATTTTCTATAACATTTTTGTCTTGAATTCAGATGTTTGAAATTTTGTTAACTCCTACTTGATGCCTTTTAAAGTCACAGATTTCTAAACTCTACTCAGTCTCCTTCTAAGGACCTGGCTTGTGCAAAATATCTAGATTAGGATGATTCAGTAGGATTTTCAGGTGCTGCCCTCTCAGTGCACTGCTTCTTTGATCCATATTGCTAATTTCTGTCTTTGATATCATTACTCAATTATATCACAAATATCTTTTAGAAAGCCATAAAATAATATTTCCAGAGACTTGTCTGGTGATACATTAAACAGAAAGAATGTTAGTGTTCTCCTTGCTAGCCATTTAACTCCCAATAATACTTGTTAATTAACTGTTTAGAGAGACACTTAAAAAAAAATATGGAAAGATGGGAGTAGCAAGTTTGGTTGGAAAGGTTTTCAATGAGTTAAACAAATCACTATGAACTACTTCCATGTTCCCAAGCTATGGAAGATAGATTATCATACAGATTTCAGAAAACTCTAAGGCTGTTGTGCCTATTTGCCTTATTGATATAAGAGCACCTGTGTTCTGGCTCGAGTCAGTTTTTCCTGTAGAACTTTAAAAGTGGATTCCCTACTTGAGCACTGGACTTCAAATAGACCTCACTTTCTCAAAGTCCTGCATGACTTTCTCATATAATCATTCTTTCTCTCTTTCACATGTCTCTATATCATGATCTATTTCTGGTGTTGTAAAGTAATTTGTGACCTTTTTCTTCCTTTTTCCTTAAAGATTACACTAGAAACATATTCAGCTTTTATTGATGTTAAAGACCACTAACGTTTTGACTCTGCCCTGGTTTTAAAATATTTCCTTTTAATTTCTCTCAGCCTTTCTATCTATCCCTCTTTCCCTCACTCCCTCCCTCCCTCCCTCCCTTCTCTCTTTCCCAATGTGTCTAAATCTGCTGTAGGAAAATGGCCTAGTAAAAAATAAGGACTCTAGTTCTGACTCGGCCATGGCTTTTTATTTGAGCTTTAACAGATCACTTCACCTCTGGATATCCCATTTCTTCATGTCTATAATGAAGAAAGTATTACCACTTTATTTTAAAAGTTTTTTTTTAAAGAGTAACTAATAATTATAATATGCCTACAAAGCATAAGGAAAGTAGTAAATAATAATTATATTTGTGAGCTGTAGATTTGAACTATCCTGGTTATATTTTCAAAATCAAAGCATGATGATTCTATGAAACAATTTCACTATACTGGTGAATAAAATTAACCATGAGAACCCATATTAAGACTGGCAAAATCTCAATATTTCCATAAGTAATAATATAACATTTGGTTCATTGGCTTGCAGGGGCTCTATAGAGAAGTGGAGGAAAATGAAGGCTTTGTAATTATAATTATTTTCAAACTCCAGTAGACCATTTTCTGTCTGACCTTGTAAACTTGACTTCACTTCTAAATTACAGATTCTTTATCTTTAAAACAAGGAAGGTATCACTTAAATATGAAAGAAAATATGTGAATCATTTCTGATCATTTCTAATAATGTATGCCCATAATATCATGAAATACACTTTGCAGAAAAAGAAACACCTCTGATTTCTTAAAAATAAATCTTTCTTGTACTGGACTAAAATATTATTCACCTTGAAACATATTATTTCTGAAAGACAACACTCCTTGATTCTTGGACCTCTGTAAAATTTGAGAAGTTACACTTGTATAAATTTTTGATTGTTTTAGTCCTTATTATTCAAAAGCTACATTTTTTAAGAGAGAATAACAAGAGATTTTGCACTCATACTAGTTATATACCAGCGTGGTAAATGAAGGCTGGCAGGTTTATAATTAACTTCATCTATCTAGTCAAGGGTTAGTCCTACTTTCCTTAAATACCTATGTTGGCAGCCTAACAACCACCACAGCTTGACAGAGTATGCAGCAAATATAAATACTCACAATTTAAAAATTCTCTTACTTAAAAAAGCAGTTAAAAATTAATCTGTGGAAGAGATGAAATGGGAAATTAATAGAATAAATTTGGAGAGCTGAAACCACTTTTAGTAATCATTCAAATGTAAAATAAGTTCAAAATAAAAAACTATAATATTGAACTAAATATAAAAGAGTATTATATTACTAAACATACCATATCCAATGCATCTAACATCAATTTTTTTAAATGTCTTTAAAAAAGCCAATTTTCTTAGAACATTCTTTATGTGTTAGAACAGTGCTACGTCATTTACCTGCACTACCCATTGAATCTTCATGTGGCTCATTTTCAGGTAAGAAAACTTAGCAGAAGATCTAAATAGACATTTCTCCAAAGAAGACATACAGATGGCCAAAAGCACATGTAAAGATTCTCAACAGCACTAATTATCAGAGAAATGCAAATCAAAACTACAGTGAGGTATCACCTCATACAGGTCAGAATGGCTATCATTAAAAGTTTACAAACAATAAATGCTGGAGAGGGTGTGGAGAAAAGGGAACCCTCTTGCACTGTTGGTGGGAATGTAATTGATACAGCCACCATGGAGAACAGTATGGAGGTTCCTTGAAAAATTAAACAGAACTACCTTATGATCCAGCAATCCCACTCCTGGGCATGTATCCGGAGAAAACCATAATTCAAAAAGATACATGCACCCCAGTGTTCTCTGCAGCACTATTTACAACAGCCAAGACATGGAAGGATCCTAAATGTCCATCGACAGAGTAATAGATAAAGAAGATGTGGTACTTATAAATGATAAAATATTACTCAGCCATAAAAAGATTGCAGCAAGGTGGATGGACCTAGAGATTATCATACTAAGTAAGTCAGACAGAGAAAGACAAATATCATATGATATCACTCATATGTGGAATCTAATTTTTAAAATGACATAAATGAACTTATTTACGAAACAGAAACAGACTTACAGATATCGAAATCAAATTTATTGTTACCAAAGGGGAAACGTCGGTGGGAGGGATAAATCAGGAGTTTAGGATTAACATACACGCAATACTATATATAAGATAGATAACCAACAAGAAACTACTGTATAGCACAGGGAACTCTACTCAATATCCTGTGATAACCTATATGAGAAAAGAATCCGAAAAAGAATGAATATATGTATAACTTTGCTGTACACCTGAAAGTAACACAACATTGTAAATCAACTATATTCCAATAAAATTTTTTAAATTTTAAAAAAGAAATAAATAAAAAGAAAACTGAGGCAGGTAGGATAAACTGACCCAGGCTACTGCCCCATGTTACGGGGCTGGTCAGTGGAATAGCCTGAATTTAAACTCAGGTCCATATGAATCCATTGCCTGTGTTATATGTGTCATCCATAGATCATGGTAATTGCAGAATATGCTTTGAGTGACCTCCCTATTGCATCTTCTGCCTATTACCACCGGCTTACAAGATTTTTGTGGAGCTATAATTTCTGTAGTTTTTATTATGTGAATAATACCTTTGTATAATTTATGTCTTAGGAAATTATTATCGGATTCAAAAACATTTTCCTAATTACATATTCTTCGTTCACAGCATACCCTTTTGAAAAGTACTGTGTGCCAGTTTGAGAGGTGAGAATTATCATAGACTGCTTCATTTAATCCACAAATTGAATTTAACTATAATTAAGAATTTTAGATTCAGTTTTCTCCTTATTTCATAAAGAAATGTTAAACCATACCCATTATACATCATGTCTCTTAAAGTTAGTACAGCTGGTAATCTTTTGTAAAAAAATAAATAAATATCTTTGTTATCATTTGAATCACATGTTTAGCATGACTCTTACTAACTTCTGGATAATGTGTTCATTAGTCATATGGAAAAGTCATATAAAGTAACATTGCCTTTATTATTTCTTACTATAAAATGTAACTCCCACTCTACACATAATAGCAATATTTATCATATTCGTTCCACTGTAATGTCATTGTTTTCAGGAAAGAAAGGATTATAATATACAACTTTGAGCTCAGTGGCCCTTTATATAAGTAGTTTAAGAAACAGTTTGATATATTTAGTCTAAATACACACAGGGACACATCAATAGACAGTAATAGTTCAAATTCATGAACAATGAGACATGCAAACACTATCATTTGTGTCACAATCCATTTTATTTTAGTGTTCAGCTGGGGATGAAGGGTGCAGAGTATATACAACTGATATTATTCTAATAATCCAGTTGTAGGTCTTGTGAAGAATTACAGAGAGGTTCTACTCCTTGAATTTCAGTGACAACAAACAACTTTATTTCTTGGTATGAAATTAACATTTGAATTCTTCTGTCAAAGCTGAATATATGTTTTGCTTGGCCCTGAAAATTATATTGTGTTTAGGAATGAAACATGATGTCTTGTGTTTATATTTTCTGTATCTAAGTTCATCTTTGCCTTCATAAATTTAGAAATAAAAATTATCATGAGGAAGTCCATGGAAATATGTTAACATCTTGTTTCATGTTCGACCATAAGGAGAAAATTTTCCATTTATTCATAAATAAATGTCTAGTACCATAAATAAGTCATTTTTACTAATATTACGTTTTTCTATACCATCCCTGCTTAAAGCACTCAAAAAAACAATTTAATGAAACTATTTTATATATAAAAGCTCCTAAAACATTTAAAATGCACAGAAAATGGAAACCCTTAATTTAAAAGGGGCCAAAAAATTTTATCTTTGGACAAATAAGAGTGTAAATGAAAGCTATATGGCTTTTTTTCATTAGAATATTGCTATACAGGAAAATTATTTTCTCATAGTGGTTTGCATTGTGAATAAACAAGCTATATTCACTTTCAAATAAATACATTAATATTTGTACCTCATGACCTGTTCAGGAAACACAAAATAATCTACAATATTAAATATGATCATTTTAAAAGATTATACATACTGACAATTAGGTAAAACATACCTTTGTGTTGTCTTCCTAAGGATTACTCTCTATTGATAGGACAAGTTTCTAAATGCATCTAAAAACACTTAAGAATATGTCTAGATTACATGCCATAAGTATGTGTAAGATTATCTCCTCTCTTCCCTTCACTTGTTCTATTTCTAATGGAACCTTACCAATAGCATTAATATATGCTCTTCTATTTAAAATGAGAAATTCCCCCTTGATCCCAGTTTTCCCCTGCAGAAATCTGCTACCCTTGCCTAACTCGCCTATTTCTTTCCTTTTCACTGATACTGGTTTCTTTGAATACAATATGGAGGAAGAAGAAAAGGAGTAATTATTGATGTTTTTGCTGTTTCCTGCTTCTAGTAGATGTGTAATGCATATATGCAGGTACATGAATATATACACACATTGTTTATATCAATGATTTAAATTAATTTCATTAAACCCTCTAATGTCCACTTTGCTCAACTTTTTGTATTTGCAAGGTTTTAACCACTAGTTGGGAATACCAGAGTTGTAACCTTTTGTTTAAAGCTCTTTTTCTAATTCCTTACCTCAAGAGGAAGAGAAAATTCATTATTCACAGTAATTTGGCATCGTCTGAACAATTGTTCCTCCTTCTCTTTCTTCCTTAAACACTTATTGAATGCCCTCTGTGAACTACATGCTGAGGATGCAGAGCAAAATCTTTCATGTTTCTTGCTGTTGAGAAGTTTATTAACTGGGTAAGAAAACCATTTTAAAGTTTCAAGCTAGAGTATGACTACTATTTTAGAAAGATTCTTCTGACTGCTTTGTAGAGGATACAGGCAAATCCAGACTCAGGGAGGCCAGCTTAATGGCTACTGAAATAATTTAGGAGAATATAATACAGGAGGGATATGGAACAGGATAAGAGAAGTTAGAATGGAAAGAAAAAGAAAAGATAAATATGGACAGGACTAACATTGACAGCTCAAAGCGGGCAGAAGGGGAACCAACTTCAGATAGAGACTTGCATTTAATGCTTAAAGATGTAGGAGGGGAAACTTGATCAAGAAGTATCCAGAAGCCAGTGGAAAAATGGCAATAGAAGAAAGATCTACGGTGTTAAATTAAGGTAGGCTGAGTATGGTATGACAAGCACCAAAATATTCAATTTAAAAATTTGTTTCAATTTTTTTTTTTTTTTTTTTTTTGCAGTACGCGGGCCTCTCACTGTTGTGGCCTCTCCCGTTGCGGAGCACAGGCTCCGGACGCACAGGCTCAGCGGCCATGGCTCACGGGTCCAGCTGCTCCGCGGCATGTGGGATCTTCCCGGACCGGGGCACGAACCCGTGTCCCCTGTGTCGGCAGGCGGACTCGCAACCACTGCGCCACCAGGGAAGCCCTTTCTTCAATTTTTAAATTAGAGGTTATTGTTAACTTTTTTCAGAAGTACTTGTGGTTGTTGACAGTTTAAGCCTGGTTACGGTATTTTGAAGAGTACGTAGAAGGAGAGAAAATGAAGACAACGAATAAGTCAGTAGAGAAGTTAAAATAATACCCCTTTCTGGGACGTCCCCGGTGGTGCAGTGGTTAAGAATCCACCTGCCAGTGCAAGGGACACAGTTTCGACCCCTGGTCAGGGAAAATCCCACATGCCACAGAGCAATTAAACCCGTGCGCCACAACTACTGAGCCTGCACTCTAGAGCCCGTGAGTCACAACTACTGAGCCCACGCGCCTAGAGCCCGTGCTCCACAACAAGAGAAACCACCACAACAAAGAGTAGCCCCCGCTTGCCTCAACTAGAGAAAGCCCGTGCGCAGCAACGAGGACCCAACGCAGGCAAAAAATAAAATAATAATAATATCCCATTCTTGGAGATGAGAAAAATGGGCTGTTTATAAAACTAATTTTAAACATCAGCAAATATTAATAACTTTACACTATAAAGAAGGTATTAAATTAGTTGTCATTCATTCAGCATCTCTTTATTTAGGTCCTATGATGTGTACTATTCTGTTCTACTTCTTGGTAGCAACATTCATAGAGAAGTGAACAGGAGAAGGTCATTGTTTTCATTAGTATAATGGAGAATGAAAGTTAATGCACTAGATAATTTCAGAAACTGGTAAGTGCTGGGAGAAAAATGTGGTAGAGCTTGACTGAGGAGTTGGAGGATAGTTCAGCTGGGTGATCTATGTCGGGCTTATTGAGCAGATGAAATGTGAGCTGATGTCTGAATGAGCAGTCATGCAAAGGTCTAGTGTGGGGCATTCTGAGCGGCAGTGGCAACAGCAAATGCAGCAGCAAACTTGGCATGTTTGAAGAACAAATGAAAGTCAGTTTTAAAGGAATAAGATCTAGATGTTTAGAAATGCACAGAAATCCCTCTCATTTTCATAGTTTTTAGTATAATTTTACCAATATTCTTTCACCAAGATCTTGGTATATGTCAAAACTGGGAGCTAGGCACACATCAGTTAAGGGAGTAACAGGTCTTACTATTTGTTCAACTACTTGTTAGCTTAATGACCAAAAATGTGTTAACACTTTGCAATGAAAACACTTTTTATTTCACTAAAAATGCCTTTCACCATTAAAGGGCCACTGGAGTAGAAACAACCGTTCAATACAAAGGTCATTTAATCCCCAAATTCAATGAAAGAATTTCTGGCTCCAAAAGTGATATAACTCTTAGGAGGAAATGTCATTTCCCCATGGTTTTCAGTGTAGATCTATTGCCATTTTTGGACAAAACCCACTATCTCTTTATTCCTGATTTTCTTCAGAAGATGGATATAATGAAAACCAAGAACTATTTACTGAGTCATCTGTTTCTTTAAATCAAGTGGGGAAATTTGTTACAACCAAATAATCTTTCTTCTGAAAGACACTTTTTTTCTATTAAGTTGCTTATGAAAACTTTTAAATGTTTTGGAACATTCCTATGCTTCCTATGTCTCTACTACCACCCTGTTTCTTAGTTCGATGCATGAATCTGTTTGAATACACTCCCTTTTAATTCTTTAAAGAAACACTTATGCTCGAAGTCTCCATTTCTCACCTCATATTCTTTCTCAGATCAGGTTGAAAACCACTGATGAAGGCTTACATCTCATTACTCCCAAGGGTTAATTCTCTGTGTTTATCTCATCAATTACAAAGCATAATTTATCATGGTTGGTCATTCCTACCTCATGGTAACTGTGGCAGCCACAGAGATGTGCCCCTCCGACACCCCTTCAAGAAAGGAAGGGTTGCCCAGCAGTAAGGAGGGAAAGTGGCTGACAGCATCCCACTGTTAGTTCTTTTTCAGTTCATGCCCTTCTTTTTTTTTTTTTTTTTTTTTTTTTGCGGTACGCGGGTCTCTCACTGCTGTGGCCTCTCCCGTTGTGGAGCACAGGCTCCGGACGCGCAGGCTCAGCGGCCATGGCTCACGGGCCCAGCCGCTCCGCGGCATGTGGGATCTTCCCGGACCGGGGCACGAACCCGTGTCCCCTGCATCGGCAGGCGGACTCCCAACCACTGCGCCACCAGGGAAGCCCTCATGCCCTTCTTAAATGATCCCTGGCCAACAACTGAGAAAGGCAATGGTATGGAGCTAAGCCATTTCTTCCCAATATGGGACTCCAGTAACAGGAAATCTCTGCTCACCAATGGTCTGGCTGTGATTGTGTCAGGACCATATCACAGTCTGACAGCCTCTCTTACAAAATTCTGCTTCCTCCACTTTTTCTTTCAAAATATTACCCCCCGAAAAACCTTTTGAATTCCTGACTTTTATCTCAGTGTCTGTTTTCTAGACACTCAGTCTGTCTCCATAATTCACTTGTCTCCTGCCCATTGGTGTGCTTTCTGGCTTGAACTGGCTCATAAGAGCTGATCCTTTAATTCTCATGTATTTTGTGAGCCATTTATAAAAATTAAATTATATAAACTCACAATAAATAATATTAAAAACTGAAGTAGTCAATACTCAAAACTTATTAATCAGTCATTTTACTACATTTTACTATTA
The DNA here is from genome assembly GCF_003676395.1 of Aethalodelphis obliquidens. Taxonomy (NCBI): domain Eukaryota; kingdom Metazoa; phylum Chordata; class Mammalia; order Artiodactyla; family Delphinidae; genus Aethalodelphis; species Aethalodelphis obliquidens. The sequence continues at coordinate 18,299,739 of NW_020837954.1, forward strand.
CTATGCTCTTGAGATTATTTAGGTCTATTGCATATATAATAATATAATATCCTCTATAATATCCTACCGCACCTCTCTTCCCAACTCTGCCTCCAGTGACTTTGCTTTGATAGGTTGAAATATGCCATAGTGGGAGGGTTGACAACACAGGAATTGACACACACTATAAAGTTGCTCCCCTCTGCCCTTCTGTAAGTCAGTCGTTAAACATTCACCAGCACACCACTGCTCCTATCTTTCTGATTGCTCCTTAATTGTTTTTAACTCTTCTCTCAGACTTCTCAGTGTAGCCATAAGACTCTGGCTTTTGCTCTCCTCCCTAGCTCTGCTACCTTGTTAGAGCTTTGGCCTAGCTTTATGATAGATGTATATAGATATAAACAGACTAAATATATCTATATTTATATAGATATAAATATAATCAACTTTCTCAAGCAAAATTTTCAGCAATCCTCAGCAGTGTGGGAATGCTTTTGTCCTGGGAGGGTAGAACCTGAGCGACCCATCCCAGCAGCCACTTTAACGTTCCTTGGATATGCCAACTTTATTACCATATCATGGCCCTTACACTTACTCTTTTTCTTTATGAAAGCTTTTCTCTAGATGTCTATGTGACTCCTTTTTTCCCATATTTCACATCTCATCTCAAGTACCCCTCATAAAATGTGTGATACCTTTCTTGACCTTCCTAGGTAAATGAGCACCAGCTCTTCATCTTATTTTCATTTCTTTTCATGATACTTGTATACAGTGTCAAATCATAGAAAGCAGTGGAATGTTTATTTTCTGCTATGTTTCTTCCTATAGAACACAAAAACTTTACGAATAGGACCTGTAACTTGTTTATTATATTTCCCTAGTACCTATATGAATATCTGGAAAATGTTAATAATTCAAAACAATGTATTACATAACTAATACATTAGGAAGTTATAGAAGTATTTGCCTAATAATTCTATTACTTCACAGTATAGATATCATCCTACTGTTTTTGGAAAAGAAAATTAAGTACATTGTCACTAACCCAAGAACTAAAGTAGATGTTGTAACACTATCAATAAAATTTGTAATATTTTTATAATAATAATAGCATCACTGCTCTAGATATTTGTCAATACATATATGCTAATCCAACAATTATGCTTATGCAAAACTACACATTGGGATTTTACAGAAATGAAGAAAATCTATAGTAAATAAATTCTTTATCTCTAAAGATTATTTTCTTCTATTCCCTTTGATTTTCTGATGAAATTAATGTGTTTAGGACATTGAACTGGATTCCTGAGACAACTCACGAGAATTCATCTGGTCAAATTTAGAGAACAATTTCTCAGTATTTCATAACTTCTTTGCCAGTTAGCTATACATGTCACATGAAGTAATGGGAAATGTTTCATATTATTAAAGATTACTTAAATCATGTAATGGTTATAGATTTGCACTAACAGAAATGCTTGAATAGTTGGATATGTTCTAACTGCTGTAATTGCCTTGAAACTAGCATAGCTTGAAATGGTTATCAGCCAGTCAAATTGTTTCATTTGTTTTTTGCCACGCTCCATTAGGTATCCTACTATAAGGTTATATATTGCCAACTTGTAAATATCCCATTTACCTGTTCAAGAAAAGAAATGACCTTTTATGAAAGCTATCTTCAGGGAGAGAAAAATAATTAGGGCACTACAAACCAATAATCATGTAGCCTTTAAAACAAAATACTGATTACATATGAACTATTTTGATTATATTGTTTTTCAATATAGCAGGGGAACATTAATTTGCTTACAAAGACAATATAAATATATCAGCATGCCATACTGACACATAGATGAAATGTCTTAACAGATATCTTAAAGGTAGAATGCAGCTGAAATACAAAATGTAGAATGAAGAAGAGATTTATGCTAGCATTCAATTCCTCATGCAGCCTATTCAGTGTACAGTGGTCCTACTGACAACGGATTGAAATTTCTTCTGAGACTTGAATAACTTTAAATGCCATTCTGTACATCATATATACTATCATGCTGTTTTTGGCACTGTGAACAATGGGAAGTTCACTATAATTTCATAATTCTACAGGCCAGGAATCATGTTAATGTGGATACATTTCAGAAAACTTTAAAATAATTAATTACTGAAAATAATAAAGGCATAACTAGTGAGTAAAATCCTATGTTATGGACTTAAAGCTTTGGTCTAAGGCTGCAGTGTAAAGAATCCTTCATAAAATTATGTAATATTCATAAACATTTACTATTTACATTCTAAATATTTAAGGACTTCCAGCCTCATTTAAAGACATGAGAATGTAAAGATGTGCATATAGCTAACCAATAAATAATTTAAACTTTAGAAATCTCCATTCTTTGTATTTCTGTGAGAGTTCTGTACTTTTATCTGGGAAAAAAATTTGCTATAGCCTTTCTTATTGGGATTTATGAAAGCTTTGTTCTCCAATAGCCTCAACTGTCTACATCAACACTTGGAGGTGTGAAACAGGTTGCTGTGAGGACGGAATCTTTGAAGCTACCACCATTTTCCTTCAGCAAATACTATAATACCTCTCATTTTTTCATGCTCCATCAGAATGAGGCTGTTTAAAAGAAACACAGTTATATCAGGTCCTCTGAGTTTTCAGTCCATCTGATATAAAGACGTAACTTTTAACTTTCTTGAGTGTTAGAAAAAGGCAGTGTGTATCTATTTTTTTCTGTAGGAGAAGAAAAAGTGTGTATCTACTTTTCTCACTCTAGGATATTACTAGACAATAGACCTCTATATCAGGCTTTTAACTCCAGAAAATAATGTTTATACTTTCTAATCATGACAAATAGAAACACATGCCACATTGTATGTCTTAAAAGTGAATGCCATTATTTTATATCCACAACAGAACTGAGATTAGTACTGGTCAGCTCATTCTGACTAAAATAATGTTTTTTATTTCTCTTGCCAAATATTATCTCCCTAAGTAATATTAAATAGTTGAGCCAGTGTAAGATTAATCCCACTTTATACCACCCATACCCACATAAACACTAACAATCCCTCTCATTAATGTCTTAGCTTTCCAGGAGAGGGTTAATTGGAGAGCTACTTTGCAATATTAAGTTAGATAAGGAAATATAGGACCGGTTCCATTCAACTATTTGTTATTTTTACTTTATTTCTAAATATAATCTTATACACCCTCTCTTTCTTCCCTTCATTACCTTCCCTCCTTCTCTCCCTTTCTTTCCCTCTCCCTTGCCACACACACACACACACACACACACACACACAAACACACTACATTATGCAACATTCAGAATGTCATCTATTTGATGAACCAGAAGAAGTAACTAAAGGACAGACTATTCTAATGCACGTAATAATCAAATGCACCATTTTTTCCTTTTCAGTTTTTTCCCTCTCTTTCCTTTTGCTCTCTCTCCCCCAGCAAACCCTTTGATGGGCATGTATTTTGCTTTAAATTTTTCTTGATCATATTTAATAAATATTATTTCTTATATATCTGTTCACCTTGGTGCCTTCATTTTAACTGAGAGAGTCCAAGACTCAGCATAAACTAGTTCACAGACCATCTATATTTTTAATTTTGACTTTAAGGTTTTTTTTTTTTTTTTTGCTGTACGTGGGCATCTCACTGCTGTGGCCTCTCCCATCGCGGAGCACAGGCTTCGGACGCACAGGCTCAGCGGCCATGGCTCACGGACCCAGCCACTCTGCAGCATGTGGGATCCTCCCAGACCGGGGCACGAACTCGTGTCCCCTGCATCGGCAGGAGGACTCCCAACCACTGCGCCACCAGGGAAGCCCGACTTTAAGGTTTTTAAAAAATTTTTATTTAAAAAAATTTTATTGGAGTATAGCTGCTAATTTTAGTTTTAATAAATGTTGCCTGATTAATTTCAAAACAATGCCTACACCTGCCATGTATGTAAATACTCTTCTAATCAAGCCTCTGGAAGACATAAATAATTTTTAATTTTCATTGTTTGTAGTCTGATATGTTGAAAGACCTATCAGTTTACAATAATTTAGTTGTACTACTAATGAATTTGCACATTTTTCCACATGTTACTTTATTATACCTTTTGTTGCCATCCATATCAAAAATCTATATTTTCCCATTTCTCTGCTGAGTATTTTATGGTATCTTTTGCTAAATATAAGTGATTTTAGAGATGTAGACGTAGGTATAGATAGAGGAATAGAAATATGGCACACTTATTTTGTTAAGAATATTTTTATTCCACCTAAGCCTTTGGTTTGACTTATTATAAAGTATACTAATGATCTTTTGTGAATGAATCAGGAGACTAAATCCCATCCTAGAGCTCATCAGTATTAAATGAGTAGTTAAGGGGAAATGGTAAAATTGCTTTTGAGAAAGACAATTATTGGAATTTTATCCTAGTTTTAAAAAAATATGAAAAGTTTGCTTAAACCCTAAAGAAAACAAAATTAATAATTATCTGTGCAGATGTAAACAATTATCTTTTAGATTCTCACCTTCAATGCTATTAAAAGAAACTGATGAAAAACTTCCCAATATTGACCAAATAAGTGAATATAACCACCTCCAAAATTATACGTATTCAGTAGGTTTATAGCCTGATAAATAATTCCCCAAATTTGGTAACAAAATATCTATAACGAAGACACTGTCTTGAAATAACACTTAACTAATGATAAATTACTTAGATGAATTTTTTTACTATATGCTTTTACTATAGCGGTTGGTGGGAAACGTAAAACAAATCCCCAAGGAAACTGTAAGCATATGATATTTACACTTTTTTTTTCCATAGAAGAAGTCCTGAGTGAAAAGGACTTGAATATTCTTGAAACACATTTTAGTTGACAAGATTGGAAAACAGTGGGATTGAATTTTAAATGAAATATATTAAAATGCTTGTCAATATCATAAATTAAGTCACTCTAATTAGGAACATCCACAATTAAAGCTACAGCTTAATTCTGATTATGATAGTAATCATATGAAATTAGTAGGAATTTCTCTCATCCATATGATTTAGATTCTGCTAATATCAGGACTTGTCATACATAACATTTCTTCATATTACAACCAGCTATAATCAATTCTAATTCCTGCCTCAGCAGGTATTTTTTATATCTTTATTGGAGTATAATTGCTTTACAATGTTGTGTTAGTTTCTACTGTACAACAAAGTAAATCAGCTATACGTATACATATATCCCCATATCCCCTCTCTCCTGGGCCTCCCTTCCACCCTCCCTATCCCACCCCTCTAGGTCATCATAAAGCATCGAGCTGATCTCCCTGTGCTATGCAGCAGCTTCCCATTAGCCATCCTTTTTTTTTTTTTTTTTTTTTTGCGGTACGCGGGCCTCTCACTGTTGTGGCCTCTCCCATTGCGGAGCACAGGCTCCGGACGCGCAGGCTCAGCGGCCATGGCTCACAGGCCCAGCCGCTCCATGGCATGTGGGATCTTCTCGGACCGGGGCACGAACCCGTGTTCCCTACATCGGCAGGCGGACCCTCAACCACTGCGCCACCAGGGATGCCCTAGCCATCCATTTTATATTTGGTAGTGTATATATGTCAATGCTACTCTCACTTTGTCCCAGATTCCCCTTCCCCCACTGCGTCCTCAGGTCCGTTCTCTACATCTGCATCTTTATTCCTGCCCTGCCACTAGGTTCATCAGTACGATATTCTTAGAATCCGTAAATGTGTGTTACCATCCAGTATTTGTTTTTCTCTTTCTGACTTGCTTCACTCTGTATGACAGACTCTAGGTCCAACCACCTCATTACAAATAACTCAATTTTGTTCCTTTTTTATGGCTAATATTCCATTGTATATATGTGCCACATCTTCTTTATCCTTTCATCTGTCAATGGACATTTAGGTTGCTTCCATGTCCTGGCTATTGTAAATAGTGCTGCAATGAACATTGTGATACATGTATCTTTTTGAATTATTGTTTTCTGAGGGTATATGCCCAGTAGTGGGATTGCTGGGTCATATGGTAGTTCTACTTTTAGTTTTTTAAGGAACCTCCATACAGCCTCCACAGTGGCTGTATCAATTTGCATTCCCACCAACAGTGCAGGACGGTACCCTTCTCTCCACACCCTCTCTAGCATTTATTGTTTGTAGATTTTTTGATGATGGCCATTATGACTGGTGTGAGGTGATACCTCATTGTGGTTTTGATTTGCATTTCTCTAATGATTAGTGATGTTGAGCATCTTTTCATGTGTTTGTTGGCAATCTGTATGTGTACTTTGGAGAAATGTCTATTTAGGTCTTCTGCCCATTTTTGGATTGGGTTGTTTGCTTTTTTGATATTGAGCTGCATGAGCTGCTTGTCAATTTTGGAGATTAATCCTTTGTCAGTTGCTTCATTTGCAAATATTTTCTCCCATTCTGAGGGTTGTCTTTTTGTTTTATGGTTTCCTTTGCTGTGCAAAAGCTTTTAAGTTTCATTACATCCCATTTGTTTATTTTTTTATTTTATTTCCATTATTCTAGGAGGTGGGTCAAAAAGGATCTTGCTATGATTTATGTCATAGAGTGTTCTGCCTATGTTTTCCTCTAAGAGTTTTATAGTGTCTGGCCTTACATTTAGGTCTTTAATCCATTTGGAGTTTATTTTTGTGTATGGTGTTAGGGACTGTTCTAATTTCATTCTTTTACATGTAGCTGTCCAATTTTCCCAGCACCACGTATTGCTCTGCAGGTATCTTAAAAACTTATTCTATCACAATTATTCTCTATGCCTACACCAAAAAAATTAATAAATAAGAATAATGAAGAGGAATTACATTTTCAGGTCTCACAATACTCTATAGTCCTATTGTAAATCAATTATTGTGTTTTTAGCACATAAGATAAATAGGTCAAAGTAGCAATAGAAATCATCTTTATGCTTATATATATATATATATATATTTGTGTGTGTATATATATGCATGTATATATATAAAAGTTATATTTTATATGTGGAGAGAAGGTTCAACAACTTTCTTGTCCATTTTCTGGTTATTAACTATACTTCCTTGAACACTTATTTTTTCAGCTATGATTAAATATGATTTTAATTAGGACTTTTATTGAAAGGTTACAAATGTCAAATCAAAATGGGAAGTTAGGAAGGAAAACAGAATAAAGGAAGAAAGGAAGAGAAGGAAGGATGGGGATGACACTGGCTCTTTCCATGCTAAATCCCTGGGAATATTGTTTTAAGGTACATCTTAATCAAAAGACATTTTTGGCATCTACTACCTAGATTTGAATGATGCCTGGTACATAGTAGGTTTACTTGTTCCCTAGTATATTTTTTCCTGTGTACATGGTGCCCTTAATCATAATAAACTGTATCACTTTTGAATATATTGTCACAAATTCCCCAAACAACGATTTGAGGGAATCTTTTGACACATGAAGCAACAAAGTCAATGGATGCTCTGAGAATTCAAATAAATTTCAAAAGTTCACAAAGGTAGAAGTTAGTGGAGCTCAGAACTGAATGCATGGTTTCCTCATGCAAAACTTGATATTAAAATTAATTAGCTATATTGATTATTCTATTAGCAGAATGGTATAAAAATTCAGGTGTCTATATGAAGTGGATGGTTGGCCCTACAATAAGAAATGTGACTATAATAAACAGAGCCATATTAAGCTCCAAAACAAATTAAGCCCTTCCTCATTTACCAGCTGATGACATTAGTACAAGGATTTACCTTTAAATGAAATGTTTCTGGGGAAGAAAGCACTCTCACTATTATTACACTATCAATCCTTGAGTAAAAGAACAGTTTAAGGGTGATATATGGAGCCAAGAAAGGTGGTTTGAGACAGCTGGACAAATTAGGCATCCTTAAGGCGAGAATAAAAGAAAAAGACAAAGTGGCCTGGATTTAAATTTCAAATTGTCCATATTCAAATTCCGATCACTTACATATTTTATAATTTAGAAAGAGTAGATATATTTTATGAGTATCCTAAGTTTACAAATTAAGAGTAGATATGTTTTATGAGTATCCTAAGTAATATAAATTGAGGGAAAAAAGTGACCTCAAGGAGCCTTCAGTTGATTAAAAGGTTTTGTAAGCTCAGTCCCAGCTATGAAGTAGTTCACCAAAAGTTAGTTTTAATCCCTCATCCAACTATCAATTTATCCCAATTTCTCCATAGAGTCGTAGTACTCCCTTACTTATCAAGCCCCCTTTGGAAGCTGCACCCAATGGGTGGCAATCACCAAATGTTATTAAGCTACTAATTTAAAATATCAAAGTTGTGGGCTAATGGCTGTGAAACATAGAGCCATATTTTAACATTGTAACTTTGATATTTCCTGAGCAATATACTTGGTTTTGGTGAGACACTCTACTTATAAATGAAGTTTATATGTAAATCCTCCTCTTCTTTTTTGTTGACAGCCAAAGACATTTTGATTTATAAAATATTTTAATTTATAAAATATTTTAATTATTTTCGTAGATATTGTTTTCATTTTCTCAGCAATGAAAACAGATGATATATCTCTATTGCTTCTTTAGTCAAATGCATTATCAACATTTCATAGGGAAAAATCTAAAGACTGCACTGATTTATGAATGATGGATACTAACACATATATTTCTATTGTGTACAAAAAACACAAGAGGAAGTTTGATAATTTCCTTAAGATGTTTTTCTGGTTTGGAATATACAAAATGATTTAAAGAATAAAAATGAAAATAATTTTGTTCTCATTAGGCAATGGCCTAATATAACAGTACCAAAAGCAGAAGATGAGTATTAAATTAAATTCAGGTCTAAGAATATTTAATTCTGTCTGAAAGCAAGACTATAGAAACTATAAGAAAAATATCTGTCTCCAACAAACACAATGTTTAGAGCTTTAAAAGTTATACCAATTTACATTTCATTTGCTTTATTTTATTAGAATGTTGGCAAGTTATGTGCAACGGTGAATTAAGATGCTGTAATAATGATCTCAACTTATAAGAGATAAATAATCATAAGAAAGCAAATAATTCTTATAAAAATACATACCTACACTTATTAAAATTTTACAGAAAAGGGGTAAAATAATTAAGGCACTTAAAACTAATGGTTAGAACATCAAATAAAATGAATTGCTAATTTAAGTAGAATATCCCTCACTGCACAATACATTTTGCCAATTTGAAGTTGAGGAAGATATAAAAAAGTATTTGAAAGTATTCCCTGTGCTTGCTGAAAAAGATGAGGCATAAAATTATATAGGAACATCAAAAGTGAGATGAGAAGAAACTTGTGGATGTCACTGGCATGCTCATAAATGGAAACAGAGCAAAAAAGTTACTGAAGTGTTTAAGGATATAGGAATAAAATGAGATCTGACAGGGAAGGGAAAAGAACTGTGTTGAAAGATGTTCCCAGCTGGAAAAAATCATTTCCAGGTGAGTTTTGTTTCCATCAAATCAAGTCAGGCCATGAAACTGGAGATAGTATCCCATAATTTTTTAAAAATAGTTTCCACCAGTTAAGATGTTTGGTTTAGGATTTTGACAAGCATCTGAGGGCTATTTGTTACCTGGTGATGGAAAGTGAGAAATAAATTTGATTCATTCCTTATGGAAGTAAATGGAATAAATCTACCACACTGAATATTGTTTTTAAAATATGTTGTTAATAGTATAATATGTGCATCTTTGAATATGTAGTATAAATCATGCTATACTTAATCCCTTAATTTTTTTTAAATTATAACTCTTTGGGATGTTCTCACTATATTTTTAAGTATATATAACTCCTATTGTATACAGTAAGGTTTTGTTTCACTTTCAGTTTGAATCACTAAATATTATTGAACACTAAGCTATAAAATGAGTGTCGCTGATTATGTTGATCTTTTTGCTATAACCCATTCATTGAACAATATTGAGCGTCTACTTGCTATCATAACACTTAGTCTTGAGATGTTTCACTGAAAAAAAAAAGACACGATTGCTTGTCCTCAAAATTTACCGTCTAACAAGGAAGACAGATAATGAGAGCTAAGGGTTGTCTACATTTATTACCACACATATCTGTTTTCCTGAGTTCAGGGGTCAGTCCCCATCAGTACTTATCCCTCACCTTGAAACACTGAGATAGGACTGATGATGTCCAATTTCCAGCTTCAATCCCATTTGAAAATTATTACATAGATTTCTTTATAGCACTTGCAATTCTATAACATAATACTCATTTACACATTTTTCTTTATAATTGACCTCACATTACTTAGAGAAGATCTCATACTTTAACCACTTGTGTATTTCTAGCATAGTGTAGTACCTGAAACATAATGGTTACCAAAATGTATCTGTTGTTTAGGTCTGAGTAGAGTTGGAATAGAAGAGCACTAAAGTTGTTTTGTATAATGATAATAAGTTTATGTATACCATAGTTTAAAATAATTGTTCTTCCTATGAAACAATGTATTTGAAGTTTGGTAGACAGATTTTAGATGTGAAGAACAAGATATCAGAGAAATTCAGTGCCTGGTCTAAAGTAATAAGCCAAGTTTAGGAAAAGAAAGCCTCGACTCTAAATTATGTGTTTTGCATATTTCACCTGTTAAGAAAAAAATATCCAGATTGGAAACAGGTCAATGGGATTGTGGATTGTTCTTTCAGTTGTGCTGGGTGTTATCTAATAGGTCCATATGAGGATTATCTCATATGTACCTTGGTCTGATTTTCTATTCATTGACATTTACTTGTAGCAAAGCAACTGATTATAGGCCTAATAGTAATGTAATGTAAATGTCTCTTTTCTAGTAGAAAAATAACAGTATTAACTGTAAATTTCTTTATTAAAAACACCTTATTTCTGCATGCCATTTTAATGTACTTAACATGTATCTCAGTTCTTCAAGTGATATTTGAATCAGCTATACCATCTCATTAGTCTCCTAATTAACGATTTAGTTAATAAATGGTTGACAGGTTTATTTTTTATTCTTATCATTCATGCTTCTAACTTTTTGAAGTTTATATTTTAATATAACAGAGTTGATTTTGTCTGTTCAGAGACTCCCTCCTTCCTTCTTTGCGTAACTGTTCCTTCCTCCCATCTATTCATGTGAATGGGGTGGGGCTGCCTTCCTAGTATATTTCTTTCCCAGCCATAAGTTTGAGAATGTGTTCCAGGACATTCAGTTATCACATTCTGTTGTGCATTTGTTAAATTAAGACAGATCTTTATTCTTCCCCAGATATATGTTTCTTTCATTTTAGGAGCTTCAGGAAAAGGCAGATTTGGATAATACAACCTGCTGAATGAGAATCAGGAATTATCAACCACATTTTTCTCAGCACACTGAGAAGTGGAAGAGAGAAAGGAAAACAGGAAGAATGGATTTTGATAATTTCTCTAAGTACCTGCATCAAGTTTTGCTTAAAAACACATTATTTCTAGTCTTCCCAAGTCAGGGGGAAAAAAACGCGCTTTTGCTAATGGGAGTTTGATTTCTTTGTTTCCTATAATCAAAGAATCCTAACTGAGGGTTAAGCAATGGAAATACTGAAATATGGTTTTAGAAAACAAAACAGTAAATATGGACATATTTTACATGAAATAACAAAGCCTAAAATTACAGTAAATTTTAACTTACTATCTAGTATTATAATATTTTGAAGATATATTCAAAATGCATGTGTTTTATACATTATTGATTTTTTTACTGGAATCTCTTCAGTTAAAAATGAAATCACAGGTGATGAGATAGCAATAATATTAACAATTCAGACATAGAATTAGAAAATTTTACTGAGAATTACAAAACAGAATTATAATAGAAATCAAAATAAAAGGTGCTGTAATAGTTGGTAGCTCAGTAATTTTTATGTTTGTTAAAGATCTTAACATAACATTGGAAGTTAAATGGATAAACTGACGCTTTGAATGAAAATATATCTAATCATGAAGTACATCCTTTTTAACAGCCTAATAATTCGGTATGTAGGACACTTTTGAAGCTATAGTAGTACAGATTTATTTTATAAGTATTTTTTAGTAGAGTGTCAAATAAAAAATAAAAATGTAACTGTTTAAAATTATCATGAAGACATATTTTGTGCTTTTAAGGGACCATATTCCTTTGATTACAAAACACTGAAGAGAGAACTGATGCTAGTATAAATTTACATTACGTTTTTTTATCTGAAAAAAAGGAATGGCAAATTTTTCATACTTGCTGGAACTGTCTTCTTAGCTTTAATTTGTGCCTAAATTTTATCACATGTAATCTCACATAGATCTTCCTACTGACAAGTGGAGCAGGAAATAGACCATGAGGGAAAAGTTTCAACCACTGAAATCTTTACCTATTGTAAAGACTGTTGTTGTTTTTATCTGTTGTCTGTTGTTCTTTTTATCATTATCATAAAACATTTGCAGACTGTTAATTCAACTTCACTACTCTAGGAATTTGACTTAAATATCTATTAAAACATTTAAAATGTATTACTGTGATTACTTTGTACGTATAGCTTTCACTACATTCTTCCTGATTTCTGGAAAGCAGAGACAAGATATTATTCATCACTTTTATCCACAGGACCAAGCCCTGTATTATATAAAGTTAAATCTCTTACACTTATCTATATTAATTAATCAATATGATAGTTCGTAAATTCACTTTTCTATGAGAGAGTGGGTTCTAAATAAATATCGCCAACTTATATTTGATCCTAATGAATACTCCCTATTATGCTTAACTCTTCCTCAGGCATACCATTCTGTTGAGACAGACTGTTTATATGGTATTGAATAATTTAAAAAAGAGAGATAATTTTACTATCTCTTAGGAATTTATATGTTTTTAACCCATTGCCACTCTGATATAGTTCTGAGAATTTTTTCAACTTGCATCTGGTAGCTGTACAGGGTGATGAGAGTGTAGGTAGACTCATCATTTGGCCTTGCAGACACTAAAAGTTCAAGCTTATTAAACTTGTTTAATGAAGGCATTAAATTTTCTTATGTTTCTGGTGATGTGTAATACTCTTCTATCATCCACAAAAAATATGTCTACTGAGAATTTAACCTCTTTTTAATAGTTTTATCTCTTACCTACTTTTTCATTTCTGAGAGGTTAAATTTTAACTTTCAGTTGGATATTAGTATTATCATTTACTTAAAAATATTCATTATAGAAGAAAATAATTATCAAATGGGAAAAATATATGGCTATTCACTGTAAAAATGAAAATATCTGTTACATCGTTGGGTTTTTCCATATTACTTGTATCTATTTTATGTTGACATATATTTTCAGAAATGCGTGACATTATATACCTTTTCTATATAATTCACGTACTTTCTACACGTTATTGTTCATAACATACAGCAACCAATTATATACATTAGCTCCTTACTGGATTTGTAAGTATTCTTCTTTGTTGTTTTCAACATGTCAACAATGATATTTAATAAGACTAACACATGTATAGTTCTTCTCCTATGCAATGAGGAAAGGTACTCATATAAATGTATGTTTTCCTCCAAAAATAACACCAGATGTTAGTAGCTACACTCATGTTTTATCATTTCAAACTGGCCACACCTTTATATTTCAGCAAAAAAAAAAAAAATCAGTATGGGAATCAAATGTTTTACAAGAGATTGCGTTAAAAAATAAGCTGTTACTCCTTCTGAGCATGGGTACATTGGATAATTTAAAGACAGTGATCAGAACTTGCTTTAACACGGTGCCTCCAGCGCACAGGGCTTTTTATAGGTCGCAGGGGACTCAGGTCCATGACGGATTTCACATATCCACCTGCTCTTTATTGCAAATAAAACAACAATTTAACATCGAGTAGATCTGGCATTAAATATAGGCAAGCCAGGTATCCTTCAAGTGAAAGCAATTTACTTAGATTTGTCCAAGGCTTTATTAAAAGCTGTCACTCCAAAAAAGAAAAAAAAAAAGCATTTCAACCATTTTAGAAGCCTCAGAGCATCAAATGGCTACAGAATAAGCAACTAGAGTCAGTCCTGTTTTGCCACTAGGTGTCACTTAGCCTCTTGGAACTATTTCCTTCCTCTAAAGTAAACACTTAAGATTTGATCTCTGTGATTCCCTTCAGCACTAACATTTATGATTATGTGTAGAGATAAGAAACAGAAAATATGTCTAAATGTTCATTTCACTGGATGGATAATGACCTTTTCCAGTAATCTTACTCTTCTCAGTGAACCTGCTCCCCCCAAACTGCTCTGGTTGTTCTTTTTGCCTGTAATGTTCTCTCCTCAGATTATTAACCTATCTTTCTCAAGTCTTTGCTTATCTGTCACCATCTAAAAGAGGTCTATTCCTGACTATTCTACATAAAATTGTAAACTTTCCTCAATCTTTCTACACCAATAAGCTCTATTCCCTTTTATCCTTACTCTACCTTTTCTTTTATTCCTGGCACTTTTCTCCTTTTAACTTAGTACTGTATATTATTTACTTATTTATGCTTATGGTGAAGTATCCATATTCTTCCTGCTGGACTATAATGTCTCCAAGGGCAAGAGTCTTTGTCTAAATCACTGGTGTATGTACAACACCTAGAACAGTGCCTGCACTCAGTTATCATTAAATAAATATTTATGCAATGAATGAATTGCTTAGAGATCCATGCTGACATATGTATCATTTTTAAACGATCTAAAAACAAAGTATGCATCTTCAAAATAATAAATCCATACTCTCTCAAGAGATTGAGAAAACTGTAGAAAACATATAAGCTGATGTGAATAAGTAGAAAGGGAGAAATTTACCGAATGCATACTTTCAATCTAAATTTTAAAAATAGAATCTTCTTTTTTACCCAAAGAATGCCCAGAATAAAAATTAGGGCAGGAAATGAAACAGCAAAAAATACAGAGTTTGGGGGGAAAAAAGCTATCTCTTTGGTTGGTGTGAGGGGAAGCAAATTCCACCCATTCATCACCTCCACCCCACCCCAACCCCACCATTCAATGGAGCCCTTGCCATTTTGGAAACAAAACAAAACAAAACCCTAGGATGCTAAGAAACTGTTTCAAAAACATCATCTTAAGGAAAGAATGACTAACGAAGGCTAGAGCCAAAGTTGACTAACGATAATGAAGGGACAAGTTACCCAAAATCAGAGTTTGATGGGTCTTACATGCTTGGTTCAGTGGATTATGACTTTTTCTATAAAGCACAGGAAATTAGGGAAGTGATTAAACCAAATATAACAATCCAAGTGTTTTTATATTCTAGAAGCATAGAAAGCATTTTAAAAGGTTTGCTAAATTAATGATGTATTCAAATAATTTAGGTAACATAGTTTACATAGAGATCACATATTGTATATTTCTAACTCGCTAAGATAAGATGCACAGAAGAGAACCACCCTTTTCCTCATTTATACTTCCACTAACCACATCCATTGCATGGCTCTCTATCAGAGCAGAATAACAAAATATAAGCAACAGACCTGAAACTTTATTTCAGTTCTTTAGTCTTATTGTTATCAAATAAGCTTGTGAACTCTCCAAATCACTTTCAACTGAACTGACATACAGACAAGGCCTGTATACTTGCAGTGACCATTTTTATTCTCTGACATTTCTATTACTGGTTGCTTAGTATAAACATATACAAATGAGCTGTGACTCTGCTAAACTACTCAGTTTAGCTGTCTTAGTGGTCTATCTGGACCACCAAATGATAAAGTTTCAAAACATTTGTATAAATTGAGTGCAGTGACCAATATGAACCTAAATTACCTGTTGTGGTACCCAACCGAAACAGCTCTGATGGTTCAAAGTCAGGTTATGCAAATTGTGTCATGATTATATATTTTCACAGAAATACTGAAACATTATTTTTATTGATAATTCTTTTAATACAATGTAGTACGAACAGTGTCCATATTCATTCAACTCATAAAATTCACAGTGTGAAGAATCACTAGACCTTACGTTAAAACAAAAAATGTTAATGATTAACAGTCACAAAGAATCTTCTCTAATCTATGTTCAAGTATAGTAACTGCAAAATGGAATACTGATGAGCGGAATTCCCTTGTTCAAGAAGTCTATTGACTTCACTTTCACACTCCCTCAACGGCTTATGTAAAACTCAAAACTGTTTCTTGAGTAGCTCAAGGGCATACTATTAACATATACAGCATTTCAATTAAAGTTGAATTTTTATAATACATATAATTATTCTAATTGATGCAACCCTATTTATTAATGTAAGTTGATAGTATAACAATTTTGCATATAAATTGTTAATAGTAAAATTATTTTATATACATTTTGCTTAAATTCAGAAAATATAGTGGCCAAAAACTGGTGGGGAGGTTGCCCACAATGTCTACCGGAGGAAGATTTAGCAAAAGTGTATTAAAGGGAAGAGATTGTTACAGATTTCTATCAGTATTCCTCCTTTGCACCTTTATATCCTTTATCCTAGTGTTGGTCCCAGTTTGTCCAAGTTTATCCAGTATCCTCATATCCTTTGTCCTAAGGTTGGCACAGACTTTTTATACCTGTGCTCTAAATCCCACACGGTTATTTCTGCTTTAAATAGATAATTATCTTTCAAGGAGATTAAAAATATGAAAATGTCTTTTACATTTACTCACATATTTTCCAACTCTGGAGCTGTATTCCTTTGCATAGATCCATGATTTTATTTAATATTATTTTTGTTTGAGCTAAATAACTTCTTTTGACATTTCTTATACTTCAGATCTAATGGTCATAGTAGATCCTGTCAACTTTTTTAATTTGGTATTTCATTATTTTGAAAGATATTTTATTTTCATATAAAAATCTAGGCTCCCTTTTTTATCCTTCATCTCTATGTGCCTCACTTTTCAAAAACTATTTATTATAATATCTAATAATTATAGATTCAAAGGAAGTAACTAATAAATAGACAGCAAGGCCACATACACTCTTCACTCGGGTTCCTCTAAAGTTAATACCTTCTGTATGTATAGTACAACATCAAAGACACAATTGGTACAATCCACTTTGTATAATCAGATTTCACCAGTTACATATTCACACATTTGTGTATGTTTCTCTGTGTGGGTGTGTGTATAAATCTATGCAATTTTATTATATGTGTAGCTTCATGTAACTACTACCCCAATTAAGTTACAAAACTACTATCATCAAAAGCTCCCTTTTAAAATCCCTTTCTTCCTATTTCTTTCCTTTTCCCTTTCTTATTTCTTTAAAGGCATCCTCAACTACCCCCATCTTTAACCACTAGCAACCACACATATGTTTTCTTTCTCTATAATAATATCATCTTATGAATATTATATAAATGGAATCATAAAGTATTCACTTGAAATTATCTTCTTTCATACACCATAATTCTCTTAAGGTTTATTTAAGTTGTCCCATCTATTAATGGTTGGTTCCTTTTGATGGCTGAGTACTATTTCATGTTATGGTTTTACCATATGTTTGTTAAACCACAGAATTCTAGAAAAGTTTTTACTTTTTCTTTAATCTTTAAGCACTTCAAATATATCATTCTGTTGTCTTCTGAATACAGCAGCATTGATTATTTGGTTTTCCTTACCTCTGATTTTCTATACATAATGTGTCTTTCTGGAAATAACTTATGATATGAATTGGGATGTGTATGTTTGTTCATTTTTTAAAAAAAATATATTTCCAGCTTGACATTCACAGACTAAATTGGAATTCTGGGTTTATAGTTTTCATCCAATTTGGGAAATTTTTGGCTATTGCTTTTGCAAATGTGTTTTCTTCCTCCCTCCTCAACCTTCCTTTGTCAATTCCAATTATACATGCACTAGAACATTTAATACTGTCCTACAAGTCACTGATGCTGTTAATTATGTTTTAAGCATAATTATAGGGCAGATAATCAGTCTTTTTTTCTCTATGATTAATTTAGATAATTTCCATTGATATATCTTCAAGTGCACTACTATTTAAATCTACTGTGTCCACTCTGTGAATAATACCATCCAGAAAAGTTTTATTTCAGATATTTGGGGTTTTTTAAATATCTTTTTCTCCTTATTATATTCATTGTTTTCTTTAAATCACTGAGCACATTCATAATCTTTATGAATTTATACCTTATGAATTTATGATTAGAAATCATGCTCTTATTGGCTATTTTTCTCATTTTATGTGTAATATTTTCTTGCTTATTTGTCTGATTAGTAAATTTAATGATGAGACAGGATTTCTAATTTTATATTTTTAAAAGCTGAACTTAAAAAAATTAAAGAGTTTAACTTTGTTCTGGCAGGCAGTCATCTACAGATCAGCTGAACATTTTGAAGCTTATTTATACACTTTTTTTCAGGGAACTTCTGGAATAAAGCCTATAGTCTACTACTAAGCAGTGAGCCTTTCTGATGTCTAGTGAATGCTCTATACATTCATAAGGTTGTTCTACTCTGGCTGGTGTGAACTTGAATGATTTATAAACCTTTATGTGTTCTAGGAATTGTGTGGTTCATGGTTTTCCTGAAATTATTCTTTCCTGGCATTTGTTCTTTGCTTGAATTCATGAAATTTCACCCAGTGGATATAAGCTCAAGAGGATGCTTTACTGATTTTTGAAGCTCTGTCTCGACATCTCTCTCCTTCCCAGCACTTGCCCTGAAAATTCTTGCTCAGTCTGCTTCCTTGAACTCTGTTCTTTGTCTTTTCAACTCGAAAAAACTGCTGGACTCTCTTTTCCCTTCTCAGCTTTGCTGCCTGGAGATTGTCTCCAGGCAGAAAGCCAGGGCTTTCATAGGTTTTCCTTCTCTTAGTGATAGAGCACGGTTCTTTGCTGACTGTCATCCAGTGTTTGAAAACTGTCATCTAACAGTTGTTTGGTTTTCTAGATTTTTACAATAGGAGGATGGATATTATTTTATTCATACTTTAAAAATCAGATTTGGTTTCATTTGAGGGTATTTCTTTACTGTAACTGTTTCAAACAAAAAGGTAGCTAAAAATCAACTAGATTATTATAATAACTAGTAATAGAATAATAATTAGTAGTAGTGACATAATAATAGCCAGTAATAGTAATAATTGCTACCAATAAAACCATCATTTACTCTACACTAAGCCCTTGGTGAATTATACGTAATCTTCACAGTGATATTATGATTATTATAATATTATGGTCTTTAAAAAGATGAAGATTCTGAGGCTCAGATTATTGAGAATTTGACATCACATATCTAAAAATTAGCAGCACTGCAATTCATTTATTCTTTTATTCAAAAATTATTCTTGAGTGCCTACTAGGCTAGGCTTGGGGAATAAAGCAATAAAACAGAACAAAAGCTCATGTGGCGTACATTCTAGTGGCAATATAAAGAAAATATCAGTATTAATAAATACAATGTATAATATAGATGTTGATAAGCTCTAAAAAATAAAGCAGGGAAATGGCACAGGTAGTATATAAGAGTAATCTCAATTTAGATAGTGTAGCTAGGAGATGCTCTGTGAAACAGTGTCATTTGAGTTAAGATCTGAAGTAGGTGAGGGGCCTGAGGGAGACTCAGGAAAAAGTAGTAAGCGATGAGATCAAAGAGTTAGGGGTGGAGTGTGGAAAGCACAGTTTGTAGAACCTAATAAACCATTCCAAGAATTTTGGCATTTATTGTGAGTGAGAAGTATTCCCCACTGTAGTATTTTCTTTAGAGGAGAAAAAAGATTTTTTTTTTTTTTTTTTTTTTTTTTTTTTTGCGGTACGCGGGCCTCTCCCGTTGCGGAGCACAGGCTCCGGACGCGCAGGCTCAGCGGCCATGGCTCATGGGCTCAGCCTCTCCGCGGCATGTGGGACCCTCCTGGCCTGGGGCACGAACCTGTGTCCCCTGCATCAGCAGGCAGACTCCCAACTACTGTGCCACCAGGGAAGCCCTGACTTTGTTTTAAAGAATCATCCTGGATGCAGTGTTGAAAATGAACCTAGGGGGCAGGCACTAAAGCAGGAAGAGCTATAAGAGGCTGTTGTAAGAATCCAGGTTTGAGATGACTGTGCTTTGTATCATAGCAGTAAATGGGCAGGTGGTGAAAAGGACTCAAATTACATGTCTATTTTCAAACCTGATATTTAAAGCCAGGCCTACCTTACTCCAAGATCTATGTGGGTTTTAATTTTCTCCTTTACTTTATAATCTCCATTTCACTATTTAACATAGTACTCTTAGTATACAAGTATTTAGTATTTAACAAATTATACATAAATTGAGTTAACTAATAATGGTGAATTTCAAAACTCTCTGGATTAAATAGAATCAACAAGCTTTGTCTCTCTCTCTCACACACACGTGTGTGTATATATAATTATCAATAATTAAATTCAAAGGGCAGGATCAAGATGGTGGAGTAGAATGATCCTAAGCCCAACTCCTCCCATAGACACAGCAAAACTAAAACCGCATATAGACCAACTCTCTCAGAACAACCTAAAAAACTAGCAGAACATCTCTTTTACAATTAAGGATATAAAGAAACAACACACTGAGATGAGTAGGAGTGGCAGAGATGCAATATAGTCAGGACCCACACTTCCAACTGGCAACCCACAAGCAAAAAGGGGTATCACAAACTCGGAAATCCTTTATTAGGAGAAAGGTATTCAAATCCCCCATTGGGCACCCTGTCCCTGCGCACCAGTGTTGAGAGGACAAGCCCCCTTCATTGGTTTGCTAATATTTTTTGAGGATTTTTTTTGTCTATGTCCATCAGGGATACTGGCCTGTAATTTTCTTTTGTTTTATAGTATCTTTGTTTGGTTTTGGTGTCAGGGCAATGCTAACCTCGTAGAATGAGTTTGGAAGTCTTAGTCACAGCAATCAGGCAAGATTGCACAGCAATCAGGCAAGCAATCAGGCAATTTGTATAATAGCCATACAAATTGGAAGAGAGGAAGCAAAATTGTCACTCTTTGCAGATGAGATGATACTATAAATTAAAAACCCTATACATTCCTTCCAAAGACTGTTATAACAAATAA
The DNA here is from genome assembly GCF_003676395.1 of Aethalodelphis obliquidens. Classification (NCBI taxonomy): domain Eukaryota; kingdom Metazoa; phylum Chordata; class Mammalia; order Artiodactyla; family Delphinidae; genus Aethalodelphis; species Aethalodelphis obliquidens. The sequence goes on from NW_020837954.1 coordinate 18,320,774, forward strand.
ATGAATTCAGTAAAGTTGCAAGAGACAATATACAGAAATCTGGTGCATATCCATACACTAACAGTGAATTATCAGAAAGAGAAATGAAGAAAACAATCCCATGTACAACCACATCAAAAAGAATAAAATGCTTGCAATAAATTTAACCAAGGAGGTGAAAGACCTGTACTCTAAAAACTATAAGACATTGATGACAGAAATTAAAGATGACACAAATAAATGGAAAGATCTACTGTGCTCATGGATCAGAAAATTTAATACAGTTGACCCTTGAGCTATATGGGAGTTAGGGGCACCAACCACCCATGCAGTCAAAAATCCCTGTATAACTTTACAGTTGGCCCTCTGTACCTATGGTTCCATGTCCATAGATTCAACCAACTGTAGATTGTGTAGTACTGTAGTATGTACTATTGAAAAAATTCTGTGTAGAAGTAGACCCACATGGTTCAAACTGTTGTTGTTCAAGGGTCAACTGTATTGATAAAATGTCCATACTACCCAAAGCAATCTATAGATTCAGTGCAATCTCTAGCAAAATACTCATGGCATTTTTCACAGAACTAGAACAAATAAACCCCAAATTTATATGGAGCCACAAAAAGCCTGAATATCTAAAGCACTCTTTAGAAAAAAGAACAAAGCTGGAACGTTATACTCCCTGACTTCAAACTATACTACAAAGCTATAGTAATCAAACCAGTATGGTACCAGCACAAAAACAGACACACAGCTCAATGAAACAGAACAGAGAGGGCAGAGATAAACCCAAACACATATGGTCAATTAATCTACAACAAAGGAGGCAAATACAATGGGGAAAAGACAGTCTCTTCAATAAGTAGTGATGAGAAAACTGGACAGCTACATGTGAAAGAATGAAACTAGACCATTTTCACACACAATATACAAAAATAAACTCAAAATGGATTAAAGACATAAATGTAAGACCTGAAACCATAAAATTCCTAGATAAAAACACAATAAGTACACTCCTTGACATTGGTCTTATCAGTACATTTTGGATATATCTCCTCAGGCAAGGGCAACAACAGAAAAAATTAACAAATGGAAATTAAAATTTTTGCACAGTGAAGAATACCATCAACAAACAAAAGGTAACCTACTGAATGATAAAAGAAATTTGCAACTTATATGTCCAATGAAGTGTTTATACCCCAAATATATAAAGAACACATATAACTCCATATCAATAAAAAAATCCAATTAAAAACATAGGCAGTGGACCTGAATAGGCACTTTTCAAAGAAGACATACAGGTGGTCAACAGGCACATGAAAACATGCTTAACATTGTTAATCATCAGGTAATGCAAACAAAACTGTAATGAGATATCACCTCACACCTATCTGAATGGCTATTATCAAAAAGGCAAACTATAAGTTTTGGTGAGGATGTGGACAAAAGGAAACTATTCGTGGGAATGTAAATTGGTACAGTCGCTATGGAAAACAGTTCGGAGGGTCATCAAAAAATTAAAAATAGAACTACTATATGATCCAGCTATTTCACTTCTGGATCTGAAGTAAACAAAAACACTAATTCAAAAAGATACGTGCACCCCAATGTTCATCACAACATTATTTACAATAGCCAAGATAATAGAAGCAATCTAAGTGTCCATCAACAGATGAATGGATAAAGAGAACAAACTTGTGGTTGCCAGAGCAGAGGAGGGTGGAAGGATGGGCCAGACAGGTGAAGGGGATTAAGAGGTACAAACTACCAGTTATAAAATAAATAAGTCACAGGAATGTAATGTACAGCACAGGGAATATAGTCAATAATACAGTAATAACATTTTATGGTGCATAATGTATACTGAATCACTATGTTGTACCTGAACCTAATATTTAAGTCAACTATCTTCAATAAACAACAACAAAAAATTCAAAGGTCATGATGCTTTGAAAATGTTAATACAAATAATGCTAGGCAAATGAGAAAACAAACTAGTTGGAGACAACCAGTGGAAGTGGATTAGGGATGCAGAACCTCACTGAGAGTACATAAATATTAAAATTTGAAGAATGAGTATGTGTTGAGAATCTAGAGACAAAGAATAATAAATATTTAGGATATAATGTCATAAAGTCTAAGAAGGAAGTAAAGCAGTTGCTGAAAAGGAAGAAGATACCACTCTGTTTATGTTTAGTTTATCCTCTCCAACCCATATGCCATTATCTGTAACATAGTAAATAAAGACTTAATCAAGAGGATCACCAGGGGAAATGTGTTGTTTCTCTTTTCAATAGGAAAAAGAGAGGTTGTCTGGTAAAGTTTTTAAAACTAGTTAGTTGGTAGAAATAAAAGCCCTCATTCACCATGATTGCTGAGGCCCTGAAATTATATGTGTAGTGGAGGTATATGCAAATACCGAGGTTCAGAAATATTATGTGAGTGGTTTATTTCTCCTGTCTGATGCCTTCCTTTTCTGGTAACAAGATTTTGGTCCAAACAGCTTTTAATTATTAATTATAATTAATTATTAATTACTAATTATTTTTTTCTAATTATCTTCATCTGTGCATCAAAATCCTCTACTCAAACACTGCCAATATTTTATGGAGTAACTTGCTCTCTCACATAAGATGGGATGATAGATCATGCTGTTAGCCACGTCAGAACTAAAATATATGAAAAGTATGATCTGTCCTCTTCAAGTCAGATCTTGCAAATATGATACATTTTATTAATAGCTAATATAAAATAATAAATATAATGCTACTCCTGAAAAGCAATCTTTTGATAGTAAAGAGTACAGTGGTATGGTAATTTGGACCATTATATGGGACATTCCTTGTATTATATAAAGACAAATTTACATTTGTAAAATTCATACTTCTTATTCCTAGACTGCATCTACTATTGTGATTCCAGCTAAATTATTGCTGCTTGATGATGTCACTCATTATATTAATTATCCTCCATATTTCCCAGTAAGTCTGTGTAAATAATCAACAGAAATCCTTATGTCAAATCACATTAGTGAAGTAATACATCAAACATTTCTTACAGCAAATCCACAAAACTCATGGATTAACTTTTTATGATCCCAACTCAAGAAATCTGATAGCATGTGTTGTAGATAACAGTTATATTTATTATTGCTTATTTAGCAGCAAGCAATTTCAAAAGTAATTTATATGCATTAATTCACTTAATTCACCTGTGATGGTTAATTTAACATGTCAACTTGATTGGGCTAAGGGATGCCCAGACAGCTGTAAAATCATTATTTCTGATTGTGTCTGTGAGGGTCTTTGAATCTGAGTAAAGAAGATAACCAAGTACATCCTCACCAATATGGTTGGGCAGCATCCAATCCAATGAGGGTCAGAATAGAACAGAAAGGTGAGTGAATTTGCTTTCTTTTCTTGAGCTGGGACACACATCTCCTCCTGCACTTTGACATCAATGCTCCTGGTTCTGATCCTTCAAACTCATACTGAATTACATCACTGGCTTTCCTGGTTCTCAGAGTGCAGGTGTCAGAGCATGGGACTTTTTGGTCTCCATAATCACCTGAGCCAATTCCTATAATAAATCTTCTTATATCTATATGTTTATCTATCTATCTATCCATCCATCCATCCACTCATCCACTCATCCATCCATCCATCCACTCTATTGGTTCTGTTTCTCTGGATAACCTTAATACACCTCCCAACAAACCCATAATCAATATACTTTTATTATATTTATTTTGTTTTTAATAAAACTAGGGAAAAAAACACTTGAATAAATTGTCTCATGTCACCTAGATGTTAAGTGGTAAATCTAAGAATGCAGCATAGATTTTGATGGGTATAGGCATAGTCTTCTATAAATGAATCTTCTATATGAATCTACATTTATAAAAGAGATTAATGCTTTACTTTATAAAAAATTATCTTCCACATTTTAATAACAAATTTCATATTCATTATATGCTTACTTGTAACAACTTTCTCAGGGATATATCATAATATTACAATGTATAACTTTCAAATTCCTATTTTATGTATTTGGAAAACCTATTATAATAGATGGTACTGTACAGTGATTTATATTTGGGACTGAGATCAAGAATACCTGAATTTAAAGCATAGCTCATAAATTTATTAATTGTATGGATTTGGCAAGTGTCATACCCATTTAAACCAGGAAAATAGAGATAATAATACCTAAAAAAAAAGTTTTCTGATGAAATTAAATATAACATCTCAAATATGTAAGCTAATTATGCTCAGAGTAAATGCACAATAAATTATAATCCTTTTATTTCTATAGACAGCTGTATGTTTAAAAACATAAATTGTCATACATTCATGTAGAGATGGTTCTAAATTTAACCAAGGAAATCTGAGTACTGAACTGAGTGTTCTTATGGTTTATGATGTCTATACTTAACAAAAATGCAATAATACCTTTTGCCACACATATGAATGTATGTTTTATACTACATGCAAATGTGAAATGTAAGGATCCTATTGACCACTTTGTGAAAATAAAAATGATTGATGAGTTTTATTATTTCAATTTAGAAATTCAGCTGCAGAATATAAACTCCTGTGTTACCATGGTAGCACATTACATCACTCTAATTATACAATATATACTTAGTTCCTGAAGAAAGGCAATTTAGCCGGATTTCCATATTGATATTCCGTATATTCAATAAGGGATTTAAAATTTATTTTGAACTTTTAATTTCTTGTGACTACTTCCTTACTTGAAAGCCAGAAAGACCTTTGAAAGACTTTTGCTTTAATTTATAAATCCCATTAATTTTTACACGATTGGAAGAGTGAACATTTATATATGACTTGATAATCTTTCTTAGTATTACTGGGGACTAAAATGTGTTTTAGAACCCAAATTAAATTTTAGTTGTTTTTTTTTTAATTACCCAACAGGAATGCTTTTGTCAGTCACTTCATTTGCATCAACTGCAAGCAAAAATGAGATAGAATGGAGTTTCCACCTCAAAGTATTTATCTTTAGTATATTTTCTATTTATTAAAATTGTTAAGGAGGTAAGGAACACTATACACAACACAATATCCACAAATTTGATATCTTAGATAAAATAGACCAATTGTGTGAAGGACTCATGCTACCAAAAAGCATGCAAGGAAACATACATAACTTTAATAGGCCTATATCTATTGAGGAAATTGATTCAATAACTAATAAGCCCTCTAAAAAGAAATAATCAGGCACAGATTGTTTTACAAATGATTTAAAGAACATTTAAGAAAATAATTATACCAATTCTCCACAACTTCTTCTAGAAAATAGAAGCAGAGAGAACACTTCCTAATTCACAATATGAGGTAAGCAAGAATCCAAATATAACACAAATGTATGAAGAAATCTCACAGAACTGGGTAGGGAAAACAGGCACTGACCTAAGTTTAGAAATGAGTAGACTATCTAAAATTAAAGACAAAATAAACTGTATATAAGCAAGGTACACTAGCTGATAAAGTTAAACCCCAGAGGATATTGGTTAACAATTCTGGTACTACTATAAATATATACTGGAACTGAACAATTAAGTAAATGGACGGCAGACAATTGAAGCCAGTTTTCTCACTGTTAGAGAGGGAAATTGCAGATAAGCAAGGAGAGGGGAACTAGAATGACTCATTTGATAACGGATACATTAGAGTTTGAGACGTCATTATGAGATCAAGTTTAGCTTAATATAAACACAGTCCGTAACATACACATATATTGATAGATATACATGCATATATATATGTTAGTATAGAGCATGTATTTCCTTGCTCTGTCAGTTGAGGAAAACTGAAAGCAATGACAATAGGCAAGAAGCATACCTAGCACCTATGTCTTGGTTTTTGAGGAAAACTGAAAGCAATGACAATAGGCAAGAAGCACACCTAGCACCTATGTCTTGGTTTCTAACACCACTCTCCAATTTTAAAAACCCATGCTCCTAAGAGAAATGACTGATATTATGAAATATACATGAGCTAGGAGAACTCATAATATCAGAAAGTAAGGAAGTATGCAAAATAACACCCACAATGGTTGTAGTATGCCAAATGACACAGGAGACAACTGAAAAACCTCCCAAAATTCAAAGCTCTTCAGTAATTTGAATGACAAAATAAAGTTACATTTAATTATAACCCAAAATGTAGAATAAGTACACATGAGTCCATACTGATATAAATAAATAACCTGAATAAAAATGAGGGTAAACCTACGATGTAGAAAAATTCTAAATAATTTACATAGATACTCTGTCTTCAAGGAGGCAGAACATAATTCCCTACTCCTCACCTGTGGGCTAAGCATAGTAACTTCCTTCTAAGGAGTACAGCATGACAGAGGTAAACAAGAGTCCCTTTACAACAAAGAAGCTTGACAAACACTATGTTAGCCAAGTGCTCAAGGTCATCACCAACTGTTGAAAGTCATGTTGATAGTATGTGCCTTTGGTATTATGTGATGAAAATGGCACTTTACCTCTATGTTCTTCCTCCCAAACACTATAACCTTTGATTCACGGTAAGAAAAAATATCAGAAAAATCTCAATAGAAGGTCATTCTATAAAATACCTGGTCAGTGCTCTTCAAAGCTGTCAAAGTCATCAAAAACAAGGAACATCTGGAAAACTTGCACAGCCAAGAGGACCTGAAAGAGAAATGATGAATGAACTTGAATGATGGAATGACAAATGATAGAAAATTATGAATAATGTGATATTCTGGATGGGATCTGGGAGTGAAAAAGATATTAGGTAAAATTTAAGGAAATCTGAATAAAATATGCTTAGCTAATAATAATGTACTTATATTCATCCATTATTTGTAAGAAATGTACCATACAAATGTAATAATGTTAATAACCGCTAAAACTGTGTTTGGGTTACATGAGAACTCTCTGTACTACCTTTACAACTTTTAAAAATAAAACTAAATCTCTTCTTAAAAGTAAATTTCATTTAAAATAAAACAAAATATGCTACATAATTATTTATACAGCAGCAAATTGTTCACTGAATGGATTTCCCATAATTCATTTAAACACTTTGTTGATATTAAGCATATAGGTTTATTCCAAGTTTCACAATCCATGCATCCATTTAACAAAAGTGTATTAAAATCTTTATGTGTCAGATGCTATAGTAGTATTTGAGATTCAGCAACAACAACAAAAACAATAGAAATAAGCCTCTGTAAGAGCATGCTAATAACTAGAGAGGGAGAGAGGCAAAAGACAAATAAAATACAATTGAAGAAGAGGCAATCAAATAAAAATAAAAGCAGATACATTGTTGGGGGGAGCTTTTAAAAATCCCATCATCTCCAGCCTCTTCCTCTAGCTGCTCTATGGACAGGAGAATGAAGGAGTAAGAGAAGGAAGATCCCTTAAAATTTTATTGCATTGGCCTAGGAGAGAAATTTAGGTACTGTAGGGTTAGATTAGGATGGTAGCAAGAGACATAGTAATGAAGGATTGGTATCTGAATGTATTACAAGGAGAAGCCAGAAGAATTCTCATTATTTGGATGTGAGTATGAGGGAAGAAGACAAATCAAGATTCTTCTTTTTTATTAATGAAGGTATTTGTTGCTATAAATATCTCTCTTAGAAATGCTTTTGCTGCATTTCATACAGTTTGGTATGTCATGTTTTCATTTTCATTTGTTTCAAGATATTTTTGAATTTTTCTTTTGATTTCTTCTTTGACTCATTCATTGTTTATAAGCATGTTGTTTAACCTTTATATTTTTGTGAATTTTCTAGTTTTCTTCTTGTAACTGTTTTCTACTTTCATAACCACTGTGTACAGAAATGATGCTTCATATGATTTCAAAATTCTTAAATTTAAGATTTGTTTTGTGGCAAAACATATGATCTATCCTGAAGAATATGCTGTATGCACTTAAGAAGAACATGTATTCTGTTGCTGTTGGATGGAATGTTCTATAAATATCTGTTAAGTCCATCTGGTCTAATGTGTATATTGCTCCTGTTTAAAAATGTGCAGAGGTGCTGAACTGAAAATTTTCCAAAGAAGATATACAAACAGACAAGTACACAAAAAGGTACTCAACATCACTAATCATCAAGGAACTGCAAATCAAAACCACAATGAGATATTTCCTCATACCTTTTAGAATGGATATCATCAAAAAGGCAAGAAATAGCAATACTGATGAGAAAAGGGAACACTGTTTCATTGTTTGTGGAAATGTAAATTTGTTCAGCCACTCTGAAAAACAGTATGGAGGTTCCTCAAAAAATTAAAATAGAACTACCATATGATCCAGCAATTCTACTTCTGGGTATAGATTAAAAAATATGAAAAGGGAATATTAGAGAAATATCTGCTCTCCCATGTTTATTGCTGCATTTTTCTCCCAATATCCAAGATATAGAAACAACCTAAGCGCCAGTCAATGGATAAGCAGATGAAGAAGATATGGTATATATATATAAAATGGAATATTATTTAGCCATGTGAAAAAAGGACATCCTGTCATTTTCAACTATATAAATGGACTTTGAGGTCACTATGCTAAGGGAAACAAGTTAGACAGAGAAAGGGAAACTCTGTATGCTATCACTTATATACAAATTTTTAAAAAGTCAGCTTCATAGAAACAGACTAAAATGGTAGTTACCAGAGGCAGGGGGTTGGGGAAAAAGAGGAGATATTGGTCAACGAGTATAAAGTTTCAGCTAAAAGATGAATAAGGTCTGGGGATCTGATGCACAGCATAATGAATATACTCTAGCTGTTGAAAGAGTAGATCTTAAATATTCTCACCACAAAAAAAAGGAAATGGTGACTATGTATTGTGATGCAGGTGTTAATAAATGTTGTAGTGGTAATCATTTTTCAATATATAAGTGTATCAAATCAACATGTTGTACACCTTAAACAATGAACAATGTTATATGTAAATTATCTCAATAAAGTGGAGGAAAAAAGTCCATAAACTAAGAAGCTAAAGAGAAAAACCTTATATTTTGCATAAAGGTAATTAAAATGCACAATGTTTAAGTATTTCAAAACATTTGAGTAATTGTCCTAAATGCAGAAACAAAGCAACCAGTGAGATTGTTTAATCTATTTCCCCAGAATTAGTGTATGCATTTGAATTAGGCAACTGCATAAAACAAAAAGCCTAAAATAAAAGTGAATGAATACAATAAATGCTTAATTTTTATATAAAAGAAGTCCAGAAGTAGGTAGTACAAGGCTTCTGTAGCTCTTCCATGATATCAGAGACTCAGTCTCTTTCTATCTCATTGTGCCAGCATCCTATGATTTGCTGATTTTAATACTCAAGTATAAGAAAGATGCTCTCACACCATACTTGTGATCCAATTTTCAGAAAGAAACAAGGAAGAAAGGAAGGGCAAAGATAAAGCACTTTCTAGGAAATTTTGCTGGTACATTGTCTTTAACAGCCTTATCTGAAATCTCATCACCACAATCACCTTCACATCATTTGCTAGAACTACATCACATGACCAAATCCAGATGCAATCTACTGTACAACATAGTACCTATAGTTAACCATATACTATTGTGCACTTTAAAATAAGATAGATGTCACATTAAGTGTTCTTACCACACATACACACAAACAGAAGGAAGTTTTTGGAGGAGATGGATGTGTTTAGTATCTTAATTGTAGTGAAATATCACCAGTGCATGCATATGTCCAAACTCAGCAAGATGAATACATTAAATGCATGCAATTTTTTGTACATCAATTATACATCATAAAGGTTAAACTGTTAAATAAAAACGTTTCCTAACAGATGCATTGTTATCCATAAAAATTCAGAAAAAATTTTTTACTAAGGAGGAAGAAAAGTGTATCTTCAGTAGACATTTACCAGTATATATTCTATTCAGTTACAATGAAAATACAGTTGACCCTTGAGCAAAGGGTTAGTGGCACCAGCCCCCGAAGCAGTCGAAAATCCAACTTATAGTTGGCCCTCTGTATTTAAGGTTTCTCCACATAAATGATTCCTCCTTATCTGAGCCTCTGCATCCTCAGATTCAATCAAGCAGGGATTTTGTAGTACTGAAGTATTTACTATTGAAAAAAAAAAAATCTGTGTGTAAGTGGACCTGCACAGTTCAAACCCATGTGGTTCAAGGGTCAACTGTATCTTTCCTTAAAAATATTTTAAGTGTCATATATCTGTTATAGTTTTATTTTATTTCCTAATTAGTATAAAGTTTAATACTTAGTTGCATGTTTAATAGTCATTTGTGTTTCTGCATGTCTGTATTTACAAGAAGGTAAATTATGAGAAAGTCTTGAGAGACAAACCAAGGGCTGAGAAAAACAAAACAACTGCCATTTAACTTAATGGTCAGAAAAGAGCCAGTTGTAAATTCAGAGTAACTGTTCTTTATGGGACACATTTTGAGAAGAACCAAAGTATTACATGACCCAGTGTAATGTGGAAAGTGTAAATTCCCTGTTACTGTCATTCGTGTGATATGAACCACTGTATCTCCAGAACGACCCTGTTCAAAAGTAATTATATTAACAGAGAAAGAAAATTATTAGCACATTTGCATAAATTAATTTATTGTTTAAATAGCTGTAATGGAAAATGATGGTACTCTCAGGGTTTGTATTAAGGTAAATCATGACAGAGGAAAGGAGAATAAAATATGGCAAACTGCTCCAAAAGTAATCCATATTAGGGCTTTTCTCTGTTATACCAGGCTAAATTTCATCAGAAATTTATTTCCTTAAGTAGAGTGGCATCCCAAGGATACAGAGATTCTGAAGATTAGTTTTCAAACTTTATTAAGGTCATCCTTGAATGGAATACATCATAAATTCTTGTCACTTTAACATTTGATATGTTGAGTTAAAAACATTCAAAGCATACATGTATTGGTGAAGTAAAGCATTACAAAACAATGCCACTTAGTTTTTCTGGAAGAACTAGGGAACATACAGATAATGACCCTGAGTATGTCCTCTTATTCTCTATCATCAAAACATAATTTTGGTTGCGTGCACAGGGCATGTGCCAACATCAAGATTTAAAAGACTGTTTTGACTTTAGCTTTATTAATAAAATGCATGTACCTGAAATCTACTTTCTCTCTTCCTTCATCATGGTTGTAGGCCCAATCATTTCCTGGGACAATAAAGTTTATTCTCTCCTCCCAACCCTTAGTCATAATAGGTAAGGTGGAAAAATTGAAGAAGGAGGGTCAAAAATCTGTGAGGATTCTTCACTAATGTATTAATAAATTAAGAAATTGGTTTTTGAGCACCGTTCTATCTCCATAAAGATAGGGGAATATGACAAAATGAATTCAACCAGGTGTAAACCAGGATACCATAGCCGAGAAATAATGAAAATCAAATGCTCTTACAAACTCATATCTAGTTAAGAATCATACAATTTGATGCAGAATCTTGGCTTCCAAACCAAGTCAGCAAACTTAAAAAAAAAAAAAAAAAAAAAAAAAAAAAAAGCAAGTGAAATAAAGGAAACCAGCACCAGCGTAGAAGAAAATCAGGGCTTTTTTGGAACAGAAATAGTTCTAAAATGTAGGGAAAATCTAGCGTCATTGAGAGAGAGAAAGTGAGCCCATACGAATGGCAAATTTAGGAAATGACCAATGGTCGTTTCACTTAATTATATTTAATATTGAGGTTAAAAGAAAGAGATAGATGTTTGTAGAATTTAATGCATTGACATATCCACTTTGTGATTGGCTGTATGTTCTGTGTGTCAAAAATTCAAATATCTAAGTGCCTGTTTGCTCCACCATTTGGTAGGGATCAGAAGTATCCTCAACCCCTATTAATATGTGTTACATTTTTGAGACGATCACTTCCAATCAAAGGAAAAAGCAAAAATATCAAAAGCAACAGCAACAACAAAAACCTTAATAATATCTCTTTAATTTGTAGAAGTCTGTTAATTGTTTGTACAAAGTTCTTCATTATCATTTATTATTATTTAATATAGGCTTTAAGAAAAAAAATCAAATATAGAGGGCATAGGAGATTGATTTTCCCATGGGAAACAGGAGAGCCTGAAATAATAAAATTTCAAAATAGGTCTATTTAATGTTCCTATTTTTATCCTGATAGCAGCCCAGCAAGCAACCAAGAAGAGATTATTCCTTCCTGGAGGTAGCTGCATTCAGCAACAAAACTGTCTTTCTAATGTGTATAGACCACAAAGAGGTGGAGGAGGTAGATTAAGAAGTCTTTTTGTCATTTTTGGAGGAAGATGTTCCAATGTGCAACAATAAAAGATACCAGTAGATGATAGGAAGTGAAGAAGGTCCACTGAATATCTTAACTATCAGTGTATTGTTGAATTGCTTTTGTGATTAAAAAATACCGTTGTTAGACTGTAAATGATTAATAAAAGTAAAAAAAAATGATAGAGTAGTTTCAAGGGGCACCACATTGTAGCTCAGGTCAGTTGGTCAGACTGGAACAGTAATAACAACCTGAAAAGGTATCAACAGTGGTGAGACATGATGTGTGGCCTTGAGCTGGGGTCAAAGGCCTGATATAGTCAATCTGCAGATGTGGAACACATACGGGAAACACCTAGTGCAATGAGATCTAGTCTACTGGGAGATAACCTAGTAAACTTTTGGCGGGAGTCACAGGTCTATCATACGGTGGTAGCTCAGTTTATAGTAGTGGATATGTTGCCATGTCTAATACGATGATTGATCTAGGCAGTAATGGTCACAATCTGAGGAGTGCAGGCTTGATCAGCAGCTTGTTTCTAGTCAGTTGCATCAGAAAATGATCTTTTACCATGGACATCCACATGAATTACCCAGGTATTTATATAAATAGCCATGATTTGTTTCCACATTTCATGGCCCCAAAGAGCGGTGTCTACAATTTGCCAGTATTTAATTTTTCAAGGGCAGATCAAACAGTGAGGCAATTGGGAACAGCCCAAGAATCAGTAGAAAAATATACCAAGGTTAATCTAAGGGAGTATTTGCCAGAGTTATGAGATGGCCTTAAGTTCTGCCCAATGAGTGGAGTAACTACGTCTGTTTTGGGTTCCGCTCAGCTGGTACTGCAGCAGAACAGCTCCAGCAGCCGGGTGGGCACGACTGGTCCTTAGCTTAGCCAAAATCCTTCAGTGTTTTCCTTTGCTCTTTAGCACAACTTGTAAATTTTTGGTGAAACCTGGACATAATGTATCAAGTAGTAAGAACCAAGGTAATTGGGTTTTTAATGAGGTTTTATGATAAACTGGTTTGTTGTTGGCATGTTCAGTGGTTGCTTTAGCATAGATGCCTGGAGCTTAAATTTCCTGTAGTATGTTTACTCTTTTTCTTTCTTCCCTGTTGTCTCGGGGCTTCCTTAAGAAATTCTTAAATACTGTCTGTGCCTTTTGGCTCTCTGAGTAATCCACTGTTAACACATTGGAACCTTGTTGATTGGTGGCAAGATGTAGGGGGATGGGAAGCATTCTATTATCTTACAACTAAATCTTAGTTGTTCACGGGACCTGAGATACTTCATAGAGTTTTCAGGCCCGATACTCCCTTTCCTTTTCGCCCCTCATCTGGGCCAGCTGATAAAAGGGCCTGAGTGCTCCCTCCTTTTGCCCTAGGCTGCATGTGCAGGAGAACCATCAACTCAGTCCTACCCTCTAACCACAGTAAAATCCCAGCCAGTCTCTTTTCCTTGCCATCTCAAGCCATTTCTAGACCTGCTTGAGAGTCAGCCTTGTTCCTTCCAGAAAGCCTCATTATGTTAGTAATAGACCTTTACCTACCCTCTTGGTGCACGAGTGGTGCCATCAGTTTTGATATGCACACTAAATTTTATGTGATGTGACTATCACATTTCTTTGAAGTGATCACAACACGAGGGGATGTTAACCTAATCACACCCTATAAAACCTGAAAAGCTATGATTTGTACACACAAAAACACACACACACGATAATAGCAATCCCTGAAATATTATATGAATTTGATTGTCTGCTCAATCTTGGTACTTGAACATTCCTCATGAAAAATTAGGCATATGGAATAATTGAAATAAATTCTCCCTTTAGAAGGCCCAGTTTAATCAAAATGACCATGGTTTGCTGAACAATGCCCCCCAGAGATGTCTATATCCTAATCCCCAGAACCTGCGAATATATTATCTTACTAAGTAAAAGAGACTTTGCAGAATCTTGAGAAGGGGAGATTATCCTTCATTGTCTGGGCAGGTCCAATGCAATCACAAAGTTTTTTATAAGAGAGAGCCAGGAAGATCAGAGTTAGAATACATAAGAATCGAAGTAGATGCCAGGGAGAGATTACACTATACTGCAGACTTTGAAGATGGAGAAGGGCCATGAGCTAAGGAATGTAGGTATTCTGTAGAAGCTGGAGAAGGCGAGGAACACTGTCTCTACTACAGCCTACAGGAAAAACACCTGCTTGCAGATCCATTTTTTACTTCCAACTTCCAGAACTTTAAGAGAATAAATATGTGTTGCTTAAAGCCACTTAGTGTGTGGAAATTTGTTAAGGTTACAATAAGAAGTTAATATAGTGGCAAAAGGAAGGAAATGAGCTGATTTTTTTCCCCAGTGTTACCTACAGAAGAACATGTTAATTTACTACTGAAAACTGAATCCTAAGAGCTACTCTGGTTTGCGTGGTTTCCAAAGCCTGGTTGAAATTTTCCTTCATTTCTTTAAGCTAGCTCATACCCTTATAATGAAATTGATTTTTAATCAAATCAACCATGTTGTTTTGAATTGCCCACATTTAAAAAACAATAAGTATATAATTTATTTTCCTGGACAGTTTCTAAACTCAAATGAGATAAAGTAATTTGCTCAATGAAAGATGGCCACTGTTACATAAACAAAGATGTTTCAGTGTAACATAAAAAAAGGAATAGTGTAACACTGACACTTTGAATTTCCCTTCCTGAATCCAATATTTATCATTTCCTTCTTCCTTAAAGGTAGTCTTTAACCAGATTTCAAAAACTGCAGTTATTATTTTGCTTGTTTCTAACCTTATATAAATTGAATTACATAATATACATCTATTATCTAGTTTTTTCACTCATCATAATGTTGGAAAATTCTTCCATGTGAATATATGCAAGTAGATTTCAATTATTTTTATCATTGTGTAAAATATTTCATATAATAAGCCGTAAATTATTTATCTGTTCTTTTATTGATGTACAGTGTAGTTTTTTCTAGCTTTTGGCCTATACGGATAATGCTACTACTATCCACTCTTTCATGTGTATCTTTTGGCAAACATATACATGCATTTATGTTAGTTATACTCTCAGAAAAAATATTTTTTAGATCAAAGGATATTAATGTATTAACATCAGTAGATAATGGCAAACAGCTTTCCAAAGTGACTATATAAAATCCCATTTCCACCAGTAATACATAAGATTTTTAATTTGTCCATATCATCACCAATATTTCTTAATTTCAAGCATTTTAATTTTAGCCTATCTGGTGGGTAAGGAGTGATATATCATTATAGTTTTAAATTTGCATTTCCCTGGTTAGTAATGAGGCTGAGTAAACTTTCATACTTTCATTGCCTATTTAAACATTCTCTTTTGTGAAGCCTGTTCAAGTATTTTGCACATTTTCTCTGCTGATTTATCACTGATTTGTAGGAG
The DNA here is from genome assembly GCF_003676395.1 of Aethalodelphis obliquidens. NCBI lineage: Eukaryota > Metazoa > Chordata > Mammalia > Artiodactyla > Delphinidae > Aethalodelphis > Aethalodelphis obliquidens. The sequence continues at coordinate 18,336,463 of NW_020837954.1, forward strand.
TTCTTTCATTAGGTATATGTTTTGCAAATGTCTTCTCTGATCTGTGCTTTTCCTTTTACAAATGTTAACTCTATTTTTGATGAATATAAATTATTAATTTAAACCTAATTTGTCAGTCATTGCTTTATGGTTATACATTGTGTTCCCCATTTAAGAAATCATTCCTTATTCTAAGGTAAAGGTGATATCTATTATCTTCTATAAATTTTGTTACTTTGTTTTTCTATTTAAATCTACACTCTACTTATAATTAATTCTTGGTGTGAAATAGGATTGTATGAAAAAGAATTAACATAACAGGTCTGTTTGCTCAGTCCTCACATGTCTTCAAAGCTGCCTGGAACCATCATGAACCCTTGGCCAACTCCCAAGAATGTGCTCCTTGGAAGGTTCTTTATGTTAATGACTGATGATTTTTTTATCTGGAAAAATAAGTTGTGCCATATCAACTTATCAGTTTTGCTTTGCACAAACACCAAGATCGATAATGTGCACTAGTTTTCATTTTGGGGTTCCTGTGTTTCAGTTACCATCGCTGGTCACATAACAGGATATGCTTATGTGACCAGCCTTCCATCAACACCCTGAGAAGGGACACTTTTCATATGTCCCAGAAAGTCACAGGCCAGAGATAAATGCATTCTATCCAGTACCAGAAGTGGAAGAACATGGAAGCCTGTACCTTATTCCTCAGAAGTTTGCCCAATGCTTATCTTTTTTTCGTGTTTCTGTTGTTCTTTATCTGTTTGCTTATCATATATATATAAAACTGCTATCAATTCTTATGAGTCCTTGGATCAAATCATCAAGTTTGAGTATGGGGGTGACATTACCAAAACAAGCCAAGATTTACTGTCCTTTGTATAGACATTCAAATGACTCAGCACGATTTATTAAAATACCATTTTTCCCCACTGTCTCTGTCCTAAATTAAGATTATGTATAAGTATTGGGCTGTTAGTGTACTCACTAATTCTTTTCAGTTGACCTTTGTCTATCATTTATTCAATGCCACATCATCTTAAATACTAAGTTTTGTTAGTCTATAGAATGTCTTCTTAACTTGTTCTTGAGGAGGGAACACTTCCAAACCCATTCTATGAAGCCACCATTACCAATACCAGATAACAATACCACAAGAAAACTATAGACCAATATCCTTGATAAATATCAGTGCAAATATTCTGAACAAAACATGGGCAAACTTAATTCAAGAACATATGAAAAGGTTTATACACCATCACCAAGTAGGATTTATCCATGGGATTTAAGGACAGTTCAACTTATGCAAATCAATAAATTAATATATCATATCAATAAAATGAGAGATAAAAATTATGTGATCATCTCAATAGAGGCAGGAAAAGCATTTGACAAAAATATAACATGTTTTCATGATAAAAACCCTTAACAGATTGAGTTTAGAAGGAACAAACCTCAATGTAATAAAGGTCATATACCACAGACTAACAGCTAACATTATGCTGAATGGAGAAAAATTGAAAGCTTTTCCTCTAAGATCAAGAACAAGACAAGGATGCCCACACTCACCACTTCTATTCAGTATAGAAGTAGAAATCCTGGCTAGAGCAATTAGGCAAGACAAAGAAACAAAAGACATCTGAATTGAAAAGAAAAAGTAAAATTATCATTATTTGTTAATACATTTGTATACACAGAAAATCTCAAAAAGTCAATCAAAAATGGTGGTAACTACGCAATAATTTCAGTAAAGTTGTAGGATACAAAATCAACATACAAAAATCATTTTTTGTACCGAAAAAAAATAATAATAAAAAAAAAACAGTGAAATATCACCTCACACCAGTTAGAGTGGTCATCAAGAAGAGAAGAAACAACAAGTGCTGGCAAGGATGTTGTGAAAAGGGGGTCCTTATACACCATTAGCAGGAAAGTAAATTGGTCGAACCACTGTGGAAAATAATATGGAGATTCCTTAAGAAATTAAAAATAGATCCACCATATGATCCATATATTCTGGTTATATAATCAAAGAAAATGAAAACAGAATTTCAATTTCATGCATTCCATGTTTATTGTAGCATTAGTCACATTAGCCAATATATGTAAACAACCTAAATGTCCACCAAAGGAATAATGGATTAAAAAGATGCAGCATACATACACAATGGAATATAATTCAGTTATGAGAAAGGAAGATAATCCTGCCATTTGTGACAACGTGGATAGACCTTGAGCACATTATGCTAAGTGAGATGTCAGACAGAGAAGGACAAGTGTTGTATGATATCACTACTATGTGAAATCTAATAAAGTCAAATTCATTTTAAAAAAAAGAGAGAATTGGTGGTTACCAGTGGATGGGGGTTGGGGGATAAGACTGGTGTTGTTTAAGGGTATATACATGCAAGAAGTAGTAAATAAGTTATCAAAATCTGATGTAGAGTATAATGAATATAGACAACAATATCATACTGTAATTGTGTAATATGATAAATATTGCTATAATGACAATCACACAACAACATCTAAATGTATCAAAGAAACATATACACATTAAATTTACACAATGTTACATGCCAAATTTATTTAATTTTTTAAAATGTACAGTTGACCCTTTACAACAAGGGTTGAACTGTGCAGGTCCACTTATAAGCAGAGTTTTCAGTAGTAAATATTACAATACTACACAATCTGGGGTTGGTTGAATCCATGAATGTGGAACTGCAGGTACAGAAGAAACAAGGATATGGAAGAACTGCATACGTGGAGGGCTGGCTATAAGTTATATGTAGACTTAAATTGCATGTAGTGTCTTTACCCTTAACTCCCCCATTGCTCAAGGGTCAACTGTATTTGGATGCTTCCTCTCTTTATTCTCTAGAAATACTTGCATGATTTTGGAATTATCTTTTCCTTAAATATTTGCCAGAAATAATGGGTAATATAATTATGCTATGTAGTTTTATTTGTTGGAAGATTTTTAAATATAGATTCAATTTTTTTTAAAATAGCAAGCTATTCAGGATTTCTATTTTCTCTTGTGTGAGTTTTGATGTTGCATAATTCAAGCAATATGATAAAATCTAAATTTTTCACATTTGTTGACATTAAGTTTTATCTTTTTAATATCTCTAGCATTTATAGTATTCTCCTCTTTTTTATCTGAGATTGGATATTTTTGTCTTCTCTCATCTTTCTTGATTTGTCTTAGAAAGTGTAAATATATTTTATTAATCTTTCCAGAGAGCCATTTGTTCAGTTGATTTCCTCTATTGTATTATTTATGTCATTACTTTCTGCTCGATCCTTATTATTCCCATTGTCCTAATTTCTTAGAATTTAACTTGCATATCATTTTCTTGAGATGGATGCATAACATTTTGATATCTTAGACTTTTTAAATTTTAGCATATGGATTTACAGCCATTAGCTTCCCTTTAAAAATTGCTCTAGCTGGGTCCAACAAATTTTGTTTGTTTGTTTTTCAGGTAAATATATTTTCAAATATCCATTGTAACTTTTTTCAAGCAATATTTAAGAGTACACTGCCAGATATATGGAATTTTCTATCTGATCAAAGACAATATGACGTAAGATTTTAGCCCTTTGAAATGTATGTATTAAGACTTTTTCTACGGCTCAGCATTTAGTCAATTTTAAAAACCATTCGATGTATTCTAAAAAAAATTATACTGCAAGTGTCAGCACAGTGTTTTATATGTGTCTACCGGATCATGCTTGCTCATTGAATTAGTTAAACTTTCATGATGTTTGCTGTTTTGTATGATTCATATATCAGGTACTGAGAGTGGTGTATTAAAATCTTACATTATAGATTATTACATTTTTCTTTGTAGTTACATCTTTCTGATGAGTGTATCATTAATCATTATCAAATTACCCTCTATTTAGCAATGCTTTTCTATTACTCTCTATTTTGTCTGATATTATTCTGGCTTCAAACTTTGCCAGGGGCTTTGACTATATACTTAATGTTTTTCTTTAGCCTTTCTTCTCAATTGTAATTTTTTGAGATATATATGCACTATTCATACTACAAGGCTAATTTTAATGAATGTGACAATATAAAACATTATACAAATATCATGCAAATATCCTACCCAATTAGATAATAATGTATTACTTATTTATCTGTTTTAAGTATGTTTATATATCAATTTTTTCCAAAGATTAACCTTATCCTGCATTGAACTATCTATAAATTAATTGGTAAAATGCATTCCATAAATTTATAAAATATGAATAGCTATTGCTATTTTGCATCGATTGACAGCTGTATAGAAAAGGGAAACTGAGTTACAACTCAATTTTTGAAGGACATGTTAATGAAATCTTGATTAGATGAAGAAACAAAGGTGGATGGAGTCTGAACACAGTGAGTCTGAGAGAGAGACGCTGTGATAACGTGGTTAAGATGAACTGCTTGAGGCAATGTAATCCTAACACTGGAAGGGTAAGACATAGTAAATCAAGAGAGGAATTTCATCAAGATCTTAGGAAGGCTAAAATATTAAGCACTGATGATACTTCTGTTGTCACCTTCCTACAAGGAGATAAAATAAAATAGGACTGAAATTCTCAAAAATCAAAGGTTTCAAGGAAATCTGTGCACCAGATGTTGAGGGAAAAATTACCAAACAAGTGCTGAATTTTTCAAGAATAATTTCCTAATTAAAAGCAAAGCAATGTGGTCTAAACTGTTTATCGAAGAGAGATGTATATCTTAGAGCATAGCAGGCAATAGCAAGAGCAAAAAAAGGAAAGTGGCTAGCCTGCATTTAAGAGGAAAGAGCCTTTTAAAAAGGCAAAAGAAAAATGCTGAAGTACAATGCTTCCTTGTTTAATACAAGAGGTGGGCTGTATTATTCACAAATCATTTACATAATTTCCCTTCAATTTTGTGGAGGTGGAAGTAGGAAGAGTCTTTGAAATAACTGTGATTTTATTTCTTCTGAGAAAAACTATATTCCATTGCAGTGAGGACATTAAATACTACTGAAAGTTAAGAATTAAGAGATTTTTTTTTCCCCAGAAGATATTGCATGATCCACAAACACAATAAAACTGTTTACGAGGAGACAAATTACAGCCCTGTGAAGAAAGGTATTGAACCATATTGAAATAAACGCACAGGGTGGCTTTATGAAAGAATGCCATGGGTATGAATACGGATGGCGGTAGGAAGTCCAGTGAAATAACCATATGGGTAAAGGTAAAGGAATGTGCTTAGTTGGCTGAAATAACTGGCTCTAAAATTTTAATCACATCTTATATTGCAGTTACTGAACCAAGAACAAAAATAAGTTTCTGATGGTAGAGGAGACAATATTCATTACACTTCCAAATGTCCCTAAAGAAGGCAACCGCATAATAAAATCTTAAATTTATTTCTGGGACAAAAAGTATCTCTCTGCATATAAACGTCCGTACTCCTTTCGTCAGCAATGATTACTATTTGGACCAGAATATTTCCTCTTTCAACTTAGTCAGCAGGCAATAGAGTGTTAAAATATATATCCATTTACAAAGAAGCTTTAGCTCATATTCCTGGAAATATTTATTGCTTCTAAGACTTTCAAAGCATATCTTTATTTTGCTTGCATTCTTTGCTCTCCAATTTACCTTATATTTTATTTTATGCTGCATAAAATCCCTCTTGAAATGCAGAGTATAGATTCAACAAATAGCTTTCCAACAAGCTGTTTAAAGTTTTTGTTTCCTCCCTCTATTCTCAACTTCTACAATATATTCATATTTTTAAAAATCAATATACTTTTTTATGTGTATGCCCTCTATGATACAGCTTATGCAGATTCTACTTGTTCAGTAAAATTAAGTGTTTGTGTATACATATCTGCTAAGAGTCCCAGTCTGCCTATTGATTTGGAGGACAGCTTTAGGCAGCCAAACAGGCACAGATGGGAGAGAATTCAGTACTGGCAAAGATACGGGTAGAAGGCAGAGTTGCACAGCCACTTTTGAGCTTTTGTTTCAATCCTTCAACCTCAGAAAGGGGATCAAGAAATAAACCAGGCAGATGAAACAGTGGAAATATGTTTAGTCTGCCAAGGTTGGAGGTCTAGCTTTCAGATTTATGTATCATGCATAAATTACTTACAAAAAAGGTAATGCTGCCCCCAATATCTTAACTCACTAAGCTGCAGAAACAGAATATTATCAATCTCAACTACATTCTTGCTTTAATAACCTGCTCTACTACTCTGATATTTGATTTTGAATTTAGAAACTATTGATGAATAAAAAGAACTAGGAAAATGTTTTTTTAAAACCTATTCAGAACTTACCTATATTAGGAATCCTAGTAGAAATATTATTCAATATAGAAAGAAAACTGGAAGTGATAGAATTTTCTGAAATTGTTCCTTGTTTCATATCCTTGCAATTGATTCAATATGTACAATTTTCATGTTAAAAGAAAGAAAAAAGTTATTTATATGGAAATCCTAAAAAATTTCTATTGATATCCACAAAGAAACCAGTCTGTAACCAGACATACATTTTTCTGTACAAATTTCTCATGAACTTTTCAAACATTAAATATATTTTTAAGAAACATATTTTGGACATGAAAATGTGTGTATGTTTATATTTGCGTATTCCTGCATATTCCAAACATATCTGTAGAGAAGTCACACACCACACACACACATTTCTCTTTAGAAGGGGAAATATATTTTTTTAGTTTTATATTTTATCTTAAAGAGGATAAAACTCTAGCATCTGTTTCTGATAAAGATTTAGATTTACCTTCCTTTTTATTTTTATAGGCATTGGATATATTGATAGACGAGATGATGGAGTGCATGCCCTTTGGACACACAGAGTATCAAAAAGACAACAAATAAGAAGTGTTGGCAAGGATGTGGAAAAAAAGGGAACCCTAGTACACCACTGGTGGGAATGTAAATTGGTACAACCACTATAAAAAACAGTTTGGAGATTCCTCAAAAAATTAAAAATAGAACTACCATATGACCCAGCAATTCCACTCCCAGATATACATCTGAAGAAAACAAAAACACTAATTTGAAAAAGTACCCCAATTATTATGATGATTGCATGCTTATCTATCACATTATTATAATAGCCAAGATATGGAAGCAACCTAAGTGTCCATCAACAGGTGAATGGATAAGGATGATGTGAGATAGATATAGATATATACACACACACACACACACACGGAATATTACTCAGCCATTAAAAAATTTTGTCATTTGCAACAGCATGGTTGGACTTGGAGGGTATTATGCTTAATGAAATAAGTCAGAGAAACACAAATACTGTATGTTTTCACTTATATGTGAAATCTAACATAGCAAACAAATAAACATATATGACAAAAGAGACTGATACAGAGAACAAACTAGGGGTTACCAGTGGGGAGGTGAAGGAAGAGCAAGATAAGTGAAGGGGATTAAGAGATACAAACTACTAGCTATAAAATAAATAAGATATAAAAGCATAATGTACAGCACAGGGAATATAGCTAATATTTTATAATAACTTTATATGGAGTATAATCTATAAAAATATTGAACCATTATATTGAATACCTGAAACTATATATTGTTATTGAAGCCAACTATACTTCAACTAAAAGGAAAAAAGAAAGCAATTTCCGTGGAACTCCAATGATGACAAATGTTACTATATAAATACAATCACAAAACTATATTTAATCTCCCTGCACAATTAGACCTTGCACATACATAACCTCTAAGTAAATTTATAAATTAAATACAAAAAAATAAATAAAACCAAACAATCTAAATTAAAAAAAAGAATGTTAGAAATGGTAAACGGATGGTCTATATAAAAATAATTATTTTATTTTAATGTATTTAAGAAATAACTAATTTTTAAAATAATGATTTAATATAGGGATTATGTAGAAGTAAAATACATGGCAATAATAACACAAAAAATGAGAGGAGGCAAATAGAATTCTACAGTTTTAAATTTCTTATATTTGAAGTGATAACAGTATTATCTGCAAATAGACTATAAAAATTTAAAGATGAAAATAGTAAATCTTTAGGTAAACACTAAAAAATAAAATATTTGTGTGGGGGCCAGCTACATAAATTCTGGTGTTCAATGCAAAATAAAAATGCTGAAGCCTTTTAAAAACTTATTAAGAATTTCAAGATGGCTACATCAGAATATTAAACGAACCATGCAGCTCCTTTGATTGTGGGGTCTACATTATCACACTGATCACACACTAGTAAAATCTGTGCTAATAAGCCAGTACTAGGCTTAAGAGAGAATGTACTGAAAATATTCAAATAGAAGTTATTAAAAAAAAAGAACAAGGAAACAAAACACAAATGGAGAAAATGGAAAACAAATAGCAACATGGGAGATACGAACTAAACCGTATCAATAACTATATCAAATGAAAATTGTTTAAACTCTTTAAATTTTCGAAAAAATAATTTTTCAAAAACCTGAAGAATAAGACAAATCTAATTCTCATGGACAAAAATTCCACTTTAAAAATTTAAACAGATAGGCAAAGCATAAGCACCTAGAGACAATAAATTAATATGAGATACCGTACATTTACGAAAAAGAACTATTAACTGGGACTTTTCAAAATTACGGGCAATTCATCAAGAAGACATAACAATCTGAAATGTAAATTCACTTAATAACAAGGCTTCAAAATATATGAAGTAAAAACTGACAGACCTGCAGAGAAAAACAGACATATACACAATTATTATTGGAGATTACACCATTCCTCTTTCAGCAATTAATAAAAAGGTTGACAGAAAATCAGTAAAGATAAGGAAGACTTGAAAAACACCATCAACCAACTTGACTTAATTGATATTTATAGAAAACTCCAATGAAAAACAGTAGATTAAAATTATTTTCAAGTCATTACAGAATATTCACTAAGACAAACAATATGCTGGGGCATATATCAAGCCTCAGTAAATGTGAAAGGATTGAGGGGAGCAACGTCAGCAAGATGGTGGAATAAGAAGACCCTTCCCTTATTTTCCCTTCAACAACAATAATTTGGCAGCCATCCACAGACAGAAGTGCCTTCACGAGAGCTTTGGGATCCATGTAGGAGACTGTGAAACCCTGATGTAATTGAAGACCGAGAGCCACTTTAAGAAGTCCGGTCCAAATGAAGGTAGTTGACTCGATGAGTATGGTGCTGGCTACAGAGACAGAAACAGTTCTGTGCCCCTGATAACTCAGCCAATGCCACCTTTGGCTGTGGGTCTGTTACCGTCACCAAGGGATCTGGGAGGAGTCATGCCCACTTGTGCAACAGGAAATAAATAGACTTACAGACCTCAGTCCCAGCTGTGAACCCTGAAGTGGATTGTGAACCAGCTCTAGCCCCTCTTGGCTGCAGTCTGGAAACCTCTGGAGATAAGCCCACTAAACTTGGTCAGACTGTAGATTCTTAAATGGCTCTATAACTGGGCTCTAGCCCATCTCTGCCACAATCCAAAAATAAGAATCTTGCTGGAGACACTCCCATCTTGCTGGCACAGGGATCGTGCAGGGGAGATCCTGAAAGGGCCGTATACTAGGTGGTAGTAGTCTGTGAGCAAGTCTTCTGGCACAGGGATCAAGCAGGAGAAATTCCCATCTGGACCCCCAGAGATCAGGAAGGGGCTTTATATACAGTGCCACTTTCCTCACACTGATAATCTGCTAGCAGTCCTGGGGTTCCAGGGCCCCATGGGAAACATTCATGTCTACAACCCAGAAGATTCTAAAAGGGTACTACACTAGGCCTCAGCTCTTCCCATCTGTGGTCCATGAGCAGTCCTGCAGCACAGGGACCTGACGGGAGACACTCATATCTGTGCCTCAGGAAATTTGTATAGGGCCATATCTTCAGCTCTAGTCTTTCCAGCCATGGTCAGCGACCAGTTCAACCCACTCATGGACCTGGTAGGAGGCACATCTATTCATGCCTCCAAAGCCAAGTATGCAGACCTCATTCTTGGCTGTGGAACCTGAAACAGCTCTGGGCTCAGTTCTAGCCCTTCTCAGCCATAGTTCAGGGCCAGTCCTACCCATTCAGGGACTCACTCAGTGACAAGGCAATAGGCCCGTGTCTGAGGTCCCAATTTTGGACTCTGAAACAGGCCCTTGTCTCACTGCCACCTTATTGAACAGTGTATTAGAGACAACACTCAATGGTGGTCATCCATCCAATGACCAGACAGGATCCACACCATACCAAGCACCTGGTAACAAGCTGGCCAACTGCAGACCCCATTATAGACAGTGAAAAACCCCACTGGTTTATTGAAAAGAGAAAACTGACTAACTTTTAACTAGATTAACCAAGAAAAAGGAGAGAAGACTATACATATATAAAATGATATATGATTCCTCCAAAAAAAAAAAGAATGGAATATTGTCATTTGAGAGAACATGAGTGGACCTTGAGGGCATTTGCTAAGTAAAATAAGTCAGACAGGAAGACAAATACCATAGGATCTCACTTATTTGTTGTTGTAAAGGCAAGGGATGGACTCAAGTAGGTAAAGGGGTGAAGGGGGTCAGAAGGTACAAGCTTTTGGTTGTAAAGTAAATAAGTTATATGTGTGTAAGGTACAGCATGGTGACTATAACTAATGATATTGTATTGCATGTTTGAAAGCTGCTAAGAGAGATCTTAAAAGTTCTTATCACAGGGAAGAATGTTTAACTATGTGTGGTGACAGATGTTGACTAATTGTGGTGATCATTTTGCAATATATACACATACTGAATCATTATGTTGTACACCTAAAACTAATATAATTTTATATGTCATTATATTTCAATACATTTTTAAAGAGGCTACTACAAACAATTATGCAATAACAAATTGGATAACCTAGAAGAAATGGATAATTTCCTAGAAATACACAAACTACCAAGACTGAATCATAAAAAGTAGAAAATCTGAATAGACCAATAATGACTATGGAGATGAAACAGTAATCAAAACCTCCCAACAAAGAAAAACCCAAGACAAGATGGTTTCAATGGTGAATTTTACCAACATTTATAGACAAATTAATGCCAATCTTTCTCAAACTCTTTCAAAAAACTGAAGAGGAAGGAATACTCCCAAATTCACATTACAAGGCCAGCATAACACTGATTCAAAAGCCAGACAAGAACATTAAAAGCAAACTACAAGACAGTATCCCTAATGAATATAGGCACAAAAATTCTTAACAAAATTCTATCAAACCATCTTCAACAGCACAATAAAAGGAACATATACAATGATCAAGTGGGATTTATCCCTGGGATGCAAAAATGGTTCAACATAGGCAAATCAATAAATGTGATACACTACATTAATAGAATGAAGGATAGAAATTATCCAAGCCTCTCAATAGATGCAGAAAAAGTGTTTGACAAAATTCAACACACTTTCTTTCCTTCCCATTTATTTTTATTGTTTTTTATTACGTATAATTGACATTTAACATTATATTACTTTCAGGTGTACAACAAAATGATTCACAATTTGTGTACACTATTGTGAAATGATCACAATAAGCCTACTTAATATCTATCACCATAAAACAGTCACAAAAACTGTTCTTCCCCTTGTGAAGAGGTCTTTTAAGATCTACCCTTTTAGCAACTTTCAAACAGCAATACAGTATTATTAACTATAGTCACCATGCTGTACATTACATCCCCATGACTTATTTATAACTAGATGTTTGTACTTTTTCACTCCCTTCAACACCCTTTCCTGATGAAAGCTCTCAACAAAATGAATATAGACTGACTTACCTCAACATAATAGAGGACATTTATGACAAATCCTCATCTAACATCACATTCAACAGTGGAAACTGAAAAAAAATTTCTCTATGATCAGGAAGAAGACTTCTCACCACTCTTTTTTTTTTTTTTCCTGGTACGCGGGCCTCTCACTGTTGTGGCCTCTCCCGTTATGGAGCACAGGCTCCGGACACGCAGGCTCAGCAGCCATGGCCCACGGGCCCAGCCTCTCCGCGGCATGCGGGATCCTCCCGGACCAGGCCATGAACCCACATCCCCTGCATTGGCAGGTGGACTCTCAACCACTGCGCCACCAGGGAAGCCCTCACCACTCTTATTTAACACAGTAATGGAAGTTCTAGCCAGAGCAATTAGGCAAGAAAAAGAAATAAAAGGATTCAAACTGGAACACAAGAAGTGGAATTGTCTTTGCAGATGACATTATCTTATACATAGAAAACCCTACAGTCTCCATAAAATACTAAAATATTAGAACTAATAAGTAAATTCAGTAAACTTTAAGATACAAAAATCAACATACAAAGATCATTTTTATTTCTACTCATTAAAGCAAACTGTCAAAAATAGAAATTAACAAAACAATCTCATTTACAATAGCATCAAATTCAATAAAATACATAAGAATAAATTTAACAAAGGAAATGAAAGTTGTCTACACTGACAACTATAAGACACTGTTGAAAGATAGTGAGGAAGACACAAATAAATGGAATGATGTGCCACGTTCATTGATCTGAAGAATTAATATTGTTAAAATGTCCACATTACTCAAAGCTATTTACAGATTCAATGTAATACCTATCAAAATTCAATGGCGAGCAGGAGGGAAGATGGTGGAAGAGTAAGACGCAGAGATCACCTTCCTCCCCACAGATACACCAGAAATACACCTACACGTGGAACAACTCCTACAGAACACCTACTGAAGGCTGGCAGAAGACCTCAGACCTCCCAAAAGGCAAGAAACTCCTCACGTACCTGGGTAGGGCAAAAGAAAAAACAATAAACAGACACAAAAGGATAGGGACGAGACCTGCACCAGTGAGAGGGAGCTGTGAAGGAGGAAAGGTTTCCACACACTAGGAAGCCCCTTCGCGGGCAGAGACTGCGGGTGGAGGAGGTGGGGAGCTTTGGAGCCGCATAGGAGAGCGCAGCAACAGGGGTGCAGAGGGCAAAGCAGAGAGATTCCTGCAGAGAAGATCAGTGCCAACCAGCACTCACCAGCCCGAGAGGCTTGTCTGCTCACCCGCTGGGGCGGGCGGGGCTGGAAGCTGAGGCTCGGGCTTCAGTCGGAGCACAGGGAGAGGACTGGGGTTGGCGGTGTGAACACAGCCTGCAGAAGGTTAGTGCACCACAGCTAGCCGGGAGGGAATCCGGGGAAAAGTCTGGATCTGCCAAAGAGGCAAGAGACTTTTTCTTCCCTCTTTGTTTCCTGGTGCGCGAGGAGAGGGGATTAAGAGCGCTGCTTAAAGGAGCTCCAGAGATGGGTGCGAGCCGCGGCTAACAGCGCAGACCCCAAAGACGGGCATGAGACACTAAGGCTGCTGCTGCCGCCACCAAGAAGCCTGTGTGCGAGCACAGGTCACTATCCACACCTCCCTACCGGGGAGCCTGTGCAGCCCGCCACTGCCAGGGTCCTGGATCCAGGGACAGCTTCCCGGGGAGAACACATGGTGCGCCTCAGGATTGTGCAACGTCCCACTGGCCTTTACCGCTGCAGGCTCGCCCCGCATCTGCACCCCTCCCTCCCCCCAGCCTGAGTGAGCCAGAGCCCCCAACTCAGCTGCTCTGTAACCCCGTCCTGTCTGAGCGAAGAACAGACAACCTCCAGCGACCAACACGCAGAGGCGAGGCCAAATCCAAAGCTAAGCCTCAGGAGCTGTGCGAACAAAGAAGAGAAAGGGAATCTCTCCAAGCAGCCTCAGGAGCAGTGGATTAAATCTCCACAATCAACTTGATGTACCCTGCATCTGTGGAATACATGAATAGATGACGAATCATCCCAAATTGAGGAGGTGGACTTTGAGAGCAAGATTTATTATTTTTCCCCTTTCCTTCTTTTTGTGAGTGTGTATGTGTATGCTTCTGTGTGAGATTTTGTCTCTATAGCTTTGCTTTCACCATTTGTCCTAAGGTTCTATCCTTCTGTGTTTTTTTTTTACTTTTAAAAAAAATTTTCGTATTATTTTTTATTTTAATAACTTTATTTAATTTTATCTTTATTTTATTTTAGTGTCTTTCTTTCTTTCAAATTTTTCTCCCTTTTATTCTGAGCCATGTGGATGAAAGGCTCTTGGTGCTGCAGCCAGGAGTCAGTGCTGTGCCTCTGAGGTGGGAGAGCCAACTTCAGGACACTGGTTCACAAGACACCTCCCAGTTCCACATAATATCAAACAGCGAAAATCTCCCAGAGATCTCCATCTCAACACCAGCACACAGCTTCACTCAACAACCAGCAAGCTAGAGTGCTAGACACCCTATGCCAAACAACTAGCAAGACAAGAACACAACCCCACCCATTAGCAGAGAGGTGGCCTAAAATCATAATAAGGCCACAGACACCCCAAACACACCACCAGATGTGGACCTGACCACGAGAAACAAAAGATCCAGCCTCATCCACCACAACACAGGCACTAGTCCCGTCCACCAGGAAGCCTACACAACCCACTGAACCAACTTTAGCCACTGGGGACAGACACCAAAAACAATGGGAACTACAAACATGTGCCTGCGAAAAGGAGACCCCAAACACAGTAAGAGAAGCAAAATGAGAAGACAGAAAAACACACAGCAGATGAAGGAGCAAGATAAAAACCCACCAGACCTAAGAAATGAAGAGGAAATAGGCAGTCTACCTGAAAAAAATTCAGAATACTGATAGTAAAGATGATCCAAAATCTTGGAAATAGAATAGACAAAATGCAAGAAACATTTAACAAGGACCTAGAAGAACTAAAGTTGAAACAAACAACGATGAACAACACAATAAATGAAATTAAAAATACTCTAGATGGGATCAATAGCAGAATAACTGAGGCAGAAGAACGGATAAGTGACCTGGAAGATAAAATAGTGGAAATAACTCCTGCAGAGCAGAATAAAGAAAAAAGAATGAAAAGAACTGAGGAGAGTCACAGAGACCTCTGGGACAACATTAAACACACCAACATTTGAATTATCGGGGTTCAGAAGAAGAAGAGAAAAAGAAAGGAACGGATTAAATATTTGAAGAGATTACAGTTGAAAACTTCCCTAATATGGGAAAGGAAATAGTTAATCAAGTCCAGGAAGCACAGAGTCCCATACAGGATAAATCCAAGGAGAAATACGCCAAGACATATATAAATCAAATTGTCAAAATTTAAATACAAAGAAAACATATTAAAAGCAACAAGGGAAAAGCAACAAATAACATACAAGGGAATCCCCATAAGGTTAACAGCTGATCTTTCAGCAGAAGCTGTGCAAGCCAGAAGGGAGTGGCAGGACATATTTAAAGCGATGAAAGGGAAAACCTACAACCAAGATTACTGTACCCAGCAAGGATCTCATTCAGATTTGAAAGAGAAATCAAAAGCTTTGCAGACAAGCAAAAGTTAAGAGAATTCAGCACCACCAAACCAGCTTTACAACAAATGCTAAAGGAATGTCTCTAGGCAAGAAACAAGAGAAGGAAAAGACCTACAATAACAAACCCAAAACAATTAAGGAAATGGGAATAGGAACATACATATCGATAATTACCTTAAATGTACATAGATTAAATGCTCCCACCAAAAGACACTGACTGGCTGAATGGATACAAAAATAAGACCCATATATATGCTGTCTACAAGAGACCCACTTCAGACCTAGAGACACATACAGACTGAAAGGAAGGGGATGGAAAAAGATATTCCATGCAAATGGAAATCAAAAGAAAGCCGGAGTAGCAATTCTCATATCAGACAAAATAGACTTTAAAATAAAGACTATAAGAAGAGACAAAAAAGGACACTACATAATGATCAAGGGATTGATCCAAGAAGAAGATATAACAGTTGTAAATATTTATGCACAACATAGGAGCATCTCAATACATAAGGCAAATACTAACAGCCATAAAAGGGGAAATCGACATTAACACATTCATAGTAGGGGACTTTAACACCCCACTTTCACCAATGGACAGATCATCCAAAATGAAAATAAATAAGGAAACACAAGCTTTAAATGATACATTAAACAAGATGGACTTAATTGATATTTATAGGACATTCCATCCAAAAACAACAGAATACACATTTTTCTCAAGTGCTCATGGAACATTCTCCAGGATAGATCATATCTTGGGTCACAAATCAAGCCTTGGTAAATTTAAGAACAGTGAAATTGTATCAGGTATCATTTCCAACCACAACGTTATGAGACTAGATATCAATTACAGGAAAAGATCTGTAAAAAATACAAACACATGGAGGCTAAACAATACACTACTTAATAACGAAGTGATCACTGAAGAAATCAAAGAGGAAATCAAAAAATACCTAGAAACAAATGACAATGGAGACACGACGACCCAAAACCTATTGGATGCAGCAAAAGCAGTTCTAAGCGGGAAGTTTATAGTAATACAATCCTACCGTAAGAAACAGGAAACATCTCAAATAAACAACCTAACCTTGCACCTAAAGCAATTAGAGAAAGAACAAAAAAAACCCCAAAGCTAGCAGAAGGGAAGAAATCATAAAGCTCAGATCAGAAATAAATGAAAAAG
Source organism: Aethalodelphis obliquidens (assembly GCF_003676395.1). Classification (NCBI taxonomy): domain Eukaryota; kingdom Metazoa; phylum Chordata; class Mammalia; order Artiodactyla; family Delphinidae; genus Aethalodelphis; species Aethalodelphis obliquidens. The sequence goes on from NW_020837954.1 coordinate 18,353,048, forward strand.
AAATGAAGGAAACAATAGCAAAGATCAATAAACTAAAAGCTGGTTCTTTGAGAAGATAAACGAAATTGATAAACCACTAGCCAGACTCATCAAGAAAAAAAGGGAGAAGACTCAAATCAATAGAATTAGAAATGAAAAAGAAGTAACAACTGACACTGCAGAAATACAAAAGATCATGAGAGATTACTAAAAGCAACTGTATGACAATAAAATGGACAACCTGGAAGAAATGGACAAATTCTTAGAAATGCACAACCTGCCAAGACTGAATCAGGAAGAAATAGAAAATATGAACAGACCAATCACAAGCACTGAAATTGAAACTGTGATTAAAAATCTTCCAACAAACAAAAGCCCAGGACCAGATGGCTTCACAGGTGAATTCTATCAAACATCTAGAGAAGAGCTAACACCTATCCTTCTCAAACTCTTCCAAAATATAACAGAGGGAGGAACACTCCCAAACTCATTGTACAAGGTCACCATCACCCTGATACCAAAACCAGACAAACATGTCACAAAGAAAGAAAACTACAGGCCAATATCACTGATGAACATAGATGCAAAAATCCTCAACAAAATACTAGCCAACAGAATCCAACAGCACATTAAAAGGATCATACACCATGATAAACTGGGGTTTATTCCAGGAATGCATGGATTCTTCAATGTATGCAAATCAATCAACGTGACACACCATATTAGCAAATTGAAGGAGAAAAACCATATGATCATCTCAATAGATGCAGAGAAAGCTTTCAAGAAAATTCAACACCCATTTATGACAAAAACCCTCCAGAAAGCAGGCATAGAGGGAACTTACCTAAACATAATAAAGGCCATATATGACAAACCCACAGCCAACATCGTCCTCAATGGTGAAAAACTGAAAGCATTTCCACTAAGATCAGGAACAAGACAAGGTTGCCCACTCTCACCACTCTTATTCAACATAGTTTTGAAAGTTTTAGCCACAGTAATCAGAGAAGAAAAGGAAATAAAAGTAATCCAAATCGGAAAAGAAGAAGTAAAGGTGTCACTGTTTCCAGTTGACATATTACACATAGAGAATCCTAAACATGCTACCAGAAAACTACTAGAGCTAATCAATGAATTTGGTAAAGTAGCAGGATACAAAATTAATGCACAGAAATCTCTGGCATTCCTATACACTAAAGATGAAAAATCTGAAAGTGAAATCAAGAAAACACTCCCATTTACCACTGCAACAAAAAGAATAAAATATCTAGGAATAAACCTACCTAAGGAGACAAAAGACCTGTATGCAGAAAATTATAAGACCCTGATGAAAGAAATTAAAGATGATACAAATAGATGGAGAGATATACCATGTTCTTGGATTGGAAGAATCAACATTGTGAAAATGACTCTACTACCCAAAGCAATGCACAGATTCAATGCAATCCCTATCAAACTACCACTGGCATTTTTCACAGAACTAGAACAAAAAACTTCACAATTTGCATGGAAACACAAAAGACCCCGAATAGCCAAAGCAATCTTGAGAACGAAAAACAGAACTGGAGGAATCAGGCTCCCTGACTTCAGACTGTACTACAAAGCTACAGTAATCAAGACAGTATGGTTCTGGCACCAAAGCAGAAATATAGATCAATGGAACAGGATAGAAAGCCCAGAGATAAACCCATGCACATATGGTCACCGTATCTTTGATAAATGAGGCAAAAATGTACAGTGGAGAAAGGACAGCCTCTTCAATAAGTGGTGCTGGGAAAACTGGACAGGTACATGTAAAAGTATGAGATTAGAAGACTCCCTAACACCATGCACAAAAATAAGCTCAAAATGGATTAAAGACCTAAATGTAAGGCCAGAAACTATCAAACTCTTAGAGGAAAACATAGGCACAACACTCTATGACATAAATCACAGCAAGATCCTTTTTGACCCACCTCCTAGAGAAATGGGAATAAAAACAAAAATAAACAAATGGGACCTAATGAAACTTCAAAGCTTTTGCACAGCAAAGGAAACCGTAAGCAAGACCAAAAGACAACCCTCAGAAAGGGATAAAATATTTGCAAATGAAGCAATTGACAAAGGCTTAATCTCCAAAGTTGACAAGCAGCTCATGCAACTCAATAACAAAAAAACAAACAACCCAATCCAAAAACGGACAGAAGACCTAAACAGACATTTTTCCAAAGAAGATATACAGATTGCCAACAAACACATGAAAGAATGCTCAACATCATTAATCATTAGAGAAATGCAAATCAAAACTACAATGAGATATCATCTCACACCAGTCAGAATGGCCATCATCAAAAAATCTAGAAACAATAAATGCTGGAGAGGGTGTGGAGAAAAGGGAACACTCTTGCACTGCTGGTGGGAATGTGAGTTGGTACGGCCACTATGGAGAACAGTATGGAGGTTCCTTAAAAACTACAAATAGAACTACCATATGACCCAGCAATCCCACTACTGGGCATATACCCTGAGAAAACCATAATTCAAAAAGAGTCATGTACCCAAATGTTCATTGCACCTCTATTTACAATACCCTGGAGTTCGAAACAACCTAAGTTTCCATTATCAGATGAATGGATAAAGAAGATGTGGCACATATATACAATGGAATATTACTCAGCCATAAGAAGAAAAGAAATTGAGTTATTTGTAGTGAGGTGGATGGACCTAGAGTCTGTCATACATAGTGAAGTAAGTCAGAAATAGAAAGACAAATACCATATGCTAACACATATATATGAATCTAAGAAAATAAAATGTCATGAAGAACCTAGGGGTAAGACAGGAATAAAGACACAGACCTACTAGAGAATGGACTTGAGGATATGGGGAGGGGGAAGGGTAAGCTGTGACAAAGTGAGACAGTGGCATGGCCATATATACACTACCAAATGTAAAATAGATAGTGGGAAGCAGCAGCATAGCACAGGGAGATCAGCTCGGTGCTTTGTGAACACCTGGATGGGTGGGATAGGGAAGGTGGGAGGGAGGGAGACGCAAGAGGGAGGAGACATGGGAACATATGTATATGTATAACTGATTCACTTTGTTATAAAGCAGAAACTAACACACCATTGCAAAGCAATTATACTCCAATAAAGATGTAAAAAAAAAAAAAAGAAAATGCAGACAGAGAGTTAAAGATATATAAAAAAAAATTCAATGGCATTTTTCATAGCAATGTGGGAAAAATACCTAAAATTCACATGGAACCACAAAGACCCAGAATAGCCAAAAAAACCTTAAAAAGGAACAAAGCTGGGACTTCCCTGGTGGCGCAGTGGTTGAGAGTCCACCTGCCGATGCAGGGGACATGGGTTCGTGCCCCGGTCCGGGAAAATCCCACATGCCACAGAGCGACTGGGCCCGTGAGCCATGGCCGCTGAGTCTGCACGTCCGGAGCCCGTGCTCCACAACGGGAGAGGCCACAAAGGGGGGAGGCCCGGGAACCAAAAAAAAAAAAAAAAAAAAAAAAAGGAACAAAGCTGGATGCATCACTCTTCTTAATATAAAATTCTACTAAAAAGCTATAATGTTCAAAACAGTATGATACTGGCATAAAATCAGACACATGGAGCAATGGAACAGAATACAGATCCCAGAAATGGAGGTGACATGCACATGCCAATATTTAACAAGGGAACCAAGAATACTCAGTGGAGAAGGGGCAGTCACTCTAATAAATGGCATTGGTAAATCAGGACAGCCACATGCAAAGGAATGGAATTGGACTCCTATGTAATATCCCTCACAAAAATTAACTTGCAATGGATTAAAGATTCAAATGAGAGACCTGTATCTATAAAGCTCCTAGAAGAACACACAGGGGAAAGCTCCCTGACATTATTCTGGCCAACATTTTTTTTGGATATGACACCAAAAGCACAGCAACAAAAGTAAAGATAAACAAGAGGAATTCCATCAAACTCAAAAGCTTCTGAAAGCAAAAGAAACAAACAACAAAGAGGCAACCTATGGAATAGGGGAAAATATCTCTAGAACATATATCTAATAAGGGATTAATATCCAAAATATATGAAAGCCTCATAGTACTCAGAAAACCAAATAATCTAATTTAAAAATTGGCAGAGGACCTATATTGTCATTCTTCCAAAAAGATGTTTGAATAATAGATACATGAGAAGATGTTCAATATCACTAATCATCAGAAAAATGCAAATCAAAACCACGATATATTGCCTCACATCTGTTAGAATGATTATCATAAAAAAAGAAGATAACAATCGTTAGCAAGGCTATAAAGAAAAGGGAAGTCTTGTTCACTGTTGTTGAGAATATAAATTGGTTAAACCACTATAGAAAACAGTATGTTTATTCCTAAAAAAATTAAAAACAGAACTACTAAATGATCCAGCAATTTCACCTTTAGGTATATACCTGAAGGAAGTGAAATCAAAAATCTCAGTGACATTTGCACACAGTGATTGTTGCAGCATTATTCACAATAGACAAGACATGAAAACAATCATAGCGTCCACTGAATGGACGCTAATGAATGGATTAAGAAATGTGATATATATGGCAAACAATGGGATATTATTCACCCATGAGAAAGGAGAACCTGCTATTAGTGGCAAAATAGATGGACGTACCTTGAGGTCATTATGCTGAGTAAAATAAGTCAGAGAAAGACAAATACTATATGATCTCACTTATATATGGAATCTTAAAAAAAAAGAAAAAGCCAGACTCACAGAAACCAAGAGTAGGACTGGAGTGGGGGATACAATGAGATGTTGCTCAATGGATACAAGCTTTCAGTTATAAGATGAATGTGTTAGGAACCAATAGGAAAGAAGGTTGACTATAGTTAGCAAGACTGTATCATACACTTGAAAGTTGCTAAGGAAGTAGTCCTTGAATGTTTTCATGAAGAAAAAAAGATTGTAAGAGTATGATGTGATATATGTTGTTAACTAAACTTGTCACAAGCATTTTGCAATATATACTTGTATCAAATCATCATATTGTACACCTTAAACTTACACAATTTTATATGTCAATTATTTCTCAATGAAACTGGGAAAAATTGAAAATAAAAAGACAAATTATTCAGAGTATGATATTTGTAAAGAACAATATCAAATTAGTATTAAGCAGTAGAAACACCACTGGGAAATCCCCATTTGATAATTAAACATACTGGTAAATCAATCATGGTAAAGTAAAAAAATCAAAGACAACAGGAAATATTTTGAAATAAATACAAATTAAAACATAATCAAATTTGAATAAGTGTATAATGCAGAGAAAGTTCCTAAAAAACTATCAATCTTGTAAATAACAGCTATAAATTCTGGGGGCAGACTGAACCATAATTGTATTTTTTTGAGGTGGTTAAAACTATGAGAGAAAGCCCGCCGTCTTTCTGGACATAGTAAAAAGAGAAAGAAGCCTAGGACAACAAAAACCATTTGAGCTTGAGAGAGAATCACTGGGTAAGAGATAGCTGAAAAAACTAGAACCTCAGATTTTGCATATAGACTGCCAAAGTCTCTTTCCGATCATGAACCACTTATATGTGAGGAGATTAAAATCACTTTAAACTGGAATCTGAACAATTCCTCTGCATAGGTGTAACAAAATTTACAGTTTGACTCTACATTAATTGTCTATAAAATCAAACACATCACCATTTTGGAGGAATATAATAGTATACAAAGTACCAAAAACATAACCATTTACAATGACCAGGATTCAATCTAAAATGACTTGACATACTAAATATGACAAGACTCAAAAGGAAAAAAAAAGTCAACAGATGTCAACCCTGCTATTACTCTGATGATGGAATTATCAAACAAAAGCTTTACATAACATATTGTAACTATGGTCAATGAGGTAAAGAAATGCAAACATATTTATAATAAATAAAATGATAGAAAATCTAGCAAAGAAATGGCTTTCTTGCACTGAAGATTTTAGAATTGAAATTTCCAATGACTAAAATAAAAATTACCAGAATATATTTAAAAACAGAATAGAGAGACAGAAGAAAGAATTAAAGACAGATTGATACAAATTATCCAATCAAACGAAGTGGGAAACAGATTTAAAAACGAATAAAACCTAAGAATCTGTGGGATAATGTCAAAATGCAACATACATGTACTTTGAGTACCAGAGAACAAGAGTGAGAAAGAGGCAGAAAAATAAAGTTATTATGGCTAAGAGTTACCCAAAATTTGTAAAAGAAAAAAAAAATTACAGATTGAAGAGAGTCAGTGAACCCAAAACAAGATAAATACCAAGAAAATTATAAGTAGGCAAATTATAGTCAAGCTACAGAAAACCAAAGATAAAAAGAAAAATCTTTAAAGCAGCTAGAGGAATATAATATACAGAGAGAGAAACAACAATTCAAATATACATGGACTTCTCACCACAAACCATGGTAGACCAAAAAACAATGGAACATCATTAAAATGCTTAAAGAAAAAATAGAAAATTCATAATTGTTTATCCGTTAAAAATATATATTAAGGATGAAGGCAAAATTATGAGAATTTCAGGTAAAGGAAGACAAAAGCTACTCTCCTCAACTGACCAGCTCCCTAAGGAATGCTAAAGGGAGTACTTCTGACTGAAAAGAACTAATACCAACAGGAAGCAAGAGCTTAAATAAATGAAAATCTTTAGAAACATTTATTGTATATACATTTTACCTCAGTAAATGTAATTTTAAAAACTGTGGGTGTAGTTAAGAAATTGCTTAAAAAGAAGTCATAGTATGACATATAGTTTCAAAAGAAAAAATTTCTTATGAATTTAAAGTACATCTGTTAAAATTGCCAATTTAATTTCTCAAGAGAGTTTAGAGAGGAAATGAAAACAAAGGTTTTTAAATTTTTTCTGTCTACCAAGTGGATTTATATCCTTTAATATTATTGGAATTATAGCTATAATTGAATGATATTCCAGATAATGTGTTAGTCATCATACAGATGGTGTATACATTATAGGCTCAATTTTCTCCAAGTTCAATTTCCTTATAATAGCCTTATAAAGAATGTAATGACTAGAGCATGGACACAAAAAGCTATATTACATACGCTACCAAAGCATATATTTTTGTAAGAAACACTATCATAGGAGAATGCTTGCTTTTATCTGCAAAAAAACTACAAGATACAGATTATTTAGTGGTATAATAGATTTGGAAATTCACTAACCACATCCCCCATGATTTTACTCTTTGAATCTTTATGGTAACTGATTTATTAATAGTCTTCAACAGGCTTTATCTTTACAGCAATGTTAATGAATAAACTAGTCTTCAGCATTCTCAAAAGTACTGTGTCAACAAATTTCTTTATCTTCATGGTTTCCAATTAATTTTATTGTAATATGTGCCTTCTGCCTTATCTATTAAATAGCTGAAGTGGAATTCAAAGTTTTATGTGTTTCTAATTTTTCCACGTTTAGTGTACTTGACTGCAGTTTTCATTAATGGTTAAAGTATGCTATACCTATATTTAAATATCTGAAAGGCTATTAAAGAAAGAAAGATTAGATTTCTTTTGTCATAGTGGAATAACTTTCTAATTCTTAGGAATATTCAAAAACGGAATGAATTGCCTCGGAAGATGTTGATGTTACCATAATTATAAATTATTTAACACAGTCTCGAAAACACCTGGAAAGACTCTGAATATGATAGTACGTAGCAAATAAAATTTTTGAAGCTGCTGTATTACTGATTTTAAAGTCATTTTTTTACCTTAATAAACTATGGTTGTATGACATGGCATTTGATATATCATACCTTCTAAATAGCAATACCTTCTAAAAATTTTAAGGTGTTGATTTACTTTAAACTCTTATGTAACAATTCAAAGCAAAATCGATTAAAATATTTGATACTATATCAAGTTCTTTCAGTTACATTCTCATTTCGTCTTTCACACTATTGTAAATTTTTTTCTAGCATTTAATTTGTTTCCTTGTTATAGCTTTCCCTTCTCCTAAGTATCTCCTATTTTTTATTCTCTTCTTAATACCTTAAAAAGCTCCTAGAGTCAAACATTTCTATCAGTATAACTCAACTGTAAGGATCTCTTTGAGCCTAGTTACTGGCAAATAGGGTATAATTAAACTTGTAAATTTCATCCTTAAGGAATTTCACAATGGCTTTCATTTCAGTTAGCTCACCAAAGACTATCACTTAGTTCAGTGAGAAGCAGATTATGTCCCATAGTAAACAATGATTTATTAGAATATAGACAGGCCTATTCATTTTCATATTGTCTATGGCTGCTATTTTGCTACAGTGGACAAGCTGAATAGTTGTAACACAGATATATCGTACCCAAAGACTGAAATATTTACATCTGGACTTTTACAGAAAAAGTTTGCTATCTCTTTCTCAAAAGTTATCCATGGCATCTATTCCTTTAAACCAATGGGCTTTTTTTTTTTTTTTCAGTTGTGCTTTATTTTTATGAGACTAAAATGCAGTTAAGGAAGCAGTACAATTTGAGGTTAAGTATTCAGCTTCTAGAACTCTGCATCAGGGTGATATTTCAAACTCTGACACTTTCTAGAAAGAGTTTGACACGTTCAAACTCTGACATTATTTTTTTCTCTACTTGAATCATTCCTATGAGCAGAGAAACATGCTGAGATATGTCCCAGTAAAAAGAAAAACAAATGCTTTAATTCTCTGTAACTCTTCACCATATCTCATTCTTCATAGCTCTTTATATCAAAATTCCTATAATTTTTATATACTCACCAGCTTCAATTCTTTACCTCCTATTTTCTCTTAAACCCACTTCAATCAAACATATGTGTCCAATTCCATGGATACAGTTCCTTATTGTTCACAATGACTTCCATGTCAGGAAATCTAATAAATAATTTCCAGTCCTTATGGTATTCAGCCATGCAGCATTTGCTATTGTTGATTATTTCCTCCTTCTTTATGTTTTACCCCATGCTATACAACACCATACTCTCCTGTTTTCCTCCTGCCTCGTTATGTGTTTCTCCTCATTTATTTTGTTGGATTATTTTATTTCTAATTAGTAAATAATAGAATTTCCCAAGACTAACTCTTCAAGAACTTTTTTTTATTAAAAAAAACTCCTTTTAATCTAAACAAGTTTCATGGTTTACTTTAAATACTAACTGTAGACTAAGTTTTTATCAGAGGCTTTTATTATAGAGGGCAATAATTAGGTGCTGCATTAATGAAAACAAAATAACCTACATGATTGATGGGAAGCGAAGCTGTCACAAATCTATGCCATGTCTGCCATATTCATATTAAGAATCTTCATTTTGATATTAATAAGCAAATCTAACCTGTACCTTCTCTAATATTTTCTAGCTCAGTAAATAACAACACTTATTCAGTTACTCAGACCCCAAAATGCCAAAAAAAATTATCCTTGAATTGTCTCAATCTCTCATAGTCTATGTCTCTCTACACCTTAGCAAGTCTTGTCATTTCTACCTGTAAACTAGATGCCTAGTATTGTCACTTCTCTGTAATTTTTATGCTTATATTTGACCAAACCAACATCACCTCATATAATGGTCTATGAAATTTATTTTCTTTTACTAACTTAAAATTAGATGATGTTACTTCTTGTTCCAAAATTTTCCACAAATTTCTATCACTGAGAATACTGTATAAGGACCTATATGATTTGTCCCTAATGAACACTCTAAGAGTTCTATTTCCTTTGCCTGTCTTCATAGGATTTATGGCTTTCTAATAGGATATTTTACATTAATTCAGTTATTTTTCTTTTGTATACCTTCCTCTCAGAATGTAAAGTAATATTTTGTCTTATTCACTGCTATATAAGCAATACCTGGAACAGGCCCATAACAGCTTTTTGATTTAAAAATGTTGATTGAATGAATAAAAACTCTTTCCAGACAAAAAGAGATCTTACGACTTGTGGAAAGAATTCTGATCACACAGTAATTAATCTTAAACTTAACATTTGAAACATACTTTTTCAAAAACCTCAGATTTAAGAGGAGAAAAAGCTTTAACTAAACAGAAAATCTGATACTGGTAACAAAACTGCACAAATATTTTTTGTCTATTGTAAATAGAATATTATTTACTTAGCAAAATCTCTATTGACAATTTTGTAAGACAAATAATTTTGTTACAATTATATTTGCTTTATCTTAGCATTAATAACATTAATAGCACGCCTTCAGAATGATCATATTACTCATTTGCACTAACAAAAGAAGTTGAGAGGAAACCACATTCTTTATATGACATAAATCCTTTGCCCTATATATCCTATTGCTTTCAATTGTCTTTGTACATATTTATTCAAAATGAATCTTCTTGTGACATAAATTCCTTCATTAGTGTGACATGTTCTTTCTTTAATATTCCTGATTCATCATAGTTATTTTCCTTTTTAACATTTTATCTACTTATAGGAGACAAGATGTCAAAGTATGAAATCCCTATAAGCTTTATTCTGCAGAATACATCATGCATGCTATTACTGCCAAAAAAAGAGTATTTAAAATAATACTTGAATTATTAGAATCAGAAAAATAAACTTGCATTTTAAGACCTCTCAGAAGAAAAGTAGGTCACCATACTTTCATTAACTTTAAAAAAAAATTTAGTTCGACCCACTGGGCTAGAGAAAAATAAGGGCTTTTACAGATATACGATCATTCACATCCTCCAAATTCACTTTTACAGCTTGTAATAAATGAATAATTAAAATAAAGCTATACTTAGGGATGTTCAAGTATAATTATGCAATTGTATATAATTTATCTATTTCTTAGGATCCTAAAAACTATTCTACAAGTTCTAGTTCCACATTTCCAACGACTTACTAAAATATATTCTTGCACAATATGTTGTGCCCTCCAGCTCAACATGTTTAAATGAGACGCATATTGAATCCCCATGGCCAGAATCTCTGACCTTCCTCCTTTATGTAATTACTCTATGTCTCTAGTCAATCAAGCTCAAAATTATAAATCATTTTAAAACTGTCTTTCTTCACATTAATAGCTAATGCTTTATTAAGTAATGTAAATTACTTATGTTATTATTAGTTATGCTTTATTTCCTATTCCCATGGCTAATTTTCCAATCCAAGCTCTTATTTTTTTATTTCTAAACTAATGCAAGTCTCTAATTGTTTTCTTACCTCTAGCTTTCCTCCAATCTCCTCTGTACAATAGTAAAAATTTAATATTTTTAAAGGACAGGTTTTTATGTCATACTTTCTCAACTAAAAGCATATAATGAGTAAATGAATAAGGTTCAGACTTTTCAGTTTGAGATTAAACTGCCTTTGTATTTTTAATTTTTTTCTTCTAAGTTTTATTTATTACCAACTCCCTTTAACCAACAATGCTACCCAGCCCAACATACTCTCCTAAGCCCTGAAAGCTTTTCAAAAACCACCTATATTTAGTTATTTTTCAGTGATAATTAGAATATAACTCTAAAATTAACCTCAGAAAATTGTATTAATCTTATTCACTCAGATTTAACATCCTTAACATTTGGAATTTTGTTGTGTTTCATAGTATTGCACAATCATCTATCATAGTTCCTTATGCACGTTTGGAAACCAAAATTTTGTTAGATGACACAAAATGATATGATGCTAGGATTTGCTTTTGAATATTTTGAGGGGTTTTGATGTTTAAACAAAGAATAGATTTCTCTTGAGTAAAATTATGGATACTATAGATTTGTCAAAAGTATTAGATGGAAAAATTATATATTGCAACATAGTAAGGCAATATGAAATATTTTATAAAAAAACTGTGCCCATATTAGAGTGTGAAACAGAAGCTGCACTGTTAAAACTAGAATTTTTAATAAGCAAAGAATACTAAAGTTTTGAAACTTATATAGCACCACATCTCAATCATGTATTATTATATCCTGGTAAATTACTATTTCTAAACATCATTTGTGTACATGTAATTTTGGAGAAAATGTAGCACAGTATAAAATGCCATATAAATGGAAAATTAGACTTTTAAATTGCTAGAGGTAAATTTATTTCATCAATTGCTTTGGTTTCCAGCAACATATAGCTTTTTTAATAAAAGTATTAAATAGGGTTCATTTTAAAACAAACTTTTCTAATGAATTTAAGAATAATCTTGGAGCTATTTTAAATGAATATCTAAGACACAAGAAAATTATGTTTGCTTATGTATGTCACATTATTAGATGTAAATTTAATTTTACGGATATGTTCTAGAAAATGGAAACAAAGGATTTCATTACAAAATATTATATGACATATATCTCACCTGGGAATTATTATAAGTCTGAGGTTTTCAAAATAGGCAAAGATTCTTAAAATAGAAATATGGGATGGAGTCACTTGGTGATTTCTAGTGGTGGTGAAGACAATTTCATATGTTTTGATTGTAATCATTTTTTAACATCCTAAATATTTTAGTACAAAATTAGATTATCTTTTCTTACTACATATGAGAATATCCATTAGGTGATAGCAGTATGTTTCCTTCAAAAGTATATAAAACTGCCAGTGCTTTGAGAAACTGACATTTAATTTTATAAGGACAAGAGAATGTCTCTTCAGGCCACTTTAATAATAAATAAATGCAATAAATCAGGGGTCCCCAACCCCCCAGGCCATGGACCAATACTGGTCTGCAGCCTGTTAGGAACTGGGCCACACAGCAGGAGGTGAGCGGCGGGCAAGTGAGCAAAGCTTCATCTGCCACTCCCCATCGTTCCCCATCGTTTGCATTACCTCCTGAACCATCCCCCCACCCCGTCCATGATAAAACTGTCTTCTATGAAACCTGTCCCTGGTGCCAAAAAGGTTTGGGACCACTGCAGTAAATAACTGACATAGGTTTTAACTGTTATTTTAACTGTTGTTTAACAGTTTTTAACTGTTGATATCACCAATGATAGACTCCATTTTTCTTCTTTTGATTTCATCTCTGAGTCTATGATCTTACATGTCTAACTTTATTTTTGATACAATTCTGCTTTCTAATTACATTATTCTCTTCATCACCACTAGTCTGATTAACTGAAGTGGATTTCTTTTCACCACCAAATATTTAGCAAGATATGAAATATACTATGGAATATTTGCATTTTATTTAATATTTTCTATTCTAATATTTTCTGTTCTTCCCTGATTCAAAGCACATGGCAAAATTATAATTGTCTATGAGTTTCATAGACAGTTTCACAGAACCCATGTGACAGGGTTCTGGCCAGTGATATACTCTTTCTCTCAAACAGAAATTGTCAATATTTAGCCTGGGTCCATAAATGAGTTTCTGTGCTGACTGGTAAAAATAAGTAAGTGAAAAAATAAATAAATCCATTATTTTAAGCCACTGTGATTTCAGGGCTATCTTTTATTGCATAAACTAGCTAATCCAAACATATTAACCCCCAAGCAAACATATGAACCCTCAAGCAAATAATTGGCAAGAACATTCTGAAAACTACTTAGAATTCAGCTTTAATTCATTCATAAATTTATTTTAGCCATAAATGTTTATTAAATATATATTATGTTCTAGTTTATCTTGGCACAAGTAATACAATGAAGGCTAGGGTTATTGTCTTTTTACTTCATTGTTCTGTTTCCAATATCTACATGACAGGCTGTCACATCTTAAATCTTCAATAGAAATGTTTTGCAAGAATGGAAAAGAAGCATGATAATGGATGATGGATGGAACAGACATTAATGAAAATGGCCAAAGAAAAATTATAATTTCTTTTTAACAGTTATTTACTTGAGGAAGATAATTGTTTTAGCAAGCCCTGATTAGACATCTTCTAAGTATAAGCATCTTTCTTTATCTTAAGTCTCCTAACAATAACTCTACCAAGCAATGGTTATAACCCAAATCATTCAATTGAGGAAACAATAATTCAAATTTAAAATTAAAAAATGTTACTTTTGCAATTGTAATAGGGAAGAAAAAATCTGACTCCATGCTGGATCTGTTTCTTTCACTTTAACCTTTGCCTTCAGTTCTTTTGTTGCAAGTTACTGTAATCACTAAAAGGATGTTGTCTATAGCTATAAGCATACATGATGGCCTGTCTTGGGGAACCCTGCCCCGTCTGCCTGAATGTTAAACTAAAGTACCTTTGTTCAGCTCACAGGGAAACATTCTGAACCTGCCCACCAGTGAATGGCTGCAGGAAAGAAGAAATTAACACATCCCCCCGGCCTAGTCTGGTGAAACCAGAAGATATTTTGCAAGGCTTATGTACTTTTTACTTTACCTCCTCACCTCCCCCTCTCTCTGTTCTATAAAGGAAACTAGCATCCAGACCCCAATAAGATGGTTCTCTAGGACTCTCGTCTGCCATCTTCTCGGACATCTAGCTTTCCAAATAATGTTGCTATTCCTTGCCTCAACACCTCATCTCCTGATTTATTGGCCTGTCAATTGTACGGTGAGCAGAGCAAGCGTGGACTCAGTAACACAACATTATAGTACTTATATACAGCAGACGTACTGTTCCCAAACTTGTGCTATTTCTATTTCCAAGTTTGCACTCTTTCCATTTTGTTAAAATACCACTTCATTAAAAGCAACATTAAGAATTACAATGACATAACTATACTACATATTTCAGAATTGTAGTCATTTCTAAAGAAGGTCTTCAAACAAATTTGAACATCATTCATAGTCAGATAGCTTCTTTCTAAATCACACACACACACAGAAACTTTGGAGAACTTCTGACTACTGACCCACATTTCAGTGGACTTCATACTAAAATGATCTTTTAAGAATTCCAAAATGAAGGATAGCATTCTACCACAAGTTTAGATATACTTTAATTCATTGCTAGAATAAAGAATCTGAAGAACAAGACTTTCATCCAAGATTCCTATATCCAGCCAAACTATCTTTCTGAAAGAAGGAAGAAATTAAGATATTCTCAAATAAACAAAACAGAAACTTCCTTGCCAGCAGGTACACCCTACAAGAAATATTAAAAGGAGCCCGTCAGGTTAAAATGGAAGAACACTAGGTATTAACTCAAATCCACACAAAGAAAAAAAGAATATTGACTGATAAGGTAACTACATAGACTAATATAAGGGACTTTATAAACACAGTTGGCTCTCATATGTGTGGGCTATACATCCACAGATTCAACCAACTGCAGATCAACAAAATTCAAAAAGAAATGCCAGAAATTTCCAAAAATCAAAACTTGAATTTGGTCCATTCTGGCAACTATTTACTTTATATATATAACTATTTACATAGCACTTACATTGTATTTGGTATTATAAGGAATCTAGATATGATTTTTAAATTTTATAAGGTTATATGCAAACTATGCCATTTTATATAAAGGACTTGAGCATTTGCAGGTATCTGTGGGAGTGGTCCTGGAAACAGTTCCTCATGAGTACTGAGGGATGACTGTATACCCTTTTAAATTATATATCATTGGGACTTCCCTGGTGATCCTGTGGTTAAGACTCCATGCTCCCAATGCAGGGGGCGCAGGTTCCATCCCTGGTTGGGGAACTAAGATCCCACATGCTGTGTGTAATCGACATGTAATAAACTGCATCTATTTAAATAAATACATACATAATCAATTATATACCATCTTTTCATATTAAAAACTGATAATTTAAACAATTTTAAAAAGAACTGCGGGAAGTAATAATTAGAAAATTGCATTGATGGATTATAATGTATAAAGATGTAAGTTTCATGACAATGATAGCAAAAGGAAAAGGGGGGAATGGAGCTATATAAGAGAAACTTTTTTTATAATATTGAACTTAAGTTGGTATTCAAACTAAATGTTATAACATGTTAATTGTAATTCCTAGGTAACCACTACAGAAATTTAAAAAAAGAAATAATAAAAAAGGAAAAATACATATATAAAAGAGATAAGAGAATTCAAATGATACATTAGAAAACATTGATATAGCACACAATAAAACAGTATTGGAAGAATAGAGGAACAAAATGACATTAGACATATGCAAAAAATTATAAAATAACAGAGAGAAATTGTAACTTATCAGTAATTACATTAAATGCAAATGGATTAAGCACTTGAATGAAAAAGTAGAAACTGGTAGAAGGGATAAACAAACATGTTTCAAATATATATTATCTACCAAAGACAAACTTTACATCCCAAAACACAAATAGGTTGAAAAGAATGGGAAAAGATATACCATCTGAACAGTAACTAAAGGAGTTATAGTAGCTACATTAAAATCAGACAAAATAGACTTTAAGACAAAAAATGTTAGTAGGGACAAAAGGCCATTATATAATGATAAAAGGGCTAATTCATCAATAAAATATAATTATAAATATAGATGCATTTAATAACAGAAGCCAGAAATACATGGCAAAAATCTAACAGATTCAAGGGAGATATCAACAGTTCACAAGATTAGTTTGAAGATACCCATATCCCACTTTCAATAGTGATAACAACAACACAGTAGATCAATGAAGAAATAGATGAATTGAAAAAAAATTCAACCATACCTAATAAATATTTAATATCATCCCACCCAATGACAGAATATACCTTCTTCCTAAGTGCACATGGAATATTCTCTAGGATGATAGGTAAAGCCATAAAACAAATCTCAATCAATTTTTAAATGATTGAAATTAACAAAGTATATTCTCTTACATAATGGGATGAAATTAGAAACCAACAAGAGACATACATTGGGAAAACTCACAAATACAGTAAGTCTCCTATATACGAATGAGTTCTGTTCTGAGAGCAGGTTCATAAGTCCAATTTGCTAAGTCCAACAAAATTAGCCTAGGTACCCAGCTAATTGGTTACATAGTACTATACTGTAGTAGGTTTATAATACTTTTCACACAAATATTATATAAAACACAAAACATAAAATATTTTTAATCTTACAGTGTAGTACCTTGAAAAGTACAGTAGTACAGTACAAAAGCTGGCATACAGAGGCTGGCATTGAGAGAACAGGCAAGAAGAGTTACTGACTAGAGGAGAGAGAGGAGGTGGAAGATGGTAGAGCTGAAAGATCTTCAGCAACAGGAGACAGAGGGCAAGCTGCAATTTCACTCATGCCTGACGTTGATGGCACAGATTCTCATTCCTTGCTGGATTCAATTCTATCCACCCACTTGAAAAAATGATCCAGTGATGTCTGAGTATTAGCTCTTTTTTTCTCATCATAAATGACATGATAGCACTGGATTGCATTCTGAAATCCTGCAGCAACCTTTGTGTACCATTCTACGTTTGGGTCTTGTGCCTCAAAAACTAACAGTGCATCCTCAAATAAAGAAAATCCCCTTGCCGTTTCCTGCATCATGAATCTCTTCAGTCTTTCAGTTATCAATACTACTTCTTCCTCTTGTCTCTCTTCGTCCTTTCTCTGGGCCTCCAATTCCATCAGGTCTTCATTAGTAAGCTTCCCGTGTTGCATAACAAGGAGTTCAATGACATCTTCTTGCAGATCTAGCTCCAGCTTCTCGCTGAGGGTCACTAAGTTGCTGAAGACCTCTTTGGACTCCTCATCCACTTTCTCAAATCCAAGAAAATAGTGAACAAACTGCGGGCAAAGGTTCTTCCAAATCCCATTCATGGTGACGGCTCTAACCTCATGCTAAGCAAAGTCAATGTTTTTTATGGCCTTGTAGATGTTATAGTCCTTCCAAAATTGTCACAAGGTTATTCCTGATTCATTACTCACCTTTACTACCTTTATAAAAAGTGTGACATAAATAATATTTCTTGAAAGTTGCTATAACTCCCTGGTCCATAGGTTGGATGAGTGATATAGTACAGTATTCAGTGGCAGATGTACTACTTTGATGTTGGGATGAAAGTCATCCATGAATGCGGTGTGGCCAGGAGCACTGTCAAACAGCAAAAGTATGTTGAGTGGGATATCCTTCTCCAAGCAATATTTCTCTACCTCTGGGATAAAGTGGTGGAAAAACCAGCCCTGGAAAATGGCCTGTGTAACCCAGGCTTTGGGGTTACTCTTCCACACAACAGGAAGAGAGCCCCCGGCTATATTTTAAGGGCTCTTGGGTTCTCTGAATGATAAACTAAGGCATCAGTTTTATATCCCAGGAAGCACTGCCACCAAACAACAGAGTTAGATGTAGAAAACAAACATGGGGGAAAGCAGGGGCCGGGGGGGTGAACTGGGAGATTGGCATTGACATATATACACTAATACGTATAAAATAGATAATAAGAACCTGCCGTATAGAAAAAAAGTCAGAGTTAGCCTATCCTTTCCTGCTTTATAGTCTGGCATCAGCTTTTCCTCCTTACTGATGTAACTTCGATCTGGCATCCTCTTCCAGTACAGTTGAGTCTCATCCACATTAAAAACCTGCTTGGGTAAATATGTGCCTTCATCAATAATTTCTCAAAGCATTTCAGGAAATTCCCTGTCAGCTACTGTATCTGAACTTGCTGCCTCACCACTTACTTATACACTGTGAAGGTTGGCTCTAGCCTTGAACCAATGAAACCAGCCATGGCTGGCATTAAAAGATGCACCCTCTGATTCTCCACCATGTTTCTTCTTCAAGCCTTCATAAAGGCTTTTAGCTTTCTCTTGAATCAACATTAAGCTGAGCAGGACTCGACACTGAGGCTGATCTTGCATCCACACACTAAGAAGTTTCTCCATCTCCTCCATCACTTTTCCACGTTTCTTCGATATTCTTGTCAACATCATTGGCACAGCAGACTTTACATGTTCCATGATCTTGTCCTTGTTCTTTAGAATCATGCTGATGGTTGAGCGATTAACGTTATAAGAATGAGCGAGGTCTACCATCTTTTTGCCTCACTCCACTCTCTCAATTATTTTCACTTTTGTTTCTATCGTTATGGCTTGGTGCTTCTTAGCAGTACCAGCTACAACACTGCTGCTTTTACGCTTGCTTCCAGACATCCTGGACTTGAAATAAAGATACTGTACTACTGTACTCTATACAGTACTGTATAGTCAAGTACACAGAAGCGCAACCACTTGTAGAGGATGCATGCACGTGACAATGTACATCAGACACTTGAACTAACTTACTTGATTGGATATGCAAATGCACACCCGTATCATTGAAAGTTCCTAACTTGAAGGTTCGTATGTAGGGGACTTAGTGTATGTAAAAATTAAACAATACATTCAAAAGTAACAGAATAAAGAAGAAATCACAGGGCAAATTTTAAAATACTTTGAGATGAAAAAAACACATCTCCAAACAAAGGATATAGCTAAAGTAGTGCTAGAGGAAAATTTATAGTTAACATCTACATAAAATGAGGATCAAGATGTCAAATCAATATCCTAAATATTCACCTTAAAAAAACTAGAAAAATAACTTATTCCCTTGCATAACCAAAATGGTATACACATTGATTAGCAGCTCCTTTCTCTTCCCCCCAGCTCCTGGCAACCACCATTCTGTTCTTTCCTTCTATGAATTTAACTATTTTCAATATTAATATAAGTGGAATTATGTAGTATTTTTCCTTCTGTGACTGGCTTATTTCACTTGGTATAATGTCCTTAAAGTTCATTCATGTTGTCACATATTACTGGATTTCCTAGTGACCAGATTTACATTATGCCTATAGATAACAATATTTAATTACACACTTAAAAATCTGTTACAAGGAAAGACCTCATGTTAAGTGTTCTTACAATAGTAATAATAATAGACAACTAAAAAACTAAAAGGAAATCAAACCCAAAATAAACAGAAGAAAATAATATTAGAGTAGTAATAAATGAAATAGAGAATGGAAAAATAAAGACTGTAAAACAAACCATAGTATGTTCTTTAAAAAGATCATCAAAATCAACAAAAACTTAGCTAGATTAACCAAGCAAAAACAGAAGCCTCAAATTACTAAAACAAAAATGGAAGAAGGCACATCTCTCCCAACCTTATAGAAAAAAAACCCAAAATGTTTTATAAGGGAATACCATGAATAATTGTATTCCAACAAATATGATGCCATAGATAAAATGGACATATTCCTAGAAAGACAAACATTATCAAAAGTGACTCAAAAAGAATTAGAAAGTGTGGATAGACTTTTAATAATTAAAAACAGTAAATTAGAAATTAAAAACTTCCCATACACAAAAAGTGTAGGTCCAACTGATTCACTGAATTCCACTAAATGGAATCATTATAATTACTATCAACCCCCCAGCTGGCTTTTTGAAAATGTTTTTAATAACAATTGTATGTATTTAAGGAGTACAACATGATGCTTTGATATACACAGTGAAATTATTATTATAGTCAACCTAATTAACATATGCATTTCCTCACACATTGACCTTTCGTGTGTGTGTGTGTGTGTGTGTGTGTGTGTGTGTGTAGTGAAAGCACCTGAAATCTACTCTCTTAAATTTCCAATGTACATTAACTGTAGTCATAATGCCATACATTAGAACTCAAGACTTCTTCATTCTACATGACCACAACGTTGTACCCTTTGACCAACCTCTCTCCATATCTCCCATTTCTCAGGCCCTATAACCATCATTCTATTCTCACTTCTACATTTCTCCAAAGACATATAAATAGCAAACAGTTATATGAAAAGGTGCTCAAGACCATTAATCATCAGGGAAATGCAAATCAAAACTAAAATGAGATATCACCTCCCAGTGGGCTTTTTGAAGAAGTTGAAAAGCTGATCCTAAAATTCAAATGGAAGTTTAAGGAACTCAGAAGACATGAAACAATCTTGAAAAAGAGAAACAAATGTGAGTTGATGTACTCACATTTCCCAATTTCAAAACTTACTACAAAGCTGCTGTAATCAATACTAAATACAGTAATCAACTGATTGTAATACAGTAATAAATTACTATAAATAATCAACGCATTACAGTTTTGTCATAAGCATTTAGATCAATGGAATACAATTAAGAGTCCAGTGTAAATCTTTACATTTATGTTCAATTGATTTCTGACCAATATAATTCAGTGGGTAAAATTCTTTATTTTATTTACTTCCAGTTTTATTGAGCTATGGTATGACTGACAAAAATTTTATATATTTAGGTTGTACAATATATTTTTTAAGTTGTACAACATAAATTACTGTATGTATATATTGTAAAATGCATACTAGATCAAGTTAACACATCCATCAATGTGTTAATCAATATCTTTTGTTTGTTTTTCACGATGAGAACACTTAAGATCTACTCTTTTAGCAAATTTCAAGTATCCTATACAGTATTATTAACTATAATCACCATGCTGTATATATATCCTCAAAACTTTTTCATCTTATAACTGAAAGTTTGTACCCTTTGACCAACATTTCCCCATTTCTCTCACCTCCCACCATTCTTCTCTGGTTCTTTGAATTTGACTTTTTTAGATTACACATATAAGTAAGATCATATAGTATCTGTCTTTCTATGTGTGGATTATTTCACTTAGCACGATGTACTCCAGGTTTATCCATGTTGTTTCAATGGGCATACTCTTCAAAAAATGTTGTGACAACTGTATATTTACATGTAAAATGATAAAGTTGGACTCCTACCTCATACCATATACAAAAATTAACACAAATTGATATTGATTAAACGTGAATAATAACATAGAAATTCAGATGGAGAAACTCTCCTAGAAGACTCTATCTAGCAAGTGATAGAAACAGACAACAGAAAAAAGATAAAGAAGAATAATAGAGGTAAAAGTGGTGATGAGTATTAATGATACCAAGCAGGGCCCTGTGGGGCTCTTGGGCACAAAGCCTTCCTGTGTCCCCCATTTATTTGATTAGAGGAAATAGTCTTCATTCAGTCTCCATAACTTTCTCCGACTTCCAATGCGCAGATTCAAGCAGTTGTTAATTAGGGAAGGAAGGAGATGCAAGGCAAGGGAGAAACAAACAGTCAAGAGAAAAAATAGTGAAACCCTGGGGCAAGGTCCAGGTTCCCCATCAATGGATACTCACAAAGATATCTTTGAGCTGTTTTGCAGATACTAAAACCCCCTCCAGGTGGGAGAAGTTAATGATTAATGATGGTGTGCTGCCCAGAAGCACATAGACCCCAGACCAGTTGGAACCTGAAGATTGATGTTGCGGACTCCCACTTACCTCACCACCAACCAACCAATCAGAAGAATGCAAGCCTGTCACTTCCTTGATCCTTATCACTTACCCCTGACCACGAGCCCTGACTATAAGACCTCTCCCTATTCCCCAGGGAGGGGGGCACAGTTTCTGAGGCACTAGCCTGCTGTGTTTCCTCTTTGCCTGGCAAAGAAATAAAGCTACCCTTTCTCTTTCCTCCAAAACTCTGCCTCTGTGTTTCTATTTGGCAATGGTGCACAGAGAGCCAATATTTTGGCAACATTAATATTCCCAGAAGGAAGGAGGGGAATAAGTAAAAAAAAAATAGTAGGAATATTTTTGGTCTTTTTTACTTATATGTTCTGTGATTTAACACTTCCTTCACTGACCAACTGCTTCTGCTGAAATATTTATCTGCACCTCTGGTTTTGTCTTGAAACCTTAGAAGAGCACCACAAGGCATAAAGGAAAGGAATTGAGAAAGTTGCCAGGGTCAAAGTGGAATCCAAAAAGAAAAGGAGTGATTTGATCTAGAGATGTGAGGTCTCATCAGGATATCATTCCCTCCCCTGATTTCTGAATACCAACCAGAGCAGAAATGTGATCATGGGACTTGGCAGCATTTTACAAATGCAAAGCTGACAGGTCAGACTACCCAGCCCTCAAAACATCACTATTGTAGGGGTTTGTGCAGTTTTTCATTGAGCAACAACTCAGCAACTAATGGCTCCTAATTTACCATTTTGGTTGGAGGTGAAGGGATGGGGAAGTGATAAATGCCGGGCATTTTCCCTTTGCCATTCCTACTATAGTTGTTTTTACTTACTGGTCAGGAAACAATATGTAGATTCTGATCTGCATTCAAGGGTTAGAAAAATTACTGCAGGGTAAGTCCACAGACCAACTGTGACACCGATTTGAGCCATTAGTCCACCTATCAATTGACCAGTATAAGCTCCCAGCCTTAACTGTTGGCGATGATAATGTTTGGGGTTTACTACTTTGTCAGCTAAGTCACTGTATGAAATAGCTCTTTGGAGGTGTGGGTTACCTCCTTTTCCCAGCATACATTTATCCTTGTAAATGGACTCAGGAGCAGTTGGGGAAAAATTGGGTATTAGATATTTTATATTCTTGTAGATTCAGTCTCAAAAAATACCCTTAAAAAACAAACAAAAAAATCCCAGAATTTCTCTTAATCAATAGTCTCTGGAATTGGGAAGTAGTTTAGTCTGTAATCTGAGCCTGAGATTACCATTTACTTTACCTTTGAGGCAGCTAATGTCACCCTTCTGCTTCCCAGACTTTGCCTTTTTTCCTAGGTTATAAAATCTGGTAACACACTAGTTGATTTTCCATCTATTTCACTTCTATACCATGATCTCCTAGCCACTGCCCTAAAGGCCTGCAGATTAAGGCACCCTAGTTTCTCCTCTGGCTTTGTTGCCCATGAGGCATTTTTTTTCTTCATGACACTATGAAATGAACTAGTGAGGAGAAACTGGGGTCTTTGAGAAAATCTGTGTTGTCTCTCATCTGTAATTCAGTGTGACTGAGAGCTGTTGTCTTGCAACCCAGGTCTTCGACATCAATAAAAATGAGTCTAGAATAGCAGAATCTGTCTCCTATTCCTTCAGGGATCATAGTTTGGAGGTAGCTTCTCTGGCTCACAAGATAATTTCATCTGACTATGCCCAGTTCACTAAGTTTTCTGTCTCTCCTTCTCGATTCTCTGCCAAGGCAGTTCTTACATCACCTACATATTTATTGCAGCACATTATCATGCACAAACCAGTGTCCTGAACACAACACCAAGCCACAAATCACAAGAGAGGAATTTTACCTCAATAAATCCTCCCCATGCAGTCTCGAGATCTACTTCCACACGTCAATAAATCCTCCCCATGCAGTCTCGAGATCTACTTCCACATGTGTTTCCAATGCCCTCTAAACCCCCTCCACACATATCAGTGAGATGATTCTTTGCAGGTGTGTGCTACTTCTGTGGGGAGCTTAGGCTGACTCTACCCTAATTGTTGGTTTGAAGACAGAGTGCATGAAGTAGGGGTAAATCCTGGTGTTGAACGAGTACCTTTTTTGAGGGGGCTGACTCAGATTAGGACTTTCTAAGGGTCTCCAAGCCAGAGGGTTTTCTTTTAAAGCTGATAAAAGGAGCTGCTGCTACCAGCTTGGAGGCTGTAGGGAAATCTGAGCTAGAAGGTCCTTAAATTCTTTATATTAATGACTTTGTCCTAGGACTCAGGTCTCATTGTTTCCCTGTAGAGGCCCTGACTTCCATTTAAGAGACTTGTTTAAGCTATGTATTCATCTTTTGTAGTTCTTAAAATTAAATCCTCGGTCTGGGGATTTCCCTAGTAGTCCAGCGGCTAAGTCTCTGCTCTCCCAAAGGAGGGGACTCGGGTTTGATCCCTGGTCAGAGAACTAGATCCTGTGTGCTGCAATGAAGATCTTGCATATGGTAATGAAGAACCTTGAGCTGCAACTAAGACCTGGCGCAGCCAAATAAATAAATAAATACGTAAATAATAAATCCTGGATCTGATTTTCAACACGTTTTGCCCTAAGTCTACAAGAGCTAAAGTTTCTTTTAATAATGCCTTGGGGCATTAGCTGTTAGTTGTGTGCCTTGATTTGCTGGTTGGCTATTCTGTATTTACGCAATTTTGGAAGGTACCTAAAACCTTTAACTGACTCCTCTGACTCTACAGTTCTTATAATTTTGATTGCCTTCATACATTACAAATGATACTGCTGCCTCAAAACACCAACAATTCACCTTCTGAACACACCACAGTCAGGTGCTGCTCTCAACAAAATTTTATTTTATATTTTTTACCTCCCCACTTACCACCAGCGATAGTTATCTTCACCATCTGACAACTTGGTTAATTACCACATTCAGAATCCCGTCCTGAAATTATACTTTCTCTAGGGCCACTACAAGCAAGAGCTGTAATCTGGGTTTGCCCCCTGAAGCAGAGCTGGAGTCTAGGGCTTGCATGCAGGCAGACTACTTGGGGAAGTGACCCCAAAAAGCAGGAGTGAGAGACTGTGAAGAGTGAAACAGGGGAGGAGAACTGTTGGGCTGCACCCCACAGGCCTATAAGGCCTGTGCTTGCCCAGCTTCAAGACCGAAGAAACAGCCCAGAGTCAGCAACAGAGACATCAACGGTTTAATGAATGAGGGAACTTACACGTCTGAAGCAAGGCCTGGAGTGACACCCCACCGTGTGTGGCTGCTGGCCGGCAGGACGAGGGGCTAGTCTTTGCTCCCGGTGGAAGCTGGGTAGGAGAGAAGATTACCAGTTATAGGGGAATTGACGCCAGCTGGGTTCATTAGTTACCAGGGAAACCAGTAGAGGGGCACGCCCCTCACCACCCCTTTGATGAGAACAATTACCAGCTGGGGCCTGGGGCAAGTATGTAGGAAGATCAGTCATGTAAATGGGGTGTAGGTGAATCAGGCACTGGTCGGGCAGGGGGTGTACAGAGAGCAAGAACACTGCCGTCTTGAGCGGCCTGACTGTACAAAAACATAATCCAACTATGGTTTATTGAGCTAAATACTACACTGGGGAACTGGAGCTTGATCCCACTGGGGACTTTAAAGGGCCATGTAGAACGTACCTGAGAATTGACTGCCTGAGTATACATATGTCAATCAGAGTTTCATCTTATTGCATTTAACTCCCTTACACGTCTGGATTTGCACATGAATCAGAATTGCTGAGCTGGTTCCCACGGTCATCCCAGTGGAGGCAGTGATGGCCCAGAACAGAATGAGAGAGTTATGCAACTGCTTGCCAAAGCAGCTGGAATAAGTTAAAAGTGGGCCAAATGGAATACCAAAATATTTTACATACTGAATTGTTGCAATTCCACCTCCATGTATTTAACATAAATTAATCTTCTGTACATATTCACAACGATTCACCTAGAAGGAAATTTTAATTACAGCACTGTTTTTACAGATCATATAACCAACTTGCATCAAAAGTCTCATAAATGGGAGAATGGCCTAAAAATTCAGTACAGGCTTACAGTAGAATACTGTACAGAGAGAAAATGAACAAACTATTTTTACATGTAGAATATGACATCAAGTACATAAAATGGAAAAACATGGCAAAAATATCATTGGTTACTAATAGAAAGCATATATAGGTGGTAAAATTACAAAAACCTAGAAGGGAAGGAAAGATGCCAACTTCAGGGAGTGTTTACTGCTAGGGAAGAAGAGAAGCAAAGGGGTTGAGGGGGTGCTGCAGAGTGAGCTGCAACTGTCTCTGCAAAATTGTATTTATTTTTTTAGTATGTTAATCAACTGTTTAACTTTTAAAAGTGTGCATGATGTGTGCTTGAGATTTTATTGTATTTATTTCTACTTTGGACTAAGGTTGGACTATTTTTTAATTAAAATGGGTTTCAAAAAGAGTTATTAGAAGGTAGAAATTTAGACAGTGTGTAGAGGCTATTCTGGTGAATTCTCTATGGGGACAAGGTTATGGATTCAAATAAAGACTTTTTGTTGTTTTTTTTTAAATAAGGCAATGTGAGCATTTTTAAATTGAGTATGTCTACATATCTATTTCATTTTAAAACAATACAATTTCTGAGCTGCAAAGAAAACAACCTACATGTAAATGATAAAATATTAATAATATAAAAATTTCTGTGAGGAAGAAAATAATTAATATAATTTTAAAAGATCCAAATACATTTAGAGGAGACTTAAAAATAGGAAATAAACCTCAGTGATAAATGTATAAAATATATTCAACTCAGTAGAAATCAGATAAACTAAAAATATAATTTAAAAGTATTATATTGTATTATGTAAATATAAAAAGGAAAAATAGCTGTTATCTCTTAAGCTGGCTATATTTAAAAATAAAAATACTTACAATTATTTGTAAATTGAAATATATGTATTTGTATATATATGTCCCCCAAATCTGTATATATGTGTATGTGTGTGTATCCTCTTATATAGTACCAGAACAAAAATTTTAAAGGAAATTACGTAAAGCACAAAGAAGCTATTCACATATTAACACAGTAATTTCATCTTAGAATCTCCCGAGAGAAATTCGCAAAAATGTGTAGAGCAAAGGTTTGCTTTTCCTTTTGTCCTTTGTTTAGTTTTTTTTAATAAGCATGAATGTTCATTCTGGTATTTCTTATATCTCATATTTTAAAAAATGAACGGTTGATATAATAAAGTGTGGTGCATAATATGATGGAAATCAGATTTACTAAAAATGCTTTTGATTCAGAATATTTAATAGTATTGGAAATGTTCATGACATAATTTGCAATTTATGTGAAGCATCCAATTAATGTAAAATTTGTGTGTGCTTGTATATATACAGATAACTTTGTGAGTATACTTTACATTTTTATTTTTAGCAACTCTCTTCATTCCACCTCTGGATCATCATATCACATGTCATATGTTTTTATTTTCTTTTTAAGCTTTTCTCTAATTTACAAATCTTCTGCAGTAAGTACATATAACTCTTTGTATTCTGATTTTAAAACATATTTTGTAAAAATATCAGAAATGTAGAGCTATGTTAAATTGCATTATGTTCTTTTAAGTAATACATAACAGGTCATTTTCCTTTGCATACTTTTGCTTTAATTCATGCTCATTCCTTCAAATTAGTATATTGTTAGTTGTTATTGTGGAACCTCCTCATGTGCTAGAATTTATAACTTTAATTCCTTCAATAATCTACGAACAAACACATACTGTACTATCTCTTTAAGGCCTGGCCATTTGTCCCTAAGACATAGACCATATTTAAAGGGCACATTATGCTTTACTGATAATAAAGCTTCAAATATAATCTATTGTGAACCCTAATTGGTTAATCAAGATTCTGTCAATAAAATAAAAGTCATTCTAAATATTTTAAGCAACAGGAGAGTTAAAGCAGAAAACTAAAGTCTTCCACAGCAGGGAACACCTGTGAAACAGTCATTCAGTCAGCAAGTGCAGGATTTTCAAGGAGGCCTTGGATGATTTCACCTGCTTGGAGTATCCAAGCTATTAACATGAGCTTGTCCAGAAGATTCTAAAAACCCTAATCTATAACCTTTCTGCAACTGCTATCACGTTAGTTCCCCCTTTTCCATTTCCTAAATCACTTGTGAATGCCTGTCATTAGCAGAATCTAACCTAGAAACTAGCTCACAAGGAATTCTGAGTAAAGGAGTTCCCAGGCTTCTTCCCTCAGGGGTAGAAGGAGACAGCTGATGCTGAGTTAATAATCAACAATCAGGTACATGTAAAATTTGTAAAAGCTGAACTGAATTGGTTTCCCAACCATCCGAGTGGAAAGAGCAATATAACAACAATTCATTTTATTTTGGCTTCTTAGAATTCAAATTTAATAGAAATTTCCTAATTTAAGGTTAACTTGGGAGCAAGAACTTATAATGCATACAAGAAATAACATTACGTGAGGGATATGCATGTGGGTAGACTGGGCAATAGATAGAAAGAAACATCAAGGATGGAAAATATTGGTCTCAGTATATGAAATGGACCTGTCTAATGTTCATTTCATCCGAGTGATCAGTCTGTCCACACAATATGGAATATTTTTCTCTAAGTAGCCAAATCTTGTTATCTTGGTTTCTATTTTACTGAAGCCCCAATACTTACACTACTTTTAATGAGACTTTAAAAATATACTAATTAGTTAATTAAAATGCATGTTGATAAATGAAAGATAAGCAACGTGCAGTTTATGATGTTTCATCTTGAAGTTTATCCATGAAGGTAAATACATATTCTCTCACTATTTTTATAAAATATTCATTTGAGATGTACTTTGAAAAATAATGAGCATTATACTAACAATAATTCCTAGGAATTTCAAGTTTATACTATTTATATTCTATGTATAATATCTGATTTTCAGTATTTCGATTATAAAAAGCACAATATAATCAATGCAGCAACAGTATTTTTTCAAATACTGAATTTACAAACATTGTATTTATTTAGCTGCCTTGCAAGGAATTTCAGGTCATACGTATTATTAGGCTTTTAAAAGTGATCAATGATTATGAAAAACACAGGACTACTTACTAAAATAAAATGATACAGAATTTACTGACTGCCCACATGGTTCAGTTGCTTTGACTTATTATAGATATTTTATTAAAAATAAGATATTTCTATCCATCAGGAAATTGATATATTCTTAATCTTCTAAATAAAATAATATAATTTCTAATTAATTAAAAAAATAATACAACTGTGGATGTAACATTATTCCAGTCTTAATCCACACTGGAGGTTACTGTCTCAATATTTTATATGTAGTTTCCACAGTTAGTCTAAATTTTTCAATAAGTGGCTTATTACACAGGATCATTCCCCTAATTTTATATAGCACACAATTTAGCATTTATTCTATTATTCATTAATATTTTTCATTTAAGCAATCTATTAGATGTCTAATAAAATATATATAGCCAAAGGCTGTCATTATTTTTAAGATATAAGCAAATTTTCAAAAACAGAATTATAGTCAATATGTTAATCAAATAAATAATTCTCATAGGAGATGATAATCATCATTACCAACACAACCTACTAGAAAATATCATTAATTAAAGCCAAGGAAGGAATTTCACTGTTAATTAATATTTAATTAATTGTACTATAGCTATTAATTATTAATTAATATACATTCCTTTTGGGCTACATTCCTTCTCATCATATACATTTGGCCATCGCATATGTATTTGCTATAGGAAATTGGAAAATACCTACTGTTGAATATATGTATGAAAAGAATATGTGTAATTCTTGACATAATATTTCTCTCTCAAAGAGGAGTATTTTCTCTTCAGACTGGATTTCTCTTAAACTGCTAAAGCAATTTATTTGGTCCGTTACGTTTTTTTTCCCTGTTTTCTGGGGTTTTTTTATGGAAAGAGATATATAGTTATTCTGCTTTAAGATTCATATAGAATTCTGACAGAAATTGTATGTCTCTGAGAAATCTAATTAAAATCCACTAAAAAGAAAAAAACATAAGTTTAGTTTTAACGTGATAATACTCTGTTAGCTATTCCATTTTAGGGAATAACTGGTATATAATCTATGTAGGTAACTTTATCATGTTATAGAATGTTTTATTCCTTGGGTGTTGTGGCTACTTTAAGCTCAGCTAAAATAGTGATTGTCTCATCAACACGGCTGTTTTCATTGAGGAACCTGGCTCACAATGTGCTCTACTTGATTTAGCACACTATGAATTGCTGTGCTCACCTGCTCTGTTATTACTTATCTGCAAAGCACCTAATATTTGTCCTTAGCAGAATTTTGCACTAAATATTTATTCTATTAATTACTCATAATTAACAATATAATATTGCTCTGATTTAATTCATTAAACACTTGATAAAAGCAGATGCTGTTTCTGTATTGGTGATGACTTGATAGTCAATGCCAGACACTATTTTAGCTAACTCTTAATTGACTGATTTTTGGCCAGCATAATTAGAGAATCATACATTTTAGAATACACCACTCCCCCAAATTCTCTATAGCCTACCACATAACCACGCTCAACCCACTTGAGCCCAAGCATTAGGTGGGATTCCACTGTGAGAAGAGTCCAATTACTTAGATGTGGGCTTTATCTTTTTTATTAAGGGAATCAGTAGATAGATTTACCTTCCTTTCTAATTCTTGTGTGTGCATTATACCAAAAGAAACCTTGAAGTTATTGGAATGAGGATAATTTCTTAATATCTCATTGTTATATTATTCCTTTCTTATTTATATTCTCTATTACATTTACTACACACATGAATAAAACACATCTGATTAGATAAACTTGTCTAGAAGCCCATTTAACTAGTATTATATTACACTCTTCTTATAATTAAGAATAAAGACACTTACTGTAGTTGAGCTAAGTATTAGCTGAAATAATAATCTCTGAAATCTGTGTCAATATGAAGCAGATTTTTTTTAGAGCATGCATGAGTTTAGTTAATGGTGGTCATATAAATCAGAAGATACTGTTTCATCTAGTTATTCATGGATGAAGAAAATGGAGGCTCTTCAATTTTTGACAAGTGACTTCCAGGGTCACTTTGGAGATGTCCACACTCTGCCTACAGATGCAAGAAGAAATACACTGAATTCCTTCAGCCAGAATTCAATGTCATAAGCTTTCCTAGATGTAGAGGAGATAGGGAATTCTGAGTGGTGTGACCTGAGCAAATCATTTGACTTCTGTATGTCTCAGTCTACAACCTGAATTCATATATTCCTACCAAATAAGATTGTTTGGATTATCAAATTCAATGAGGCAATTCACTCATTCTGGCTTCTGCTCTCTTCAAGGCTTTAACTCTGTTTCCTTCCTACCCTTGGGGAACATAACAGTTTCCCACAGTTGTTTTGCCTGACATTTAACGACCATGTATTTTCCCTTTTATCCTGCTAACACCATTAGGAATATTTCCTTCATCACAGTTTCTGAAGTTAAAGCCTTTAAATTATGCTGTCAGTATCCCTCCAAATGATTAACAGACAATTCTTTAGCTTTTAAATGCTCCACTTGAGATAAATATATGTCTTGGGAAATATAAACTAATAAACCAATTTTGATTGGATATATTTTATGAAAAATCAATGATTTATTTCATAAGTACATTGATAATATATACATCATAATTCCACTGAATACTACCTGATTTTTCTACCTAATATTCTCTTTTATTAAAGATGTATTTTTCCCTTAAGATGTTTGACTTTTTATATGTAACTACCAAAAAATGAAAGTGAGCACATTGTGGGTTTATGATTAGAAATCCAGTATTTTTATCATAAAATATGGATGGAAAATTCAAACGAAAATACATCTTATGAATTTGTGTCTATAACAAGTAATATCAATATGCATTTTGTGAGAAAACTAATGCTTTAAGCAGTTATTCAAATAAAATATAACATCAAGGAGCTGCAACATATACTTACAAAGATATTGAGAGTTATAAAAGATTTTCATTGTACATATAAAAGCAGGAAGTACAAATTTTCCAACTGATACTAATTTTGAAGATCTTTATGTATATTTTAGAGTTTTTTTTAAAGGTTTGGCATTTTATAGTCATGTATTATATAATAAAGTGTTAATGTTTGCTTTATCAATGTGATGTCAAAAAACTATAATTATTGCCAGCTCAATTCATGAATGACTAATTACAAAAATAAATAATTAACAGTAAACCAGAACTAACAAGTTGTGATACAACACAACTGATAATCTTCTAGTTTGTCAAATAAATGAATGGGTTATGAGATAGAGACAATGATAATAAATGTCAATCTGTAGTGTCATTTATCTATGAGTAAAGATATTCATCTTTTGACATTATAAAATGCATAGTGATTTTTGCATATAACTGTAATTCATTTCCTGTTTGTCCTATTGCAGCATCACATTTGTAACACTGCAGTTAAGACCCTGTTAACATTTCCCTTATAAAATCCATATTTTCAACTATTTATAATTATGTGATTAAATTTCTTTTCAGAATGAAACTTGGATTACAAAATCTCTTTCTAGGAGATATTTTAAATAAAATTTTAAAAGCCGAGTTTTACAGGAAGGATATATCTCATTATGAGAAGTGTGTACTGACAAGTGATGATGGGCTATTGGTGGTTCTTAATTACTTCACGTGTTTCTGCTCCTTAATATTTCTGTTAGATGAGTAAAATAATAGATGGTGTTAAGTAATTCATTTTTCATTAAAGACAAAGAGGTATTATATTAGTTCTATAAATACATATATAAAGTAAGGCTGGGACTTCCCTGGTGGCGCAGTGGTTAAGAACCCGCCTGCCAATGCAGGGGACACGGGTTCAAGCCCTGGTCTGGGAAGATCTCACATGCTGCGGAGCAACTAAGCCCGTGCACCACAACTACTGAGCCTGCGCTCGACAGCCCATAAGCCACAACTACTGAAGCCCGTGCACCTAGAGCCCGTGCTCCACAACAAAAGAAGCCACCGTAATGAGACGCCCACACACCGCACCGAAGAGGATCCCCTGCTCACCGCAATAAGAGAAAGCCCACGTGTAGCAATGAAGAGCCAACACAGCCAAAAATTAAATAAATTTAATTAATTAATGTGTCATATTCATGAATCACATGACCCACTTAAAAATTTTTTTTAATTTTATTTTTATATAGCAGGTTTTTTTAATTTTTTTTTTTTATACAGCAGGTTCTTATTAGTTATCTATTTTATACATATTAGGGTATATCAATCCCAATCTCCCAATTCATCCCACCACCACCAGCCCCCAACCCCTCTTTCCCCCCTTGGTGTCCATACATTTGTTCTCTACATCTGTGTCTCTATTTCTGCCTTGCAAACTGTTCACATGACCTACTTATAATGGCATACTTCATGCTCTCTTCTAATCCCATTAGTTTAGAGTGAATTTTCTAAATGTCTGCTCTCAAATCTGTTTGTTAGTTTTACTTGAGTTATTTACTTGATAGTTATTTCATTAAATATTATAAACTATGTCATGAAATATTACATAAATTAGGATTTGGAAAAGAAATAGGGTGTTTCTATAAAATCACTGTTGAGGGACTTCCTTGGTGGTGCAGTGGTTAAGACTCCATGCTCCCAATGCAGGGGGCCCAGGTTCAATCCCTGCTCAGGGAACTAGATCCCACATGCATGCCGCAACTAAGGAGACCACATGCCGCAACTAAGGAGACTGCCTCCCACAACTAAGGACCCTGCTTGCTGCAACTAAGAGACCCAGTGCAACCAAATAATTAATTAAATAAATAAATAAATTTAAAAGAGAGACCCCTAGTTCTCTTAAAAGCACAGTTGAAATATTTAGAAAATACTTGAAAAAGCCTTTCAAACTAGCAATGTATGCCAGGTATTTAATGGATGGACAAATTAACTAAAAATGTAAGAATTCTATACACAGATTATTTCATAAGTGTCTAATTTCTTGATCATTTCTAAAGAAAAAAGATGAAAATAGCAGAGGATACATTGTACATGTGTTTTCTGCAAAAATTTTGCCAGAGCTTTATTACTATTATTCATGTTAAAAGGAATTATTTGCCTATAAAAAGCTTGGTGGAAAATGTGCATTTATACATTTTTTAGTTAAAATATTATATTTAAGTTAAATATACATCTTTAAATCTGTTTATTAGCTTACCAACTTCAATGTCATCAGAATCCAAGATATTTATAAATTGCAAAGAAATCCAGTTTGGTAGAGTTGTTTCCATTATTTATTGTGTTCATCATACAAGAAACTTTTGTGATTCTGTTTTAGAGATATTATTATAAACTTGTTTATTGTAATTGTACCTATAATACTTATCTTCCTATCTGTCTTTATCCTATAAAAATGCAAGGGTTTTCATGTAATTTTTTGTTTGAATAAGATTTTGTATCACTCTTCTTAAGCTACATTACTGGAGAATGGATTTTTCAGCAACGTGAATTAGGCGTTCATTTATACAAATCCTCCATACCCCGTACTATCTTCATAAGTCAACCAAATAGAGTACTCAATACTAGGCCCTCAAAGAAGATAGGCTAGTGTGTAGGGGATATTATAGCCTAATGAGTAAATAAATATGCAAATGGAAACAAACGATCAAACAAGAGTATAGGAAAAAGGCATGACAATGTTAATACACTCCCTATTCTCCTAGTCGAGGTCCCAGTGGAAGAAACTCTAAAGGCCTGTATATCATGCAAGTCTGGATGGAACGGCTACGTTATTTCTTTAGGACAAGAAACTTGACTACTTAAAAGCATTGATTTTTCAGGTAGTTTGCTTACTTTTCTTGCTGCAAATCAATGGTCTTAAAATGTTATGTGAACAAGCTAGATATATACTACAGAGATTCTACTGTTTGAAGTCATGCCACAAATTCTTGTTCTTGTTCATTAACACTGGCCTCCTCATACATCTGTCTAGACTAGTCTTCTACAACTTTCAGAAGAGAGCTCTACAAGTGCAGAGGTCTCTTTAGTATTTGCTCAAATATATTAACTTGATTAAGCTATGGAGTTTACTTATATTTAGAAAATAAAACACTCTCAGTGTAATTGCACATACTAGTGAAAAGTTTTCTTTGATTCATTCTGTATTTTAAATATAGACATGGTTATTTATTATTTAGTGTTGTTTCACTTGAAGAACCATTCCTCTTCTTAGGCACATGATCATATTTTCTCTGACCCTCTAATGACTTGTATATTATTGACTCTACCTCTTCTGTCTTCAACCTCACCTTGGCATTTTATCCTTCACATTTAGAATTTAAATGAAGCAAGTTTTTATTAAATTAAAAAAAATCAAGCATGCCTACATGTTTCTCACATTCTGTATCCATTTCTTTATCTGACACTCACTTCTCAATTTACCTTGCCCGTATTTCCATCGATACACTGAAAGAGCTATCATTAAGGTCAGAAATTAGGTCTATTGCTTGAAATTTAAAGATATATTTTATTTCTCATATAACTTGACTTTATATTTTTATTCTACACATTTGATAATTCTTCCAGTTGAATCATTCTCAGCTGTAATTTCCTGAGCTTTTCCCACAACTATAGACACTTTTTCTCAAACATACAGCTCTACTTTTAATCTCGGAAGTTCTAAAAATGTAGGCCTAGTTTCACTTCTGTGGATATTCTTGTCTTTAAGAAAGTCACACCTTTGTCACTGGCTACCCTTCCCAACAACTGCTATCAATACTTAGGACCCCCAAGCGCTTAGGAACTCCTTTGTCACAGGTCTTACCTCTGACTCACATGCGACAGCACCTTGAACATCTCAAAACCATCCACAGACATCATGTCCAATGCTGAAACTTTTATCTCCTCTGCAAGATTAATTCTTCTTCCCCAACTCAGTGAGTATCACCAACCATATCTAGTTGCATAAATAAGAACCTAGGAGTCAATTCTACATTTCTCCCCGCTCCACCACTCTGACCTTCCCCAAATCAATCTGTCACTAAGTCTGGCATACCATACCTCCTAGATAGCACTCAAGTAATTCTTCTTTCTGTTTTCACTGGCAAGACACTGGCCCAAGATGCTTTAAGAGAGACAAAATTTCACGCTATCTAAATTTACATTTGGTAAGTTACACAAAATCTTAGCTTCATTTTCCTCACCTATAAAAATGAAAGTAATGATGAGGGTGATTTGAGGACTAGATAGACGCATATTTAATAAATGCATAACAATGTCAGTAAAGTTTTGCTAAACTTAGCTATTATATAGTCTTTTCTGTGAATAGCAGGAGACAATAGCTATAAATATATGCTGAATATTCCAGATCAGTTCTCCACACAGGAGCAAGGACAGTCCTTTTGAAATGCCAATTTCACCATGCCATCCCTTGACCAAAACTTTATCAATTCTCTTCTGTTTTTCTTAGAAGGAAGCACAAAACAATTAACACTGCCTCTGAGGCCCTTAGTGATGTAATTTCAGGATTCTCTCCAAGTTCATTTCCAGACTCTGTTTAGTTACTCTTGCTTCTTCCTGACTTAGGACCTTTCCTGATTTCACAGCCTAGGGTGGGCTCCCTATATATACATGGTTTGTCAATTATGAATATTTCCCCTTCAGAACTTTGTCAGGGTTTAGAATTACATGTATATCTTCTAATTTTACTTATGTTTATTTGCATCCCTAGTCTACTAAGTTTCATGAGGGAAAGACTATGCCTTATAACTCATTCTTATAAAGCATAACATGTCCAAGGTCTAACATGTTATCTGGCTTAAAATGTTATCTGGCTCAAAAATGTTCAATTAACCTTTTTTGAATAGATTTATGCATTAAGAGATGGGTGAATGAACTTTAAACACACTGTAATTTTACTTCTTTTTCAGGGGGAGATCATCATGTGCATAATTCCACAGACTATTCCTCTACACAAGATGTTGTTTTGATATTCTTTTTCTTGCCCTCTAGTTTAGATAACTAGCAAGAAAAACAGAAAAGAAAACTCAAACATACATTTAAGGGAAGATAATGCATTTGTGATGGCAAAATGCTAGTAGAGCACATAGAATCAGTAGAGAAATTTTGACAATAAAAATACCGGAAGATACAAGACTTATTTTTCATATAGTTTTCATTCGCAAATATAGATAGTAGAGTGATTATTTTTCGAGCAGTATCTACTGAGTGCATATTATGTCCCAGACATTCATGCTGTGACTTAGGGCTAAAATAATGATACAAAATATTATGATGGTTAAGATCAAAGTCTCTGGTACCAGCTTTTCTGTGTAAGAATCCTGTCTTAATCACTGCCCCGGGCAAATTCTCTAACCTCTATTTGTTTCCCTCTCTTTAATGATGAATAAAAGATAATAATATCACCTAACTTCCAGGGTCATTGTGAGGATTAAATGAATGTAAAGAATTTAAGACTATAATTTGTGTAAAGAACTGTGCTTGGCATAAAGGAAGTTTTATATATTATAAAACATATCACTACCATTATTTTATAGCCTTAGTGCTTAGCTTACAATTAAATGGGAGAAAAACAAGTTAATAGATATCAGCAATATACAATGATTAATGATATCACAGGGAAGTACAATGTTTTATGGAGTCATAAAGTGGGATGCGCTACCTGAATTTGTGGGTGCAGAGAAAGCTTGATGCATAGTGTGGCATCAAACAGGACCTGAAGGGTGAGACCAAGTTAGTCTGCAATGAATGTGAACAGCCTTCTGAATGGTAGCATACACAGAATTAGCGTACACAGTTTTCTTGACTTGTTAGTGTGGTGAAAGCCTAAAGCCCATCTTGTCAAACCATGTGGAGACAAGACGTTTACGCAAAAAGGGAAAGATATCTCAGTCTGCTGAAACCTGTGACTTACAATGGGAGCAATTCTTCACCCTTCCCTTAAACATCTGTTTACTTACAAGTATGTTTTGTCTCCAAGAGAAAGACTCTGGCTTAGGCAAACAGTCACTTGAACAACTCAAAGTATTTAAAAATATAAATTCTGTCTTTTTTTTTTTTTTTTTGCGGTACACGGGCCTCTCACTGTTGTGGCCTCTCCCGTTGCAGAGCACAGGCTCCGGACGCACAGGCTCAGCGGCCATGGCTCACGGGCCCAGCCGCTCCGCGGCATATGGGATTTTCCCGGACCGGGGCACGAACCTGTGTCCCCTGCATCGGCAGGCGGACTCAACCACTGCGCCACCAGGGAAGCCCAAATTCTGTCTTTTGATAGGAATCATGATATCCTTTTTCTCCTTTTCTCTCTCCCACTTCCTTCCTATCTTCATTTTTTCTCTGCTTCCTTTCTTTCCTTTTTTCTTTCTAAGTTTTAAAATTTTTTTCTTCTTTATCATGCCTATGCTACTTTACTTCATTAAGTAAGTTTTATTTTTTTGGGTTTTGTTTTCCCCTAGCACTGTAGGAATTCTAGATTGTTGAACCCAGTCTCGGTCTTCTGGTTGAAGTAATTTTTTATTCCTCATTAAAGCATACAGACACATATACACATAAGATGTTAGCTATGAAACATAAATGAGCCAGAATATAAAAGTGATTTGAAGTATAAGGAAAGGAGATGAAGGAATAGAGGTCAATCCAGCCCTGCTTTAATACCAGTTCTTCAGAGTGTTAATACTAGGGTTTTACAATTTAAGAGAATCCACTCATGAATGGTGGCATGGGTTTATTCAGAAGGTATTATTACATAAATATGTTAAACAGAAATTTATATGTGCAGCTTATCTTGAAAATATATATATATCTGAACTGCCTTAGTATTACTTGTGCAGTTCCATCAGAACAAGGAATTGGGGGGAATACTTTGTTGCTTTTTTTTTTAACGGGTAAATAAATTGTTTTAACTTTAATAGATTAGATTATAGCAAGAAAAATGACTGAACTACTTCATGCAATATTACTGATCTCACAAATACAACGTTGTGATTGAAGCCATACCTAAGAGTATAGTTTGTATAACTGCATCTATGTAAACTTTAAAAAGAGGTGAAAGCAAATCTATGATGTTCAAAGTTAGGAAAATACAAGGGCAATAGTAGGGTTTTCCTCCAAATTTATATGGTATCAAACAAAATAAACATTGTTGAGCAGTAATACAATGTAATATTTTTTCTTAAGTACACTCTCTGTCTTATTCCCTCAGGATCTTTGCTTTCAGGTCCACTTTACTTAAAAATAATGTTAAGAACAAGGAATCTAACCAAAGTTAATATCCATAGCAATATATAGGAAAAGGGCATGTAAAGAAACTGGAACTTTTTTGTTGCTTTATCTAACAGATTGTTTTTGCTTTAATTTGATAATATATATAGTTTTTAATTGTAGATTTTGTTTGTTTTGGATCCTGGAGTACATTAAAGAAAATGTGTCAGTAACAATTTTATGAAGGCCATAGCTGTCCAAATCAAAATTCAACTTGATGTTTTAAGCCACATTCATATCTAAAATTATAAATCTCACAAATTGCTTACACAGAAATAGGTAAATGAAAGTGAAAAGTGTCAATGAGCTGGTCTGCTGAAGTGATTAATCTATTTGCCATATATACATATAAGTCTACTGTTCAACCAAATATTGCATGTTCATTATTATTTGATTAAATGTTCCTACAGGCCCTTAAATATTAATACAATTCTTGTATCCTGATTTGAAATAATCATCAAGATCTGTCAACTATTTTCTTTTGTAGTACTGGGTTTGGAGTGAATCCAGAAGTCCTTTGTCATGTGTGTTGCTTAGAGATGTTTTATTCCTAGTGAGTGGAATGTGAGCTGACAAACTTGCTATTACACTTTGCCAGTATTGAAAGTGTTGCAAAGGGATTATGAGATTTATCCAGGGCCAGAGTGCTAATCATTGACTAGTTGGCTGAAAATTATGCTGTAGATGCCTGATTCTTAACCCAATTGGCTGTGTAAC
Organism: Aethalodelphis obliquidens; assembly: GCF_003676395.1. NCBI lineage: Eukaryota > Metazoa > Chordata > Mammalia > Artiodactyla > Delphinidae > Aethalodelphis > Aethalodelphis obliquidens. Next base: position 18,393,231 of record NW_020837954.1, read on the forward strand.
ATCCCTTGAGAATATTGGTGCTAAAAGATTCAGGCTGTTTCAATTTACTCTTTTAATTAAAACATAGAACTAGAGAAGAAACAAATAAAAGAGATGAGAGCAGTGCTTAAAATATCCTCTAGCTCGCCCTCAGTATTCTTTGTCACAATTCTGCTGTAAGGCTCCACCAACACATCTCTGAAAAACTGCCACTTTTTCTTTTTCATTATGCAACATGCCACATTTATGGGCTCAAAATGATACTTTACATTCCATTTCCTCAACATAGCATCATTAGAAGGAACACATAATTCCAAGCACTGACACCTAGAAAATGCAATGCATTGTATTACTTCATTATACTTCCTTGTTTAGAGTTAAAAATGTAGATTAAAGAATCCATCAACAAATTTTACTGAGCGCAAACTGTTCAGAAACTATCAAATGTAGACAGTAGTTTAATAGTAAAATAATAGAACTTCCTTTAAGAGAATGGTGTTAACATACCTTGTGAAGAGAGAAGAACTAAAAGTTTAGTGCAGTCTAATGATTCATACATGTAAAAACAGATTTTTCTCCCCCAAAGAAAAATTTACTCCAAATTAAAGGTATGAATTATAAAAATAAAATTGGGGAGAATTATTTATTTTCCATTATGCATTTATTCATAAAACACAAGCAGGCACTGTGCTAAGCTTTAAAGAAGAATGAGATGGACAGGACTCTTTCCACAAGCAGCTTATACAAATATACAAAACACATACTTAGTACACAAACACATACTTAGTTACACAAAAACCAAATACTGATAAGTGGTGGGTGGGTCTCAGGAAGGAAAATCCAGGACAGTAAGAATTTGTTAGTCAATTAGCTGAGTATGTGACTTGTGAAATTTGGATACACTGCATTTTTTTCCAGTTAGTTTTTAACTATAATGAAGATAAACATGTTACTGAGTCCAAGCTTGCTCTGCTCACCACACAACAGGCCAATAAATCGGAGATGGGGTGTTGAGGAAGGAATATTACTTTATTTGGAAAGCCGTCAAACCGAGAAGATGGCAGACTAACATCTCAAAATAATCATCTTATCAGGGTTTGGATGCCAGCTTCTTTTATAGCACAGAGGGGGAGGAGACGAGGAAGTAAAAAGGCCATAAATTTGGAAATATCAGATGGAATGGCCAGCCTTGGGGAGGGGATGTGTTAATTTCTTCTTCTTCTTGCAACCATCCACAGATGGACAGGGTCCGGATGTTTCCCTGAACAAAGGCACTTTGGTTTAACATTCAGACAGAGGGGCAGGGTTCCCTGAGGCAGGCCATTATGTATAGACAGTATCCTTTTAGTGAACAAAAGCAGTGTAAAGCAAAGGTTAAGGTAAAAGAAACAGATCCAACGTGTAGTCAGATTTGGCTCTTCCCTGTTACAAACACATATTTAAAAGGAAAAATAATTGAATTACACATAGTGTTGGTAACATAGACTCTGGAGCCAGACATACTGTATGTGATTCTTAGCTTTGTCACTTAACTGAGATACATAATCTTGGACAAAGTTATTTAACGTACCTACTATCAGTTAATCCATCTGTTAAAGAAAGGAAAACAATATTATCTTTCTTATATGTTTTTTGTAAAGATTAATTGACTTGATAACCATATGAATGTATTAAAACAGTGCAAGGTTCATGTTATATATGCAATACAAAATATGGTGATGATTATTAGGTTTACAGCCATAATGATGCTAAAATATTGAGAGAGTCAAATTTAAACTTATGGTATAAGATCAATAAATGGAATCGTGGACTCTGAATTTTGCATTGTCCTGCATACATACTTAGTTAATGTTCAATCAGGAGAGAGAAATAACACAATAATTTGAACAGGGAAGTTTAATATCAAGAATTATTAATTATTAGAGTATTAGAGTAAGGAGGGATTCACTATTAAGAAAGAGAACTCTAATTATAGAAAAAGCAGTCACTAACCCTAGGGCTGTGACAGAATGCCCATGGAAGACTCCTGCTTCCCCTAGACCAACATGCAGGTCTTGGAGAAAGCACCCCTGTGACTCACTGAATGGCAGAGAAGTACCTGTGTTGTTCCACTTGTGGTGGAACCTGCCAGAAATCTACCCTCTGGGGTGCCAGAGAAAGCTGTTCCCTGTTGGGTGCTGCTGGCTGTCATGCAGTGCAGAAGCAGGGCACTGGGGAAGCCGGATGTGACGCAAGGGTCCGAAGGACTCTGCTATAAAACTGCCTGATGGTCCGGAAAAGTGGTGGGGGAGGGTGCCCGCAGCTGAGTGCTCACAGCTGTGCACTGCAGGAGCTGGGAACTGGAGAATTTACAAGCACCGAAGGAGCTGAGAGACTGCTACCAGAGAGCCTGGTGAAGGCCTACGCGCTGGGAGAAGCTTCTGGCTGCTTAGTGCTGCTCTCCCGTGTCCCACAGGAAAGGGCAGTGAAGAGGGGAAAGTGCTTGTAGGAGTCGCTTGCTATGAGTGAGCAGACCTGTGCTAGGAAGAAAAAACCCTTCTTCCTGGAATGTCTCTTCAGCCCCTTCTACTGACAGAGCTTCCTGCCACCTGGAATGGAAAAAAAAGTATTTAAAATGTCAAGTACCATTTTCACAGAGCAATCTGACAGGGTGAATTTGGAGCTGAAAGGCGATAAATCAGTAACTGGCACAATACAACAAAAAATTCAAGATGAAAACATAATTCTGTTCCTTGTGCTAACTTATTGGATATGATTCATTCCAGTGTGGAGTCTAGAAATACTTATGAATTGGAAAATCCACAAATATCATTTGCATTTATAATATTTAAGACAAATATTGGTAACCAATCCTTAAAAAAATTAGGGTACCCTTGAGTTGAGCATCTGCAATATTGACCTGAGTGACACCAGATTTTAAAATTTTTACAGAGGTGTTTTACTATTTTAACATAAAACCAATCCCATCTTGTATTCGTTTTTATCTTACTTCACCTATCAGCAGCATACCCTCGTTGAAACATTTTAAATTTTGGTTTCCAAAATGCCAACTCTTTGATTTCCTACACTGCTGTCTTCTACTCTGTCCTTTCCACTTTCCAATTCGTATAGGTAACAGTTTCTTGGGGACCTCTTCCCTGTGTTTACTTTCTAGGCTGCATCATCCAATTTCATGCCTTTTAATACCACTGAAGGGCCTGGTGGCGCAGTGGTTGAGAGTCTGCCTGCCGATGCAGGGGACGCGGGTTCGTGCCCCGGTCTGGGAAGGTCCCACATGCCGCGAAGCGGCTGGGCCCGTGAGCCATGGCTGCTGAGCCTGCTTGTCCGGAGCCTGTGCTCTGCAACGGGAGAGGCCACAAGAGTGAGAGGCCTGCGTACCGCAAAAAATAAATAAATAAATAAATAAAATACCACTGAAGATTCCCATTGACAAAAATATAGTACAAACATCATTGTTTTTTACTATAGTCAACAGACAGACTGGACTGTAGAGTAAAAGGAAAAAAAAAAATCCATATATGGCATCTTCAACAACACTAGGTAAGAAGGAACCGCATCAACTCTTGAACATAGGCGTATGTGACCAGGATCAGCAACTTCTCTGTAGAAGTGATAGAGGGAAAGTACGATACTGAAAGATCTAACAAGTCTCAGAATGAAGGTATGGCCAATAAAATTTATACCCCAAAAGAGAGGTACTTGGCTGAGTAGCTACCAGGTGAACAAATCTGAGAAAACTGACAAGATTCAAAATCCATACCAGCTTCAAGCTGTTGAAAAGTGCAGATAAAACTACCTCCTTTCCAACTGATAGAAATTTATCACAAACTGCAGGCAGCAGAAGTGGTGGGCACAAATGCTGGGCCTCCCAGATATACAGAAGTAATATGAAGGAAGAGAGGTTCAGACGATGATAAATTCAGAATGTAGTATAGCAGCAAAATACATTCTTCAGAAACAAGAGACCCATTTAAAAGAAAGGTTTGTAGAGCTCTGGAAGATAAAAATGGTACAAAGAAAGTACCTTTGAATTGATTTATCTGTGAGGGATAGAGAAGTGACTTCACAAAGAGACATTTTTTCAATACCTCATGGTAAAAATACAAAGGGAGGAATCTGTACATTAGTTATTAGACTGGGAAAGCTAATCTGTTTTATCACTTTAAGTACCTCCAGATAACCTCGGAAAACACAACTCATTTAAGCATGAAAAATCAGTAAGAATTATTACCCATTCACATATATATATATATAGTAACAAAAGGTGAAAATTAACCAAGTAACAGTACAAAAGTTGATTTTAAAACACAGAAAAATTTTGAAGAAAAATTAATTTTAGATGTCCGTATCAAGTGATTTATACGGGAAAAAAAATCAGTTCTTTAAAGCAACATTTTATTCCAAAACAGAATGGTGTAACATTTTTAGGATAGCTGGTTTTTCTATCAAGCAGTAGTGTCTTTCAAGAATAAATGAAACCGGGGCTTCCCTGGTGGTGCAGTGGTTGAGAGTCCGCCTGCCGATGCAGCGGACATGGGTTCGTGCCCCGGTCTGGGAAGATCCCACATGCCATGGAGTGGCTGGGCCCGTGAGCCATGGCCGCTGAGCCTGCGCGTCCGGAGCCTATGCTCCGCAACGTGAGAGGCCACAACAGTGAGAGGCCCGCATACCGCAAAAAAAAAAAAAAAAAAAAGAATAAATGAAACAAACAGACAATAAAAATGCAAAAACTCAGGGAATACTAATCTTATACATCCTTTCTTAGAATAAAATATATATAAATAAGAAAAATTTGAAGACGATTTATTATGTGTTCTGGAAGTGAGCAGTTAATGTTTTTAAGAATCTAGGAATGAGTGATGGCAAGGGATGCAAATATTACAGTCTCCAATAGATAAAAATAAAACTAGGAAAAACAAATAATTGCTAGAATAAATAAATAGTAGAATTGGCTGCCTTACAGATATTAACTTGGAATGAAAAAAATTTTAAATCAGATATTTAGAAAAAAAATAAGGTAGAAGATATTTCTATGTAAATCTATTAATGTCTGTTAAGCCAATATACAATACCTTATACAACAAGGAAGTATGTGTATTTATAAGACATTAATATAAAAGTAGTTACTAGACCAAAAAATATTGCATACCAAAAGCAGAGACTATAAAGTAAATATATGCAATATTATAAAATTATATATCATATATAACATGTAAAACAAACATTTTAATAAGTGAGATAGTCTATTTCTATTTTTTGATATTGCAAACATATTTGATCTAGTTCTGTAATCGCATGTGTGTGTGTGTTGTAATACATATTGCATATAATTACACAATATATATTATTAATTCCACATTAACCCCCTGACTTCATCACCTTCCATTCTCCCCCTTGCTCAGATGGAGTTGTTCTTCTTAAGTACCTCAAGTATCTCCATTGTGTCTGTTATATAAAGAAGTAAAAAATAAAAGGAAGGGGGTACAAAACACAATCCTAAAGAGAAATTGAGAAAACATATTTTGAAGGGAATAGTCCTTGTTTTTTTTCATTAGTCAGAGTAGTATCAGACAAACAGAACTGTTCTTGTTCTAAGTAACTCAGATTTCCCCATAGATAGTTTCTATATTACTGTCAGAGTCAAATGTCTTCAAAATCAATGTGATTTTGTCACATCTTACGTATAAGTGCCCAAATAATAAAGGTTAACACAATAATAGCATGCAATGTCAGTTCTCCAGTAACTGGACCCATCCTAAACTAATACCCAGAGAACCATGCCAATTTCTCACCTATCACATAACCTGTTTTCCAAACACACCCAACTTATGATTTCAATAAAACACACCCTGTTCTTAAACTACTCTCTTTTTCCCCCTTCTGCTTCCTCTGTCTTGAATTTATTTCTTGTTTTATCTATTAGCTATATCTTATTATTTTCAAGTACAAGCTTATTCATCACCTTTGTGTGCTCCTTTGCACATGGCTAACAATCTACTTTAAGTCATTAAACGAAAAGAAACTAATGAGTTGAAATACCGATGTTCACTTCTAAATCTCAAGCTCATGGAGAGGATGGGTTGGTGTCTTATTTAATCTCCCTTTTAGGTACATTGTAGAGTGTTTGGCACATAGTTGATGTGTAACAAATATTGGTTAAATGAAAAAAAATGAATGAATGAAAGATGGAAGATTATTATAGAAGTTCATATGGGCTAGGTTTGCATTAAGATAATCAAGGAGAATTTTTGCTGAGTTGTTGTGTGAACTGAATCATGAAGGTGGAGGATAATTCAGATAAAAGAAACAGGGTATGCCAAATTGTCAAAAAAAAAAAAAAAACGGTGAAGTGATATCAGAAAACATTAAGCTCATTGTATTTTTTTGCAATATTAGTGCTAAAGACAAGTTAGAGATTTAAAAAAATATATAGAGAGACAGCCTGCAACTAAACCCAGAAAGAGCACAAAGATATTCAGAAGAACAAAAACTTAAATATAAGGCCCAATTAGATATAAATTTATTTTCCAAGAAATCAGATAAAAAAGGAAAAAACCTTTAAAATTGTACTGAGGAGACAGTAATAAAATAAATGTTAGAATCATCTGCTCTTATTTCACTAAATTGCTAGAATAAAGCAATGATATACAGCATAGTAAAGTTTTAGAATGAGTATTCTAATGGTAAGTCTAAGTTAAATGGTTTAAAAAAATAAAGCAATGACATTATCTCATTGTAATTTCTATTCAATCTCCAAAACACCACAGTAAAAAATATGGTTTTTGTGTTTTTGTGAAATATGAAATACTTGTTTTTTCAGGCTAAATTAAAATATCCATTGAATCTTTTCTTAAAAATATATAAATTATACTTATATTTCTCTTTACCTATATAGCATAGAAAGTTGTGAATCTTCTTAATAAAAATACAGTACTTTCTATATATCTTTACCATATGTAAAAAGATAAAAATAACTTTTGGTGACTGTTTCTCTCATCCAATAACCATCATCTTCCTAGGAACAAGGATTGTGTCTTATATATCTTGGCATTTTCAATGTTTGCTTCAGTGACTTGCATACTGAATTCACTCATACAATAAAGAAGAAATAACAGTAAGTAGCATTTATTATTTATTTTGTTCTACACTATATACATTACGTGAATAACCACTTATAATTTTAGCAACAGCTGGTGCTATGAGTACTAGTATCTTCTCTCTTTTACAGAAAAAACTGAAGTTGAACAATGAATAGCTAAAGAAAGAAAACTCTTCTAATGTCATATCACTGTTAAGTAGCTAACCCAGAATCTGAATCCAGACAGGCTAGCTTCCAAGTCTGATTCTGTAAATACCACAGGATATTCTTTTTCTAGAAGTGGAAAAAAGGCAGGTAATTAAAAGCACAATTACTTGTGTTTTAAAATTTGGGGCCTGTATTTATTTATTTTATATAGGTTTTATATATCTTGGTCCCGATGATAAAATCAGTACGTCAGTCAAATTTGATTTCAAATTGTTTCAGCATTTATTTAGCAATAATTAAATTCAAGTTTATGTTTCATGTAATCTGTCTATATGCAGTACCTGTTGGGAAACAATTCTTCCTGGGTCTCTTATATGTTTTGTACATTTGTAAGCAAAGAACTGACTGCCTTTTCTTCCAGATTTCTTTTTTAAAGGACATTTTTGTAGCAAACAGGATTGAAAATAGAGATATTGTCACCCTCTAGATCAAAGGGCAGGCACACTAATTCCCCATTTGAAGAGATTTGAATTCTCTAAACTCAGCATTCCTTTCCTACAATACAATCTACCCAACCTGTGCAGTTATCCTCTGACTCTTTGGGTCTCCCTGTAGGAAGTGGAACTCAGAAATCTAACACAAATAAAACTGATTCTCTGGCTACTGCTATTGCTTTAGCAATAAACTGCCCATCTTAGATTAAGGAATCTCATGTCATCTACCAGCATACATAAAACCAAGGCAAGTTAATTAATTAGCTTGTAAATAATATAAAATCGTAGATGATTTAAAGTTCCTAACTTATATATTATGTGTTTTTCTTACTACATATTATTAAAAGACTTGTTTATAGGAAAGAATATTTGCTTATGTATCTAATATTTTAAAATATTTTAAAGACCTAAGATTTGAATGACTGGAAGAGTCCATGAAAATTCATCAAAGATGTATGTGGATTTTTCAAATAGTTCAAATGCTTAAATATTTAATCTATTGCTGATAATCTTTAATATATATTTGGCTGGTATGGAATATTTTTAAAACATTAGACCAGCTTTTCACAACAGGGGCCAATTTGTCTCCAAGGGAACATTTGGCAATATCTGGAGACATCTTTGGTATACATTGCTTGAATTATATACGTTCATTGCTTCTTGAAATTGGGAGTGGTGGGGGATCCACTAATAGCATCCACTAATGCTACTGGCATTTACCGGATAGAGACCAGGGATGCAGTTAGACATCCTAGGGTGTACAGGACAGCCTCCCCTAATAAAGGGGACCAATTTACTTGGTCCCAAATGTCAATTATGTTAATGTTTAGAACATATCTATATCTATATTTATATCTATCTACATATATACATCTGAAATTGAGATATATAGTTCTATTCTCTCAATGATAAGAATTAACCTGCATACAAAATTACAAAAATATAAATCTCTATATCTATCATATGTCTATATAACTGTTATTCATGAAAATCAAACCATAACATAAATAAGAGCAAATAATCAGCAGAAAACCAAAGTCTCAATTTTTTTAAAGTTTTTAGAATGTACTTATATATAAATATATCAGAGAAGTACAAACAAACCTAATTTTTTAAATCATTGATAATAATGTATAGCCAGTAATGTATATACAGAAGAAAAAAATTATCATGTATGTGGATTGAGGTGAATGGGTATGATCATTTAAAAAAAATTATCCTGTATTTGGTTCCCAAAGCCTATCCTGTTGCTATAGCAACAGCTGTCCTATATATCCATTTGGTATTATAGCAGTCTGTCAAGGAAATTCTGATATGCAATAATTTGTATACATTAATTTTCAAAATTATAAGAATATGTTTGAATATTATCTGCTTGTTAGAACAACCCTCAAACATCTATGACTTTACAAATTATACTTCTAAAATTATAGGTATGATCACCTTGTGTGTGTGCATATATATATATATGGGTGTGTAAATATGCATATACAAACATATACACATATATAATCATATATACACTCATATATAGTCATATATGCACTCATGTATAACCAGCCAACATAAACTGAACTTCTATGTCATAGTATCAAATGAAATTTGTCAGAATTTATCTAATTGGTATAGTATTATCTGATTCACAAATATGGACTAAAAGTGTCATCCTTCACATCATCCAGTGTTAGTAGGATCCATCTATATAGAAATTACAAATTTTATTTTTCAGGAGAAAATTAATGTTGTTTCAAGGACACTAAAAGCAATAAAAAAAGACAACAGGTAGTTTTACTACTTGGTTGGATAGTAACTGAATTTGATAGAACAGTGGGATAATACAAATATTTGTAAATAAATTGAGTATAGCTTTGTAAATTGAACTGACACGAGATTCCAAAGAAGAAAAATGAATTAATTACTATATTCACAATTTAGGAATACCATTCATACTTAACTCATTTAGACAAAAATTTCATCCTGAATCAAAATTTTAGCCTTCCTTTTACTCAGTCTATTAATGGTTGAATATATTTTAAATAGCAACATCTTCTTGTCTACTGAAATACTTATTTAAACTAATTTATTTTCAAAATTCTGAGTAGTTTAAATAGATACATATATATTTACATTCTTTTCAGTTGTTATTTAAAAATGCAGCTCAAAAAATTTTCTACCATGAGAATGTATTTGTGTGCCTGTGTGGTTGTGCAGGTTCAGTTGTATAAAATGTAGTCGAAGAATCAACTGAAAGAAATAATGAGAAAGAGACAAGATGGTGGCAGAGATAGTAGTGGGGCTGACAGTGGTCCTGAACACAAGTCCCACTAAAACTGAGTTCCTCTGCTGAGTTTATGATTAACTTTTCTATCCAAAATGTTATTCCTTTTCTTGTTCTCCTCAAGATTGAGAAATATCAAATAAAACTGGGAATTGAAACTGAGCAGGACACTGTTGGCCCCTCCCAAGTACAAAAGCCTTTCTGTGTCCCCCATTTCTTTTCCTTTTTTTTTGGCTGTGCAGTACAACATGTGGGATCTTAGTTCCCCAACCAGGGATCGAACCTGGGCCCCCAGCATTGGGAACACGGAATCTTAACCACTGGACGGTCAGGGAAGTCCCCCCACCCCCACCCCCACCAACTTCCTGTTTTTAGGGAAAACGTTTCAGCCTCCTAGACCTTCTCTGAGCTCCAAAGGGCAGTTTCAAACAGTTACTAATTAGGGGAGTAAGGCAATGCAGAAAGAAACAATAGTGCAGGGTGGGGCCTCATTCTGGATCCTCCTCAGGGGATGTGCATAACAATTTGGTACATGTCTCTAAGTTCTTCTACAGGAACTAAGGCCCCCACGCAGGTGGAGGATGGTAACTTTAGGCTGAGCACAGCCTGTGGACCCCAGACTGGTTGGAACTAGAAGGCTGATGACTGAGATTCCTGGAACACCACCGTGTTACCTCACCACCAACCAATCAGGAAGGCCACACACTCTGCAGACCTCCCCCCAAATTTTGTCTATAAAATCTCTTCCCCAAAAACTATTAGGGAGATTAGGTCTTTAGAGCACGAGCCACCCTATTCTCCTTGCTTGGCCCTGCAATAAACCTTTCTCCCCTTCAAACTCCAATGTTTTGGTTTGTTGGGCCTCACTGTGTGTCAGGCACACGGACTGGGATTTGATAACAGCCCCAGCTATGGGACAGGCAGTAGCCATAGTGGCTTGTTGGACAAGTGGAAGATTGATGATAAGCCTGTAAAAACTGACAAATGGGATGTGTCAGCTGTGAAAAATTCTTTAAATGATTCTGCCAAAATGTACAAGTATGTGGAGAATTTTGGTCTAACTGATGTTCGCCTCACCATCTGTACCATTTCTTGTTTCTTTGCCACAGTGGCTTTGATTTGGACTCAGAGTCCAAGCCTGTTCTGGCTTTGTGCATCATATCCTATTTTGTGATGATGCAGATCCTGACCATTTATACCTCATATAAGGAGAAAAGCATCTTTCTTGTGGCCCCAGGAAAGATTCTACAGGGATGTATCCTGATGATATTTGGTACATTCTCAAAAGGTTCGGTGACAAATACACTCTAAAGCTGACCTTCATCAGTGGAAGAACAAAGCAGCAATGGGAAGCCGAGCTCACCAAGTTCATTGTTAAGATTTTGACCACAGCAGAACACTGTTATGGATGTGTACAAGCCTGAAATATCCAGGCTCAATGTCAGTCTCACCACAGAGAAAAAAAATAGCCAATTCTATAACCAGCCATCTTTCTGCTGAATCATGATGAATTAAGAGGTATGGGAGAAAGAAACAGAACTTAAAATGGATAAAGTAAGAAATGTTAAAAAAAAAAAAAAAGTCCCTAATTTGTCCTGAAAATTTGGTCTATTCTGGATAAATAGGACTTTCTAGGTCAGATATGAGTAGTTGTAGCTCTAATATCTAGCTATAGCTTCTTTAGTTTGCTGATTGTGTTGTTTTGATTTGCTTCTCTGGAAAAGCATTTTTGCTAAAAGTGGTACAGACTCCTTCCTTCATACCTAGCAGTACTTTATATGGTATAGCTTTGTGTCATGCAGTATTTGAGGACTCAGTTTTGAAAACTGTTAACCTGTTGCTGACTTTTTTGTGTTAATTCCTGCTTCAATGGCTGTTTCCCTTAATTCAGGTTACAACTTCTTGTGTATGTCAGCTTTCCTTCACACACTATTTTTGTGGGTGTGTATATATCTGACTTGAGGAGAATTGGGGGAAAAAAACACAGCTTTTTAATTTAAAAGAAATTTTCTGCCTGTTACATTTTGTGCTTTTAACCAATTAAAGAAGCTAATGGCATTTTTTAGTTTTATCTTGCCTAGGTTGTCCACTAATATATCTCTGTTGATTTGTGTGTGCCCTTTAACTGCCATTTTCTAAAATTTTTTTCAATAAAAGGAAAGATGTAAAAAAATATAATGAGAGAAAAGTCAAGAATTATGAATTAAAATAGTATTTAAATAGAGCATTTAAATTTACAGAACAAAGATGTTCTACCTAGTTGTTATATTTAAAGAAAAAAGACGTCTTTTATTTTAATTGAGATGTAATTGGTATATAACATTATATTAGTTTCAGGCGTGCAACATAATGATTTAATGTTTGTATATATTGCAAAATAATCACCACAATAAGTCTTGTTAACATTCATCACCACACAGAGTTACAATTCTTTTTTATGATGAGAATTTTTAAGATCTACTCTTAGCAAGTTTTATACATACAATGCAGCATTATTAACTATAGTCAACGTGCTATGCATTACATCTCCATGACTTACTTTATAACTAAAGAATCAGATTTCTCTGCCAGAAAACATGAACAAGTGAAAACTGAGAATTTTAAAATAACAGAATTTTCAAAGTAATAAGAAACTTGAGATATCATTTAATTATTCAATCTTGGATTTTAGAAATAATGCTCAGAAAGTCAGAGTAACTTGGTAAACTGCACACAGGTAGTTAATGAAAAAGACAGAATCCACTTGTTCCAATATCATTATGTCTTAATATCTTTTAAGACAACTCTGCCCCACACAGCCATACATACACCTCCTCCCAGGGCTCTTGGTGTCCTCCCTTCCATATTGACATAATTATCTAAAAGTATCAGGCAATAGCAAAGTTGCTTGACACCACTCCCTTTTTCTTCACACCATGTAATGTTTGATAACCATCAAGATACTCTGAAAGGTTAGCTTTATCTCGTATCTTTCTTGGGGATTCTTCAGCACCAGCCTTCTCTACATGGGTGCTCAGATCTGTATTGCTCTATGCAAGCAGTAACTCTGCATCCAAAATATACAGCTCAAAATTTTCAAAAGCATGAAAGAATTTAATGCTGTGTTAGTTTGTGTCCTGGTGAAATCTGAGTTTTCTACTAAAGAGTAAAAATATTAAAAGTAATCAATGAGGGCTTCCCTGGTGGCACAGTGGTTGGGAGTCCGCCTGCCAATGCAGGGGACATGGGTTCATGCCTCGGTCTGGGAAGATCCCACACGCCGCGGAGCGGCTGGGCCCGTGAGCCATGGCCGCTGAGCCTGCGCGTCCGGAGCCTGTGCTCTGCAACGGGAGAGGCCACAACAGTGAGAGGCCCGCGTACCGCAAAAAAAAAAAAAAAAAAAGTAATCAATGAGCCAAATATGAAAGTCTATTTGACATTATTAAATATTTCCTGGAAAATCTCACTATATCTTCTGGGTTCTTTTCTTTTTCCATGATCAAAATTATTTCTCATCTATTTCAGGTGGTCACATGCACCCAGCACATAGAAAAACACACTCATTGCTGAACTCACTTCATTCAATAGATGTTCTGCTTTTCCAATGTATTAGGCTACCTCCCAGTTAAACGTTGTAATTATGCATTTAAATCATTCCCAACTCATGAGAAGAAGTAGCAGTGCATTACCCTCATTTAAAGCCTTTTCTTTTAGGGTGCTGCAGACAATTCAAAACTATTTTTGACAAGCAATCCTGAATAAAACTTTCTTTTTACTTTATTAATGTACCAGTTAGGAAGAATCTTTACTGCTGACAGAATTTCAGAGATTCTCCATGACGATCTTCAGAGAAACTACTGGCCATGCTACCATAAGTGTCCACAGTGCCTGATGTTGATTTTTTGATGGTTCTTTTGAAACCGAGCAAAATCCTGTGGGGTTCCTGGGCATGGAAGACTTTCTGTCCCCCATTTCTTGTAGGGAACAGACCTCCAGCCTCCATGACCTTCCCAGAGTTCCAAAGGGCAGATTCAGACAGTTGCTAATCTGGGAAGGGAAGGGATGCTGACAAGGGAGGGGCAGCCAAGAAACAATGGTGCAGCCTTGGGGAAGGGTCCTGGTCCCACCTCAAGGAATACACATAACAATTCCTTTAAACTATTATTCTTTATTGTAACACATGAAACAGTTGCTACAGTATAAAATTATGGTTGTTTTCTATTATGACTAAAAATAGCTAGTGGGGATGTAATTCAGAGAAATATATTGCAAACCTTATTTTGTCTTTAAAATTTCTAAATATGACAGATGTTGCTTCAGTCCATATAATAAATAATTAAACAGTTCCATGAATAAACTCAATAGAAATAAAACTACAGGAACACTTTCTAGCAACATTATCATCTCAGGTAATTTAATAAGTTAGGGCAAAGCTATGAAGAACTAAGAAAAAAAATAAATGTTTTCTTCACAATAAAAGAGTTTTACCAGGGAAGTAAGTTGAAAGTGGTACAAATTAAGAGAAGCAAAATAGTTTTGATAATTACAAGTGATTGAATAAGTGAATATATGTGATATAAGCTGTAAAATAATAAAACACTAATTTCTAATTTACATCACTAGATATATGTCAATATGCATACAGATAAAAGTAAAAACCTATAAACATAAAAATGTTTACACTTAAAGTGAATGAGTTACTAAGTCCTCCAAAAGAGAATTTTTTAAGAAAAAATGAAATGCTAGTGTTTTACAAATTTTAAATGAAAGAAAATTAGTCTAAATTTAGGTTTGATAGTGAATATTCTAAATTTTAAAGAACAAATTAAGCATCATTATCATGTTTTCCTTACCTGAGGGAAAATTACTTTCTCTAAATTACTACTGTATTTGATTATTTATATAATTTCTTCCCATATGACTCTTCTCATTAATGATTTTGTTTTGTTTCTCCCTGGTTTCAGAAGAAATCTAAATATGAACTTCCTCCTTCTGATATTTTTGTGTACATGAAGAGTATATTTAGGTTGGTAAAATGTATACATATATACACATATTGACTATATTTCTTACAGATAGGACTGTTCATACATATTTATATATACATGCACATATTTATCTATATGTACTCAAGTCCCTCCCCCTCAAGACTACTGCCTATATTTGAGTCCACTCATAGTTCCTTGATTTTAGGCTTAGGGGAAGTTGTAGTTCTCTTGTTAAAAGTCAGTATTTCTGGGGCTTCCCTGGTGGCACAGTGGTTGGGAGTCCGCCTGCCGATGCAGGGTACGCGGGTTCATGCCCCGGTCCGGGAAGATGCCACATGCCGCGGAGCGGCTGGGCCCGTGAGCCATGGCCGCTGGGCCTGCGCGTCTGGAGCCTGTGCTCCGCAACGGGAGAGGCCACAACAGTGAGAGGCCCGCGTACCGCAAAAAAAAAAAAAAAAAAAAAAAAAGTCAGTATTTCTAATTAAGATCTTGTATCCCACACATTCTACCTTTCTGAAAACAAAATGTTATTGTTTTCTTCATTTTCAAATTATAACACGCCTTAAGCATATATACCTGCCCAATATGGTGCTGGTAAAAATGATTTCTGCTTAATGTTACATAATCCTTAAAAATAGTTTTCTATTTCCTTTCAGTATATTCCCAATTGATTTAATGTATATACGCTCATATTTTATGTTCATATAAATTCATTAATTTCCCACCTGAAATTATTTTGGTTTTTTTATCTGTGTCAGACAAGGAAAATGAAAGCATTTTTATAATTTTAAGGTGAAAGGAATGAGAATTAAAAATTACTATAGCTCCCAGTAGCAGCTCTTCCTGGATGTCAGAGATTCCCTTCTAACATTTCTCACACATAACGATCACAGTTTCTAGGAGTTCGATGTCATATAACTTTGTATTTTCATTGTTTACCCATTGGGCAGTGTTTTCTCTAGAGTCAGCACCGGTCAGACTCCTAGCAAGTGAAATAAAAACAGGCTCAGCATCCTGGACCTGGTCTCTCTTGCTCTGGTGTTTCAGCTTTTCTCTAGTGACTGCAGCTGCTGCTGTCTATGGCCTTTGCCTCTGTGCCTATCCTGAGCTTCGGAATATTCTCCCTCTCTGGCTCCAGAGGAGTGATATCTTAAACTTAGAGGGAACTTCTGCTCTCTAGCGATCCTGATAAGGATTAAGAAAAAACATGGACCCCTAGGGTTGCCTTTTAAGTCAACCCTAGAAGATCTTGGAAGATCTTACAGTGCACTTTAGATATGTCATATCATAAATGGTAGCCTCCTTCTCCTCTGAATAGCAAAGATTGATGCCATGTCCTGCCCACTATCTGCTGCACACAGTAAGTAGGGTGTAGCTCTAGGACCTTGATTCAGATTTTTCTTGCTCCAATGATGTGCTGAAACATTTCTGCTGGACTCCTAGACTCCCACAAGGCTTTTTAGCTCAGCTTGGTTTAAGAAAAGGAAAACAGAGGAGAGCAGCCAGGATGGCAGAGTAGAAGGATGCTAAGCTCACCTTCTCTCATAGGCATACCCAAATCAAAACTAACTGCAGAACAACCATTGATGAAAAAGACGGAAACCTCCCAGAAAAGATCATCTATACCTAAAGACATAAAGAAGGAACTGTAATAAGACAGGTAGGAGGGGCAGACTCACAATATAAACAAATCCCATATATTTTGGGTGGGTGACCCACAAACTGGAGAATAACTACATAGCAGAGATTCTCCCACAGGAGTGAGAGATTCTCCCATAGTAGTAAGATTCTCCCATGTCAAGCCCCCCAGCCTGAAGGTCTGGCCCTGGGAAGAGGAGTCCCCGGAGCATTTGGCTTTGAAGGTCAGTGAGGCTTGATTGCAGGAGCTGCACAGGATAGGGGGAAATAGAGACTTCAGTCTTAAAGGGCACACATTAAATCTCAAGTGCACTGGGAGCAAGTACAAAAGGAGTAATTTGATAGAAGCTTGAGCCAGACCTATCTCTGGTCTTGGAGGGTCTCCTGGGGAGGTGGGGGAGCAGCTTTGGCTCACCCTGGGGACATAGACACTGGTGGTGGACATATAAGGAAGGATTTATCTGCATGAGTGCTACTGGAGGCTGACATCTTGGCACCAAGTTCTGGCCCCATCCAACAGCCTATAGGCTCTAGTGCTGGGATGCCTCAGGCCAAACAACTAACTGAGCAGGGAACACAGCCCCACGCATCAGCAGATAGGCTATCTAAAGACTTCCTGAACCCACAGTTGCCTCTAGACATGCCCCCAGACACAGCCTAGCCAGAGGGCCAAGACCCAGCTCCACCAACCAGTGGGCAGGCAACAGCCCCTCCTGACAAGAAGCCTGCACAAAGCTTTACCAGCTTCATCCACCGGGGGGCAGACACCATAAGAAAGAAAACCACAGCCCCACAGCCTGTAGACCATGTCTGCAAACACAGGCCAGATACTACTTTGGGACTAGCCGGCCCCTGGCCCTTGGGTGATGAGAGGGAGAGTACTGCTGGGGTGCATAGGATGTCTCCTACAGAGGGCCACTTGTCCAAGGTTGAGAAATGTAATTAACCTACCATCTACATAAAAATACAAATAGGAATTTAGCCAAAATGAGGTGACAGAGGAATATGTTTCAGAAAAAGGAACAAGATAAAACTCCAGGAGAAGAACTAAGTGATGTGGAGATAAGCAATCTATCTGAGAAAGAGTTCAGAGTAATGATCATAAAGATGATCAAAGAACTCGGGAGAAGAATGGATGCACAGAGTGAGAAATTAGAAGTTTCTAAGAAAGAATTAGAAAGTATAAAGAACAACCAAACAGAAATGAAAAGTATGATAACCTAAATGAGAAATACACTAAAAGGAATCTATAGTAGACTAAATGAGGCAGAAGAAAGGAACAGTGAGCTGGAAGACTGAGTAGTGGAAATCTTTGTCACCAAACAGAAAAAAGAAAAAAAGAATGAAAAGAAATGAGGACAGTGGATGAATTTTATAGTGTGTAAACTATATCTCAATAAAATCATTTTAAAAGGAGAAACAGGAGGAGGAGGAGGAGAAGAAAACACCAAAGGAAGATACATGAAAGTTTGCGTGGAGGAAAATTTGAATTTAATTTGTGCTGTTCTAGTGGGAAGAACTAGAACTAATGAACCGAAGTGGAAAAAGGTAGATTTTATTTCATATAAGAAAAACTTTGTTCATCACCCTCTTCAAAAGAAACAGCCTGCATTATAAGATTGTTTTTCATCCCTGGAAGCTTAGTACTCTCCATAAAGAATATTACAAAATCAAGTTAGGAAGAAAGTTGAAGTAAACTATCATTATGATGCCTCCCAAATTTATGATTTTATGCATCCAAACCTTAATAAGTTATGTGCAAACAGTTTGTGATTTTGGTATCCAGAAACTGCTATATATTTAAATACAAACTGATTTTAAAGGGAAAGAAAAAGAAAGAAATGAGGACAGTTTAAGAGACCTCTGGGACAAAATCAAGTGTGGTAATATTTGCATTATAGGGGTCCCAGAAGGAAAAGAGAGAAAGAAAGGGCCTGAGTAAATATTTGAAGAGATAATAGTTGAAAACTTCCATAAAGGAAACAGTCACCCAAGTTCAGGAAGCACAGAGAGTCTCATATAGGATTAACCCACAGAGGAACACAGAGATGGAGGAACATAAACCAGAATTTCTATCTTTTATTATCATTCTAGAGCCATGACCCCCACTGCTGCCACCAAATCCTCATACACTATTTTAAAACAGTGCTTGTCACCCCAGAAGTTATCTGACTGTTTACTCCATAGCTTGATGTATTTTCTCTATAATTCCCTGGGGTTAATCATAAAAGATGGCATTCAATACTTCAACATTTTTCTAAAAATATTAACAGGGGCTCATCTAAAATCCTATCATTGACATCTACTATTGGTAATTCTCTTCCTTCTTTTCCTTCCCTTCCTCCCTTTCTCTCTTTCTTTCTCTTTCTTTCTTCCTTTCTTTCTTTCTTTCCATTTTCTCTTTTCTGATGTTACTTTCAGCTGAAGGCATCAGTAACAGAAAAAATAACATGTACATTTCGTATTACCAAAGATAACCCTATAAAAGTTATGAATACATAAACAAATCTCAATTAAAGTAATAAAATTCACTTACAACTACTCAGAGATAATCACTGACAGCATGCTGTATGTTAACTTTTAATATTCTATTCTGCTTAAATTATAGTTGCAATTGTGTATACATACACACTTATTATGTAAGCATAATAAGTAATTTATATTTTCACATATGAACACCAGTTAAAATTTATTTAGATCCTAAAGAAATAGGCTAAAATGTACAAGTCAAAAGTTTTATATTTTTCTTTACAATTTCAGTCCAAATTATATAACAAATGTACATTCTGAAAAAAAAATAAAATTTTTCTGATATTCCACATTTAACATGTTTTACTCTATTAATGTTTTTTATAATTCATAACGTTTCTCAGAATTTTTCGAGAAAAGAACTTCAGAGGAAATCTGACTGCAAATGTGACTAAAGTAGGAATGAACACTTGTTCTCTGTACAACTCAAAAGCATTCTCTTTCTAGTTCAGTTTAGAAAATGTCAGTATTTGTATGACATTTTGAATTTCATCAAGGACATGTACCCATTAAAGGTGTTTTAAAAAATAGAGGAATTGAGAAATCATATAATTAACCTTTATACAAAAATGTTAGGGTTTCCTGATGATTTAAAGTTAAATCTGTGGTATTATGTGAAGCAGAGAAAGTTAAAACTTTTATTTATATTTTTCTCTATTCTCTATAGAAAAAAACGATTTATGGTTAAGTCTGTACTTTCTATACAATCAAGCTATAAAACAAAAAATTAAGATTCTGTTTAATATAATAAAATTACATATACAAATTTAACTGATAAATTATATAATACATATTTTCTGTCACTTGGCTTTTTTTTTAACATATTTTCTGTCACTTCATTTTCAGGGAAATACTATTTATGTAAGATATTTTATTCTATAAATTGAATAGTCATGTTGAAATTACCTTTTGACATATAGATGATATTGCTATATTTATTATATACTTTCATAAACATACCATTAAAAGTTACCCTGAGAAAACTGAGATATGCTAAACCAATGACAGATTTAAAAAAACAAAAACAAATAAATAAACATGTATTTTTATATTCTTAAGTTCTTTATTATCTTAATAAAGAAACTAAGCCTGCATAAACCATTCTGAAGTGATGGCTCTAACAGGTGGAGAACTAATTCTATACAATCCCCAGAGCAGGTTCTGCCAACAATACCATGACTAGAACATACTGCCACCACCACCTTTGTTGGGGCTCACTACATTTCAAACTCATGTTTAATCATAACATCAACCTTATGCAGTAGATACTAGTCTATTACTAGACTATGGATAATCAATAGTCATCAAATGGGTAACTTTGTGCTACATGAACACCAAATAAGATAGATTAGGATGAAAGTCAGATTGCAATTACATAGTAGGTAGATATAATACAATTAAATATTTTTGTGAGACCAGAGACCTCACTGTGTGACTATGTTCCCTGAGAAAAGCCAGAAGTCACTTCTGTTGGGAGACAGGTCTTTATGTTTCTGTATATCTTGTAAACAGAGGTGTTGGCTGTTTTTATTTCACACTACTTTTTCAAGTTTGTATTTATTTCAAAGTGCCTTAGCATATAGAACTTGTCTCTCTGGAGAAAAGGGAAGACTTATTTACTTGTATTCCATTATAAGAAGTCTGGGTTTGCTAATAAAGTTGGAGTTCCTCAGCTGTGAAACAAACCACCATGTAAGTAGCATTTACCTTAGCCTCTTGTTTCACCACTACAGTATTGTAATTGTGGGGGAAGTATATTAGTTTCCTACTGCTGCAAAACAAATTATCACAAACTTAGTGGCTTAAAACTATACAAATGTATTGTCTCACAGTTTCTATAAGTCAGAAATTTGGGCACATTGTGGTTGAATTTCCTATTCAGGCTCTTACTGGGCTAAAATCAAAGTGTGGAGCTGTGGTTCTCAGCAGAGACTTTTAGTTTTCTTCCAACATCATGAGATGTTGATAGAATTAATTTCTTTGCAGCTATAGGGACTGAGGTCCTTGTTTTGCTGCTACCTGTGTGCCAGGTTCTGCTCTTAGCTCCTAGAGGTCACCCAGAGTAGTGTAGATTATAGAAAGGCAAAGGTTAAATGGTAGCACTTTACCTTCAGAGAAAAGGCAGGTGCAATTATCATCAGCATTAATAGATAGAACATCTAGTAGAACCCTCACATTGGATTTATGACAGTGAAATGAGAATAGAAATATAGCAGAAAGACAAAAATGGAAGACTCAGTATGTGTCTACTTGCTTCAGCCAAGATAGTGCATCAGATGCATTGCTAGATTCCATTAGGAAATGCAGAGACTGGCAACCCATCAAAAACTGTAATATGGGTTCTGAATCATATCCTCATTTAGACACTTGTCCGGATCCTGGAAAACTAGATGAAACATGGCAAATGATGGCAAACTACCAGAATCTTACACAAGCTGGCCCCAGAACCAGCTGTTGTGTTGGAAAAGTGTCACTGCTACATTATAAATAGGAAAATGTGTTCTTTATTTTAATATGCCCATAAGTAGAGATCAAAACCAGTTATTCTTTTATGTAGGAAAGATAGAAGTAAACATTCGCTGTCTTATTCAAGATTATGTTAACATTTATTTTCTGTAAAAATAGTCTTCAGGGATTTTGGTAGTCTTGAACATTCCCAAGAACATCATGCCGATCTATATTGACGACATTATGCTATTATGGAATAGGGTTTGATAAGGAGGAAGTGGTTAAGTACTCTGCTTGCCCTAAAAAGACACAGGCAGGCCAAAGGATTGGACATAAACCCCTTGCAGATGCAAAGACCTGCCACTCCAATGAAAGTATCAAGGATCCAGTGATCTGTGTCCTCTCAGAATTTCTGCTTTAAGTTAAAAGTCATGTTGCTACACTTCTGTTACAGACTGAATATTTGTGTTCCCCTCAAATTCCTATGGTGACATCTAAAAGCCCAATGTGACGGTGTTAAGCTATGGGGGCTTCGGGAGGTGATTCGTTCATGAGGAGGTAGCCCTCATGAATGATATTAGCACCCTCATAAAAGAGACCTCAAAGATCTCCCATACTTCCTCTACCATGTAAGGACACAATGAGAAAATTGCCATCTGTGAACCTGGAAACGGGCCCTCATCTAATGCAGAATCTGCCAGTGCTTTGATCTTGGGCCTTCCAGCCTCTAGAACTATGAGAAATCAATTTCTGTTCTTATAAACCATATAGTCTGTGGTACTCTATTACAGTAGCATAAATGGATTAAGATACTCAGCAAGTCAAGTGTCATAAGTGAAAGTAATAAGAAATAGCAAATAGCATAAGTGAAAGTAAGTGAAATAGCAATCTATCATACCCTAGAAATGGTACATTTGGGATGAAGCCCAAATAGTACAATTTTTTCATTTTAATTACTTCTCTTGCACCAATGCCTCCTTCTTAAATTGCACCTAGGGCCTAAAGTGGGGGAAATATTCCTTCCTAGACCAACTATTAGCAGACAAAAAAGAGCTCAGTTTGGTTAACAGATGGGTTGATCCAATATGATGTATTAAGTGAAAATTGAAGATGAACTGCCACAACACAGCGAACCAACTTAGGCATGGCTCAGAAGGATATTGGTAAAGGAAATTTTCCCAGTGGCAGAATCAATAGCTAATATATCATATTCTAATACATTGAATCAAAAGATAGAAGTATGTCTTGTTTTTCTAATAATTATTTCTAGTGAACCACTTAGAGAATTTTTGTCTCACATTCCTGAGTCCTTAGGCTTTGCTGGATCAGAGGTCTGGAATCCTAGTACTAGTAGTGAGAACTGATGAAATTCTTCCACTAGGGAGCACAGACAGATGTTACAGATATTATCACCTTGCAATCAGTTTGGGCTCCATACATGGAACAGCAGGCAAAGAGTTACTTGCAGGGGCTATTGGTTCTGATCACCGTTAAAAGCCAGGTTTGCTGCTCCACTATGGGTGTGGGAAAATGTAAGCATAAAATGCCTGGGAACTACTGGGGTGTCACATCATTTTTCCATGCCTGATGATAGTGTAAATGGGCAATTCCAACAATCATTTCCCACAAATGGTAAAGCAGGTAGGGGTTTTCATTTCTTCAGGGTAAAGTATGTGATCAAACAACCTAGAATTTCTGAAATACTAGCAAAGCGTGTGAACAATCTATAATTGATACTGGAGGAGGCAGATAATTCATGTTTGGAAAAAGTTGCAACAACAAGGAATGTAGCTAGTTCCAATAACACTCCTGAATTATGTATTTCGTAGAGAGTGCAGCCTATGTTCCTACACTACTCTAGGATTTATGGCAATTTTAGGTCCTTTCTGGTCTAAATAAATGTTTTTTGCTTTTGCTTTGATTGCTTGCACTCAAACTGAGGACTAATAGAAAACTGTATGTGTAAAAGACATTGGTCCAGAAAAGTTTTGTCAAGTGAAAGAGCAAACAGTAACACTAGGGAATACCAATATGTAAGGTTTGTGTAGAATACAAAGCTCTAAAGAGAATGAAATTGCTAAGCCAGAAGGCAGTAGGTAACTAATAATGTTGATGGTCCTAAGCCAAAATAAGATTTCAAGTAGGAGGGAGTGGTCAATAATGTCAGTTATTGTACAGAACTAAGCAAGATAAAAATAGAAATATTCTTTATTATTTTTAATATGGAAATTACTAGGTATTTTGTTATTAGACAAGCTTTCTCTAATTGTAAAACTCAATAATAAATGGACTTTGGGGGAGGGGGATCAAGATGGTGTAGTGAAAGGTCATGGAGCTAATATCCTTCCACAAACACATCAAATATACATCTACATGTAGAACAAATATCATGGAAAATTAACTGAAAACTGGCAGAAGAACTCCTATACAACCAAGGCTGCAAGAAAGATTGCACATAACTGGGTAGGATGGGGAAAAAGGCATCTGGTTGAGACCTATATGCCTGGGAGTGGTCTAAGAAGAAAGGAAAGACTGCACAGGTAAACTCTTGCCCTGGGATGTGAGCCACAGACTGGATATCCCAGTGTTGGGGCCCTATACGGAGGAGATAAGCCCCCTTGGTTTCTGGGAGAACTACTGGGACACATAGAGTGGCCGGAAAAGCCTAGACTCCACTTGCAAGGAATGCATGGGTGCTGGGAGGAGAGAGCTTTGCACTGGTGGCTGCTGCCCTACCACTCTCACTAACCCAAGCTGGACAAACACCCTGGCCCCACACCAGAGCTTGGCACAGGATCTAGGATAGCTGGGTCCTAGGAAAAGACTTTATCTGGTGATGCAGAGATGGCCAGGGGTCCTAGGGACTGGTCCAGTAGAGGTGGCAGTGGCCACTGTTAGCACATATTCAGATAGTACCAGGGCAGCAGCCCAGACCTCTGGTGACAACGCAGCCACTCAAGCCCCCGTGACTAGCACATCATGATCCCCACTCCCAGGCCAGCAAATGGTCTGACCCTGCCCACTCCATGCTACAGCTGGGTATTGGATCTGGGGCTGTCAGGTCCTGAGAAAAGACTCAATCTAGGGATGCAGAGGAGAGATCCCAGTGCGGGGAGAAGAAATAACATAAACTTAAAGAGAACAGAGCCTACTTGAGCCCAACCCTCAGGGCTTCCACTCCATTAACTGGGGAAGCAGACCCTGCCCCTGACAGGGAAGCTACAGCTATGGAGCAGAGAGGAAGTCTCACCGCACACCCTGCTCAGGCTTTAGCTCCTCCAACACCAGGCATACTTTCTATTAAGATGTTACTGGCCAGCACATCCTGAGGAAAGGCATGGCTGGTGTCCACATCAAATCCATTCCTGGGCACACACAGTCTAAATACAGACACCCCCCCACATAAAAATACCTTTTCAAGTTCACAATAGATAACTGTTTCATCAAAATTCACAGAGACAAAGAAAGATAAGTAAAATATAAAGGCAGAGGAACTACTCCCAATTGAAAGAGCAAGAGAAAACATCTGAAAAAATAATGAAACAGAGATAATTAGTCTACCAGACACTGGGTTCAAAAAGTTGGTGATAAAAATAATGCTAAATGAATAAAGAAAGAGTATCAATATAAATGTAGATCATTTTAACAAGGAAGTATAAATTATAAAGATGATCCAATCAAAAATATACAATTCAATTTCTGAGACAAAATACACTCTAGAAACAATGAATAGCTGAATAAATGACACAGAAGAAAGCATTACTGATCTGGAAGATAGAATAATAGAAATCACCTATTTACAACAGTAGACAGAAAAACAAACAAAAAATTAAAGTAGCATGTGAGATAGATCTATGAGATAATATAAAATGTGCCAACATGTGCATAAAAGAGGTTCCAGAAGGAGAAGAGAGAGAGAAGGGGATTAAAATGTATTTGAAGAAATTATGACTGAAAACCTCCCAAACAGAAAGAAGGATACAGATATCTAGGAATAGGAAGCACAGAGGGTCCCAAATAAGACACAAAGGGAACAACTGACAATAATACATAATAGTAGGAGACTTTAACACCCCACTGACGTCAATGGACAGATCACCCAAACAGAAAATAAATAAGGCAACAGAGGTCCCAAATGACACAATAGATAATTATCTGCTGGACACTACATCTAAATAAAGCAGAATACACATTCTTTTCAAGCACACACAGAACTTTCTCCAGATAGACCATCTGCTAGCTTACAAAATAATCCTTAACAAATTTAAGATGATAGAAATTATATCAAGCATCTTTTCCTACCACAATGGTATGAAACTAGAAATCAACTACAGAAAGAAAAACAAGAAAAGAACAAACACTCAGAGACTAAATAAACAACATGCTACTAAAAAAACAATGGGTCAAAAATAAAATCAAAGAAGAAATTAGAAAGTACCTCAATACAAATGTAAGTGAAAACAACACTTTACAGAAAGGGATGAAGAAAAAAGCAGTTCAAAGAGGAAATTTCACAACCATATAGGCCTTCCTTAAGAAACAAGAAAAATCTCAAATAAACAACCTAACCTACCACCTAAAGGAATTAGAAAAAGAAGAACAAACAAAGCCTAAAGTCAGAAGGAAGGATATAATAAAGATCAGAGAAAAAATGAATAAAATATAAATTAAAAAAACAATAGAAAAGATAAATAAAATGAGCTGATTTTCTGAGAACATAAACAAAACTGATAAAGCTTTAGCTAGGCTCACCAAGCAGAAAAAAGGATCTAAATAAACAAAATAAGAAATGAAAAAGGAGAAATAATAGCTGATACTATAGAGATATGAAAAAAAAAAAACATAAGAGAATACTAGAAACAGTTATATGCCCACAAATTGAACAAACTGGAAGAAACAGACAAATTTCTAGAAATGTATAACCTGCCAAGACTGAATCAAGAAAAAACAGATAATTTGAACACAACAATCACTTGTAGTGAAATTTAATTTGTAATGAAAATAATCCCAGCAAACAAAAGTCAAGGAATGGATAAACTTTACAGGGAAATTCAATTAAACATATAAAAATTTAAAGAAGAACTTATACATATCCTTCTCAAACTACTCCAAAATATTGAAGAGGAGGGAACACCCCCAAATTCATTCTATGAAGCCACCATCACCTGATACTAAAAGCAGAAAAAGACACTAAAAAAATAAAATTATGTCCAAAATTTTTGATGAATATAGATGCAAAAATCATCAACAAAATATTATCAAACCAAATCCAAAGATACATGAAAAAGGATTATACACCATGATCAATTTGGATTTATTCCAGGCTCACATGGATGGCTCAACATATGCAAATCAATCAATGTGATACACCACATTAACAAAAGAAGAGACAAAAACCAAATGATCATCCCAATAGATGCAGAAAAAGTATTTGACAAAATTCAACATCCATTCATGATAAAAATTCTCATCAAGGTGGGCAGAAAGGGAACATATATCAACATAATAAAGCCCATTCATGACAAACCCATAGCCAACATTATACTCAACTGTGAAAAGCTGAAAGTCTTCTCACTAAATTCAGGAATAAGATAAGGATGCCCATTCTTGTTGCTTCTATTTAACATAGAATTGGAATTCCAAGCCACAACAATCAGACAAGAAAAATAAATAAAAGGTATCTAAATTGGAAGGGAGGAGGTGAAACTGTCGCTATTTGCAGATGACATGATACTCTATAGAGAACTGTAAATTCTCCACCCCAAAACCATTAGAACTAATACATGAATTTAGCAAGGTTTCAGGATACAAGATTAATATACAGAGATCTGTTGTGTTTCTATACACTAAACATTACATATGAGAATGAGAAAGTAAAAAAACAAAAAAAAAATCCTGTTTAAAATCACATCAAAAAAATAAGAAAAGTAGAAATAGACTTAACCAGGGAGGTGAAAACTATACACTGAAAACTACAAAACACTGATGAAGAAAACTAAAGATGATTCAAAAAAATGAAAAGATATCCTATGTTCCTGTATTGGAAGAATTAATATTATTAAAAATGGCCAAGAACCCAAAGTAATCTACAGATTTAACACAGTTGCTATCAAAATAACCAGGACATTTTTCACAGAACTCTAACAATCATAAAATTTACATGGGACCACAAAAGACCCCAAATTACAAAAGCAATCTTGAGACAAAAAGAACAAAGTTGGAGGTTTAACACTCCTAGACGTCAGACTGTACAACAAAGCTACAATAATCAAAACGGTATGGTAGTGGCACAAAAACAGACACATAGATCAATGGAATAGAATAAAGTGCCCAGAAATAAACCCACACACTATGGTCAATTACTCTACAACAAAGTAGGCAAGAATATACAGTGGAAAAAAGAAAGTCTCTTCAAAAGTGGTGCTGGGAAAACTAGACAGCCACATGTAAAACAACGTAATTAGAACATTTCCTCATACCATTTACAAAAATAAACTCAAAATGTCTTAAAGAACTAAATGTAAGACATGAAAACATAAAACTCTTAGAAGAGAACATAGGCATAAAACTCTTTGACATAAATTGAACCAATATTTTCTTGAATCAGTCCCTCAAGGGGAAATGAGAGGAAATAAAAGAAAAATAAGCAAATGGGACCTCATTAAACTTAAAAGATTTTGCACAGCAAAGGAAACCATCAACAAAATGAAAAGACAACCTATGGAACGGGAGAAAATATTTGCAAATGATGTGATCAACAAGGGGTTAATATCCAAACAGTTCATCAACTGCAATATCAAAAACAAACAAACAATCCAATCAAAAATGGGTAGAAAACTTGAATACACATTTTTTTCTTTCCAAAGAAGACACACAGATGGCTAACAGGCACATGAAAAGATGCTCAACATTGCTAATTATTAGGGAAATACAAATCAAAAGCGCAATGAGATATTACCTCACAACTGTCAGAATGGCTATCATGAAAAAGTCTATAAAAAACAAATGTTGGAGAGGATGTGGAGAAAAGGAAACCCCCGTACACTGTTGGTGGAAATGTATTAGTGCAGCCACTAGGGAAAGGGTCTTTAAAAAAATTAAGGAGGTTCCTTTAAAAAATTAAAAATAGAATTACCATATGATCTAGTGATTACACTCCTAGGTATATATTGGGAAAACACTAATTCAAAAAGATACATTCACCCCAATGTTCACAGCAGCACTATTTACAGTAGTCAAGACATGGAAGCAACCCAAGTGTCCATCAACAGATAACTGGCTTAAGAAGATGTAGTATATATATACAGTGGAATATTACTCAGCCATAAAAATGAATGAAATACTGCCATTTGCAGTAACATGTATGGACCTAGAGAATATTATGTTTAGTGAAATAAGTCAGAGAAAGAAAAATACTATATCACTTATATCTGGAATCTAAAAAACAATACAAATAAATTTACATACAAAATAGAAATAAACTCATAGACACAGGAGAAAAAACTTATGGTTGCTGAAGGAAAGAGGGAAGGGGGGAAGGACTAATTAGGGGTCCGGGTTTAACAGATATACAAGCTACTATATATGAAATAGATAAGCAACAGGAATTTACTGTATAGCAAAAGGAACTCTACCCATTACCTTGGAATAATGTATAATGAAATATAATTTACAAAAATACTGAGTCACTATGCTGTTCACTTGAAACTAACACAATATTGTGAAGTAACTATACTTTAATTAAAAAAAATAGTATGTGCTTCTCTTGCATCCATTTTGTTTTACTCCAGTGACTGCATTTTCATATTAGTAATATTAATTTTTACATTCACTATTTTCAAGTGGTTCACATTTCCAAAATATTTTCATATCTTTTTTTGGGAAATGTTTATGCTTATTTAAAATTTTTGATTTGATGTTTCATTCATCCATCTGAAAAAAAAGAAATAGAAAATATAAAGGAAAAAAGATGTGAGCATACAAGAAGATGTATTAATATCCCTATAATAAGAATCCAAAATTAAGGGAAATAGAAGTAATAAGGGAGGAAAATATTTGAAGAAATAATGATTAAGAATTTTCTCATATTCAAGAAAGAGAAGAGACCTTCAACTTATTGTGTTCATATAATGAAAAACGTCAATGTTGAAAAAAAATCCTTAACGAGTAGTGAAATTTAAGAACACAATTCAACTAAAGTATGCACATTCTTTTCAACTGTACACAAAAAAAGGCAATATACAAAAATAAAGGATTTTTGTACACCAGCAATTAACAAAAAAAATAGTTGAAACTAATAGTTTAAAATTGAATCCAAACAAGTGAATTATCTGGGGATACATTTAACAGTATATGTGAGAGATCAGGCTCCTGGTCAAAAAAACTAAGTGTGGTTTTTCAGACCCAACCTTAGGCAATTACAAAGGCGTTACCTGGCTGGTCCCATGAGGAAGACCTGTCTTCACACTAGATTTGGTGCACTGTTAGCACATTGCAGTCTCTGAAGGTAGTTACAGCAAGAACTCTTGCTCCTCTGGCTGGCCACATTCTCAAGCATCTCTGCATTCCTTGCCCAGGCACCTCCACTTGGAGGTCTCCTTGTAAGGGAAACTTGAAGATATTTTTCTCCACTCTCAGTGAGTATTCAGTATTTTTCCACTCCTACTACTTTCCCCTTCCTTTACCACTGTACACAGCTCCATAAAATGGTAGGAGTCTTTTATTCAGGACACTCTCAACAGTGTAATTATCCCTTGCAATGGCCTCTTATGTGCTGATCCACCTGAGTACAGTTCCTTGAGGGAAAATGGAACAGGAGGCAATGGGCACCTTTTCTGCTTTTAGACTCTTGCTTGTACTATGGCAGTAAGTGATTAAAGGCTTGACTGTCATTTTTACCTTTGGCTTGTTGCTTTAAATGCCTATTCTGACACCTGGAAATGCAGCTCTCGCTTCAGCTCAGCTGAGTCCCTGACAATGTCTTTAAAACTTGTACACTGAAAACTACACACAATCTTGAGAGAAATTAAAGAAAGAGACATGTTATATTCAGGAACTGGAAGAATCAACATTTTGAAGATACCATTTCTCAATAAGTAATCTATAAATTCAGAGTGATCTCAGAATCCCAGTAAGACATTTTTGGAAACAAAAACAAATTTGAAAAGTCTATTAGTCAAATGATTTGAAATTAAAAAAACAAAGTTGAAAGATTTGTATCTGACTTAGATATAGTATTCAAGAGAGTGTGGTTTTTATATAAGAACAGGCATATATATTAATGGAACAGAAGATAGATTCCAGATAGACCCACATACAAACGGTCAAGTGATCGTTTTATTCTTTCCCAGATTTTTTTCTAACATTTCATGCTGAAATGATTTTTAACTTCCAGAATAGTCGAAAATAGAGCACTGACATTCCCCAAAACCCTTCACCCAGCTTTCCATAATGTTAACGTTTTAAATAATCATGGCAAATTTGCCAAAATCAAGAAGTTAATATTGGTAAAATACTAGTAACTAAACTATTGACTTTACTTGGATTTCATCAGTTTTTCTACATTTTTTTTGTTCCAGATGCAAACCAGCATACTACACTGAATTTAGTTTTCATGTCTCCTTAGTCTCTTGCAATCTGTGACAGTGTCTCTGTCTTTCCTTATTTTTCACAATCTTGACACTTTTGAAGAGTGCCTTAGATCTCTCCCTGCTTACCTGAGAAATCATAGGAAAACTCAATCCTTTAATCTATTTAAGTCAAGTTTGTTCTACCACTGAATGCTATATATTTTGAGATTTTTCATTATAATTATTGATAAAAAAAATACTGGAAGTCATTTCGTTAAGTTAAAAATATTTTACCAAATATTTTATCTCATGTCTTTGTGAGATTTCCTTTATCTCTTGCCAGGAAGTTATCATTTTTGCATCTCAAGCCAAAGTACAGAATATTAAATCATTTTCATCTTCACCATCTAATTAACCAACTGTTCAACTGCACATTGCCATTTCTCTTCCAACATCTCAAGTTTTAACTAGAATAAAAATTAAAACAATCTATATTCTCAAATTTTTCTAATATCTTTTGCTCAAGTTCTTTACTTCCAAAACGTTTTGCTTATAGAGATGTTGTATAGCTACATAATTAATACCTTGTTAATTTGTATAAAGTCATTGTTGAATTACTTTCTCTTCTATTGTAGTAACATTATTCTATTGTCATATATTTTGAGTAGATAAGCACTTTGTTTTCCTTAGTTAGTGGAGTTTTGTTGGACATAGAAAACAATGTAAATATTTATCCTAGTGGCATATGTAAAGAGAGATGAACTTTTTTACAATAGCTCAAACTACCTTGATTGGGAAGGTATAATGGGAACTTATACATATCTACAGAAGATTTAAGTTATTTTTAATACTCCATTTTATTCTGATTTTATTTCTAATTTTTTAACTTTATGAAAAGTGTGTTCACAAGGTTGACAAAATGAGGTTAAAAACAGAAGGTTAAAAAAATATACTCAATTAAACAAATATTCTACTTTTTCTACAAAGATTACCTTTTCTGAGTGCTGAAATCTATAAATAAAGCTGTTGAAATGCTTCACTTATGTTTCTGGCATTAAAACCAGTACAGAATTCAAATTAAATGCTCCAATAAACAAGGCTCTAATTATTTTACCTGACTGCATATTCAAGTAATACTTCTTGTATTATTAAAGTTTCACTATCCATTTTTCTTTTATAATTCATTTTGTAACTCATATAGGTATTGACATAAATGCAAATCAATAGATTAGGAAAATATATTTTTTATTCATGCTAACTATGATATTTTTTAGTTTAAATATGAATCTCATAATGCAGCCATCACCACATCACCACTCTGTAATTCCAGAATATTTTCATCACCACAGTTAGAAAATGTACCTATTAGCAGCCACTGCCTCTTTCTTCTTCCCCTCTGCCCCTGGAAATCATTAACATATGCTCTGTTTTTAGGGAAATGCCGATTCTGACTTTACATATAAATGGAATAACACAATAAGCATTTGTGTCTGGCTTCTTTCCAATGTTTAAATGTTTAAAGATTCAACCATGATGTGGCATATATTCACACTCCAGTCTTAAGTCTGAATACTATTCCAATGTATAGATATACTATATTTTATTTATCTTTTAATCAGTTAATGAACATTTTGGGTTGTTTCCATTTTTTGGTTATCATGAATAATGCTGCCATAAACATTCATGTACAAGTTTTTATGTGAACATGTTTTCAATTTTGAGGGGTATATACCTAGGAGTTGAATTATTGAATCATATGCTAATGCTATGTCTAACTTATTGAGAGACTGCTAAAAATGTTTTCCTAAGTGGTTGCAATCTTTTGTATTCCCACCAGCTATGTATGACTGTTTCCATTGGTATATATTCTCACCAATACTTGTTATTGTCTTTTGCTTAATTAACGTCATTCTAGAGAAAGTGAATTTTATCTCCTTGCCATTTTGATTTACATTGCACAGATAACTAAAGATGCTGAGTGTCTTTTCATGTGCTTATTTGCCATTTGTGTATCTTCTTTGGGGGAAATTCTATTCAAATCCTTGGCCCATTTTTAAATTGAATTTTTTTGTCTTTTAAACGTTGAGCTTTTAATAAGAATTCTTTTTATAATGCAAAAACCTTATGTGATATGTGATGTTTTCCATGAAATTTGGGATTTTTCAGCAATTTTTCCTTCAAATAGTCATTCTGCCTTTTATCTCCTCTCCTTCTGGAAATTCTATTATGTGTCTGTTACTATATTTTATGATGTCCCACAGGTCTCTGAGTTCATCTTTCTTCATTCTTTTTTCTTCTCTTCTAACAGACTGAATAATTTCCATTAACCAATCTACAAGTTCATTGATTTTTCTCTTCTGTCTGCTTAAATCTGCTGTTGAGTTCCTTTGGTAAATTTTTTCATTTCAGTAATTAAACTTTACAACATCCAGAATTTCTATTTGATTCTTTGTCATCTCTTGGTTGATGTTCTCTATTTGTTGAGACAGCATTCTCATTTTTTAATTCTTTAGACATGTTTTCTTTAGTTCTTTTAGCATATTCTAAAAAATTGATTTAAAACATTTGTCTAGTAATTCCTATGCCTGGACATCCTCAAGGACAATTTCAATTGACTGTCTTTTTTGCTCCTATGTATGAGCCATGCTTTTGTTTGTTCGTTTGTTTGTTTATTTGTTTTGGTATATTTCTTAATTTTTGATTGAAAACTATAAATGCTATGTAATATAAATTGGCAACTCTGGAAATTATATTCTTTCTCTTCCCTAGAGTTTGTTTTTGTTGCTCTTTGCTGTTTGTTTCCTGATATGATTCTGTAAGTTCTGTGTTGTCATTCATGGACACTGATGTGTTTGATTGGTTAGCTTAGGGGTCAGCTAATGTTTCCACAGATATTTCCTTAAATGTCTGAAACCAATAATTCAACCAATCTTTGCTGAGAGGTTTTGTATGAGTATTTGTGTATGTCTTTACACTTCACCAGGCATTTTACTTTACCTTAGCCTTTACTTCTTGATTGAGAAGAGCCTCAAGATTTTATCTAGAGATAAAAGCTTAAAGCTTTCTTAGGTCTTTCCTAAACTTATGCTCAGTCATGATATGCACATGGTCCTATGACGCAAGTGACCTTCCAGATTCTCAGGAGTATTTCATAGCATTTCTAAGCCTTTATGAACATCTCATTCTCCAGCTCTTTCTTTCAAGTTTATCTGTAATTTGCTACAGCTGTTATCCACTGCGCCAGGAAGCCACAGAGTTAAAACAACTGATTTCAATGGTTTTTGATAGTGATCCCATGGAAACATACTTTTGAACTGGGTAAGTTCTGAGTCAGGTCAAATAAATCAACTTTGCAAGTGGGTTTTCCCGGGAAATTTAAAATAATGACAATTATCTAAGAATGAGGCTTTGAAAAAGCTTCGGTCACATTTTGACCCCTTAGGTGGCTACCAGGCTGCTGGCTTTTATCTTGATTGTGGGACTGTTAGTTTTTAAAGCTACTGCACAACCTGGGGGAAATAATAGAGTCAGTTAAAATGCTACAAACCTTGCTGTTCTTACAGAGATTCAGCCATTTTTCTTGGACTAAATGCTTCTCATTTGCTGCATGCCTTTGGTCAATTTTCAGAAGTCTGAAAAAGTTAATTCTAAAAATTCTTTCCAGTGTTGTCATTGATTTTATGGAGGAGAGAATTTCCAGTGGTCCTCTCTCTGCCATTTCTCAGATGTCACTTTGTTGTTACTTTTAAGTGTCAATATAACTTACATGTCAGCTTTCAGTAGGTATACAATATACTACCACAACCACATGATAAGAAAATTCAAGTTGTAGTAGGGCATCTTATAAAAAAATATGCCTGTAATGTTTATCTAAACTTTTGATTTTCCAGTTTTATAAACCTTTATTACAAAATAAAATATAACTGTGCAAGCGTTAAAATCACACCTACATAATGTATATAGAATCCAATACTAGTGAGAAAATTGGATAATTTTACATTCTACTGATATGGAAAATAATTAGTGGTAGGTAATTCAGAGTTAAAGTGTTAGA
Organism: Aethalodelphis obliquidens; assembly: GCF_003676395.1. NCBI lineage: Eukaryota > Metazoa > Chordata > Mammalia > Artiodactyla > Delphinidae > Aethalodelphis > Aethalodelphis obliquidens. The sequence continues at coordinate 18,428,433 of NW_020837954.1, forward strand.
TATATAGGCACACAAAATATATTGTCTATTTTGGAAATCATGTTAGGTCTGGAAACAGCAGACTGGAAAGAGGCCTAGAGATTTTGAGTTTGTTCAAGAAACACTTTATTATTAGGACTCACTATAATGTCTGAAGTCCCTAAATTACAACTCTTCATTCTTGCTTGTTGAAGAGGAGGCAGCACCAGTAATTCTCTCATGCCTATGTCTTTCACAGCTAAACTCATATCAGTAACCTGTTAGGAAGCAATTAATTCTTTCTCATGTATGTCCCCTAAATTACTGAGTTGTTTATCAAGCCCTTTAACATGACATTGCTTAGAACTCTCAATCTTGCCATTATTACATGTAATATTCAATATTCTGGCTTGTCTTCTCACTGATGTCAGAGTGAGACTCTTCAATCATCTTCATTAAGTAGCAATTATCTATCTGCATAGATAGATGACCTGCAGATTTTGCATAGTCATATTATTTTTCAAAAATAATTCCTCCAGACTACCTCAGGCAGGTCATGAGGAAGTTCTTTTAGATATTAACATAATGTTTATGTTATCTTGTGTCAAATTACATGACAGGGTCTACCAGCCCCCTTAAGACACACTTTGAGACTAGAGAATGCTGTATATAATACAGTACCAACACAGTAATATATCATTTAGTTCTAGGGCATCTCCTGATGATTTTTCATGAGAAAGCATGTCAATAACAAATACAATAGTATTTTCTTTTTCTTCCTTTCCTTCTCTAGCCCCTATGTCCAAAGACCTCTGCTGTGATTCTGTTTGAGGGTGTCAGGGGAGAAAAAATTTTCCTCTACCCTTCTTGGTTCTTCTGTCTGGTCTAAGCATATATTGACATGAGGCAGATTAACGAGAAAATCAAACGAAAGTTTAATAACATGAATTCTAATGTCTATGTTGAGGCAGTGCTATTTATGTCCCAGTTATTGACCATGGCTTTAACGAAATAGCTTCTTTGGAACCAATATGAAAACCAACCCTCTTTGAACTCTGTGGTAGGCAGAATAAATGCTTATAAAAAGATGTCCATTTCCTAATTCACAGAACTTTTGAATATGTTAAAGTTATATGTCAAAAAGGAATTAAAGTTGAAGAGGAAATTAAGGTTGTTATATTAGCTGATCTTAATAGCTGAGGATTATAGCCTGGGAGAAAGCCTCTCAGATAGCTCTGAGGAACTGTTCCAAAGAGGTAAGGGAGGAGCCAGAATATATAGGAACTTTTGCTGAAAAATAAAACATGTAGTTGAATGTCAAAAGATTACTACTAATCACAAAAAACCCCAGATATCTCAGGTTAATGATTTTACTGCTTTTCTACATATGGGAAGATGCTAGAGTGTGGGATCATTGAAATTATTCCTTTGATATGCATCTTAACCACTACGGCCAGTATCCTGTTTACATACTTACACCATGGGGTCAGCTGCCTGCCCCGGCTGATAGCTTGAAAACAGGCAAAATTCCTTGTTTACTGGAATGGCAGGTAACATTCTTTGTTTACTAAAATGGCGGACAACATTCTTTGTCCACAAACCATTTTAATCACGTGAGTTCTTGGAAACAGAGGAGGGAAACAGAAGAGTGAGTCAGAGAGACGTGATATAAGAAGAATCGTCATTTATGACCTTGAAGATGAAGGAAGGAAGCCTTGAGGCAAAGAATGTAGGAAATTCTAAAAGCTAGGAATGGCCTTCAGCTGACAACCAGAAACTAGACAGGGACATAGGTACTACATTTTCAAGCAACTGAATTCTGACAACAATATTAATAAACAGAAAACAGATGTTTCCCTAAGCCTGTGGAAAAAAAATGCATCCCTCTCCATACCTTACTTTTAGCCCACTGAGACTCATGTAAGACTTTTGACATATAGAACTGCAAGACAATACATTTGTTGTTTTAAGCCACTAAATTTGTATTAATTTCTTTTCATAGCAATAGAAATCTAACTCAAACCCAGACATAAAACACTAGTCTGAACTGGAAGATAAAGTGGATCTGTTGATTTTGTCCCATTTCTCTCTTCTCTACCAATGTAAAAATCCTTTTACTTAACCTGGGTCAACAAGTTCATAGATGTGTCTAGGAGTGGACATAGTTTAGAATCCCACTATGTTCTTTCCTATGTAACAACATTCTAATATGAAGAGTGGAGCCTCAGCTTTGTCTACTCATTTCCTAATTATGATTTTTACAGTTCGTGGAAAAGTCTGTAAGTTTTACTTATTGTTAACTACAACAAAAGTCTTTATAGCTTTTATTGCTAAATGGCTTCTAGACTAACATTTTACTGATGGCCATAATTTAGTTTTGCTCAGTACACGCATAGGTTGAAAAAATTTAGCATATTTTAACACACAGTCACTTATGGAAGATACAAGAGGCTTAGTGTGACTTAAATGTTAGTTTTTGAATCTATTTTCAAGAGGAGAAAATAAAATAGCTATATTCAGCATTGAGAATTACTTTCCTTCCTAATCCCAAAAGATACTTTACATGAATATATTTATTTATATTATATAAAATACATATTCTTACCCAACTGCACCCAATAACCATTATGTCATGTAAATATTCTAAATTGGTCTTGGTTCAGGGAAAAATATGATTATTAGTTTCTAAGGACACTTCTGGTCTAAAAGAATTCATAAGGATGTTCTTAAGATAATGGCATTTCTAAATAAGATTGGCAATTCCTCAAATTTCATCATTCATAGAATCTGAGTTGTATTCAAATCATGCATAGAATTTAACTTATTAAATGGTATGTATTAGTTAGTAAAACAGCTTGAATTTATATAGTATGAAAAACATAGGAAGCTGTGCCTCTTTTCCCCTGACTGATTATAGTAAAATATGAGAGGAGAGAGATAAATTGAAGGAATTGTTAAACAACAAAACAAAACAAAACCAGAATTTGAAGTTTTGGAAAATTATCAGCCTATCCATATTGCAAAAAAGAGAAAAGTGTGCTCTAGAAAGCACACTTTTATATCAAGGGTATATCAAGGGTATGGCGGAAAATCATTTGATAAAGAGGTCATGGGCACAACTCATGGCATCCAAGCCATCTCTGCAGAAGTTAGGATGCACAGGTCTAAAAATCAAGGGGTGGAAATGGAAGTGGCACCACCTACCATTACCCCTCATAATAGAAAAATTTTACTATTACTCACTAGCATATTTCTTTCTGTCCCTGGCCCTTATGCTTTGCTGGTATAGCATTCTAAGTTCCAAAGGGAGAAATGATTCCACCAGGAGACACAAGTCATTTCATTAAATTAGAAGTTAAGACTACAACCTCGCCACTTTGGGTTCCCAATTCTTCTAAATCAACAGGCAAAGAAGGGAGTTACAGTGCTGGCTGGGGAGACTGCTACTGTCTACAAGGTGCAAATGGACTGCTACTCCACAATGGAAGAAAGGAAGAGTATACAGGATATCCCCAAGGGCATCTCAAAGTATTACCATGTCCTGTGATTAAAATCAACTCGAACCAGGTAGGACTACTAATGGCCCAGTTCCTTCAGGAATGAAGATTTAAGTCACCTAACCAGGTAAAGAACCATAATCAGAGGAGGGCCTTGCTGAAACTAAAGATGATACAAATGAATAAAGGAAGATGATAGCCAGAAATAACAGCTATAACCATTTGACCAGTTATAAGGACTGATATTTTTTACAAGTATTTCCTCCTTATTTTGTTATAAATGTTTCCATGCCTGTGTCTGTCTATTTATCTATATCTATCTATCTATACATTTAGCAAATACATATATTTGTTTGAATACTATATATATAAATATATATATATATTGTATTAAGCAAATATCTTGTTTTTCTCCCTCTATTATATTCTTATCATGTAACATAAGGTGTACTGACTTTATATCATAGTATTATTTAAGTATTGTTAACTTTACTTAATAGTATTTAAGTACAGGATATCAAGGAAAAGAGTAAACATCATCCAAGTTCTTTGCATCCTCTTCTGGGACAAGAGTACATTCTTTGGTTGTATGCAGGATAGTTATATCATGGTAGTCAAAAGTATGACCTTGTTATTCTCTTTATTTGGAGATTAAGTATGGTTTAAAGAGCTGCATATGGTTGCCAAGTTGACAAGGGGTGGAATTGTGTTGGTAAATTTTATGTGTCAACTTATCTGGATCACAGTGCCCAGATATTTGGTTAAATACACTTCTGGGGGTTTTTGTTAGGTTTATTTTAGATAAGATTTAAATTGGTAAACTTTGATTAAAGTAGATTGGTCTCTATAATTTAGGTGGACCTCATTCAGTGAGTGGAAGGCCTGAATAGAACAAAAGACAGATCTCCCACAAATGAAATGGAGTTCTCCATAGTCCCCCTTTAGAATTTAACTGCAACATTGACTCTTCCTGGTTTTACAGCAGACCACTTTTGAACTCAAACTGACAATTTCCAGAGTCTCCAGCCTGCCAGACAGCCCCACCAAATTTTGGACTGGCCACGCCACCACAATCACATGAGCTAATTACCTATATATGCTATTGTATTTTTTTTCCTCCAAAGAACCCTGACTAACACACTAACACAGAAGCTGAACTGAATTATGTAATAATAGATAAGACTATCAGATGCTCAAAATTTGACATATTGAGAAATGTATAACATAATTTAGAAAAAATGTCCAGTAATCAGCATTATCTAATGTACAAAACAATTATAAACGATTTTTAGGCAATACATTTGACAAATTATTTTGTAACACAAATTTCATAAGTTTGTGTGTGTGTGTTAGTTTCTGCTTTATAACAAAGTGAATCAGCTATACATATACATACAACCCCATATCTCCTCCCTCTTGCGTCTCCCTCCCACCCTATCCCACCCTTCTAAGTGGTCGTAAAGCACCGAGCTGATCTCCCTGTACTATGCGGCTGCTTCTCACTGGCTATCTGTTTTACATTTGGTAGTGTATATATGTCCATGCCACACTCTCACTTCATCCCAGCTTACCCTTCCCCCGCCCCGTGTCCTCAAGTCCATTCTCTACGTCTGCATTTTTATTCTTGTCCTGCCCCTAAGTTCTTCAGAACCTTTTATTTTTTACTTTTTTTTGATTCCATATATATGTGTTTACAGTATTTGTTTTTCTCTTTCTGACTTACTTCACTCTGTATGACAGACTCTAGGTCCATCCACCTCACTACAAATAACTCAATTTTGTTTCCTTCTATGGCTGAGTAATATTCCATTGTATATATGTGTCACATCTTCTTTATCCATTCATCTGTCAATGAATACTTAGGTTGCTTCCATGTCCTGGCTATTGTAAATAGAGCTGCAATGAACATAGTGATGCATGACTCTTTTTGAATTATGGTTTTCTCAGGGTATATGCACAGTAGTGGGATTGCTGGGTAGTTGCTGGGTACCACTGCTATGGTAGTTCTATTTTAATTTTTTTAAGGAACCTCCATACTGTTCTCCATAGTGGACGTATCAATTTACATTCCCAGCAACAGTGCAAGAGCGTTTCTTTTTCTCCACACCCTCTCCAGTATTTATTGTTTCTAGATTTTTTGATGATGGCCATTCTGACTGGTGTGAGGTGATATCTCGTTGTAGTTTTAATTTGCATTTCTCTAATGATTAGTGATGCTGAGCATCCTTTCATGTGTTTGTTGGCCATCGCCATCTGTATGTCTTGTTAGGAGAAATGTCTATTTAGGTCTTCTGCCCATTTTTGGATTGGGTTGTTTGTTTTTATGATATTGAGCTGCATGAGCTGCTTGTATATTTTGGAGATTAATCCTTTGTCAGTTGCTTCATTTGGAAATATTTTCTCCCATTCTGAGGGTTGTCTTCTGTCTTGTTTATGGTGTCCTTTGCTGTGCAAAAGCTTATAAGTTTCATTAGGTCCCATTTATTTATTTTTGTTTTTATTTCCATTTCTCTAGGAGGTGGGTCAAAAAGGATCTTTCTGTGATTTATGTCATAGAGTATTCTGCCTATGTTTTCCTCTAAGAGTTTTAGAGTGTCTGGCCTTACAATTAGGTCTTTAATCCATTTGCAGTTTATTTTTGTGTATGGTGTTAGGGAGTGTTCTAATTTCATTTCTTTATATGTAGCTGTCCAGCTTTCAAAGCAGCATTTATTGAAGAGAGTGTCTTTTCTCCATTGTATATTCTTGCTTCCTTGATCAAAAATAAGGTGACCATAAGTGCATGGGTTTATCTCTGGGTTTTCTATCCTGTTCCATTGATCTATATTTCTGTTTTTGTGCCAGTACCATGATGTCTTGAATACTGTAGCCAAGTAGTATAGTCTGATGTCAGGGAGCCTGATTCCTCAGGCTCCGTTTTTCTTTCTCAAGATTGTTTTGGTTATTCAGGGTCTTTTGTGTTTCCATACAAATTGTGAAATGTTTTGTTTTAGCTCTGTGAAAAATGCCATTGGTAGTTTGATAGGGATTACATGGATTCTGTAGATTGCTTTGGGTAGTAGAGTCATTTTCACAATGTTGATTATCCCAATCAAGAACATGGTATATCTCTCCAATTGTTTGTATAAACTTTAATTTCTTTCATCAGTGTCTTATAGTTTTCTGCATGCAAGTCTTTTGTCTCCTTCGGTAGGTTTATTCCTAGGTATTTTATTCTATTTGTTGCAATGGTAAATGGAAGTGTTTCCTTAATTTCTGTTTCAGATTTTTCATCGTTAGTGTATAGGAATGCAAGAGATTTCAGTGCATTAATTTTGTATCCTGCTACTTTACCAGATTCATTGATTAGCTCTAGTAGTTTTCTGGTAGTACCTTTAGGATTCTCTATGTATAGTATCATAACATCGGCAGACAGTGACAGCTTAACTTCTTCTTTTCCAATATGGTTTCCTTTTATTTCTTTTTCCTCTCTGATTGCTCTGGCTAAAACTTCCAAAACTATGTTGAATAATAGTGGTGAGGGTGGACAACTTTGTCTTGTTCCTGATCTTAGAGGAAATGGTAACAGCTTTTAACTATTGAGAACGATGTTGGCTGTGTGTTTGTCATATATGGCCTTTATTATGGTGAGGTAAGTTCCCTCTATGCCTATTTTCTGGAGGGTTTTTATCATAAATGGGTGTTGAATTTTGTCAAAAGCTTTTCTGCATCTATTGAGATGATCATATGGTTTTTCTCCTTCAATTTGTTAATATGGTGTATCACATTGATTGATTTGCATATATGGAAGAATCCTTGCATTCCTGGGATAAACCTCACTTGATCATGGTGTATGATCCTTTTAATGTGCTGTTGGATTCCGTTTGCTAGTATTTTGTTGAGGATTTTTGCATCTATGTTCATCAATGATATTGGCCTGTAGTTTTCTTTCTTTGTGACATCCTTGTCTGGTTTTGGTATCAGGGTGATGGTGGCCTCATAGAACGAGTTTGGGAGTGTTCCTCCCTCTGCTATATTTTGAAGAGTTTGAGGATAGGTTTATCTCTTCTTTAAATGTTTGATAGAATTCACCTGTGAAGCCATCTGGTCCTGGGCTTTTGTTTGTTGAAAGATTTTTAATCACAGTTTCAATTTCAGTGCTTGTCTTTGGTCTGTTTAAATTGTGTATTTCTTCCTGGTTCAGTCTCAGAAGGTTGTGCTTTTCTAAGAATTGTCCATTTCTTCCAGTTTGTCCATTTTATTGGCATATAGTTACTTCTAGTATTTATCTCATGATCCTTTGTATTTCTGCAGTGTCAGTTGTTACTTCTCCTTTTTCATTTCTAATTCTATTGATTTGAGTGTTCTCCCTTTTTTTCTTGATGAGTCTGGCTAATGGTTTATCAATGTTGTTTATCTTCTCAAAGAACCAGCTTTTAGTATTATTGATCTTTGCTATTGTTTCCTTCATTTCTTTTTCATTTATTTCTGACTTGATCTTTATGATTTCTTTCCCTCTGCTAACTTTGGGGTCCTTTTGTTCTTCTTTCTCTAATTGATTTAGGTGTAAGTTTAGGTTTTTTATTTAAGATATTTCTTGTTTCTTGAGGTAGGATTGTATTGCTATAAACTTCCCTCTTAGAACTGCTTTTGCTACAGTTCATAGGTATTGGGTTGTCATGTATTCATTTTCATTTTCTTCTAGGTATTTTTTGATTTCCTCTTTGATTTCTTCAGTGATCTCTTGGTTATTTAGTAGTGTATTGTTTGGCCTCCATGTGTTTGTATTTTTTTACAGATTTCGTCCTGTAAATGATATCTAGTCTCATAGCACTGTGGTTGGAAAAGATATTTGATATGATTTTAATTTTCTTAAATTTACAAAAGCTTGTTTTGTAACCCAAGATATGATCTATCCTGGACAATGTTCCATGAGCACTTGAGAAGAAAGTGTATTCTGTTGTTTTTGGATGGAATGTCCTATAAATATCAATTAAGTCCATCTTGTTTAATGTGTTATTTAAAGCTTGTGTTTCCTTATTTATTTTCATTTTGGATCATCTGTCCATTGGTGAAAGTGGGGTGTTAAAGTCGCCTAGTATGATTGTGTTACTGTCAGTTTCCTTTTTTATGGCTGTTAGCATTTGCCTTATGTATTGAAGTGCTCCTATGTTGGGTGCAAAAATATTTACAATTGTTATATCTTCTTTTTGGATTGATCTGTTGATCACTATGTTGTGTCCTTCTCTGTCTGCTGTAATAGTCTTTATTTTAAAGTCTATTTTGTCTGTTATGAAAATTGCTACTCCAGCTTTCTTTTGATTTCCATTTGCATGGAATATGTTTTTCCATCCCCTCACTTTCAGTCTGTATGTGCCCCTAGGTCTGAAGTGTGTCTCTTGTAGACAGCATATATACGGGTCTTGTTTTTGTATCCATTCAGCCAGTCTATGTCTTCTGGTTGAAGGATTTAATCCATTTACATTTAAGGTAGTTATTGATATGCATGTTCCTATTACTGTTTTCTTAATTGTTTTGGGTCTGTTATTGTTGGTCTTTTCCTTCTCTTGTGTTTGCTGCCTAGAGAAGTTCCTTTACCATTTGTTGTAAAGCTGGTTTTGTGGTACCGAATTCTCTTAGCTTTTGCTTGTCTGTAAAGGTTTTAATTTCTCCATCAAATCTGAATGAGATCCTTGATGGGTAGAGTAATCCTGTTTGTAGGTTTTTCCCTTTCATCACTTTGACTATGTCCTGCCACTCCCTTCTGGCTTGCAGAGTTTCTGCTGAAAGAGCAGCTTATGGGGATTAACGTTATGGAGATTCCCTTGTATGTTATTTGTTATTTTTCTCTTGCTGCTTGTAATATTTTTTCTTTGTATTTAATTTTTGATAGTTTGATTAATATGTATCTTGGCATGTTTCCCCTTGGATTTATCCTGTATGTGACTCTTCTCACTTCCTGGAGTTGATTGACTACTTCCTTTCCCATATTAGGGAAATTTTCAACTATAATCTCTTCATATATTTTCTCAGTCCCTTTCTTTTTCTCTTCTTCTTCTGGGACCCTTATAACTCGAATGTTGTTGTGTTTAATGTTGTCTCAGAAATCTCTGAGACTGTCCTCAATGCTTTTCATTCTTTTTTCTTTATTCTGCTGTACAGTAGTTATTTCCACTATTTTATCTTCCAGGTTACTTATCCGTTCTTCTGCTTCAGTTCTTCTGCTATTGATTCCTTCTAGAGAATTTTATATTTCATTTATTGTGTTGTTCATCATCGTTTGTTTGGTCTTCCCTTTAGTTCTTCTAGGTCCTTGTTAATCATTTCTTCTATTTTCTGCATTCTATTTCCAAGATTTTAGATATGTTTACTACCATTACTCTGAATTCTTTTTCAGGTAGACTGCCTATTTCCTCTTCATTTGTTTCATCTGGTGGGTTTTTACCTTGCCCCTTCATCTGCTGTGTGTTTCTCTGTCTTCTCATTTTGCTTAACTTACTGTGTTTGGTGTCTCCTTTTCACAGGCTGCAGGTTAGTAGTTCCCATTGTTTTTGGTGTCTGTCCCCAGTGGCTAAGGTTCGTTCAGTGGGCTGTGTAGCCTTCCTGGTGGAGGGGACTGGTGCCTGTGTTCTTGTGGACAGGGTGGATCTTATCTTTCTGGTGGGCAGGACCATATCCGGTGTGTGTTTTGGGGTGTCTTTGACCTTATTTTGATTTTAGGCATCCTCTCTGCTAATGGATGGGGTTGTGTTCCTCTCTTGCTAGTTGTTTGGCATAGGGTGTCCAACACTGTAGCTTGCTGGTCGTTGAATGGAGCTGGGTCTTAGTGCTGAGATGGAGATCTCTGGGAGAGCTCTTGCTGATTGATATTACGTGGAGCCGGGAGGTCTCTGGTGGACCAATGTCCTGAATTCAACTCTCCCACCTCAGAGGCACAGGCCTGACACCAGGTCTGAGCACCAAGACCCTGTTGGCCATGCAGCTCAGAAGGAAAGGGAGAAAGAGAGAAAAGAAAGAAAAAGAAAGAAAGAAAGAAAGGAAGGAAGGTTGGAAGGAAGGAAGGAAGGAAGAAAGAGAGAGAGAGAAAGAAAGAAAGAAAGAAAGAAAGAAAGAAAGAAAGAAAGAAAGAAAGAAAGAATAACATAAAATAAAATGACATAAAATAAAGTTGTTAAAGTAAAAATTTTTTTAAATTATTAAAAATAAAAAATTAATAAGTAATTAAAAACATAGAAAGAAAGAAAGAAGAGAGTAACCTAACTAAAAAACAAATCCACAAGTGATAACAAGCACTAAAAACTATACTAAGAAAAAACCAAAAATGGACAGACAGAACCCTAGGACCAATGGTAAAAGCAAAGCTATACAGACAAAATCACACAAAGATGCACACACATACACATTCACAAAAAGAGAAACAGGAAAAAAAATATATATATATATAAAGGAAGAGAGCAACCAAATCAATAAAAAAATCTATCAATGAAAATAAAGTCAAAATAGTAAACTAAGATAAACATAAAACCAGAAACAAATTAGATGCAGAAAGCAAACCCCAATCTACAGTTGTTCCCAAAGTCCACCACCTCAATTTTGGGATGATTCATTGTCTATTCAGGTATTCCAGAGATATAGGGTACATCAAGTTTATTGTGGAGATTTAATCCACTGCTCCTGAGGATGCTGGGAGAGATTTCCCTTTCTCTTCTTTGTTCGTAAAACTCCTGGGCTTCATCTTTGGATTTGGCCCCTCCTCTGTGTGTAGGTTGCCTGAGGGCGTCTGTAGCAGCTTATTAGGGGGCTCTGGCTCCCTCAAGCTGCGGGGAGGGAGGGGTACGGAATGCGGGGTGATCCTGCAGTGGCAGAGGCCGGCATGATGTTGCACCAGCTTGAGGCGTGCCGTGTGTTCTCCCGGGAAGTTGTCCCTGGATCACAGGACCCTGGCAGTGCAGGGCTGCACAGCCTCCTGGAAAGGGAAGTATGGATAGTGACTTGTGCTTGCACACAGGATTCTTGGTGGCTGTGTTAGCAGCGTTAACATTTCATGCCCGTCTCTGCTGTCCGCACTGATAGCCATGGCTTGCGCCTGTCTCTGGAGCTCATTTAGGCGGTGCTGTGAATCCCTTCTCCTTGTGCACCCCAAAACAATGGTCTCTTGCCTCTTAGGCAGTTCCAGACTTTTTCCCAGATTTCCTCCCAGCTAGCTGTGGTGCATTAGCCCCCTTCATGCTGTGTTCACACAGCCAACGCCAGTCCTCTCCCTGGGATCTGAACTCAGGAGCTGGAGCCTCAGCTCCCAGCCCCCACCTGCCCTGGCAGGTAAGCAGACAAGCCTCTCTGGCTGGTGAGTGCTTGTCTGCACTGATCCTCTGTGTGGGAATGTCTCCACTTTGCCCTCTGAACCTCTATTGCTGCGCTCTCCTCCGTGGCTCCAAAGCTTCCCTCTCTGCCACCACCCGTCCCTGACAGTGAAGCGGCTTCCTAGTGTGTGGAAACTTTTCCTCCTTTACAGCTCCCTCGCAGAGGTGCAGGTCCCGTCCCTATTCTTTTGTCTCTGTTTATTCTTTTTTCTTTTGCCCTACCCAGGTACGTGGGGAGTTCCTTGCCTTTTGGGAGGTCTGAGGTCTTCTGCCGGTGTTCATTAGGTGTTCTGTAGGAGTTGTTCCGCATGTAGATGTATTTCTCATGTATTTCTGGGGAGGAAGGTGATCTCCATGTCTTACTCCTCTGCCTTGAAGGTCTCTTCACAAATTTCATAAGTTTTATGAAGTAAGCTAATCAGATAAGCAAATATTACTAGCTGTATAATATTATTTCAGATGCAGTAAAAAGTGGTTCATATAGATTAAGCCATGCTGAGATATATCATTTTCAAATTTTGAATTGCTACAACTTCAAAACACATTTCTATCTCCTTTGATTGTTTTAAAAATGACTTAGGTTGATTTAACTCATCATAGAAGGCAATATTCAATTATCTATGATTCTAGAAAACTGTATTTTATTAACTGATATGTTGAATAAATTGAGGAAGTAGAATGTCAGTTTACAGCCTCATATTTGTTTATTATGGTTTGATATTTATTTGAATAAATAATAGCACTCCTGTGTGTTTGCACTGATTGAGTTTGTTCTAAAAATTTATAAATATCAGTGATAACTGTATGTAAAAGAAAACAATGACTCTTTTATTCCAGTTTAAATTTCAGCAATGGACTAATTTGAATTCAGGCTAGAACCAGTGGCAGTCTGCCAAAGCTATGAGGATATTTAAAAATCTTTCTTGCTGTTGTTTCAATTTGTATAGAATACACTATATACTAGGAATAAGTGATCACGTGCACACATACAATCTTTCCATATGATATTTAATGATAATATTTTGAAGGCTGAAAAAAAGCAGAATATCTGAATCTCCTTTTTATTGATATAATAAAAAGTCTGTTAGATGCATATCAAACTACTCTACTAATTATCTGTATAAAGTTATACATGTGTATATGTATTTCATACTTTTGAAAAATATATTTTTGATTATATATTTTATATATATTATAAATATTATATATATACATATATTCTTTTTTTAACACATATAAATGTATATACATATACATTTTTTAACACATAGAATTCCAGCATTTTAAATTGAAATAAATTACAGAACATAAATTTCATTGTATGGCATAGTTCCCCTCAAAAAAGACAAGACAGGAAAACTCTTTTCTTATTAAGATGGATGGCAATGAAAAGACATCAGAGGAGCCTTCATACTGAGAATTCAATTCAATATCCATCACTTCCCCTATTTCCCACATGAATTCTTAACACACACACACACACAGAAGTATCCTTGCAAATAAATTAAATGATGACAAGAATTACAGTTTCAGGGTTGACAATTTAGTTCCATAATTGTTACAAATGTAAACAATTTAAATCTCTGAACAAATTAAACATATATTAAAGGCATGTTTAATGTAAAAGGGGCTGGGGTATAGGAGTTACTGAGGGGATAGAAGGAAAATATACAATAATCTTTTAAAATTTACCTTATGTCAATGCAGATGTAGAGAATGGACTTGAGGACATGGGGAGGGGGAAGGGTAAGCTGGGACGCAGTGAGAGAGTGGCATGGACATACATACACTACCAAATGTAAAATAGATAGCTAGTGGGAAGCAGCCGCATAGCACAGGGAGATCAGCTCGGTGCTTTGTGACTACCTAGAGGGGTGGGATAATGAGGGTGTGAGGGAGATGCAAGAGGGAGGAGATATGGAGATATATGTATATGTATAGGTGATTCACTTTGTTATAAAGCAGAAACTAACACACCATTGTAAACAATTATACTCCAATAAAGATGTTAAAAAAAATTACCTTATGTCTTGGAAACAGTGAATCATTCTATTTGTTACTATATTAATATCAACATAGTATCAATTAAATTGGTAGATATGTTATAATTAGTTATTTATATCTCAGAATAAACATTTAAGGCTGACCTATTCTAAGTTTATCACACAAAATCAAAGATGCTCATGTCTTCTATATATTATGCTGTTTGTTAAATATTAGTTATGAGGAACAAATGTCTTAACTAATGCTTAATTTTAACACTAAGGCTTTCAAAACCTAACAGTATAACACTTAGAATTATTTTAAGCCTGGCTAGTTCATGTTGAAGCTTTTGGGCACTAAAGTCTCAGATTAATTTGTAGCCTTTAATAAGTCTTTTCCATCAATTCCCATTGGCTTAATGGATGAAGAATTCTACCTGCCATATCAGTAAACAAAGGATGTTGTGGCCATCAAGCCATCAGCCACTGTAGCCACCCCCAGCTGTGCACCCTGAGGGGATTCAGGATGGAGAAAAACAGGATACTGGCCTTAGATACTCAAATGCATATAAAAAAAATGATTTCAGTAAGCCCAGACTCTTGCATCTTCCCATACAAAGAAATGCACTAAATTCATTAACTTGAGATGTCTTGTTTTCTTTAATTAACAGTAATCTTTACCTGGTTTTTGTTGCAAAAACTCCTATACATCCTGGCTCCTCCCTTACCTCTTCAGAGCAGTCCCTTAGAGCTATCTGAAAAGCTGTCTCCTAGGCTTAAGTCCTCAACAAGGCCTACAAATAAAACATAATTTTCAATTTTTAGGTTGTGCACTTTTTTACAGTGGACAGTTTCAATATAGTACATTACTTTTATATGCCATGTGGTCTCCTGTAGCTTCACAACACATTTAAATACTCAAATGGCTCTGACTGTTCAGATGGTGACTGTGTGTGGAGAAAAACAAAAAACAAAAAACAAACCCCAAACAAACCTCATATTGCAAAGCTAAACTTCCTTTCTTCCCTCACTCCCTCCCTTCCTTCCTTCTCACTTCTTTTTCCCTTCCCTCCCTCTCTCTTTCTTATTTTCTCCTCTTTCATCCTTGCTTTCTTTCTGGTGCTCTTTTTTTTCCTTCTTCATTTATTTTTTAATCCTTATTACTTTAGTATAAAGTATAAAATTCATCATCTGGAATTCATAAATCTAAATTATATTGAAGCAAACAATCTCAAGTCCAGATACTTGAAAATTATATTACCAAACTCCATGGAATATATTTAATGATTCTTATTTTCCGTATTTTAAAACTCTGGGGCAATATATCTTACTGGTTAAGAATAAGTGATTAACGTGCATTAAGCATCTATTATGCCAAGCATGGTTCAATATGTCAATACTAATAATTGAACACTCAAGCCCTTTACATGAATTACTGCACTTAACAATTTTAAAAAACACATACTAGGAAACTGAGCCTTAGAAAGGCAATTGCTTCTAGCACACACAGATAAGTTCCTCCTTTAATTCTTCCAACAAACTTATCATTCATTATTTTCATTTTAGAGTTAACAGATTTTGAAGAGTCTATAGAACGGTAACTTTTTAACATGATGCCTGCAAGGTCATAAATAAAGTAGAGCAGGTATTTGAATATATGTGTAATTCCAAACAACATGCCTGCCTTTTCCAACAATATATACAGAATGTAGTGTTTATATTTATTAACAACTATGTAAGCAATTAGCACTTTTTTAAAAAACACCAAGATTTATTTTTTCCAATTAAAATAATATAGACAATTGCATCAGTGAACTCTTTTACTGCAGAGGACATATTTTCAGAAGATCTGGAAAAGTTTTATGATTTATGCAAAAATTTATATATGCAAAAGAGGTAAGCTCCTTTCCTGCTTGTATAATACATGCCACCAACTATTCATTACTCAAAAGATCTTTTTGCTCTTTTCATGTGGAAAATAATTGAAAAATCTTCGATTATTTATCACGACAATGTGTGTTAAGTTTGAGATATCTCTCCCAAGACATTTTCATATTTTTCAAAATACACTCATGCAAATTACCGTTTGAGAATGAGACAACATGTGGCAGCAATCAGTTCCATTATTAGCTCTGACTCAAGCAAAATGAGAGGTTGAGGTAATCAGAATAGTCCACAAGGATATGGACATCAGTGGTGCAGATATTTATGTAGACTTATGACTTGAAATGCACATGTAATTTTAGATAGAAAATGATCTTTAAAATATCACTATTATCATTGAAAATTTATATCATGAATAAAATAATGGATGACATCTTGGTAAAAATTAATTTCCATAATCCTTATGGACTGAATGTTTATATCTCCCTACCCCAAATCTATATGTTGAAACCCTACTCCCCAATGTGAAGGTATTAAGAGGTGGGACCTCTGAGAGATAAAGATTAAATGAGTTCTTGAAGGTGGAGCTCTCATGAACGGGTTTAGAGCCCTTTTAAGAATCACAAGAGAGTTTGCTTCCTCTCTTTCTGCCATGTGAGAACACAGTGAGAAGTTGGCAGCCTGCAAAAAGATGGCTCTCATCAAAACCCAACCATGCTGGCACCTTGATTTCAGATTTCCAGCCTCCAGAACCATAAGAAATACATTTCTGTTGTTTATAAGTCATCCAGTCTATGGCATTTTGTTCTAGCAGCCCCAAATGACTAAGACAATAATTGTATTTATTTTAGATTTTGCTTTATGGGATTCATTTCAATATGGATAATCAATGTAGGCTAAAATTCATGGTGTACTTCTGAATGCTTTTCCTCTTTTTTTTCTATCTTTTATATGTTATGGAATTGGATAAAACCTTATTTGTCTTTATTTTTCCATATTTCAAGACATTATTTATAAAGAATCTATGGAAGTTTCTTTTTAAGCTGATGTTATACACACACACACACACACACACACACACACCACACACACACACACACACACACACCCCTATGTATAGGCCACCAGGTATTCTATCTCTAAATCTGTTGAAACAGTTGTGTTAGAAGACCTATGGAACTAGATATTTTATTTGTCCTAAAAGGAGCTTTGCTGCAAACATGTAAATGCCATTAACTTAAATAACCAGAGAGCATTGCTGTCATTTCTCAGAACTATAGTTGGAAAAACATTTAATTAATTCATTTTCAGAAAGGCATTTCTGAAATGTCACTACCAGAGCATTTGTTTCTTGAAAAGACTAAAAAGATATTGTTTCCCATAACACTTTTTTATGGTAGCGACTCCAGTTTCCAAGATAGCCTCAGAACTAATAACCTATTAAAGAAAATGTCTGCATTTATTCCAGGAAAGCTAAGGATAATTTTGAAACCCCAAACTCCCACTTCACACTCTTCAGTTTTTGGCGAATAAAGTGTTTTTTATCGTGTCCTAATAGGTACATGTATTTTTTTCTGAACAGCTTTTTGGAAATGTCTTGAGAAAATAAAAACTGCAAAGCTTTAAGGAACTGTTTATCATTGAAGGTGTAGCTTATCTTGCCTAGATGTGCCATCATGATAGATACATCAAGCGCATGTACTATATACAAGTAACACAGTTTTGTAAGGAAATAAATTGTTGTTTTACAATTACTGTAATGTAGGAATCTAGCTGTTGCCTTAAAATACAGAACATTTTACAATACTAAATTGGGGAAATAATCTTGAGAAATATGTCTAAGGACACCTTGTCCATCTGACTATTTTCCTTTAACGATGAAAAAATAAGCATAATGTGTCATAAACAGATACTAAAAATTACAAAAACAGGGTTAAAACCCATTGTTCAGTAAAGAGTAGATGACAGTGAAGGAAAACTATAAAATATGTTATATTTTTGTTATTCTTCCTAAATTTCTTGTCTTTCATATGTTTTACTTCCTTTATCAATTCTTACTAAGGGCAAAGTAGGTAAAAAAAATGAAGTTATTCAAATTTATTTTTCCTACAGGTCATCATGTGATTCTAACTGAGCTCTATGTACAGAATTTCACTTGCTCTCCTGGAAGCATTATTTTTACCTCTATTTAATAAGAATTGTTTCCCAGTTTTGAATTTTCTCAGTACTCATTCATTCCTTCCTTTATCTCTTAAATATATATGAATTCATCCTTTACCATGTATGCTTTTCTTGTCTCAATTGAAGATTATGAATGACTTGAAATTCATGGTCTTATTATTCTAAAAGAACAATTATTGGGTATTTCATACCCTTGTAATTAGTAATTTTGTATTGTATAAAAGTAAGACAAAAAGAAACAAAAAAAGATCTTACTAAGAAAATAATTCCTAAACAACCACACACCGCGACTACCACCACTGCTAATAACAACAAGGTACTTTTTATGTGGGATACCATTTGATTTTAAGGGCTGATTCTATTAATATTCTTCTCTCTTTATTTAAGCATAGAACACACTGCTTTGATGAGTGTATTAGTTGCTTCAGGTGGCACACAAATAACACATGCTGAGGTGAAAGTAAGTTTAAGGTATTAATGCCATCTGTTCCACAGAGATAAATTAACTGAAATTATGTTATTAGAAAGCCCTGTCTTATTATTTCTGTTAATTATTAGAAACATGAAGAATTATTATTAATATCAGATAATGTTAATTATCAGAAGAAGATTGTAATATGCCACAAAGTCCTAGTAGTGCTTCCTTCTCAAATACTATCAGTGTACTTTTTCCCATTCCCATCACCACCACAATTTACTAGCCCATTTTTAATTCATACTTAGAAGTACTACAATTATAGAAATATCCTCAAAACTTAATACATGGATTCCAAAGTTACTTTTTATTCAAAATTCCAGCAAGAAGATTCGTCTCAAAAAATTTGCTTTGATCATGTCCTGTTACTCACAGTGGATATTTACAAACATAAAATTCAAACTACTCAGGCTGATGTTAAAAACCCTCTATAAATGTGTTTGAGGCAAGAAATGGTGATTCAGGTTGTTTTCAATTAATTATTCCACAAAAAAAATTAGAATTAGAAAATTTTTAATAAACTTTTAATTTTTAACCAAATTTAGATTTACAAAAAGTATAAAAAATAGGACAGAGAGTTTCCATATAACCTTTGCCTTATTCCATTTGGGTGGCTATAACAAAATACCGTAGACTGGATACCTTATAAATAACAAAAATTTATTACTTGTAGTTCTGGAGGCTGAGAAATCCAAGATCATGGTACTGCCAGATTAGGTGGGGCAGCTTGGTGAGGGCCTGCTTCCTGGCTCATAGATGACAACTTCTTACTATGTCTTCCCATGATAGAAGGTGATAGGGAGCTCTGTGAGGTCTTTTTTACAAAGCATTCATTCCATTTATGAGGGCATTACCCTCCTGCCCTAAGATCCTCCCAAAGGCCACAACTCCTAGTACACACAACTTTGGGGGTTAAGATTTCAAAATATGAATTTTAGGGAGACACATTCAGACCATATAGCACTCCTCCTTTTCTCCTGCTGTTACATCTTAAATCTATGATGCACTTGTCAAAGTTAAGAAACTGACACAAGCTTCAATACTATAAACTTCAGACTTTATTTGAATTTCATCAGTTTTCTACCAATGTGCTTTTTTTCTGCTCCAGAAATCCAATACAAGATAGCAAATTTATTTAGTTTCGTGTCTCCTTGGTTTCCTTTGGTTTGTAAATGTTTCTCAGTCTTTTTTTATTTTTCCCATGACTTTGGCAGTCTTGAGGAGTTCTGGCCATGTATTTTGAAGAATGTCTTTCAAGTTAGGTTTGTCTGATACTTTCTGTATGGGTAATTTCACAAAATGTCTTCAAGTTCACCATACTTTTATCTGTTCTGTTCAGTCTACTAATGAGTCCATCAAAGGCATTCTTTATTTCTGTTACACTGTTTTTGATTTCTCTCAATTCCATTTGGTTTTTTCTTACAATTTCCATATCTTTTCTGACATTACCTATCTGCTCCTGTGTGTTCCATCAGGGTCTTTAACATATTAATCATAGTTATTTAAGATTCTCTACCTCGTAGTTCCTAGTCCTCAAACCTGTGTCACACCTGTGTCTGATTGTCATAATTGATTCATCTCTTCAGAGTATTTTTTCTTGATTTTGGCATGCTTGGTAATTGCTTGATGAAAGTTGGACATCCATCAAACAATGATACTGGGGGACTTATTTTTAATGTTTGGAGAACAGTCCATTTCCTTTTCATAGGCCTTTAGTATGAGGATTTGTATGAATCTATTTAGGAGTCAGATTGTGTGTAAAGTTTGTTGTTACTGTGATTACCAGAGTTGGAATTTGTTGTTGTTTTGTTCACCAGATACTTCAAATTCCTGTAGTAATATTTTTATTATTATTATTATTATTTTGTCTCCCTGATTGGGTTTTGGGCTCTCCTTTCTACTGCTTCCCTGAAAGGGTCTCTTTGCTGCAGCTTTCCTAACTTTTCCACTATTAATTTTTCCTTGGGGCTTGTTGGTATGGTGGTGGAGGGGAAGGGTCATGTGGAGCATTCTATGATGTTCTGGGGTTCTTGGAACATCTTGAGCCTCAGGCTATGAACCTGAGTTGAGGGTATAGCCTTCACCAGTTTTCTTCCCCTCCTCCAGGGATTGAGTTTATTTTTTTGGACTCTTTCTTTCTCCAACTGCAGTGGATGTCCATCAGTGTCTTCAGACTACAGTTTAGGATTTGTTGCCCCTGCAGATTAAAGCCTTAGTTACCTGATGGATATAAGAAAAATTGGTTCAGGCAGAATGTGGCTTCCCTGGTCTTCCAACAGCTGCTGTGGAAATTTTCCCCAGCAGAATAAATTCTTTGCTCCATAAGTGAGATAGGGAACATGAGTTTACATGAATTTCAGCAGTAGCTGTTTTTCCTCTCCACCAAGTAGCACCACATAGGGGGAGGGAGGCTATCTCTAAATTCTCCTCAGTCCTTCTCTTAAGAGCCAGATGGATACCCTTAAAGAAAAACCTTCAAGTGGGTGGGAACTTCCATATGTCTGTGGATAGCAGGAGCTTCACCACAGGTTACACTTAAACTTTAGCAATTTCTAAAACTTTCTTGTAGGAACATTAATATTTATGACTTTTGTATATCAGGTGGCATCTGCCACAAGTAAGCAAATGCTCAGGTTTCCCCTTTTAATCACCATTCTCTGGGACCTAGGTTCTCTGATGGGTTCAACAGAAGTCATTAATATACAGTTCATCTTCTGTCTTGTTGTAAGTATGGGAGAGTGAAGTGTTTCTAGCTCTACATCCCTGAGATGAATCCTGGTATCACGATGCTGACAAATGTTTAATGTATACTTGAAGTCATTAGATTGCTAACAAGCTAGTAAAAACTTGTGAAGCTAAGATCCTGAAAAGTAGGGAAAACCAAAATTGTGAGTCCCATTTGGTATTACTTTTCCCTTCTGGTGAATGATGAATGTGAAATGTTTAAGCCTTAGGGAAGATAAAATGGAGAAACATAAGTTGCATCTAAAGATAGTGGAAAGGAGGGTGTAACTGCCACTTTTTGGATGAAACCATGGTGGGCAAACTTTAAGAGAAAGCATACGTCAGAAATAGACCACTCGTCATAGGGATCAAAGCCCAGTTATAATTAATTTAAATTAAGTTGATCTATGATTGCTTTTGCCTCCAGCCAAGCTGACAGCCTGAAGCAAAATTAAATCCTCAATGGGAAACCTAAGCCAGAGCTTTGAGTTATCTACAGGATTTTTCATAAAGAAGATCCATCTCTCTATCTAACTGACCAGACCTATAAAAACACAGGACTGTCTCCAAAGATGTGAACACAAAGTTGAACAGCAGAAAGAGACCAAAGAAATATAATGTAATAAAATTATTAAATACAAATTTTAATATTATTATATATAATATGATCAGGAAAATGAAATACAAGATGGAGAAAGTAAGCAGAGAACCAGCAACTATAAAAATAAAGCAAACAAATGTCCCAGAATTTAAAAGAATACAACTGAAATTAAGAATTCAGTGAATGAGTTTAAAAGGTGATTTGAGGGAACCTAAAAGAGAATTAGTGAACTGAAATACAGTTCAGAACAATATAAACATGCTAAAGCACATAGGGATTAAAGGATGGGACCTAAAATAAGAGACTAATAGACCTGCACAAACTGGCATGAAAGTGATGTTATTCATGCAGTAGAAAAATAATTCCTAGATGGCAGTTCAGACAAACAGGAGAGAAATAAAATTTTAAAAATTTGGCAGGGAAAGCATATGAGTGGTAAATGTAAATAAATATTGCCTGTATGAAATAACAATATTCACCTGTTGAGCTTAAATGGATGGGGAGTTAAAATATATACTCATAGCATAATAAGCAAGAGACCAATTAAAAAAGATTTATGAGCTCTGTTTCGTATCACTTTTTCCTGAAAACGTATTGCTAAATTCAAAATGATGGGTAAAATGTCAATAAATTAAATAGAGCTTAATCTAGATTCACAGGGGGTGATGCCTCTTGAGATAATAGAAATGGATATTATACTCATCTTTATAATAAAAAAAATATATTAAAATCTCTAGAGATACCACTAAAAGAATGCCTAAACAAATGCTAATGAAGGAGAAATATTCACATGAAGAAGCCAAAAACAGAGAGAAAAGGGAACATAAATAGGTATAACATGAAAGCAAATATGTGATAGGTCTAAACCAAATACACCAGCAATTGCATTAAATATACTATGCACATATAAAGATAAAAAGAGAGTTTGTGTTGTTTTACCAGTATCAGAAAATGAGAATTTAAGGCAAAATAATAAACCAGAAGAAACAATAACAAAACATGTCTTTCAACAATCTTTCTAGTAGCCAATCATAACCACTCAGAAAACATAGTCGGATTAAATAGAATGGCATTCACAATCATGTTGAAAAAATTCTAATATTCCTAAGAAATCATGTGAGAAATGTACAAGATCATTATGAATAAGTTTCCAAAATAGCAGTTCTCAAAATGTACAGTAGAGTTATTCAGAGGTTACATATTTGACACATGTTCTCCGAACAGACAACTCAGGAACAGGTATAAGAAGACATCAAACATCTGTAAAAATTCAAAACCATGCAGCTCTTCTCACTATGTTTTGTTTTGTTTCATTTTGTTTTGTTTTGGAAAATATTGTTACTGTTTTCATAAAACATGTTAAATATATTAAAATGCAATGGGTGTCCTAATACTATTTTAAATGAATTAATCCATTAGTATGTTTTAAATTCCACAGTTCTAATATCTAACAAAATGAATATCAATATATATAATGCAAAGGAGTCCTGAGCCTAAATACTTGTGAAGTACTGCTCTAAACAGCTGACAACAAACATAAAAGATTTCCTACTACTATTGCAATAGATACATGTTAAAAGTGTTACTTCTCTCAAAATCAACCTGTAAAGGCAAAGATGGGTTCCATTTCCTTTTCTTTAGAAACATTTTACTCCATCCACAAATTTGCATGTAGGCATACAGATATATAATTAACTCAGTTTTTAATAGATGATTGAAACTGGGATTCTTGCCCATTAAAAATAAGAGAGAGAGGGAGAGAGAGGGAGGGAGAGAGAGGGAGGGGGAGAGAGAGAGAGAGAGAGAGAGAGAGAGAGAGAGAGAAAAGAAAAGCAAAGAAAGGAGATAAAAAGCTGGTCTCTGAAATCCAGCACTAAGAGAGGTACACTGGTACAAAAAGATTTAAAAATTCTATAGCCTTAAAACTGGCTTTCCAATATGTTAGGAAAATGATAGTAGGGCAAAGCGTTGGGAAAGCTGAAGAAAGTTAGCTGCAGAAGACTTTTAAAAATCTTTCTTAATCTTAAAATTAACTAATTTACATATAGTCAGCAAAGAATCTGGAATAATATGAAGAAAAAACAACAACAAAAAACAACTAAGAGCTATACATTTTAAAATTCCATTACTTTCCTTATTAAATAATTTAGATACTCTGTCTAGATGAGCACTTGTTGTAAAGGAGATTGAATCACAATTAAAATATCTGCATTACTTAACCTTTAAGAGTCTTTTCCATATAAAGTATACTTGGAAATATTTTAAATAATCTCTAAAGAATTGAATATTAGAACTAAGAAATTCTCATTAACATGCTTTTGTTAACAAAATGTCATATTTGGTACTGACTGCAAGCAAGTTAAATGAGAAACTGTCACACGTGACATATCAGATCTAAAGAAAATGTCTGATGTTACTGTGAACTTTTTTAGAGTACATAGATATACTAAGAAACATTCTGACTTTTCCATTCAGATGAAAGTTAGAAGCATATCTGTCACTTATGCTATCCATTATCACCTTCTAATACATCTAGTTTCTAGGGCATCACATTTTAAGTTGCTTATACCCAAGTGTGCAAGAGTACCAAAATTAATCAATGATTAATATTTGCTTCCAATTTTTGGCACTTGTCACCACACAGTTTATAGACGGTTCATCACTATCTGTTTTACTTTTTTTGTATTTTACCAATTTATCTTGTGGATTATCTATCATATGCCCTAAAATATAAGTCTCATGAGGACATGTTTTTCTTCTACTTTGATCATAGCTTTATTCTCAATGTCTATAAATATGTCTGGCTAAGGTAGATGCTCAACAATTATTTGTTGAATGGAGTGAATTAATCATTCCTAGTTTGGAAGTTATACATTACACATCCAACCACCAAACTTTTTATTCAACAAATATTCATTCAGCATCTAATATGATCTAGGTATCCTGATACAATATAGAAATACATGAATGAGCTTGTAGTCTTGTCCAAATGTCATTAGTGAAATTTATGGAATTTTATCACTATGTATCATGCAAAACAAACCTTCAGATTTGCTGTATAATGAAAACTTTTAAAATAGGATTCTGTTCTGGATTAGTGGATGCTTTCTATTTCAATGTAAGACATGTTGCCTGACCCTGACAAGGCTTATTAAACCATTCAGTTGTAAGATAGAGTCCTTCTGCCAACATTTGAGTGTTTTGCCTACAAAGAGTCAGCTGTTCTGATCACAAAGCTATTTCTATCAATTTTAGGTGTTATACATAAAGTAGTTTTATATTCTATAGGCCAATGATATATGGGTATAAAAATAATTCAAGTTGATCTTCCTATAGTTTGGATGGTTCTGAAAGTTTGATAAATGTGACAAAATAAAAACATATTAAATTAGGTATGGGTAAAAATCTAGTTTAAAAAAAACTATAAAGTGATATCAGATGAGTGTACTTCTCATTCTGTTTTAAGAAAAATCTGAAAATTATATATTAAACTATTTTAAAACATATTGAAACAAGGCACATGTGTAAAATTTTTATGATTCTCTGAAATAATTTCTACCATATGCAGATATTTTGTATGGTGCAATAGAAAGACACTTTACGGTATGATGGACATGAGTTAATCTCAACTGTGCCATTCATAATCTATGAGGATCTATATCAAAATAGCTAATCTCATGGTCTTTAGTTTTCTAATCTGTAAAATTTTGTGATGTGTCATGAGATAAAGAACATAAAGTAAATGGCAAAACAAGATCATTCAAAAATTGAAAGATGACATCACAAAAATTTAATACTTAGACATTACCAACAGTAAAAGAAAATTTTAAATCCCACAAAGTGCTTACTGCCCTGAGAGTCTTCATCTTTGTTTCATGACAAATATTTCAGAGATAGATCAATTTATTTCAGGTGGTTTGACTTTGATGGAATGGTTAAAAGTTTATTTGGATTAGGGTACATGTTGTTTCATATAAGCTCATTTCCTTTGTTTAATTATGAATATCTTGGTTTTGCTGGTGTGATCCAAATTGCCTTTTCTAATTAAGATTTTAGTTACTGAATGCATGTTGAAGTACTCCCATGACATTCACATAACTTTATATATTTACTGTTAAATTACTTATAAAAATTGTAGCCTAACTAGAATACTCAAATATTGGATAATACAGAGAGTATTACTCAGTAATAATCAAAAGAGGTAATATTCTAATTTCATGGCAGGTTAACAAAATTCCACAGAATCACATATCAAACCTGACAATTTTAAGACCTATTTTGCTTCTCAGGTGTATTTTTCTGGGCTAGCCAATCATAATATTTGTATAAAAACATATATATAATGTGTATAAAATTATTAGTTTTTTATTTTATTTGCAATTATAACTCATTGTTAGAAGTAGCCAGGGCCACACACAGACATTTATAACATGACAACAGCTACAAGGAAAAGTGATTCAATTATGACAGTTTCTCTCCTACCTGCTCCTATTCTGCTTCTCTAGAAATAATGACCTTAACCTTCAACTTCACATGGCAGGGTTTGTTTGTCACTCTTGCTTTCTACTTGACAGCAGGGGAATTATTAGAACCAGTAATGTATCTGTATTGATTGTTAAACTTCAGTTCTTCTAGGAGAAGTGTAATTTTTTTCCTGCTTTCCCAATTTCTGTACTATTTTTTCTCTAGATCAACCTTAATCTGGTTCTCCATCCCTCCCTATAATTTTATTAGCAGCTCTTCTAGATCAACACCATTTCAGTCAGTTACTTTCTGTGGTCTAAAACATAAGAATAAACAGAGAGTTCTCTAAAGGAAGTAGACTTAATGTAGTCTTTGCAGATGAGGAAAAGCTTCCAGGAAAAGGTGACATCTAAACTGATGAGGCAAGGTCAGAATGGCCATCATTAAAAAGTCTACGGTTAGGGCTTCCCTGGTGGCGCAGTGGTTGAGAGTCCGCCTGCCGATGCAGGGGACGCGGGTTCGTGCCTCGGTCTGGGAGGATCCCACATGCCGCAGAGTGGCTGGGCCCATGAGCCATGGCCGCTGAGCCTGCGCGTCCGGAGCCTGTGCTCCACAACGGGAGAGGCCACAACAGTGAGAGGCCCGCGTACCACAAAAAAAAAAAAAAAAGTCTACAGTTAGAGGAAAACATAGGCAGAACACTTTATGACATAAATCACAGCAAGATCCTTTTTGACCCACCTCCTAGAGAAATGGAAATAAAAACAAAAATAAACAAATGGGACCTAATGAAACTTAAAACCTTTTGCATAGCAAAGGAAACCATAAACAAGACCAAAAAACAACCCTCAGAATGGGAGAAAATATTTGCAAATGAAGCAACTGACAAAGGATTAATCTCCAAAATTTATAAGCAGCTCATGCAGCTCAATAACAAAAAAACAAATAACCCAATCCAAAAATGGGCAGAAGACCTAAATAGACATTTCTCCAAAGAAGATATACAGATTGCCAACAAACATGAAAGAATGCTCAACATCATTAATCATTAGAGAAATGCAAATCGAAACTACAATGAGATATCATCTCACACCAGTCAGAAAGGCCATCATCAAAAAATCTAGAAACAATAAATGCTGGAGAGGGTGTGGAGAAAAGGGAACACTCTTGCACTGCTGGTGGGAATGTGAATTGGTACAGCGACTATGGAGAACAGTATGGAGGTTCCTTAAAAAACTACAAATAGAACTACCATATGACCCAGCAATCCCACTACTGGGCATATACCCTGAGAAAACCATAATTCAAAAAGAGTCATGCACCAAAATGTTCATTGTAGCTCTATTTACAATAGCCAGGAGATGGAAACAACCTAAGTGTCCATCATTGGATGAACGGATAAAGAAGATGTGGCACATATATACAATGGAATATTACTTAGCCATAAAAAGAAATGAAAAGAAATGTCATGAAGAACCTAGGGGTAAGATGGGAATAAAGACACAGACCTACTAGAGAATGGACTTGAGGATAAGGGGAGGGGGAAGGGTAAGCTGTGACACAGTGAGAGAGTGACATGGACATATATACACTATCAAACGTAAAATAGATAGCTAGTGGGAAGTAGCCGTATAGCACAGAGAGGTAAGCTAGGTGTTTTGTGACCACCTAGAGGGGTGGGATAGGGAGGGTGGGAGGGAGGGAGACACAAGAGGGAGGAGATATGGGAACATATGCATATGTATAACTGATTCACTTTGTTATAAAGCAGAAACTAACACACCATTGTAAAGCAATTATACTCCAATAAAGATGTAAAAAAAAAAATTCTACCGTTCTGTGCTGCATTCAAAATAATTTCTACCAATCTATCTTTCAGTTCACTAATTCTTGCTGTATCTAGTAAGCTATTTAGCCTAAATTTGAATTGTTCTTCTTAATTTTGTTTTCCGTATATTTAGTTCAAGAATTTCCTTTTAGTTCTACTTAACTAAACGCTGTCTGTTGTTTTCCATATTATCTTATTCTTGCCATAGATCTCTGTTATTGCTATCTATTTGATCACTTTAAGCATACTTATTTTAAGATATCTTCCATATTTTTCTATTATTTGCTGTTTCTGTGCTATGAGTTCTCCAGTGTATTGCATCTGTGACCTGGCTTTGTGGCAATCCGTTTCTTCATTTTTTTTTTTTGGTAAGTTCGACTTATGAATTTGTCTTTTAAGAAATTGTTTCCATGGAAGTCCTACATGTCTTCATGTGAAGATACCTCTATGGGATTGTTTTATGGTTGACTCTCCCTGTGCTCTAAGAGTTTTGCCAGTACTGAATTAGTTTTCTGTTAATTTCTCAAACTGGAGTTTCCTAGCTTTACACATTAAAGGATTTGGTTTCATATTTCTCTGTTTTCTTTTCCCACCCACTGTAGTAGTTGGCCTCTATGCCATATCTCTAGTACAGTGGCAGAGTTTTGTAATCTTTTTTTTCAAAGATGGGTCAGCTTTTCTTGGTTCATGATTTTATGTAAAAAGCTCAGAAACAGCACTTCACATTGGGACTGTGGCTGTAATTCCTGTATCCACATTCAGCCCTTTATGTGTATATCTGGTTCTGAAACCCACATAGAGAAAAGGAGAAAATAGTGCTTACTTATTGCTCTGGTTTTGAGTTCTTTATTTCTAGCATCGAAAGTTTTCTTTAAATTTGAACATAACTGTATTTTAAAATGTTTAATTATAATTTTTCTAGCATTTTAAAATAATTTGAGTGAAAAAGTCCTATGTTAGCTCAATCTATTATATAAATTATACATTGAGACTTATTTTTTTAATTTTTATTTGTGGTACACGGGCCTCTCACTGTTGTGGCCTCTCCCGTTGTGGAGCACAGGCTCCGGACATGCAGGCTCAGCAGCCATGGCTCATGGGCCTAGCCGCTCAGCGGCATGTGGGATATTCCCAGACTGGGGCACGAACCCGTGTCCCCTGCATCGGCAGGCGGACTCTCAACCACTGTGCCACCAGGGAAGCCTGACACTTATTTTTTATAGTATTATTTTGTGTTTGTACTTTAAAATTTGTTGGAGGAAGGAAGTCTTAAAAATTGGTGGGAATACTTTGTATAGGGTGAAATCTAGAGGGATTCTTAGGTAACTGGATACAAACATTAAATGAAATCCTCCCTCCTTCAATCTTTCTGTCATGGATGAGAAGTGAAAATAACGTTTTTGAAAACAGTCACCTGTAGATGAGTCTCAGCCACTCTGTGGCTCTGGTCCATTACTGAGCACATTTCTCACTTTTGTTTTATTTTTGTTTATTTAGTTGGTTGTTGTACACTCTGGAAAAATATACAAACATAATATTTTCCTGTAAATTGATCCACTGCAATGGTGAGTGGTTGGATTAAAATAGTTGAAAGACAAAAAAAAAAAAAAAAAGAGTCTACAAATAACAAATGCTGGAGAGGATGTAGAGAAAAGGGAACCCTCCTACACTGCTGGTGGGACCGTAAGTTAGTACAGTCACTGTGGAAAACATTATGGAGGTTCCTCAGAAAATTAAAAATAGAATTACCGTATAATTCCAGCAATCCCACTCCTGGGCATATATCCAGACAAAACTATAATTCAAAAATATACATGTACCCTGATGTTCATAGCAGCACTATTCACAATAGCCAAGACATGGAAACAACATAAATGTCCACTGACAGATGAATGGATAAAGAAGACATGGTACATATATACAATGGAATACTACTCAGCCATAAAAAGAACAAAATAATGCCATCTTCAGCAACATGGATGCAACTAGAGATTAGCATACTAAGTGAAGTAAATCAGAAAGAGAAAGACAAATACCATATGATATCACTTATATGTGGAATGTAAAATATGACACAAATGAACCTATCTATGAAACAGAAACAGAATCACGGACATAGAGAATAGACTGTTGGTTGCCAAGAGGGAGGGTGGTGGGAGAAGGATGGATTGGAAATTTGAGATTAGCAGATGCAAACTGGCATATATAGAATGAATAAGCAACAAGGTCCTACTGTATAGCACAGGGAACTATATTCAATAGCCTGTGATAAACCATAATGGAAAAGAATATGAAAAAGAATGTATATATATGTATAACTGAGTCACTTTGTTGTACTGAAGTAATTAATACAACATTGTAAATTAACTATACTTCAATAAAAAATAAATAAATTGATGAGACAAAATTATCCATTAAAGTGTCTTCACTATTAAAAAAAAGCGTTTTCATTGTAAGGATCATTTTTCTTTTAGTAAACGTAAATACCAAAGTGATTGTCATTTGCTGAGTCTGTTATACGTCAAACAATCACCTCATCACTGGGTAATTACCTTCCGAGTAGGAAATACTTTTCATAGATAGAAAAAAAATTAGGGGCCTATTGAGTCAACATGTATCCTTCCTTATAAAGAAGAGTGTCCCACATCCAAAAACAAGCATTCTTTACCAATATGCTTTTAGGTATGGGTGAGTGATTAAATTGTATTTTATGACATCCTAAAGCATTTCATAATTGATATAATAAAATTGTAATTATAGGATTTATCAGTTATTCCCATCTAAATATGCCATGAAGAAAAGCAAAAGCATCACTTTTTGTTACTCTGTTCATTGCCTTTTATAATAAGAAGTCTTCAGAAAATTAAGGGAATTATTAACATTGTGCTTATTCTTATAACATTATAGAAAACTGTAGTAAAGGTCTAGTTATTTTATCCAGAATCTCTTTAACCACAATTGTTCTAATATGACAGAAGTGAATGCTAGGGTAAAGATCTATATTTTTCTCTTGTGAATAACAACAATATTGACTGGCAATGCTAGTCAGTATTTCCATTGAGCTGAAGCAGTAAATAACTTTTTTATTAGAGGCATTAATCAAATGCAATGTATCCACATTTGACTTGTACTTATATATGAGCTCCATGAATATTTAGACATTATTTTAAAATATGTAAATAATTGCAGTGAAACTGAATATTAAGTATCCCTAGGTAACATCTACAACTTTCAATACATAATTAAATTTATGAAGAGGAGGTTTGGAATTTGACTTAGTTAGGAGATTGATTTGCATAAAATATGGCTGAGCCCTTCAATATTAGATATAAAATATTTTTTTATTCACTGTTTCCCATATTCTTGCCAGAATACAACAGAAAATGTATTCAGAATAAGATGCAATACTGAATCATGATGAAGCATTTTAAATCATATCACATTCACCATGGTCATATATATTTTTAATATTCTTAAATATATTTACTTTTTTTTCAGTAAAACTTATCTTCTAAGAGGATATGGAAAATCTTATGGTGATTTTTCATGGGGAAAAGCTCAATACCACCTTTCATATATGGTATATATAAAATTAACAATTGGTCAATAGACAGATACGTATAAAAAAGCTTGTGGCAAATACTCCACAAATGTCAGGGTGATAGAAATGTGGTGTTTTATCTTTGTTTCCCTAAACTATAAGAACTACTGGAGGAAAAAGAAGAGGACATAAGTTATAGTATTATTGAATAAGTAGTCAGTAAATGACTTATTCTCAAATGACTATGGTCAAAAGAAGGGGTGGGGGGAGAATAATGATGGAGAGTGAAAGAGGGAGAATCTTGTTGACACCAAACACGTTTGATTTTTAAGATGATGGTAGAAAATTTGAGATTTTGTACATCTGCTCACAAATAATTAATTTAATTGCTGTTTTTAAAATACATTAATCCTCTCTAGAAAAGATTTAAAGTATAACTCTACTAGATTTTGATTAAATTCTCAATGATAAAGGACGTATGTCAGATGTCAGTGTTTAATAAGGACAGTGTTTACAATCCAGTGACAGAGAAACAGTAAATTCAGGGCAGTAAAAAAGGGCAATTGAATTATGCATTCTAGGCTACATAAAATATTCTAATATCATCAATGCTTTGGGATTATTAAAAAGTATCCATATCAGAGAAAAATATCTGTGCAACCTTGAGACTACATTCACCATTCACTCTATTAATTGCCAGGTAAGATTTTATTGAGCCCATACATCAATTTTTTTTTTTTCAAATTTCTGAAACTAGTTGCTTTGGGACTGATTGTTCCTAAAGGCTCTTCTTCACTTGCTTGCCCTGTCCTGTTAATATAAATAATTAAAGAAATTTGTGTGTATACATTGCTCTTTACTTTTAATATACTTGTCATTAAATGTAAAATAATAGCAATAGATCAAGAAACTCTGTAAGATGAGAAAACATCATTATGGAATTAAATATTTTCACGAAATGGGTGAAACAACTGTTTTTTAACTTTGAGATAACAATTTACCCTTCCTTTCCTTTTATTGGGGGGGATTAATATTTCATTATATGTGAAAGATCCCACTAAGACTATGTGTTACATATTTATAAGAATCCTGTTTGACCACACATACACACATGCATACATAAATTTTTCCTATGAAGACCAAGAGATACAGAATAATAAAAAGAAAATATTTTTAGGTTTGATTGATAATTTGTTCCGAGGAGAAAATAAAGGCCAAAAAAAAAAGTGAGAAATGTGTTATTAATAATTTTACTTAAAATTTATTTAATTATATGAGTTATTTTAGAGTTGAAAAAGTCATCTTTATTGTGTTCAGCGGTCCTACCATCCTCTTGCCAAAATACAAATTCTCACAGAATATCAAGATGGAAAGAAAGAGATACAAAGAATGTTAAAACATAGGACT
Source organism: Aethalodelphis obliquidens (assembly GCF_003676395.1). NCBI lineage: Eukaryota > Metazoa > Chordata > Mammalia > Artiodactyla > Delphinidae > Aethalodelphis > Aethalodelphis obliquidens. The sequence goes on from NW_020837954.1 coordinate 18,461,314, forward strand.
AAAGCTTTTTGTCTGTTAATGATATATTGAATGTGTGTATGAGAGCAAATACTTAAACTAATGAATATTTGCATTTTAATGTTTAAAATATTTGGAATTTGCTAGTTGAAAATAATTTAATTTTGATATTGTGATTAAACTATCCTATTATTTTGATTTGATGTTGGGTACATGACTATACATATTGTCCAAAATCATAAAAGTGTATGCTTAAAGTGTGAATTATACTCGATTAAATAATGTCTCAATAAAAAATGTATAAAATGTAAATTATTTCAAACATTCTCCCATAGATCAGACTCTACATATGTTAACAGGAAGAATCTTTCAATGCAAATAAATTGCACAGAATTATTGATTTTACTGTTTGAATAATGACATTAAAATTAACTTTAATTTTTGAGAAATAATTTAAAAACATTTTTAATCTTTAAAATACTGTATATAAGGAGCTTCCCTGGTGGCACAGTGGTTAAGAATCCGCCTGCCAATGCAGGGGACACGGGTTCGAGCTCTGGTCCGGGAAGATCCCACATGCTGCGGAGCAACTAAGCCCGTGCACCACGACTACTGAGCCTGTGCTATAGAGCCCATGAGCCACAACTACTGAGACCGTGTGCCACAACTACTGAAGCCCACATGCCTAGAGCCCATGCTCCACAAGAGAAGCTACCATAATGAGAAGCCTGTGTACCACGACAAAGAGTAGCTCCTTCTTGCCGCAACTAGAGAAACCCCTCATGCAGCAATGAAAACCCAACCCAGCCAAAAATAAAAATAAATAAAATAAATTAAAAAAAATACTGTGTATAAGATTCATGTTTCAAAGATCAAACTATTGACTTACTGTAAGTTAGGTGATGATTTTAAAAATTTGTATAATCAATGTATTTGTATAATTTTTTTCCTTAAATACCAAGATCTGTTACTTTTCAATAAACTAAAATATTAAATATCAGGGATAGTTTCTTCACTATCATATTCATCTAATCTTTCTCAGAATTTTATAGCATCCTTACAGTGTTAATTTTTGGAATTCTGTAAAATATAGTTCAATTTTATTTAGACATTATCTCAAATTTAGAGAAAAGTGCAGTAGAGAAACTTTAAAATATTTTTCTGAAGTATCTGAGAGAAAATTACCCATATGATGCCTCAGTATTTTTATTTATATTTCCCACATACAAGAATATTATCTTATATCTTTAGTCTTTTCTTGATTGTAAAGATCTTGACATTTCTAGCCAGTTTTTTTGTTGTTATTGTTTGTTTGGTGTTTCTGTTTTTCTTTTGTTTTGTTTTGCATAATGTCCCAAATCTGAGTCTCTTTGATACTTCTTGTTTAGAATACTTTTCATGCATCTTTGGAAGGTATATCAGAGAAGTGATACTGGGTCCTAGCAGCATCCCCAGGGAAGAAGTTTGACCCACTTGGGTTCTGACACCCTGTTCTAGCTATGTCTGGCCATCACCCTCTGGCATAGAAGCACTTACTAACTTCTTGTGAGCCACTATGGCCATACCTTTACCACCACACCAGCACAGGAGTCAGTCTGCCTTATTTAACCCTAATTAGTAGCTTTAGGCTGATTCATTCAAGAAGGGAAAAGAGGAGGAAAAATAAGAGAAAGAAGAAATGTAACACATTTTAAAACTGTTAATCAGGTTTAATTTACATAAAATAAAATTCTCTCATATTAAGTACACAGCTCAGTGAATCCACCACCACAATACAGCTGTAGCTTATTTTCATCATCTCTCCCAAATTTTCTTGTGCTCACTGCAGTTGATACTGTCTTCTTGGCCCCAGTTACATGGAAAAACTGTTCTGCTTTCTGTCCCTATAGTTTTGCCTTTTCTAAAGTTGTTTGTAAATAGAATCATAAAGTATATAATTTTTTTTCCCATCTAGCTCCTGACAACTGGAAATACGTTGAGATTAATCTATGTTGTATATACCAATAGTATTCTATCGTTATCCCTTCACCAAAATTTGTTTATTCACCAGTTGACTGATGTTCTGATTTGGGATATTAAGATGAATGTTGTTATGAACACTTGCATCTGAATTTTGTGTTAACATGTTTTTATTTGTTTTAGGTTGAACTAGTAGGTTATATGGTAAATACATTTTAAACTTAATAAGAAACAAATTATTTTCCAAAACTGTAGTACCATTTAGAACTTCTCCAACAATGAATGAATGTTCTAGATGTTCCACATACTTTCCAATAATTAGTATCGTCATTCTTTTAAATTTTAGCTATGCTTCTGTGTGTGTAAAGGTATCTCCTTGAGTTTTTAATTTGCATTTCATGAAGCCTACTGATCTTGAGAAGTGTTAATGTGCTTATTAACTGTTCTTTTTATACTAAATTGACTTCAAAATTTTTTGCCCTCTTTTTATTGAGATTTTTGTCTCATTCAATTTTAAGAGTTATTTGTATACTTCTGTGGCCAGATGATTGGTTAGATGTTTTACAAATTTTCTGCCTCCAAGTGTGTACCTTGCCTTTTCATTTTACCAACGATGTCATGAAATGCATACATTTTAATTTAAAAAAAATATTATTGATTGATTGATTCATTCATTCATGCTTGTTGTAGGTTAGGGGTCAGTGTTGGCTGACAGTCTGCACATGTCTTTTGTTCACTGCCTTTTTGTATCTTATTTTCTTATTCCTCGGAATATTAAGCATCCATACTCAGAACTCTAGTAGACATCTTGTGACTGTGCACAAATAAGCATAGAATAAGGGTGACTGTGAAGAAAGAGTCTGGGTTCTTAATGACACTAAAGTTCTTTAGTTCTAGCCCTGGACCATCACCTTTCTGTTTCTTTTTATGTGGTGAAATTAAAACCACTAATTTTTTCAAGCTATACTTTTTCAGATCCCATTGACAGAAGTTAAAAGCAATTCCTCGCTTATGTAGTATGAAAAGTTTTTATTTTAATTATAATTTATAAAATACATTTCTTTTTGAAAAAATTACAATTAACATTCTCTTGACAAAATATTACCTTACATTAGTAGTGGAAACTACTTTTATCAGATATTTATTGGATATTTAAATATTGAAAATTAAATATTGAAAAAATTTTCATATACTAGTGAACTAGTGATGTTTGTGGTAAATCAGTATCAATAAAGTACAGAAATATACATTTTGGGGTTCCCTATATCAATTGTGGTAGTTGTAATAAAATTATATACATTGGTAAAACTCTTTAAATATACACTCAAATAGAAACAGTGAATTGAATTGCATACGATTTATACCTCTATTGAGCTGCTTTAAAAATCTCATGTGACTTTTATGAAGGACTTAACATTGAGTCACTTATTCATATAAATGAATTCTAGATACCACAAATATGAAAATCTATTGGCTGAAAGAGAAATTTACCAAATGCCACTTAATTTTTTTTACATGATAAAGTAAATATTTGCCAAACATAAGGAGTATGTGAAAGTTTTGAAACTTCAACTTTGATTGTGCCTATTTTAATGACTTACTATTGTGAATATTTCTGTCTTTTTTTGTAGAACAAACTAAGCTCATTTAAGGTCGATGGTGCAACTGTCAGCTGTGAATTTGTTAACTTCATTATTCTTTCATATCCTCTGTGAGGACAATCTCAGTTTATATTGTATCATTCAATTGAACTTTGTCCAAGAAGTTACCTTTATGTATCTTGAAAATTGTTTTCTATTGCTGTAATATATACACACTGCAATGTTTTGGTTTCGGATTGTTGGGATGGTTAGTTTTGAAATTCGTGAAAGGACAATAAAATTCAGATAAGTATAATAATATTATCATTATTATTTATTTTGTTTCAGCTAGTCATACTTCACTGCAGCATATTTATTCTGGAAATTACCAGAGATGCTATATATGCCAAATCGGCATGTACTCTAAAATGTATTTAACTAGGATGTTGCTACTGGAGCCAGTAACAGATTTCCTTTAGGGTTAAGAGGGCTGCACTGATATCTGACAGACGTGGGTAGTGATTCTTCATATTCCAATCAGTATTTGATGCTTTTGAACTTAATGAGTATATGCCTGCATGCACTGCTTTTTCTGAGACTTTAGAAAGAAAAAAAGAAAATAAAACCCCCAAATCTCACAAACAAGAACACTATGCATTTTTATCAGCTTGCTTAGAGAAACAGTCTGACACACTTTATTTTCATTTTGCGTCTGTCAAGGTAAAGTACATGCTCCAGGGTGAGAAAAGAAACAGGGAACAGATATTTCCCTGAATTGATAGACATGACATTTGTGCAACTAGGTAGATAGAATGATTCACAGAAATGGACTAAGAAGGAAGAAAGGTGAAATGAAAAGCTGGAACTAATGTTATCAACCCAATCTGTTATCTGAGCTCACAAGTTAAATACAGTATTGCAATGTCAGCGTTTCTCCAGCAAAGTAGGACGCTATAAATATCCACTGCATGGAAGCAATATTTGACCTATAAAGAACCACCATCCCAACAGTGCAGAAATTGGATAATGTTTGTCTGCAAAGTGGCAGACTTTGGAGTCTGAGCTGAACAGAGTAGTAAGTTCCATGTAAAGTGGCAATAAAATATGTTGTAAATTTTCAAGTTTGAATTGATATGTTTTATTCATTATACATTTTTAAGAACTACCAGATTTAACCCAGCATCCTGAGCACTGTCTTAACACAAACTGTGATATTTCAATTCCAAACTGTACTAAAATTCTAGTTGGATGGTGCAATTCTATAAAAATTATAATCCTAATTAATGAAAAGGCACTACTATTTCCTGTTTCAAAGCATGTGTTCATGCTTCAGTGCTAGTGACTTAGGAGTGTTTGGAATAACATAAAACACAATTTATAGAATATTTGTAAATTGATAGGCTATCTGTATTTGGGTTTTGTTTGTTTGTGTTTTGGGCAGGTCAGATATGCAAATGGTACAAATTAACCTAATACCTTCCCATTTGAAGAAAAATCTGTTGATTTTTTTGGATACAGAAACACTGTTTTTCACACTTTTCACAGAACATGATAACATTTGCATTAGGCAGCAGTCAAAGGGCAAAATATTTATTAAAATATTATTTACCATTTCTAAAACAATTCCTGCCAATTCTGTATTGGTAGCACTGTGACTGGTGCTCCTCTAACATTTGATTTTTTAATCTATTTTACTTCCATCCAACCTGAAAAAATTATATTTCAGCCATGTTCACTTTAACAAACATCCATTTTATCTGAAATTTATGTTTCATGAAATATATTTTATAATTAATGAAAATATTCAAAATTATTATTTCAAGATATGTCATAATTCTTCCATAGACAAGATAAACAGGTTAATATTGTGTTTTTTAATCTATAAAAGTGTTGTTATAGCTATAGCAAAAATAAATGATACAAGTTCTTCTTAATGCTAAAACTCAGAGAGAACAATAGTTCACATTTGGTGAATGCCTTTCCATGATTTTTATAATAAAATTTATAAAAATAAGTTTACTCTATTCATAATATATTCAAATTTGAACTGCTTTGATTGAAAATATAGTAAGAATCACTAAAAGAATCATTTTAATAGATATACTTTATTCTACATTAGGCATCATAATAGTTTAAATGCCTTGTTGTGGAACTAGACATTATGTATTTTTTCAACTACATAAATATTTCTATTATAAATTTTTCTTTGATTATTTATTATTCAATATAATTGCCTAGATGCTAAACATGTAAGTCTTAGGACAGATACTTTTTATAGATTGGGCAAAATAGAAAAAAATTGCCTGCTGTTTGTACTATTTTAAGCTTTCACTAGCATTGGCTGAAAGTGCTCATATCTCCAAGTTCTTATCAGTATTGGGTACCATCATATTTTGTGGTAGATGGAGAAAAAATATTCTTTTCAATTTCATTTTAATGATTTTTAATAAACTTTCTAAAAATATAATAATTGGCTACATTCATATTTTCTCTAATGAGCTGTCTAACCAAACTCTGGTCCTCAGTACAATTTCACTTCTTAGAAAAGTTTCACTTAAGACAGCCCTACATTGAACTAGTTTCTCCAGCTATCCTTTATTAAAACTCTTATAATCTTCCCACATATCTCTTTTCATAATTTAATTAAATAATCATTTACATAATTGCTAATTATCTATCTTTACAATGGAGGGCAGAAACCATGCCTGCTTTGTCAACATTGTCCCAGTGCCTACAATATTCTATAATAAATGGTACTTGCTAAATATGTTTTTTGAATGTTTGGAGGGAATATTATTCTCATTTTAGAGAAAAAATAGTTAGCAAGGTTAAGTTTTCTAAAGTTTACATAGTTATTAAGATTGGGAACTAGAAATATACAGGAAATAGGAATATACAGGAACTAGGAATATACATATATTCCTGTATATATACAAAAAGTATAATTTATAAGAATGATAGCCTATATTTTCATTTTATACTCATCTAACTATAATTTGATTTCAGAAAAACATGGTAATCTTTGTTTTTCCTCCAATCCTCACCAATACCAACAATAGAGTCGCTCTTTAGTCACCCAAGAATTTACTGTTTAATCTTCAAATGTTTCCTTTTCTCACTTGGTTTATACTTCAAATACGATTTGAGATTTGTGATCTACCTTCACTGGTCCCACAAAAATAAAATTATTACTTTTAAACTCCTTTTCTACTTTTCTTTTTTTGTTTGTTTAATTCTTTAAAACATAGGCATCTTCCAATCCAATTTGTTCAGAGCAAATTAGGTTTTTAATAGGAGTGTTAAAAATCTAACACTTTAAATAAAGAAGTCTAAAAATAACAATAATTTAATAGGAAAAATATGTAAAATTAGAGATTATGCGTTTCATTGCATGGATGAAAAACTATTAGCAAAGTGGGTCATAAAAACACAACTGAGTAAAATATGCTCTGGAGAAATTGATTTTGACAAGTTACGTTGGGAATTTTATGAGAATATTATCTTTGGCTTTAAAAATATTCCTGCCTTATTTATCACTTTGTTAATATATCAATTGTGAAATCACACAAGCACACAAACTGTAATCATGAAAATATTTTTTTCTGTACATGATTTAAAAAGTATTTTCCATGTTCAGTCTTACAAGATTCTCGTTTTCAGTTCCAAAATTTACATTACCATAATTATTTTTTTTCTGTTTCTATTTAAAAATAAGTATGAATCAGGGTGAAACCAGCAAAATGATTTTTTAAATTGCTTGGATATTCTTTTTAACTTATGTCCATGAAAATTAATTTTTATTTTCTCCCATCATTCTTCTCTCCATATTTGTTGCAATTAGAGCAGTATCATTTACTGCACTGTTACATTTATTTCATTATTCACTTAAATGCATAATATCTGACCTGAATGCTGGGTCCTAGATTTGTTCTCTTGATTAAGTTGTCCATTTTCAATCATTAAAGTGAGTTCTTTGCAAATGGTGCAGCTCAGGTCATCCCAGTCATCTCTTAGACCCATCTGGATTTTCCCCAAGCAATTTAACTTGCCGTGGGGAAAAATGTCTAAGAATAGAGCTGACTGTTCTCACTTTGCATTGACAACCAAAGAGCTCAAACGGGTATAATCACTGTCTGGAAATCCTTCTATATTTTCAACTGTCCCAAGTAATTATTTCATATCTTTTTTCTTTCACCTAAAATTGTCAACAAGCACTTCCATAAGGACGGAAATGAAAGCTATTAAGAACTGCCACATTTCGTATCTACCAAATCAAGCTAACACCACTGTATCCATCTTCAATGTTTTCCGCATTGATATAATGAAAGCAGCAACACTGAATACTTGGTGTTCTCTCTTGTCTTCTCAAGGATTTTGCTCCTGTGATTGTTCTCCCTTCTATTTATCATACCTATCAGCATAGTTTTACTATATACTTCTTTATGAGAAATATGCACTCACCATCACTCTGCTCCCCTCAGACTATCTTTATCTGCTCCCCTCTGTTTCACAGGAAAATCCTCCAAACTGTGCATACTCAGTGGCTCCACATTCATCACTTATTCTCTCACTAACCTTCTCTGATAAGGCAAATGTCTCCTCTCTACAGAAATTATCACTGTCAAGTTACCAAAGGTCATTTTTGTGCCAAATCCTTTTTATTAGTCAATTGAATACTGTAGAAATCCCTCTTTCCTTACCCACTGTCCCCTGAAGGCCATGATTAGCTCCTGGAGGCTGCCAAAACTTTTCCTTGAAAACCAAACTTACACATTTCCTCCCTAAAATCCCACTGGATGTCTAATAGCTTCTCAAAATTAAGAGTTGAAGAACAGAATCCATGGAATTTTTAGAAAACATTTTCCTACCCTAGATATTTCCATCTTGATTATAATATTGTATACACCAATAAACTCAAAATCTAAGTCTTCTTTGATTACTGTTATTTCTTTACCTACTCATCTATTTCTTCATTAGGACTATTTGTTTTATCCTCGAAATACATCTCAAAGGTGACCCATTCTGCACATTCCCCCGAAGCTTAGTTAGTTAAGTCTCCACTGTTTCTGGCACTAACATCAACAACTGCCTCTGATAGGTTTCCTTGCCTCCATCTTGCTCTCATATAATCTATAGAAGTCACAGAGACCTTTATAAATCTAATTTATACTAACATTTGACAGACTCCAAGGCAAAAAATTAAATGCAACAAAAATGACTACTTTTAATGATAAAAGGTACAATTCACAAAGTAGGTAGACATTGTGAACCACTGTACACCTAACAACAAAGAAACAAATATATATAAAGCAGAAACCAGAAGAAATATAAGAAAAATATCTATAATCATAGTGAGAATTACTTAACATTTCCCTGAGACTATTTTGAGGGTTGAAAAAATAAATAAGAATGGAAACACCTTGAATAATATTAATAATTTTAATATAACAGATTTAGAATCTTATATTCTACACAAATATACTTAAAGCTTTGTCTCATACATTGCTTTTAAATGTCTATAGGACTTTAGAACAACTGACTAAAAGACAAATATTACTAAATTTCAAAAAGTAGAATTCTTGTAAGATACATTTTTGACTATAATATATTAAAACTGGAAAGAAAAAAACTTATACGTGTGTGTGTGTATATATTTGGAATTACATATATATATAATTCTAAATAATTCTTGCAACAACTATAAAAAATTTCCTAGTAGTATACCAGAAGAATAATGTATCCTTTTGAAATATATTTTATTACAGTAAGGCAAAACTAGATACACATTAGGAAATGTATTAATACAATTTTTACATTAAAGGAAAAAAACAATATTCTAGAAGTTAAGAAGGAATTTAAGAGAGCCATTCCAAGTTAAGGGTCTTAATAAAATAGGAGTAGAATAAAACTTCTTTAACAGGAAAATAAATATCCATATAAAACGAAAAGAAACAGCATTTTTGCCATTAAAATAAAGAATAAGATAAGGATGCTCACTACTCTTAATAAACATTGTTCTGGAGGGTTTAATCAATGCAATAAGACAAATTTATAATAAGCAGAATTCATTATTTGCAGATGATATAATGTTTGCTTAGAAAATCCAAGAGAATTATCCAAAGGAACTATTAGAATTAACATAATTCAGTCAAGTCACCTGATAAAAGATAAATGTATAAAATAATAACTTTTTTATATGTTAACAATAACAAGTTAGAAAACGAAACGGAAAAATTGGAGTCACAAAATACCATTTCCTGAGTGATATTTTCCAGAATGTCTAGTACTAATTTCTTCTACATTTAAACTCCTGAAACATTTTATATCTATTTTGTTTATACTACTTAGCAATTATTTATTATGCATTTAATTATTAGTGCACAGGAATATTACACCTACTGTTATAAACCCCACTGCAAAATATATCTCTGATTTATAATTCTATACCCCTGTGGTCCCTAATATGACAATTTCTATATTATGAACTTATTATTAGCAAAATAATGGATAGGAATCAAACACATATATATTGGAGAAATAATTTATGTTCTATGTTTTCCAAATTAGATCCATGATGGTGATGCATAAACACTTAATTTTGTTTCTCTCCTCAGGTGATCATACACATTTTTAAAAATTTAAAGTTTATTTGAAAAAGTAGAGATTATGACACATTTTACATATTATACAATCACATAATATAAAATTAACAATATATATTTTTTTTCTATGCCAATTTTGTTTTGTCTTATTGTTTGTCTTTAATTTCTAATTGTCTTGTTTTTGAGTTAAGTGTAGCAATTCTCTATGGCCACTGTCTAAATTTTGTTAAAAAAAAAAAAAAATCTCTCATCAAGCGTGGCCATGGTTTATCAGGAATTTTACATTTATTTAGTAAAATGAAAGTTCCAAGGATGTCAAAGTAGTTTAAATATTTCAATACTAAGATCAGTGTTGTTTTTGGGTTTGGGTTTTTTTGTTTTTTCGGTATTATTGAGTAACAACTAGATACAGGTAATTTTAATATTGATATAATATAGATATAGATGTATAGCTATTTATATAGGTACATATGTACTTATATATATGTATTTATAAAGAATGTACATATATATATATATAGAGAGAGAGAGAGAGAGAGAGAGCGCTCTATAGATGTAGATACAGATATACTTTTTCCTAATACACATGATAAGAACATGCAAGGCATTTTTTTTTTTTCCTTTTACGTATCATCATTGAAGAGTTTAATCTCCTTGGTTAAGATTACTAAGAAAATAAATGTAGAGCCAGTATCAAACGCTGGTTTGTGTGGTTCCACACGTCTTGCTTGTGATCTGCTGCCTCTGGACACTCTTTTTCTCGCAGGAAGGTAAATTGTCTATGTTGAGGATACCATCCATATTTTCATCCTATCTCATCAGTATCCATTAATTTTCTTATTGTCATCCAGTAAGTTCTCAAATGACATGAGGTAGGTGAAAGGTATAGTAAATCATTTAGGAAAGAGTTAGCAAATGTAGGTGTATGTATGTGTGTACATGTGCATACGCACACACATTAATGGTGGCAGTTTCACAGGGTTCATTTGCTGCAGAAGATGACCCACAGGACTAAAATGACAAGTTTTACAAATCCTGCATTAACAGGAAAATGATACCATATAGCAAAGATTACAGAAATAATCACAATTCAAAGGCTAGCTCATAGATGAGGTTCAAATAATGTGCATACAATCTCCAATTATCCTTCCTCTGCAGGGGAACCATGATCTGCTTTCTTTTGGGGGTCAGGAATCACTGTCTTGTGCATGGAGTACCATGGAATCAGGAAGTCCACAACAGAGTATAAGCCCAGACTTACACCCTGCAGGTCACATAGGCTTAATTTTTCTATGTAACCTACTGCAATGGCAGCGCCCTCTTGTGGGTCTCACTGAGACCACATGCGAGTCATTTATCTCCACTGTGAATAAACTATGCTGCTAAGCTTAAACTGGTTTTTAAGCTCTTTATACGGCAACAGTATTAATCGGTAAACCTATGCCTTGACTAGGGGTTAGTGTCATACAGATACATGCCTCACTTCAGTAAAATGGCTCAGGACAATTCCAGACCTGCCAGAATTGGCAATCACGGTATTATATATTTTAATAATCAGAAAGCATTTTATACACTTTTTAGGTGACACTGTGAAGTGAACCTGAGTGTATAAAACTTACACTTTCTGATAGACCCTAACATATTAGTCTGTTTCAGTCTCTAAGACTTGACATGTCCAGGAATCATGAAATTTATATATGTGATTTCTCATTTTAATTTTTACACGTATTTTCATAGAAATTATCTAGTCTTCAACTTTTTGTCAGAAAGACATTTTCTTTTTTAAATTTTTATATGAAATGTTACTTGATACTTCATTATATAGAATAGATTAAAAAATGAACTTATCTATTTGGGGAAGAGGTAAAGAGATTTTTTACCCCTACTTCCTCCACATTTCCCATCCCTTAATGGTCCCTGAATACCATCAAGTAAGACTCCATGAAGCACAGCTTGAAAATAGCTGCTCTAATCCATTCCTATTGTACAGAATGTGAAACTGAGACTCACTGAGGTCAACTTTTATTTGCAAAGAAGTATTGCTCGTTAAGTGGCAATAAGAACCAGATTTTCTACCTTGCTTCCCAGTATTCTTTGCAAATTGAAGTATCAACAGCTGTCCAGTTGACATGTAGATAATATTTTCTTAGAAATAATAATCATTTATAGATCAAAATTAATAGGTGATTATTTTTAAAGAACATTAAGCAGATTAAATATGCTCCCACAAGTATATTTGATCTGTTAATTTGCATAGTTAATCTCCTCTTTATTCAGTCAAAAATAAATACATATTCAGCTTGTGGAAAAGTACCATAAGCTTAAATAATTAATATTGAATACAAATTACTAATTATTTGAATAATTAATTTCTAATATGTAGCACCACCATCTTTTATTGATTTTAATATCTATGTGTTAGTCTCCTTTTACTGTCTCTGCTTAATGCTTCTTAACATTGTGTCTATTTCATTGGCTATTTTTTCTTTCATAGGTATACATAAAATAATGTTGTTATCTTAGAATGGTTGATAACTTAGTTTCATGAAATACATACATCTTTTAGAAGGAGTTTCCAGTGTTAGTTAGGTCAGCATGTTAATTGTGCTTGACAGTTGAGTCACAGGTTGAACTTTACCTAAAATTCACTTAGCTTCACTCAGAAAATAATGTTCTCTATGGCTTTTTGCTACACCCACTTTCTATTAATTCTAATACTATGATAAATTGAATTATTATTCATAATTATCTGGTTTCCCTCTCTGTAAGGCACAGAATAGTGTGTAATTTATTCTAGCATAATACACTTTAATCAACTTACACCTATAAAATGCTGCCAGAATTGTACAACCCTGACCATTGCCATGTGAATTGCAACAATTCCCGTTGAAATCAGACTTGGTCAAGTCGCTTGATAAGACAATAGAATGTGAATGGAAAAGACATACTTTAAGTGTCACTGAACTCTTTTTCCATTCCCTATCTTCCCTCTGCAACAACAATGTCATGGCCAGCTGAAGGTGGCTCCTTCATTCTGAGTCCTAGAATAAAAACTTTTGGAGCATGTTGGCTGTAAATTTGCAGCAAACATAAAACATAAGCAAGAAATAGCCTTATGAGATTTGGGGGGTGCTTGTTTCTACAGAAAATTTTAATAAAAATTGACTAATATAGGTACATTTAGTGAATATATATTTTTGCCTACCATGTACCAGGCATTTTTAGGATGTTGAAGTAGAGTTGTTAGCATGACAGGCAATCCCCTTCCTCCCCTTCATGAAGTTGACATTCTTGCAGGAGAAAACAAATAAACAAATAAACAAATAAAAAGATAATTTTGGAGAGTGGTAGGTACTACTGATGATATATAACAGTGGGTTTTTGGTCCTAGGTAATTCTAGGATTTGAATATGATTACCAGGAAGGCATGTCTAAGGAGTGTGAATTTTGAGCTGAAATATGAATAACAAGAAGAAAATAACAATATGAAGATCTGAGGGCACAAGTTTTCTAGGCAGAGTTTACAGAAAATCTGAAGTCTGGGAAGCAGGAATAGGGCATATTAGTGGAACAGAAAAAATGTCAGCAGGCATGGCATGTAGTGAATTAGGAAGGCAAAGACAGAAGATATATTTGGAGAAGTGACAGAGGCAAGTTACATCAAGACTTGATGGGCTCAAGAAGGAGTGTGCAGTCTATTCTTAGGTGAGTCTATAATAACCAACCCACACCTGTAACATGCTTTCAATATATAATATGTCAATTATATAACTGATAAAATATATCCTTATATTGTTAATTTTATTCCATTGAATTCTTGTTTCCTGACCTGTTTGTTATCTTTTACTTTCATTGTTACCTTTGGTCCTCATCCCTTAGCCTATGCCAATGATGGTGACCTGGAGATTCCTCCTATACTGGAATGCATATTTACACTTCTGATAGTATCCCTTTTTGTTACTTAACACTCCAGTTTAATGTAACCTCACCACCAGGGGCCTTCTCTAGTGCCAATATCTATGGTTAGCTAGCATGCCTAATGAATCTTTCCTCGTCTTCTGAGATATAAACACAAAAGATATTCTTTTCTCTTTAAATGTTGTCAATCTTATGATTTTACTCAGTAAGACATTCTTTCTCTAGAAGGTGGAGAATCAGAATCTAAGTTAGTTTGGGAATGGTTATTAAAAAAATAACTAGTAGGCATCAATCCTGTCTTCTGCATATGGTTATTATAAACTTACAATATTTTGTCTCTAGCCATTTCTTGAAAATGAAAAATCAATTTTCAGTTAGTTTGGGGCATAATAATAGCTAAAATTAAGATAACAGTTAACCAATTAATTGCAAAAGAATAAGAAAAATCTCTTTATTCAATAGTACCTGATTTGGCCAAATGCAATACTGACCTACTCAAAACTAGACAAGAAATTATACATTTTCAAAGAACCTGATAAATTCCCAGAGTTAGAGAAATAGAATCTGAAAATATTATACAGACATTTTAATACCTGACAAGATATAATATGTATAACAATGATAATATGGAGAATTATTTTAACTGTCACACTGGTAAATCATTTACTTGACAAACAATTTTACATTACAAATATCAAATCAATGGCTTGATGAATATTATTTCTAGAGCATGTCTAAAAAACTGAATTGATTTAAAATTCATTAACAGAAAAACACTACATGGATATTTAGTAAGGTGGTATATAGATATGACAACATTTTCAAGTTGTATAGGGAAGATTAAATTTTTAGGAGTATTGCCAAGACATCTAATAAATGTTTTAGAATAATCTTAATCAAAAGTCATTTTACATATTTTAGTTATTTTAGATAGCCACAAAAAAGAGGCTACATTAGCTATAAATCTGACCATATAATCTTCTGAGTTCATTGCTGCTTGCTAACTTAGGTAAGTTCACAGTTTATAAGACGTTATGGTTTTTTACTGATTTTTTTTTTTTTTTTTTTGGTACACGGGCCTCTCACTCTTGTGGCCTCTCCCGTTGCGGACCATAGGCGCCGGACGCGCAGGCTCAGTGGCCATGGCTCACGGGGCTAGCCGCTCCGCGGCACGTGGGATCTTCCCGGAACGGGGCACGAACCCGTGTCCCCTGTGGCAGGCGGACTCTCAACCACTGTGCCACCAGGGAAGCCCCTTTATTGATGTTTTAATGCAATCTTTATATTATCAACAAATGTTGATTTCAAGACCAGTCTTCAAATTACTTCTCTTTCCCCCAGTCTTGACTTTAAATAATCACAGAAATAAAATTCAGGACATATATTTAAATCTATTGTATCTTGAACATAGTGCTTCTTTCATGTAACCATAGAAAAAGGGTTTGTCATACGTGAAATCAGATAAACTATTTTGACCAGCAAAAGGCATATTCTTTAAAAACCTATCCTGAAACCATTTTGTTCTAGTCTTTTGTTTATATTACTTTATAAAGAAGGCAGGAGTGGTTTGGCTAAAGTTCTCAAGCAAGTGTTTAGTGAGATATTGCAGTTATAATAGCTAAGTGTTTTGCAGTGTTATTTTTTGTTTGTTCTTAAGGAATATAATCTTATTTATGTCCATGTGTTTTATTCAAATCCCACTCTTTGGAACACCTGTAGTATAATCACCTGTGGTGATGTTTAAAATGCAGTTTTATGAATCACTCCTCATCTGCTAAACCAAAATTTCTATGGTGAGGTCCTAAGAATCTTAACAATTTCCTCTAAATTACACTGAAAATGAAGTTTGAGAATCAGGAGCACCTACAGGATATTCTAATTAGAGAGCATTGTAATGATAGTTGATAGCATGCTTCTCATTCTTTTTTCTTTAAGTTACCACTTATATAGAACAACACAATTTGCAGATGTTTATGTACATATTCAGATGTATTTTCTATATGAAGCTTTGCCACTCCTACTGTTTCCATTGGTCAACTTTGTTTTCTCATTATCAACGTTATTTTCTCATTGTATTAGTCAGGGCCCAATGTGAAACAGATGGCACAAACAAATTTGAATAACTAAGACTTTATTCACAAAAAATAATTTCAAAATTTGGGAGGTATATGGGGGAACCATAATGAATAGTGCTCAGATTTGAGGTTAGTATCAATACAACTATCATCACCTCTAGCTCCAAATAGTAGAGATGAGGAAGAGACTTAGAATTCCAAAAGAAAGGAGAATTCTGTAGAACAGGTCATTATGGGAGAAACAGCACCCTTCTGTGAAGGGATACGGCAAGCACAGGGTAGACTCACAGTGTGGGAAAC
Source organism: Aethalodelphis obliquidens (assembly GCF_003676395.1). Classification (NCBI taxonomy): domain Eukaryota; kingdom Metazoa; phylum Chordata; class Mammalia; order Artiodactyla; family Delphinidae; genus Aethalodelphis; species Aethalodelphis obliquidens. Next base: position 18,477,706 of record NW_020837954.1, read on the forward strand.
AGGGAACTGCATACCTTGACCTCTCTCTCCTCAAACTCTCCAGTCCTCCTTTATGATTTCTCATTGGTTAAACCCAACAGGAAGGCAAGGGACATATGAACTAACTCTTAAATGTGATTCTGGAGTGGCTCTGGAAGGATGCAAAATATATCCAGCATACTTAGTTTCAAAATATGCATATATCATTGCTTTATACTGCTGAGTTGTTTTGTGATGATAATATACCTGAAATAGTGTATTATGTGAAGTGATTTGTAGCTAATACAGTGCTGCTGTAATTTGCATGTATTTGTATTTAAATGCACATTTATGTCAATACATTTTGTGTATATGTGACCATATATGAAAAAAACAAGACTAAAAAGAGAAAAAAAATTTCCTCTCACTGTTGACACTACTTTTTCATTGTAGTATTCCTGGTTTGCCGTGCTTTATTCTCATAATCTCTGGTTTAACTTTTCTTACTGCATTTACCTCCTTTGGTGAATTGCAAACTTCATACCCCTTCTAATTATTTTTTCTTCTCCACAATCATGTATATTCAAAATATATGGTGTATATATTACACATTGTTTTTGTTTCTGATTTACATAAATACACATGCATACACATGGAGTAAATATGTATCCATGTTGCTGCTTTGGCATTCTAATTTATTTCTAATGTAAATATCACCTAATAAACAAATTGGTAATAATTTCCAATGACATTTAATATTTGCTGAATATTTTACAGCTTAATATAAACACATTTCAATTTTTTTGCTTTTTAAGTAAATTGAAAGACTGCACAATTAATTTTTCACAGAGATTTTATCTCAACAATTATTCCTTTCTTTTATCGGTACTGTTTGTTCACAGGATGCTTAACATAATTTACCTAATCCAAATTTACCTCCCTATTTTATTTAAAATGTTATGATTCTTGTTTCCCCATCAGTTGAAGCAGGAACCTAGGGAATGTTGGCTTTAACACTAGCAAGCATAATCAATTTTTCAATTTCTCCAGAGAACCAGTATTTTCCTTAGATCTTTGCTACTTGCTCCTGGCTTATGAATAGATCATCACTGCCACTTTTCTGACAACTAATTCACCTAGCTGTAAGATGTAGCTTTACCAAGGAAACAACAATGTCATTTTAAATCTAGGCATGGTGTAAATTCAGCTATTTTGTACTCTTACCAGTCCCCAAAGTCTAAGTGCTTAAGTTGTTAGAGAAACAAAAGAAAGAGTAAGGAAGAAATCTGAAATATCCCTCCCAGGAGATGTATAAACATAGCACAGAAGTACAACTATCTCTGGTGTAGGTATATTCATGCTTGGAAATATAGCTTCTTATTTTCACTCTCTTTAAGAAAGTAGTTTTTCTGGTCAATTGTTTAGAATATTTTTTAAAGTAATGATAATTTAAGAGGGAGGTATTTATAAAGAACCAGTATTTAAATCATAAATATTGAAAACCTTATGAAGTTATAGCATATTTGCTTGATCAGTCTTGGGATAGTAGTGGTAAATTCAAATGTCTTTTTAGAACTTAGAGATCACTCAGAGGTAAGCACATCATAACCATTTAATTTCTATTCTGTCTACTTTTTAGGTATTGATTATTTTGTATGTGAATTAACCTTGAGCTATGTTCAGATTTCTCATAAGAAAAGTTTTAAAATAGTTTTGAAACTCAGTATTATCAGGTAGTACTCAAAATGTACTGTGAGATCCACTTTCAAACTTCTCTTTCCACTCTCAAAACAACAATAAATAGTGGAGAGGCTATGCATGTGTGAGTTTAGAGGGTATATGGGATATCTCTGTATCTTCCTTTCAATTTTGCTGTGAACTTAAAACTGTTCTAAAAAAACAAAGTCACGTACACACTGCTATATTTATTTATTTATTGTATGGAAAATGGGAAGTGTAAAATTTTATTGAAATTTTCTGATAATCTCAACTAACTCTTCTAGTTTTTGTTTAATAACAATTATTACAGCAATAATAATAGCTAGCTCTTACATATTATAATACATACGATGGGGTGGGCACTATTCTAATGTGTATTAACCATTTATTTCTATTGATTTTAATTGGAGTAAAATTGCTTTACAATGTTGTGTTAGTTTCTGCTGTACAGTGAAGTGAATCAGCTATATGTATACCTATATCCCCTCCCTCTTGGACCTCCCTCCCACCCCCCATCCCATCCATCTAGGTAGTCACAGAGCAACGAGCTGAACTCCCTGTGCTATATAGCAGGTTCCCACTAGCTATCTATTTTAACATGGTAGTGTATTTATGTCAAACCTAATCTCCCAATTCGTCCCACCCTCCCCTTCCCACTGTGTCCACATGTCTGTTCTCTACATCTATATCTCTATTCCTGCCCTACAAATAGGTTCATCTGTACCATCTTTCTAGATTCCACAAATATGTGTTAATATACGATATTTGTTTTTCTCTTTCTGGCTCACTTCACTCTGTATGACAGACTCTAGGTCCATCCACATCTCTACAAATGACCCAATTTTGTTCTTTTTTATGGCTGAGTAATATTCCATTGTATATATGTACCACATCTTCTTTATCCATTCATCTATCATTGGACATTTAGGTTGTTTCCATGTCCTGGCTATTGTAAATAGTGCTGCAATGAACACTGGGGTACATGTGTCCTTTTGAATTATGGTTTTCTCAGGGTATATGCCCAGTAGTGGGATTGCTAGGTCATATAGTAGTTCTGTTTTTAGTTTTTTAAGGAACCTCCATACTGTTCTCCATAGTGGCTGTATCAATTTACATTCCCACCAACAGTGCAAAAGGGTTCCCTGTTCTCTACACCCTCTCAGCATTTATTGTAACTAGATTTTTTTGATGATGGCCATTCTGATCGGTGTTTTGATTTGCATTTGCAAACTTCATGACTGAAGTTTTGATTTGCATTTCTTTAATAATTAGTGATGTTGCACATCTTTTCATGTGCCTCTTGGCCATCTGTATGTCTTCCTTGGTGAGATGTCTATTTAGGTCTTCCGCCCATTCTTTAATTGGGTTGTTTGTTTTTTTGATATTGAGCTCCATGAGCTGTTTTTTCACATTACTATATTTAAAAAGGATAACCAACAAGGACCTACTGTATAACACAGGGAACTCTGCTCAATGTTATGTGGCAGCCTGGATGGGAGGGGAGTCTGGAGGAGAATGGATACATGTATATGTATTGCTGAGTCACTTTGCTATGCAGCTGAAACTATCAGAACATTGTTAGTTGGCTATACTCCAATATAAAATAAAAAGTTTAAAAAAATAAAGTCTTTAAAATAAAAAAACAACAGTTATTGTTTTAATTAAAATACATAGTTACAATAAAATTACAGGTTTTATTTTTTTCTTTTCTCATTGGGCTAGATAGGAACTGGAACAGATAGCTACAACCCAGGCACCCTGGATCCACTGTGCTCTGGGTATAAAACTGGGCTAAAGGATGGGAGTCTGACTCTTGAATTAATAATAATTAAGACTGACAAAGTACTGAAAACGCAGTACTATGCAATAAATTGTTTTCCCAGTTAAAATGACAACAAATTTGCTTTGGAAACTTACAAAGTAAGAGGGAAAAATAAACTCCAGATAGTAAAATATTCCATGAATTCGTGGTAATTATGATTATTGAATTCTGGAGAAGAGATAATATTAAATATAAATTAAATGGATAAAATTCTAAAAATAGGCATACATACAAGACTTCACTTTATGATAGTGAGTAAAAGAGGGCTTATACAGTGCAGTTTATGCTGTTGAGACAAATTGGGCAACTTATTACCACCATTCCCCAAATATATATATAGAGAGAAATTTATCTATCTATCTATCTATCTATATCTCCTAATATATTCTTTATACCCCAAATTAGTTCTATATGAATCAAGTATTTGAGCAAAAATTAAGTCATAAAACTTCACAAAGCATGAATAAATGTTTTCAGAATGAAAAATCATGTCCAGCTAGACATAAAGTTACAGAAGGCATAAAGAAAATTTTTGATAAATTTGACTACATAAATATTTAACATTCTGAACGTGAATAAAAAAACAAAATACAAGTTAAAAAGCAAACTGCCACATTGAGTAAAAATATTTTCAATATATATGACAGAGAGGTATTTGATTTCTTTAATATTACATGTAAAGTGTTTAAACCAAGCAGTAAAAATAGATTGCATAGTACAAAATGGACATGAATTGAAAATGCAATTTCTATAAAAAAGAATAGTCAATCATACATGACTATATGAAAAGTTGTAAGCCATATGTAAGGTGTAATTTTTAAAAAACATGTAGCCATGAGTACCCAGCATAAGAAATAGAAGAGAAGTACATTTTAAGCATTCTATTTGCTTTTGCTTTATTTTGTTTCATATTTCTTCCTACCTTTTTTGTATTGAGTTTAAAATAATCTACAAGTAAGTTACTAGAACTAATAAGAGTTTTGCAAGATAAGGATATATATTCACTATATAAAAATAAAATTATATATATATATAAAAATGTATATACACACACTATTAATGAACATCTGGAAAATAATATAAAAAATACTGCCATGTAGTACAAGGTATTGATATGATGTACAATAATTAGTATAATACATTGTAAGATATACTTTATATGATAATATTATTAGTAGTATAATTAAGTATTATTAAAGGTATATTATAAGTCTAACACTACAGCATCAAAACCAATATATCCTCATAATTCTAACTAAATATGTACACAATTTCTAGGCTGAAATTACATATATATATAATTTATATATATATATATAATTTTTTGAAAGACCTGTATAAATGGAAATGTTCTTACTACTTAATAATAGCAAGAAAAACAAGAGTTAAAATGGACAATATGTTTGAGCCAGCAGTCTAATAAAAAAATGGTACATATGATAAGCAAATGAAAAGATCTGTCAATAGGGAATTCAAATAATCACCACAATACAACACCATTATGCATCTATTAGAATGGCTAAAATTAAAATAGTAGACATACCATGTACTAGAATCCTTTACATTTTTGGTACTTCTTTCCACACTATGTTTTGTCTATCCAGACATTCTATTTAGCAAGATGCTTAAGTTACCTTTGAAATTTCACCTAAAATTTGCAGCACTGATATAGTTCAAATTTAGAGTGGTTTGTCATAATTGAAAATTATAAAATATCAACATCTAAAATACAATATCTATCAATAAAAGACTCCTACTCTTTATTCATCTCCTTCTATTTCATGTATTCATCAATTTATTTAATAAATATCTGTGGAACCCACCATATTCCAGACAATGTTCCAGCGCTAAGAATATATCAGTGAATATAATGGTCAAAGTGACTTAGATCATACTGAGTTTCCTGTTTAGTTAGGTGAGAGAGATAATAAAGAAAAAAAAGATTATAGTATATGTTGTCATATAGTGATAAGTGCTGGGGGAAAAGTAAACCATGAACAGGTCAGAGAGAGTGGAAGAACCTTGTCATCTTGAATAGGGGTTTAGAAAAAGCCTCACTGAGAAGATGGACTACGAAGGATAGCCAGAAGAAGAGGTGCTGATCAGAGCAGATATCTAAAGTTCCAGACAGGAGTCTCTGCTGCTGAAAAATCTCAATGACAAAGATGGCTGACATAAAATAAAATTCGTGATTGTTTCAATACAGAAATAGAATGTTACATTTTAACAACATTAATGCAATTCATTATGTTCATGTGGTGTGTTCATATTTCAGATTGGGGTTACTCTCTCTTCAACTACCACCTCATCCTCCTACCAGTTTAGACTGTTAATTATTTTAGTAGATTTGCCTACTTTCATATTAACATGGTAATTATGATAATCATTATCAATATGCATTTATTCTGAGGGCAATTGGAGCAAAATCCCATGTGGGATGTTTAAATTTTCTCATTTGTGAGTTCAAGGAGATGGTAAAAATGGCCAACTATGCCATTAAATTGCTATAACCTAAGGCAAGCTGTTCTGAGAAAATCACTGAGTGGGAGTTAACCACCAAAATAAAGGTGAAGACCTCTTGGTCATATTTCATTGGATACACATGAATACATCTTCTTCAGAATAAAGACTAACTTCTGTAACTGTTGAAGGGGTTGAACAGCATGATATTCCATTTTTAACCTCAGGAGCAATAAATTTATGAGTGTGTCACCTCATTATGCTTCCTGTGTAATGCATTGTAAAATACTATATATTGTTTAGAAATTGGCTCTGTTGTAAATTTCTGAGCATTTAATTTACAAACCTTATATATTAGAATTTACTATGAACATTTTTTACAATATTCCTCAGAATTATGGTTTCCTATCTTCAGTTATATTAATTATATTCTTAAAATTAATATGTCAATATTTCAAATAGTGTATTCTTGAATTTTTAGTTTCTACACATTTTAATGTTTTATAAAAGGAAAATGAAACTGAACAATCAACTTAGATAAATTAACCTAAATAAAATTTGTTATGTATTAATCTTTCAATCCTGAGTTAAGTATTTACAAGTACTAGGAAAATAGACATAGCTACCCTATGTATCAGACCCTGACCATGGTTGAATGTAATTTATTGAATGCTTTCTCTTCATTTCTAGGGCTTCTGTTTGGGTTATTATAATAATTGTTGCTGTTGTTATTATTAGTAGTATTGGTAGTAGTTTCATATTGGTTCCTCTTAGGCTTCTGTTAGAAAGCAGGAAATTCCAGCTAGGCTACTCTAGCTTTTTTAGGCACTGGAAAATACTAGCATGGAATGAAAACTGAAAATGTCAACAATATTTAAAGTGAATTTAAAAGATATTTGTTTCAATATTTCACATAATTTTCTTCATTTTGGATAAGGTCCAAAGTCCTTTTGTTTAACTCTCAATGCATAAGTATAATAAAAGAGAGGCTGAAAATTCAAATGTTTTCTTCTTTCTTTCTTTTAAAGAGAATACAATTCTAAAGCAACACAAAAGCTGAGCAGGAGTAAGAATAAGTAATCACATAAAAAAGAACATAATTTTTCTTGGGATTACAAGAGGAGTAGAGAGGCAGTATAGAATCAATAATGTTAACTTATTCCAAAATGAATGTAGAGAAGAAAGAGAGAAAGAGGAACAAGAAAATAAATAACTATGGTCTGACTTTAGAGAGGAAGTTATTTTTAAGTGTGTTTATTCTTTGAATATGTAATATGTTCACCTATACACAATTCAAAAATTACAAGAGGGGCTTCCCTGGTGGCACAGTGGTTGAGAGTCCGCCTGCCGATGCAGGGGACGCGGGTTCGTGCCCCGGTCCGGGAAGATCCCACATGCCGCGGAGCGGCTGCGCCCGTGAGCCATGGCCGCTGAGCCTGCGCGTCCGGAGCCTGTGCTCTGCAACGGGAGAGGCCACAACGGTGAGAGGCCCGCGTATCGCAAAAAAAAAAAAAAAAAAAAAAAAAAAAAAAGATTAGTGCATTCAATCCATTTAGGGGCTTCCCTGGTGGCGCAGTGGTTGAGAGTCCGCCTGCCGATGCAGGGGACACGGGTTCGTACCCTGGTCCGGGAAGATCCCACATGCCGCGGAGCGGCTGGGCCCGTGAGCTATGGCCGCTGAGCCTGCGTGTCCAGAGCCTGTGCTCCGCAGCGGGAGAGGCCACAACAGTGAGAGGCCCGCGTACCGCAAAAAAAAAAAAAAATTACAAGAGTATATAATGAAAAGTCTCCCTTCCTAACACCTAGCCACTCAGTTTCCCTACCTGGTGGCCAGGCAAGGTTTTCAGCTTTTAGAAAAACCCTACACCTGTACAAAGATAAACACATATAATTTTCTTATACAAAAGGTAGTGTGTTCTACATATTATAGTTTGTTTTACAATTTATTTCATATAACTCATCCCATATCAATACAGAAAGAACTTGTGATTTTAAATTTTAAATTATTTCATCATATGAGTAAATTATAACAACTAATTTTCTATTGGTGGATTTTGGTTGTTTTAGTTTTTTGCTATTATAAGTAATGCTGTAATGAATGACCTTCGAAAAGCAAGTTTATATACATGCAAGTATATCTGTAGGTTGAGTTCTCATGAGTAGATTTAATGGGTCAATGTATGAATGAGAATGCATTTATAATTTGGGGGATACATTATTAAAGTGCCCTCCAGTTGGAGTTTTGCCTATTTACTATTGCCCTAGCAATATATGAAAATGACTATTTCCTCAGCATTCAACTACACAAGATTTTTACAAATTATTAAAATTCTATTCCTATTTGAAAGGTGAAACTTTATATCTCAATATGTTGTAATTTGCTTTTCTGTTATTACTAGTGAAAGCATCATCTTTCCATAAGCATAAGAAAAACATATTTGTTTCTGTGAAGTTTTTTATAGCCTACTTTGTATATATTTTTTGCTTTTTGTTTAAAAGAAACTTGTATATGTTAAGGAAATCACTCTACTACTCGTCCTATGAGATAGAACTTTTTTCCCAGTTATTTCGATCACTTTGCCAGACAAAACTGCTTTAACGTTTGCTTGGTCAAAATTATTCATGTTTAATTTTATTATTATAGCAACTTATAATATGTTTAGAAAAGCTGTCTCCACTTCAATATTATTAATGACGACAAAAATATCTCATGAGTTATTTTAGCACATCTAGAGTCTTTTTATACAACTGTATCTTTGAAATGTGGAATTCTTTTGGTGTAAGGTTTGAGGGATGAATCCAGCTTATTTTTTAGGTAGCTCTAAAGTTATTTCTGAACAATTTACTTATAACCTTTCCTTTGTCATTTTATTTAAAATGCTATCTCTAATGTATAATAAATCTCATATTTACTTAGGTGTATTTTCTGACTTTCTATTCTTTTTCATAGATCTCTCAGTCTATTTTTGTGAAGTGCTACAATATAGTTTTTAGATATATTTTAATATCTTGAAAAGGTAGGCTCATACCACCTTATTATTAATTTTTTGAAAAAAAATTAGCAAAGATGGAACTTTTATTTATTCAAATGGATTTTTAAAATCAGCTTACTTTAAAAAGTCATGGTATTAAATGTATAGTTTAACATAAATAGAATTGATATATTTATGAGATTTTCTTCCTACTCAAATACCTGGAATCCTTTCTATTATTTTCCACATTTGAAGTGGGGGATCAGGAATGAGACATTTTTATATTGTAATATTTTGCTTAGTTTGTATTATACTTATTCCTAAGTACTGTTATTATAAATGAGTGTTTCCCATTGTCTTTTAATATTTTCTTGTGATATCTTTGTCTAGCTTTTTTTTAAAAAAAATTTATTTATTTATTTATTTATCTATTTATTTTTGGCTACTTTGGGTCTTTGTTGCTGTGTGTGGCCTTTCTCTAGTTGCGGTGAACAGGGGCTACTCTTCGTTACAGTGCACGGGCTTCTCATTCCAGTGGCTTCTCTTGTTGTGGAGCACAGGCTCTAGGCACGTGAGATTCAGTAGTTGTGGTACGCGGGCTCTAGAGCGCAGGCTCAGTAGTTGTGGTGCACAGGCATAGTTGCTCCACAGCATGTGGGATCTTCCCGGACCAGATATCGAACCCGTGTCCCCTGCATTGGCAGGCGGATTCTTAACCACACCATCAGGGAAGTTTCCCATTATGTCTTTTTAAGTGGTTGATTTCTGTAGATATAATGAAACTTTCAAAATATTTATTTCCATTAACCTCTTTGTTAAGAGGTTTGGCCTGTTGTGCCAAATAGTTTGCCAAGTTGTGAATGCCAAGGAAAAGTTATTGAAGGAAAAAGTGCTGCTCCAGTGAACACACGAATCATAGGAAAGACAAACAGCATTATTGCTGATATGGAGGACAGAAGATCAAACCAGCCACATTCCCTTAAGCCAAAGCCTAATGCAGAGCAAGGCCCTAACTCTCTCCAATTCTAGGAAAGCTGAGAAAGGTGAAGAAGCTGCAGAGAAAAGTTTGAAGTTAGCAGATGTCAGTTTATAAGGTTTAAGGAAAGAAGCCTTCTCCATAACACAAAAGTACAAGGTAAAGCAGCAAGTGCTGATGCTGACGTAGAATCTGCAGCAAGTTATCTAGAAGATCCAGCTAAGATAATCAGTGAAGGTGGCTGCACTAAACAACAGATTTTCCATGTATATGAAACAGCTTTCTATTGAAAGAAGATGCCATGTAGGACTTTCATAGATAGAGAGGATAAGTCAATACTTAGCCTCAAAGTTACAAAGGATAGGCTGATTCTTTTGTTAGGGGCTAACGCAGCTTGTGACTTGAAGTTGAACCCAATGTTTGTTCACCATTCCACAAATCCTAGGGTCCTTAAGAATTGTGCTAAAAGAATAAAAAAGAATTGTGCTAAATTTTGTACTTGTGCACTGTAAATGAACTACAAAACCTGGATAACAGCACATGTGTTTACAGCAGGGTTTACTGAATATTTTGAGCCCACTATTTAGATCTATTGTTCAGAAAAAAAGATTCTTTCAAAATATTACTGCTCATTGACAATGTACCTGGTCACCCAAGAGCTCTGATGAAGACATATAAAGAGATGAATGTTTTTGTGCCTGCTAACACAACATCCCTTCTGCAAGCCATGGATCAAGGAGTCATTTCAACTTCCAAGTCTTATTAATTAAGGAATATATTTTGTAAGGTTAGAGCTGACATAGTGATTCCTCTGATGAATCTGGGGGAAGTAAACAGAAGACTTTCTGGAATGAATTCACCATTCTAGATGCCATTAAGAACATCCATGATTCACAGGAAGATATCAAAATAACAACATTAATAGGAGTTTGGAAGAAATTAATTTTGAATCTCATAGATAACTCTGAGGGCTTCAGGGCTTCAGTGCAGAATGTCATTGCAGATGTAGTGGAAATAGCAAGAGAACTTAGAATTAGAAGTGGAGCCTGAAGATGTGACTGAATTGCTGCAATCTGATAATAAAACTTTAACAGATGGGGAGTTGCTTCCTATGGATGAGCCAAGAAAATAGCTTCTTGAGATGGATAATATCCCTGGGGAAGATGCTGCAAAGACTGCTGAAATGACAACAAAGGATTTAGAATATTACAAAAACTTAGTTGATAAAGCAGTGACAAGGTTTGAAAGAATTGACTCCAGTTTCAAAAGAAGTTCTACTGTGGGTAAAATACTATCAAACAGCATTGCATGCTGCAAAAAATCATTCATGAAAGGAAGTCAGGAGATACAGAAAACTGCACTTTTGTCTTATTTTACAAAATTGCCGCAGTGACTCCAGTCTTCAGCAGTCACCACCCTGATCAGTCAGCAGCCATCACCATCGAGGCAGGACCCTCCACTGGCAAACGGATTACAACCCGCTTGAGGCTCAACTGATAGTTAACATTTTTCTAGCAATCAAATACATTTTAATTAAGGTATGTACATTTTTAAGACATAATACTGTTGCACACTAAATAGACTACAGTATAGCATAACTGTAATTTATATATGCACTGGGAAACCAAAAATAATTGTGTGACTCACTTTACTGTGATATTCCCTTTATTGTGGTGGTGTGGAACCAAACCCAAAATATCTCCGAGGTATGCCTATATATCTTCACTCAGTTTCTAGACGCAGGAGGGATGTCAACGCTAATAATACCTAGTATAATCATTAGGTAATTCTTATTGCAGGGTTCAACTATGGGGGAGGGGAGTATTGTGCAACCTCAATGTCTTGGGCTACTGACTGTGACAGTGGTATGTATATCAGATTAGTTATGCAACATAATCTACAGTTAGTATTCCTGGCTGTTTCATCTTTGAACTTAAATCTTTGGCTGTCTCGTTGATTCTGTGATCTTTGAAGCATCCTTTAATAAATTACCTAACTTCATAAATTAGCCAGATTCTGTTCTAATTGCTTTTGTTAAGAAGTGTTAAATAACTAAACTACAAATCAGAATTCTTTCACCTTGGCACTATTGATATGTTGGGCTAGATAATTCTTTACTGGGAGCCAGGGGCTAGCTGTCCTACTCATTGTGGGATATTTATCAGCCTTTATCCACCAGTGCCAGAACCATATTTCCATTTGCAATAACAACTAAAAATATCTCTAGACATTGCCACTTGCTTCATGGGAGACAGAATTGCCCACACCTCAACTGAGAACAACTGCTAAAAATATATTGATAGTTGTCAGGAAGGAAAATTGGATGAAACGATATATACTGTGATATTTTCTCATTAAATAGATGTTTATTTCAGTAAATAAATATGAGAAGATATTACTTCAGAATCACATAATTATAAGGATAAAGGTAATTGAAAGTGATTATAAAATATAAAATATGTATTTTATTAAAAGAAAGGGAGATACACATTTTATCTCTTAAAGTAAAACTAAATCGGGAATTCTCCAGTGAACAATTCGGAGAGAAAATTAACGTTCATTAGAGATAGAACAGTAACAATGGTAATATTGCTGAGAAGATGAAATCAATATTTTGTGCTCTCTGTTTCTCAATTATGTGCTTTTTTGCACAAAATAATTTCCAGTTTATTACCAATTACTAAATATATTACATAATTCTTGTGGCTATATAACATTTCATTGATTAATCCTCTATTAGTGACCTAACCATGTCATATATTTGGATGTTTGTGTCATTTCCACTTTTTTCACAATTATAATAACATTACACGGATAACTTCATTCATAGTACTTTTTTGTAATTTTTGTATTTGATTTTATTTCTTCACGACAGAATATCCAAAGTAAATTTTTCAGATTAAAAAAAATGTAGAATATTTTAAAGCTGTTAATATAATATGTGTTCAAATACATTAATAATAGTATCCCAGTTTTAGTATACCAACAATATGTAGGAACTTCTCTTTTACTGTGAACTTAATTGGATTGATTTCTATTTACAACAATTGAATCTTTATGGAAAAGTTTTTTTAAATTTAATATCAGAATAAAAGAGTACAATCAAATTATGGGGTTCAGCAGATATTTTAAAAGATTATGAGATTATTACCTGTGGGACCTCAGGCCTTCATTCTCTCTATCTGTCCACCTATCAATATATATTATATGGATAAGTTCTATATATGGATATATTATGTGTAATATATGTGTATATATATTGTGTGTGTATGTATACACACATACACACACACACACACATGCAGTAATTTGAATGGTTACTTGGTTTGCTCTTAAAGTGAAGTATTGCACCTTAGGTGTAAAAGCCAAAGAAACAAAAAACCAAAAAAACCTGATTTTAGTAAGAGAGCTGTTGAAAAATTCACCATTTTTTTTTTCTGTGTACAGTAAGGATGTGAAACCATGGCATTTCATTTCACAGAAAATGCTTGACAAAAGGCTGATGAATTACTTTATGGAAAGGCATGAATATGGTTAATTTACTGTCACATGGAGCTTTGGTCCTCCATCTTACACTTAAAAATTATTTTTATCTGTCCACTTAGAAATTAGTAGACCTCAGTGAAGGTCATAAAAAGAAAATTTACATAAGACTGATGAATGGAAAGTAAACTGAATGCAAAATAGAAGGATATATCTTTCTAGTTACTTAAATGTTCATATTCCTTATTGAGGATAGCAATCCACTCTCTTAAATTAGGATTTATTGCAACTATATTAGTAATCAGTTGCTTTTTCATACAGAGTTACACACAGTAATTCTTATGTATTCTTGATTCATCTTTTTCTACCTGATGTATAGAGATAAATGTTTATTTCTCCGTTTTGCCACATCATCATTGATAATTTTTAATATCCCTAATTAATCTCAAATTCAACAAGCAATAATTTCTCAGATCTGAACCTCATTTCTTTTCAAGCATTTTTCATGTTGTTTAAAAAATCCTCTTTGTTAAAAATGCTAAACTACAATGTACAATTTTTAAGTGTATTTTAAAATGTACAATTCTGTAGCAAGTGTCAAGCGGCTAAGTTATGAATGTAAATTGTCATATAAGGTAGTTTATTATGGTTAGAATATGAATATTAGTTTTGGCTACATTAGAATTAAGGATAGAAAATATCAAACAAAATGAGCATAAAGAAGTTTTCACTACCTTTATTCCGACACCCATCTATAAGCTAGCATATTGAGACCAACATCCAGAGTCTCTGAAGAAGTGATGCCTTTGCCAATGGAAATAACGTTCTTACCAAAACACCTTGAGAATTATGTATGTCAGTCCATCTTAAAAATCCACAGTTAAAATCGTTTTTCACACACAAAAAGGAAGATAATTTGAAAATGTTGGAACTTGAGCTTTTTCCAAGAGAAGAGAAAAGCCTGGTCATGAAAACCTAGAATTGTTATTGATTCACAATACATATATTTGGTTAAGAGCACACACTTGTGCACACACACAAAAGCATACATATAGAGAATTAGATTCTGCCTCTCTCTGAGATTGATCTCAAATGATATCAGGCAATTTTTTTCAGGCTATATAAGCCTCAATTTCCTACTCTAAAGAATGATGTATGACTACCTATATTGTAGGTATATTTTTGGGTTCATTTGAGATAATTAACATAATGTCCTAGGTATCTTTTATTTGACAAATACTCAGCATTCCAGAAATATAAGTTATTATTATTACTATTATTATTTTCCTATTAAATATATGATATAATGAATACTAATAGAGAGGGAATGATGTGATGAAGCCTGGAAATAGTCCAGAACACTATTACTGAACAAAGAGAAAAAAAAAGAACAATGGCATTCCATTTGACCCAGATCATTAACATATTTTTATTACATTTCAACACATTTCTTTGAAGAACTGAAAATTAGGCTATTTGCTTCACTGTGTAAGATAACACTTTAACAATTCTTTGCAAGATGAAACCCAAATGTCATCATCAACAGAAAAGGATTTCTATTTTTTTTTGCGGGGGTGATTTTTTGGAAATGTCACAGTTCCATTACCTTTGATTTAAAAAAAATCTATAACCAGTACAATGTCAACAGCAAAAGAAATCTAGACTCCCTATATAAATGGAGGATCTTCATGACTTGAAATGATTTGTGAACATTTGAGTGTCTTCACTTAATTGCATTTTATATCAATCTGCATTAGCATCAGAGGCTCTATCTAATACCTTGCAATACAATTTGCCTACTGACATGAGATTTGGCAACTTCATCAGAGGCATTCCTTCTTTTTTTGTGGTAAAATATACATAATATAAAATTTATCATTTTAACTATTTTTACATGTACAATTTTGTGGCACTAAGTACATTCACATTGTTCTGCAACCATCATCACTATTCATCTCCAGAATGTTTTCATCTTCCCCAACTAAAGCTCTGTACTTATTAAACACTAACTCTCCATTCAGCCCTTCCTCTAACCCCTGTTAACCACCATTCTACTTTTCATCTCTATGAATTTGCTACTCTAGAAACCTTGTATGAGTCATACAATATTTGTCCTTTTGTGACTGACATTTCACTTAGTGCAATGTCTTCAATGTTGTAGCATGTGTCAAAATTTCCTTTTTAAGGCTCAAAATTTATTTACCAGATTTTGGTTATCCATTCATCTGTCAATAAACACTTGGGTTGCTTCCACCATTTGACTACTGTGAATGACGCTGCAATGAACATGAGTATACAAACCTGTCTGAGTATCTTCCTTCACTGATTTTTTTGTATATACTCAGAAATATAATCACTGGATCATACAGAAACACACTCAATTCATCACCTTTATAGTTATTTTGTCAAGTAAATGAAGCATAGAAGATCTCTTATTTCTACTCTAGAAAAGTTTACTGCTTTTCTATAGACAACTCAAAGTACCTGACTAAATATGGGTGGAAGTGTATTTACTAATTTACTTAGCTAGCTAGTTAGTTAGCTGGTTTGTTAGTAATGTAAAGTATACTTTCAAAAGAATTTGATGGCAATGTGTTCATTCATACTTTAACTTACTGAGAATACATTTACTTAGGTTACTCCCTTAGTTTAACATGATTTAGACTAACATTTTGATAACAATGACTTTTATTTAAGATATCTTTTTGGCTGATGTCAAAAAGCTACAACATTATTTAATCTATTTGCTACTATGGAAGAGATCGAAAATGGATTACCATGAACACTTCCAATAAGGGGGTCATTCTGCAAAGGAATAACAAAGCATGGCCAACCCTTGCAGAAACTGGCAATCAATTGAAATATTATAAAATTATTTGAAAAGCATTCTCTTAAGATTACTCTCATACAGATTAGTTTTAAAAAATAAAAAATACAGAAAAGTATAGAGAAGAAAATGGAAATTAACAATATATCCATTGCCCAGAAGTAACCGTTATTAACTATTTGACATATTTTATTTTAGTCATTTTTATAAAAACTAAAAAATTTTTGGGTAAAGCATATGTGTTCATTATCAATCATTAAAAAAAGCAGAAAGGGCCACAGATAAAAACTATAAAGTAATTTTAATGTTCTATAATAATCTTTGTTACAGTTAATTGAACTTATACAGATATCTTTCTATATATAGGTATGAGTAGACAAATACTTTTGTTATGAGATTTTACTTCGGGGTGCTATTTAAATCTTTAAAATAAATTATGCCTATTTATATTTATATTTAAGATAAAAAAAGAAATTGACATATTTTTAATTCAAATAAATATATGTTGAAGATGAAGTTAGTTTCTTAGTTATATGATTTAATTTTCAGATTTGACAAACTCCCAGCTATTTAATATAGGGATATTAGTATTTTCATTCCAATTTTCTCTGCCTCCCTACCTCAATTGTTTTTAGTCCTCTAATGCTACAATGTGCAGTTTGTAGCATTAACATTACCGTTTTATACCTAAAATTCCCATATGTTTAGATTTACCTTAGGTCTTTTTTATTTTCTTAATTTTTTGATAAATTTATTTATTTTATTTATTTTATTTTTGGCTGTTTTGGGTCTTTGCTCCTGCATGTGGGTTTTCTCTATTTGCGTTGAGCGGGGGCTACTCTTCGTTGCGGTGCATGGGCTTCTCATTGTCGTGGCTTCTCTTGTTGTGGAGCACGGGCTCTAGGCGCATAGGCTTCAGTAGTTGTGGCTCGCAGGCTCTAAAGTGCAGGCTCAGTAGCTGTGGCGCACTGGCTTAGTTGCTCTGCAGCATGTGGGATCTTCTTGGACCAGGGCTCAAACCCGTGTCCCCTGCGTTGGCAGAAGGATTCAACCACTGTGCCACCAGGGAAGCCCCTTAGGTCTATTTTAAATAAATTATACTCATCAGTCCTTTTACCATTTTTCCAATTTCCCTCAATTTAACAGTAACTGGCTAAATCTTTTAAATTTATTTTTAAAACTAGGTTTAATAGAAAGTTCAGATAATATAGCTATTACATGTGGTGATTTAGTAGATAATAAAGGAAGCATTTTAATTCATTTTAGAAAATATAACTATTTAAATATTGGGTCATTTGAGTAGACATCTTCAAAATATATTTAGATTAATGCCCTCCACCATGTGCTAAGATAAAATCAACATATATGGAGGATTTTGATGTTAAAAAAATGAATCTAAAATAGACAAATAATTGGACCATATATTTTACCCCTGGAGTAGGGAAGATCTTTCCAACAATAGTCCCCAAATCAGAAACCATTACATAATGAATATAAAATACTTCCACATGCACAGAAAATACCATTTGTAAAATGAAATGACTAAATTTAAATAAGTACTTGTAACTCACATAACAGCAGAATGTATGCAGACATTATGAGAAATTGAAAACTCTTTAGAAAAACAACAAAGGCACTATGTTTATTCATTGGCCCTCTTCACCAAGTATTCATTTCCATTTTGGAATATCACAGGATTGCACTTCCTCAGGCACTTGGATTAATGATTTGTTTTGTACAATAAAATGTATACAGAAGTGAAGTGATGTGTATTACTTCTGAGCTGAAACTTAGATCCACTGTATCCTCATCCTTCTAACTCAGTGGTCATGGAAGTACATTGGAAGATTGAACCTTGTTCGGCCTAGATTCCTTACAGATTATTATCAGCAGATTTCCCAGCCAACTTGTGATATACATTTGGCACAGTCAATAAACAAATCTTTCTTTCTATAGCCACTTGGATTATAAACTAAGGTTTTTGTTGTTGTTGTTTGTTTGTTATTAGAGCATAAACTGGTCTTACCTAATTGATACACAGTATCTAACAGAAGAGTCAACAGAAGACAAGCCATCTAAAGTATATGTATTTTAGAACATTTTGAAATCAGTCCAGATTCCAGTGTATTTTGTAACCTAGTACAGACATACTAGTAAACATACCGCTTATAGGACAAGAGCTAGAATTCACTGCTTAACAGGAATAAATTCATAGATAAACTTACATTTTTACATCTTTGTGTCTACCAGTATCACTGAAAAAGGAACCAGAATCATGGGTCATGGTCTGGCTTGAAAGGCAGTAGAGAATACAACAAAGGGAAACATTTATTTTAAATTCAAGACCATGACAAGCACATTACATGTGCTAGAAAATCCTTAAGATAATTCCGATGGATAATTACAACTTTCCTTTATCTGTCTCCTCAAAGTCAGATCTATCTGAAAATACCCTGATGTTTTGAGACAAGTAAATCCTCTCTTGAGGATAATTTTCTTCAATTACAGTATTCAAAGGAAACCATACATACACTGTGTTTCAGAGCAATGGTGACAAATTATATATGTCCCTAATCAGCCAGAGGTCCATGTGAGGAGATACATCACTAAAGTGTACTTTGCACTATGCTTTCTTTTCAGGATAAAAATCCTTTAAACTGCAAGATTACTGTTAAATTATGTACAATGCAAAGTAAAAGAAGACTATTTCATACAATCTCCTTATAATTTTTCTTTCATAGCTAAAGAACCAAGTGATAAATGTAGCTACTATATATGCAAAAGGTGAAAACCTAATTTATGTTGTTTTCTACCACATATTTATTGACTACTTAGACATTAAAACAGAAATACCAATATATACATATATATTTTAATTAATTATAATCATGAACACTTCACTGCTTGATCTAATTATTATATATACATTTAAAACTTTTATGGAATCTTCAAATGCAAGAAAAGATAATCAAGTCAAAACATACCAGTTAGAGTCATCTCTGAATTTACAGTTTCTGATGAGATTTCATCTTGAGCTAATTTTATATATATATACATATAATCTAAATAAATGAGTACATATCAAACTAGCAGACAATAAGTAAAGACAAGTATTTTTCTACCTTGCAAAATATAAGCAAATGAGTTCTTCATGAAAATAACATACCTGTCATTCACATTCTGTATCTCACATATATTGTATCAAGTTCACTACGTTTTTTCTCCTGTTTTTATTTTAATCCTTTCCTTTCTTCATTCTTCCTCATTTCATTGTTTCTTTTTATATATTGACAGAGTATTATTTCCTTATTTTCTGTTTGTATTAACTACATGAAGTCCTAGGTAACAATTTGAGACAAGATAGCTTTGCCCTTTGGCTTCCTAGTTTATGGTAATTATCTTCTCAGGACCCATTCCTCCCTCATACTTTAATTTCTTACTAAAATTTATGATTCTATTGTGTATTTCTATTAATCTGCACTGAAATATCATATATATTTTAATGTTCGTTGGGGTATAGTTGATTTACATCATATATTTTGACATCTCAATTATCCAGGTTTAAATCCTAACCTCCCCACTTTTTGGAGAATTGATTTAGAAACACCCTTTTACCAGAAATGAACCTCAATTAACTCTTTGGTAAAATGGAAATAATTTTTCCTAGCTCAGAGTATAGCTGTGGAGATTAAAGAAGAGACATGAAAATACAGGTATGGTAATTGAGTTTTGGTAGACATGAAACTAATGTTATCTCTCTTGACATCTTGCTAAGCAGACAAATTAATCTGTGTTAATGGAAAATGTTGGAGGCTAAAGTCAGGCTGACTTCTGTATTTTACAGTTGTTGACTTTGTTGTTGGAATTTATTTCAGCTAAGAAACTTTCTAGAGATGTTTGGAGGAGTGAATAATACATAGCAGGTGTGATTTTGATCTTATGCAACTTTAACTGCAAAGACATCTGCTTTTATCACTTAAGACTGAGGTCAGTCAAGGGTGCAGTACAACTGGTGATCACAAAACAGTCAAGCTAACTGCCTCACAGGAGAATCGAATTGTGCCTTATATTCTCTGCCTTTTAAAAATTACTTTAGAAATGTTAGCTTTCTGAATAATTGAATATTAAGTTTCTAATAATGAATTATTTTGATAATAACAATGACATTTTAGTTAAAACTTATTAAAATAAAAATTTTGTTGAAATGTACATATTAAGAATCTGTGTAGCAAAGAAATCTAAATCTATAATAGCAAAACTATACTGTGACATCTGTTCTTTTGAGTACATGTCCAAAGTACTTAATATAGAGAGTTGCATTTACTTCTACTTGTATCATAAGCTATGGTGATGGTGATCTCATGGTTGACAGACCTATAATATAGAAACTGACATGGCACAGTGGGTTTTCTTTGAAGTATAATTCTGACATTTACTTTGAAAATGCCAGTAGTAATGAGAGGTCATACAGCCATAATTCAGTTTTCAAGAACAGTATATATATTGTGACTCTGTTTTAAAGAACAGCCACTTTTCTTATTTGGTCTCCCAAATAAGTAACAGTGTTGATAGTTTGTCATTTATACTGTTTTTCTTTTGAAAATTAGCTCCCATAACTCCTAGGGAATAAGAGCTTTAAGACATAGATGTTTAGTGCCATCTCCATACTGAATGTTTTCTAAGGGATACTAATGTTTTCTAATGTATTTCTAAGGGATATTCAGTTCTTTGAAAAAACTTGTAAAGAACATTATTATAACTTTTATGTAATAAAATTTTACATATAAAATTTTAAACTTTGATGGATTTCTAGCATAAGTATGAAGATAGAATGCCAGTGGTATTCTCAAAAAAAAAAAACAGAAATGAAAATATGCATGAACTAATAGCAAGAGAAGGTGGTAGCAGGTTTTCTAAATAAAGTAAGAGATTAACAATAATAAGTATAAAATAGAACAAATATAATGATATACTGTAATACAGGCTACATGAATGTGGCCTTGTAATAGGGAAGAACCTTTATATTCTATTACAAGTTAAACACTAAAGAGATGTTGCCTATAAGCTTAAATTATACATATTGGTCCCTCTCTGGGAACCCTGCCTCCCAGGTAATGAGTATTAAACTAAATGCCTTTATTTAGCTCACAAGAAACATCCTGACAAGGCCCACCTGTGAATGACTACAGGTGAACTCGGTAACAGCCTCTCTCAAAATATCTATTGTACTCACCCTTCTTCTTGTGATGATGTGAGATGATAAAATGCCTACACCATGAGATGAAGTGAGGTGAATGATATAGGCATTGTGAGGTAACATTAGGCTACTATTGATCTTCTGACAATATGTCAGAGAAGGATCATCTGCTTCAAGTGATCCTGAATCATCAAGCCATGGTGATGTCAATGGTTGGATGTCAGGAGCACACCATGCCAATGGTTGGGAATCCCAAGTGGGAAGGAGCAGATGGCATAAGATTTCATCACACGACTCAGAATGGTGTGCAATTTAAAGTGTACAAATTAGTTCTGAAATTTTCCATTTAATATTTTCAGACTGCAGTTGACCAAGGGTAACTGAAACTGCAGAAAGGGAAACTGTGAATAAGGGGTACTAATGTACTTCATAAAGTAAATATAAATAGAAATGAGAGAATTGAATGAAAAGGTAGGAGTGACAATTGCTTCCTTTGCAAAATGAAGGACAGGAAATTCTATAAAAGCTATTAGGACAAAAAATAGATATACAGGTTTTTATGAAGTCAGCAAGATAGTGAAAGAAGCAATAATTAGTGGTGTAACAAGAAAAGATTGGAAAAGGGAGAGAAGAGAGAATTGGAAAAGAAAGTTACCTGCTTTGTTATCAAATCAAGAATTCAGTAGACAGTATTAATGATGATAATCTCAGAAAAAGCAGAATAGTATACTATTTAGAGGCATGCAATTAGCTACCATGTGAGCAATAAGCAATACTGGTTACATTTGATGACCCTGAAAAGTGGTATTATAGTGAGAACGGGGTGGAACTGGAGTCTGCTTTGTGCTCTTGATTATAAATTTTTCCATAATATTGTTTAATTTAATAATATATACTACTATGTGTCTTTTTGTATATCCATCTACAACATATTTAAACAAAGAAGTAAAAAGGTATCAACACTCATTTTTTTTTCTTTATTCAATAGACATTTACTGAAACATGCTAGGCCTAACTTAAATCCACCTATAATATCACAATGAAAGAGAATATAACCCTTCCCATTTCAGAGCCTACAGTGTAGAGAAAACAGATGATTAAGCAATTATAATGATACAGACATCATTATAGGTGGGCAAGAAACATAATAATGGAGAATAATTTAGACAAAGTTATACTAAGGAAAAATTATAAAAATTTGGATTTAAACGGAAGTAAGTAGAAAATATCTGAAGGAAAAAGTGGCATAAGAAAAGCTATTTCTCTAAATTTTGCTTTTTTTTTTTTTGGCTGTGCTGTGCAGCTTGTGGAATCTTAGCTCCCTGACCAGGGATCGAACCCAGGCCCTCGGCAGTGAAAGCACAGAGTCCTAACCACTGGACCACCAGGGAATTCCTTGCTATTTGTTTTTAATGATAACATGATATGTGGACAAGAAAAAGACAATAGAGGAAAAAGCTGAAATTAGAGAGAAGAAAGGTATTAACCAGAAACTAGTATCTGAGGATGTGGGATCTCCAAAAAAGGCATTTTGGTGCTAAATTAAGAATGGATTTAGAGAGCTGGAGATTAGGAGCCTTCTATAATGAGGATGAAGCAAATGAGGATGCAGAGTGTGAACTTTGAACCTTGATTACTGAAAAGAGATGGGATGGGATGAGAATCTGTGGTGAGTCTCTACTTTTTCTATATAAGGCCTAATATAAAATTTATATCTTACTCTGATACTTTTTTTTTTTTTTCCTGGTAGTTAACTCCTTGCCAGCTTGAAGTTTTAGAATTATTTTGAAAAGATCCCTCTTAACATTTATAGGGCTTGGGGCCAAGGGTACAGGTGGAAGTAAACATGTATGTGAAAGTTTAAAAGTTACAAACAGAACTAACAAAAGGATTCATTCATGTTCCAAAAGGCCAGGTTTCAATCAGACTTCTCTGACTCCTAGAAGCTCAGAGCCTGAACCTGAATAGGGCTTCAAGCAGAGGGCCTCCCAAGCACTGCCTAGTCATCTCCCATGGCCTTGTCCATCCTTCCTGCCATGTGAAGGGCCTTGTTTGTGTGTGCACAAGCTTTTGTGGCCAAAGACTTGTGTGTGCACATTCCAGCCTCAAGTGCAAGCACCCAACTTCATAAATGCTGTCCTTTGGCCACCTCTTGGGACTAAAAAGGCAAAATTATAAGTTTCTCAGGGCTTGTTCGACAGTTAATTCCAAGGTCACAAGTAAGGGAGCTAGTTCTGGAAGACAGTGTTTAGCTTCCTGGTGAGCACGTCCCTGTGGCCTCAGGTCTTCTCAATCGCAGGTGCAAGGTACAATCAGAGGAGGGGCAAGCCCACTCTAGCTCTCAGACAGGGCAAAGGATCTTCTGCAAGAGATCAAGGGCAGTCTTGGAAAATCAACTGATAGGCATGTGCACCTCTGTGACTTACACTTAATCATTATCTTGATTGAAATTTAAAAATATAAGTCAAATTTTACATATTTGAAATAAAAGTCACACAATTTTGTTTTACTATATTAAATGAGCTTTCTCTTCCTTTTCTCTCCTTCCCCCAACCTTATTTACACCCTCACTTTTTTCATTTCTCCTTCCCAATAAACAACTATTAAAAGGATAGCAGATACATTTTAATCACCAAAGTAAATTTTTATCAAATGTGGAGTATAATGGCTACATGGAAAAAAAAATAGACAGGAGAAGACTTTGCTACTTTTTTTTTTAACATCTTTATTGGAGTATAATTGCTTTACAATGGTGTGTTAGTTTCTGCTTTATAACAAAGTGAATCAGCTATACTTATACATATATCCCCATATCTCCTCCCTCTTGTGTCTCCCTCCCACCCTCCCTATCCCACCCCTCTAGGTGGTCATAAAGCACCAAGCTGATCTCCCTGTGCGATGCGGCTGCTTCCCACTAGCTATCCATTTTACATTTGGTAGTATATATAAGTCCATGCCACTCTCTAACTTTGTCCCAGCTTACCCTTCCCCCTCCCTGTGTCCTCAAGTCCATTCTCTATGGCTGCGTCTTTATTCCTGTCCTGCGCCTAGGTTCTTCAGAACCATTTGTTTTTTTAATTCCATATATATGTGTTAGCATACAGTATTTGTTTCTCTCTTTCTGACTTACTTCACTTTGTATGGCAGACTCTAGGTCCATCCACCTCACTGCAAATAACTCAATCGTTTCTTTTTATGGCTGAGTAATATTCCATTATTATATATGTGCCACATCTTTATCCATTCATCTGTCGATGGACACTTAGGTTGCTTCCATGTCCTGGCTATTCTAAACAGAGCTGCAATGAACACTGTAGTACATGACTCTTTTTGAATTATGGTTTTCTCAGGGTATATGCCCAGTTTTAATATTAGATCAATATCCCAAGGGTCACAAGAAAAAAATTTCAAAAATGTCTGTTTAGTTGCAGGAAATGTAACCTTCAGCAAACTTCATATCACTACTCTAAAAGCAAGTTCAAATTCAGTATTGCAATCATTTATTACATGACAAAATGTAAGGGGAAGGAAAATGTTCTCTTGTGTAAATGGATTAGACACTTAGTGTGACAGAGCTAATTAGGCTCTTGGGAGAAGTTATGCACAGCTAATATGAAGCACAGCTAAATGTCTTAATTTACCCTCAAGCTCTCAAAAAAAAAAAAAAAAAGTTGTTCATTCAAGTTGCACTAATTGGGCCAACAACGATTAACCCTTCTTTTCTGGATACATTCCTGTTTTAACAAACAGAAACTAAGCTATATGTTTGCCAAAGAGTGAAATTTGTTTTGTTTTGTTTTTCCATGTAGCTTTGAATATGTATCCAAAGTGCACTTTATTTAAAGATAAAGAAAATGCCCAGAATTCAGAAATTTATTTTTTCTCTGTATGGCACTTTGATGATTGCTTTTACCTTTTAATATGGTACAACAGAATGGAAAGACTTAATAATTACCACTATTATCAAATGAGGTTAAGCAGGCTCTCAGATAATGTTTGTGAGAGTGTAAATTAGAACACCCCGTGATGTGAGGCAATCTCTTTATAACTCAAAATTTTAATATTCTTCACCTTTAAATGTGTCTCTTTTGGAAACATGTACAGAGATGTACAATAATAATAATGATATATACAAATAAATTAATTAAAAGATTATGAATCAGATTTGGTGTAAATGACCCTAAATTAGACACATTTACATTTTATATTATATCTACAAAAATTGATGTAGCTCTATGTACACCAACTTGGAATAATGTCTTCAAAATTGGGTGAGATATTTATGTTTGGGCAAATTTATATCAAACTTCTAGCTATGGCCTTCTTTTTGATGTTGAGATTGGATGCACTTTTATTTTCCAGTTTATGGATTTTTTAAAATTATTTGAAGGGTTTACTATGAATATATGTTACTTTGGAGATAAGAAAATTATTTTAATTTGTATGATAAACCTCATTAATAGAAAATTTTAAATTATCTTAAAGGACATACTTGGTCATACAAATTTTAAATTAATAAACAAATCAAGGGAGTTGATAAATTTAACTTATGTGGTAAAAGTTGAGTTACACTCCTTTGATGTTAAAAAACAAGCACACCAAAAAGAAGGCTTTTAGGAATACATACTGATGAAGTTAAACTGCATAAAAAGAAAAACAATGGATTGATAACAATAGGATTCAGGAAGGTTATGTAATAAACAGAAGTGAAATTCTGCAGCTCAACAGAGCTAGATAAAATTTATTGCCAAAGTCATAGTTATGTTGGATGGTGATTTCAAAGTTACTTATTGACTTATTAAAATAAACCTATTTTATTAGAGAGGAAAGGAGCATCCATGAACCAATAATCTTGATTATTTCATTTCTATGGACCTGAGTTACATAAGAAGAAAAAAATGAAAAAGAAAAGTTATATGAAATTAATACCCTAAAAAAGCATTCTTAAACTCTTTTTAGTTTTTAATATTAAAGATTTTCTGTTAAACCTCACAATGTATACATAAAATAGAAATGAGAAATAAATACTACACAATTTTAGTAGTAATTTTCTGTAGATTGTGTACTTAGACAAGTTTTACTCATCTTCTTTTCCATAATTTCTCTAGTTTCTATAATAAACATTCATGATACGTTCTAGAGTTTTAGATATTCAGTGAAACATATTTTGTATTAAAGTACTTCAAAAATATAAAGTATAAGAAGTTTTTCTAGACACATTTGAAGAAGGTCATTGGAACATTTTATCTGCTATTCTCTTCCATTCTTTTTGATATTGTACAGTAGAGACTAATGAAGGAAAATGATTCTCTTTACCACAAATCTTAGTTATAGTTAAAATGAGTGTTTAATAATGTGGGCAGGATGGCTCTCTAACTGACCACATGCCAAGGTCACTCTAAGCATTTTTATTTCTGTAAACGGATTTTACTCAAGTTATCATTGAAAAAAAAACAAAAACAGAAAAAAACCACAAAACTATTATTACCTCTGATTTATCAGCACCATGATCTTCAAATATTAAATAAGTTTCATGAGAATATGCTATGTTATAGTTACTGAAAAATATCAGACAATCTGATTTCCAGAACCCTGGGGTGATCGGCAGATGGACTTGATGCAGTTATATATACATATCCCCTAAGGCACTGTGATACAAACACATATAACAAAAAAGTATATATATAGATATATATATATATCTATATATATATATTTCTTTCTTTGGAGAATTCATAGCCTAGGGAAATGAGACATGTGACCAGATACAGTGCCTGAATGGTATTTTACCTCTTTTAGTGATACATCCAGAGTCTTTGGTGAAGGAGTGCATTCATACTGTAATTAATGCCTGAATGCTGAAGCTCTGAATGCACTAATACAAAAAGAAAGACAAAAAGAATACGAAACCTCTATGAAAATATAGGCATATTTTTATATTTATAAATGACATACATTCACTATTGTATTTCTAGTGATACCCTACGGAACATCTTTTAAAGGATAAGTAAATATGAAGTAAATGACATTTTGCAAGTTTTGTTCTACTAAAAGAGTTTTTGGCTGTGTTCTAGGTATTAGTTTTTAACTGTCTGCAATTATGCCTTATTAGTAATATTAGCACACTGTGTTCCAAGGGAGAAACTTATTTTTAACAGTAATAGATACAAATCTGTATTTCAAATTGGCTTTTTTGGCAAATTCCAGTGTTTTGGGGGGGCAATTTCTTTTCAAATTTGAGTTAATAGTATTGTTTCTAACATGTAATATAGCTGTTGGTCTATTTGTGTCTTTCTGTTTACTTACTATTCTTACTTGCGTTATCTGGATTATATTCTTCCTGGAGCTTTTGTTTTTCCAGATACTTGATCTCATGAGGATTAAAATTAGATATTTTGTTTCTATGAATTCACATACCTTGGACATATAAACTAAAAACACTATATGAAAACAGGAGAATTTAGAGAATACTAAAACCCTCTCTATTGGGATGGACTTCTCCCTCATGTGCAGATAAAAGCTAACATATGGACTAATTATTTTCCCATAAGTATCAGCATATTAAATATATCTTAAACAAATTAAATGTTTATTTCAATTAAAACATTCAAGAGATATCCTTACTCTTCATAATATTGCACTATAGTATGCGGAACCAACTGCAAAGAAATGTGATCAAATCTTGGAAAGCCATGTATGATGTGTTTAATAGCTTGGCTGTTAACTGGCAGTCAGTAAGAATCAATATAAATTTTTTTTTTACAAAGTAACCAACATGACTAGGATCTTTTGGTTGGATGGACAACTCTCTGGCATGAAGGAGGGTAGACTAGAAAAAAGAATAACTTGTGTGGTTCAGAATGTTCCCCGACCCTCATGTTCCCCAACTGCATTTGTAGGACCTGAATTCCTATATAGGTCATGTTTTTCCCTGTTTAAGATCCAATTGAAGTAAAAGAGTGATGTTCATTAACATCACTTTGTCAGTTAACAAATCACTGAGGAACTGAGCCATTTAAACTGTGAAGAGGTAAAGGATCGAATGCCACAGTGGTTAGACAAAAAGTTCTGAGTGCCTGGAAAATGTGTGAAATATGAAAAGAGTGGACTTTGTATATAGGTTGCCCTGACTTGGCCTATTTAACAATAGAGCCCATTCGAATGGAAATCTCTAAGATATTGTCTCATCAAGTCCAGGAAGAGATCATAACAATTGAACCAGTAGGGACGTATCTGCCCCAAAAAAGGCTTCTCATAGGTATGACTAGAAAAAAGTAAAAAATTCATGTAATGTTGGGGCCAAATCCTAGGAGCTCTCTTCTTTTGGCTTTATTGAGGACAAATGTTTAGGTTAAACTTTTTGCCTCACGCAGAGATCTATTTTATAAATAGTGAACCTGCTGGAAATGACTGTCCAGTTCACAGCTTCATATGTAACTAAGGCCATCAAAAGGGATCAAAATCCCATGTCACAATTCTATATTGAAAGGAAAATGCAGAGCAAATGGACACTGAGCACAAAACAAAGAAAAGGCTTAGAAAATTTTCGAGTCCAATTTTGTGAATAAGCATACGCAATGAGGGTGAGGATTACATCACTTCAGCATGTGTGAATTTGCTGGTAAATATACTACTTTAAATTAAAAAAAAAAATCTAAGTAGATCTAGCCCGAAATTACTCTATTACCTAGGTCACTTTATTTGCATCATAGAGTTCTTTGAATTTCTCAAGAAATTTGAAACAAATTCCGTAAATTCACAAAATAGAAGGCACTGTAAATTTAGAATAATCTCTTTATAGATATAAAGGGATATAACTCATTTTACATTTATCGAACCTACCAATTACAGTCACATTGTTAAAAGTTGGCAACAAAAAGATCAAACAGAAATATAAAAGGGTATGTAAAAGAGCAACACAGATATAAAAAGGGTATGACAACCTCCAACTTGATGTTTCTGTGTACCTATACAAACTGTATTATGCCTCAGGGAGCCTTCTTTCTGCCTGTGAGTCTAGGAGCGAATAGGAGCTTTATAAGCAGTTGGAGAAGGCAAGTGACTATAAAGAGGGACTTTAGGTATTCTAAACCTGTCCTTACTAGGGTCACCAATACCATCTTTGTTGACAATCTAATGAACACTTGAGCCCCTGGAAGAATTTAGCTTTTTTTTTCTTTCTTTTGTTGGGTGCTGAATATTTTTAATATATATATTCCTTTTTTTTTGAAATTCCAATTTATTTTTTTCTTTTTTTCCAGTTTTATTGAGATATAATTGATATATAACATTGTATAAATTTCAGGCATACAACACAATGTTTTTATATATTATAAATTATTAAATGACTGCCACAGTAAGTTTAGTAAACATCCAATCACCTCACGTAGTTACAAAGTTTTTTCCTTGTATTGAGAACTTTAAGATCTACTCTCTTAACTTTCAAATATACAATACAGTATTGTTAGCTATAGTCACCATGCTGTACATTACATCCCAAGAACTTATTTATCTTATAACTGGAAGTTTCTACCTTTTGGCCTCCTTCACCCAATTCTCCCACCATCTCCCCTACCCCTCAACCTCTGTTTCTAGGAGCTGTTTTTTTTTTTTAGATTCTACATATAAGTGAGATAATAGAGTATTTGCCTTCCTCTGATTTATTTCACTTAGCAGAATGCCCTCAAGTTTCATCTATATTGTTGCAAATGGCAGGATTTCCTTTTTTAAAAAAAAAAAATTATTTATTTTTGGCTGCGGTGGGTCTTTGTTGCTGAGTGTGGGCTTTCTCTAGTTGCGGCGAATGGGGGCTACTCTTTGATATGGTGTGAGGGCTTCTCATTGCAGTGACTTCTCTTGTTGCAGAGCACAGGCTCTAGGCGCGCAAGCTTCAGTAGTTGTGGCACACAGGCTCAGTAGTTGTGGTGCACGGAGAATTTAGCATTTTTGATGATTCCTTTAATCACAGAACTCTCTCTCCCCTTGATATCTATGATAAACTCTCCCAATTTTTGACCAGTGCTATAATTCTTCTGTTTCTTTTGGGTGCTCTGTTTCCTGTCTGGACTGTATAGGTCAGTTTCCCTAAAGTTTCAAGCTCTGCCATTTCTGTACCTTTTGAACTCTCTAATTTTTGTGAAAATCCTTCTACATGGACTACTACCAGCTTATACCTGTAAGTATACATTCTTGCTCTCTTATTTTTCATGTTTTATAAATTTTTTCAATGCTAGATGTTGTTTTCACTTCTTTTACACCTTTCTTAGTTGCCTAGGATAGATGATGCTCACCTTTTGTTGATCGATTAATGTGTAGTTACCAATAATTCATTTTCATGAATTTAAAAATCACACATATGTTAAGCAAAGTGGCCTTGAGGATGTACCTGTCAGTAGGTATGCCATGTCACACTGATCTAAACAGGTCAGGCAATGGTGCAACATTCTAATGATCCAGATGGGCTTAGAAATTATCTAACTAATTGTGTAATCCTGTTCTAACATTAGGCACATCAGAGTCCAACAAGCTTTTAAATGACAAAGCTTAGGCCCCACATTGAATAATAATGATAGAGGTGAGAGAAGAATCATGTTTCTAGAGTCATATACCAATTGTCACTCAGCAACTAGCTGCCAGGGAAACTGGCAAAACATTAAAAGTCTAAGATGGTCACAGGGATCTGCATGAATCACCTTTTATCATCTGTTCCTTCCTGTTGTCAATTCCCAGTCATTGATCTCTCCGGGAATAATGCAAAATGAACTGCTGAGTACAGTGATTGAAGCAAAAACCTTACAGCTTTCCTCTCAAACAAATGAATTTAGTTTTTATGGAAAGTGCTTAGTGATTATCTGTGTAGAGTCATCACAGGAGAAATATTTGTTCAAAAATTTCTTGCCAATTATACTCTCACTCTTCTTTCCTATTCTGTTAAATATTCAGGTTTGAAAATATACATGAACATATTTCAATATTGGTTATAGAAGAATTATTTTATTTAGTGATATTCAAGACATTATTAGGTCATGGCCTTATATTCACAGTTTCAAGTTGGAAATAATTCAGAAATAATGATTAATATTTGGAAATTAGCCATTAGTTATGGATTCAGAGGAAAAAAGAGCTTTTGCTGCGTGAGTCATAAAGGATTCTAATCACATTAATCTTACAACATTTGGGATGTCACAAAAGCAGAAGGGCTGGTAAAACATTTCGTGGGCTGGTAAATATTTTTCATCTATTTGCATGGTTGACTGATACTATTTACTAAATTTGTTTTAAAGAGCCCCATGCCAAGGGCAGTAAAATATGAGAGAATAATAAGCTAATTAAAGCAAATTACTGCCAAGCAAGATAATTATATTTAGACTTTAATACATTTTATGCAGTGGATTTGTATCTGTATCACATTATTACAGGTTAATCAAATGTAGGGTAAAGTATTAATACATTTGATTTAAGTTGCGTGAAAATACAATTGAATTGATGGAAAATATTTTCTTGAATAAGATGTATGGTCATAACTTAATCTATATTCTTTTTTTTGGACAATGTAAAATATCATTCCTTTGTAAACATATATCAAATTTGTATGTGAATATTCTGTCTTAATGTGCATTTTTCATATATTGTGTCATTTGATATTGACAAATATTCAAGAATTTTGGTGTTTACTGCAAATGTTTTTAACTCAAGTGAAAACAGACTCAGAGAAGTTATGTGACTTTTCTTTTTATCATGATATCTTAAGATATGTAGTCTTTTCAATCTACCTATCTGTCTACCTACCTACCTCTCTATCTACACATACATACTTGGGAATAAGTTTCATATTTTGTGCTCACAAATGTTAAAATCAGTTATTACAGTGGAGCAATGAGCAAAATTAACAACTTGGACATATCATTTAATAACATGTCATTACACTGTATACTGAGAGCTGAGGATTGGCAATTTATTAATGGTTTGAGAACTCAGATATCATGGCTTTATCTTGAACATTAGAATTTATGTAACAAACATTTTTTATCTTTAAATTTTTAATGAAAATTTAAAATATTTTTATTATGAGGTACATATACATGCATACAATATATAACTTAATACAAATGGGACATGAGTTTATACATATACACATTTATCTTTTTTTTTCTTTTTGCTTATTTTCCTTGTCACCACACTACATCACCTCTTCCCTCTACTTGCTTGTCATCCAACCTAAGTAATCTGTGTTAACAGCTGATTAAATATCTTTCATAACTACTTTATAATCATATTTATATAATAATGCACATCTATCCATGTTTATATAGGAAAAAACATTTTCTATAAAGAAAATTTTAGAAATTTTAGAAAGAAAAATTTGATTTACAAAACGGATGCATACTATATGCATTACTCTGAATCCTGCTTTATTCACCCAATACCTCATACAAATTCTTCCAAGTTTACTGGTAGAGCTTTAATTCTTTCTTGTATAACAGCTGCATAACTGACTCAACCATAATATATTCAACCATTCTTCAGTGATTAGCAGACAAGTTGCTTACAGTTTTAGCTACTATAAATTATGGTGCAAAATGAATCATTATATTTTTACCTGTAGTTAATATACTTTTGCTTTCTATGAAGTAAGTTATATGTAGTAGGGTGGTTTAATTAAATAGTATAAGTATTTTTAAATTTAGGAGATATTATCACATTGCTTTCTGGAAAGGCTTTATAACAGTTCACATTTTCACAAGTGATATATAAGTATACACCATATCTTATTCACCTACCAGCGATAAATGCTCTATTATTTTTTTTGCAATATATTTTACACTAAAAATTTGTTTTTACTTTATTTGCATATTTATAAATACTGGTGAATTGCTTATACCTTCATATGTTCATGTATTTCATCCTCTGTTACTTTTCTCTTCACGTATTTTATTCCCCTTCCTGGTGGATTTTTTTTTTCTTATAAATTTGAAGGAGGTCTTCCTTTATTATTAACTATTATTTAACACTTAGTTTTAGTGTTGGGTTATTTCTTTACATTATTTTTCTCTTCTAAAAATTTTAAAGCTAGATATTGATGTATATCTAGCTTTACTTGTATGCCTTCTGGTACTTATGTTCTTTCCTAAGAATTTCTACACCTATTTTCCCAGATTTTATTGTGAAATTTCAATGATTACATTTTCTTTTCTCTCCATGTGTGTATAATATTTAACCACCTGAAATTTATATTTACATTTATTATAATAAAGTTCAAATGAAGGTATGATCTAATTTATTAAGCAATAATTTTCTCTATTTCTTGAAATGCCATTTACATCACATAATTGTAATAACAAGAAAATGGTAGTAATAATAGTAAGCAATATTTATTAAGAGCTTACTGGTTTCCATACACTATTCTACATGGTTTTCACATATTTATTTAATTAATAAACTGAAAAAATATGCTATTCTCATTATGTAAATGAGAAATCTAAGCCATAGAGAGTTTAAGCACTTGCTTAATGTTTCCTAGTCAGGAGATAATAGACTTGGGTTTCAAAGTGACATAGTTTGGATCTAGAGTTCATATTTTTACTATTATGCAGTGATATATCTTTATTTGCATATTTGTGTAACTACACACACAAACACATGCCCATTCCATTACCATCTGTGCCTGGCTCTATTTTTTGCTTTGTTATTTTTATCCAATGGTCCATTTTTCTATGACTCACACAAGTGCACACACTCACAAATACACACACATATTTTGATTTCAATATAATTATTATTTCCTAATATCCAATAAGGTAAGTCCTTACCTTCATTTCCCTTGTTTTATATATATTTCTTGAGAGTTACTCATCCATGTTACTACTGAATATTAGTAGTTGGCACTTTTTAAACTTATGTGTGTGGGTTTAGCTTTTTGTGTCAGTTTATTTATTTATATCTGTGTATATATTTACTTATTGGTTTTAATGAATATACTCCATTGTATCAATATAATACGATATATTTATTTCCTCTTCTGATAACAGGCACTTTAATTATTTCTAGTTGGCTCTTCTTGTAGAAGTCTTCTTATAACATAACTTTTTAAGTTTTCTTGGGTAATAATGAGAAATGGCAATGATAGGTCACAGGATAGGTCTTTGGTTAGTTTTAGGAATAACTGTGTCAGACATAGAGATCCATTGCTTAGATCTTCCCTCATGAGAGACTCTTCTATGAGAAGTATAGGCTTAGAGCCTCCAGCAGAAACACCTTCAGGAACTGCCAGTGCATTTGAGCCAAGACTATGTTCTTCACAGAAGCTCCCCCATGAGGATTGAGCATTGCAGTGTACCAGTGCTCACTGGGCCATTCTTTGCTCTGGGGCTATATGTTGGTCTGGCTGAGACTTCCTGAGATGTACATCACAGTCTGAGGATATTCCTACACGTTCCTCCTTCATTTTCCTCTCATTTAATAGAGTCAGGTCAGCGTGACGGTCTGAAAATTTTCCCTTCACACTCCTGGTCTCTTTCACCTTTACCTAACCCTAACCCTAAACTTAACCTTAACCCTAATACTAGACCTAACCCTAACCTTCCCTATGCCCTGCCACTACCTTCTACATCCCACTCTGAAATCAAATTCTATTTACTTTCTTTTTATGAACATATTTCTGAGGTTTTAGGTCAATGGCAACATACACTGTTACACAATTTTATAGATGACACATTAGAAATTACTTAGCCTATCCTCTCTATTTTAAAATAGGAGGCAAGAAAGAAATATCAATATCGCACTACTACTTTTTGAGCAAAACACTGAAAATGCTTATTCTGTATCTTAGTTCATTGATAGTGTATTATTTATTCATTGTTATTATTGATATAAATATTTTGTAATAATACCAATAAAAGCAAAAAAGAGAGAGAGAAAGATAAAGTTTAATTACTAAGAAAATTAATCTCAGTACTTTAAATGAGATGGGCCAATTACTGGGAAAAACTATATTAACCAATCTTTTCAGTTAGTGTTTGTGATAATAATTGCATTTCTTTAAGAAGAAAAAATACAGAAATTTGATCATTTCCTCTTCCCATATGTATTGAGCTCTTCTGTTCTGACAGTATGAAGTTAAATCTGTAGTATTTGAGAAGGATATGTACCACACAAGATATATTTTCCCTATGTTCTGAATAAGAGAAACTTCAATGTTTAGAATCATTTATTATTACAAATTACATTATATCTTGAAGAAAACTAGATAGGTATGAGTAGGACAAAACCGAGCACATAAAAATTGTTAGAAAGAATACAGATCTAACCTGTATATAATTTGCTTGTTATAATTAGTTTCTAATATCAAGAATTACTTTTATACTGAATCTATTAAACAAATAGAATTAAGAAAATATAATCTAATGAATTTGTTCTGAGAAAATATTCTCTATATTAAAATAAATACTTATTTACGCCTTCCATCAATAAACAGATGTATGTTCAACAGAGCTAATTATTACAGAAATGCAAATCAAAACTACAATAAGGGATCACCTCACAATAGTCAGAAGGGCCATCATCAAAAAGTTTACAGATAATAAATGCTGGAGAGGGTGTGGAGAAAAGGAAACCCTCCAACACTGTTGGTGGGAATGCAAATTTGTGCAGCCACTATGGAGAACAGTATGGAGGTCCCTTAAAAAACTAAAAGTAAAGTTACCATATGACCCAGCAATCCCACTCCTGGGTATATATCTGGAAAAGACAAAAACTCATTTGAAAAGATACATGCATCTCAATGTTCACAGCAGCACTATTTACAATAGCCAA
Organism: Aethalodelphis obliquidens; assembly: GCF_003676395.1. NCBI lineage: Eukaryota > Metazoa > Chordata > Mammalia > Artiodactyla > Delphinidae > Aethalodelphis > Aethalodelphis obliquidens. The sequence continues at coordinate 18,513,931 of NW_020837954.1, forward strand.
GACATGGAAGCAACTTAAGTGGTCCATTGACAGATGAATGGATAAAGAAGATGTGGTATATACACAATGGAATATTACTCCATCATAAAAAAGAATGAAATAATGTCATTTGCAGCAACATGGATTGACCTAGAGATTATCATAGTAAGTGAAGCTAGACAGAGAAAGACAAGTATCATATGATATCACTTATATGTGGAATCTAAAAAAATGATACAAATGAACTTATTTACAAAACAGAAACAGACTCACAGACATAGAAAGCAAACTATGGTTACCAAAGGGGAAAGGGCGGGGAGGGATAAATTAGGAGTTTGGGATTAACAGAGGCACACTACTATATATAAAATAGATACCCAACAATGACCTACTGTATAGCATAGGGAACTATACTCAGTATCTTGTATATAATAACCTTAGTAATGGAAGAGAATCTGAAAAAGAAAATATGTATATATACAGACATATATATATTCATATATATGTATATATATTTGAATCACTTTTTTGTACACCTGAAACTAACAGAACATTGTAAATCAGCTACACTTAAACTAAAAAAAAAAAAAAAGAAACGGATATGTTTTCTTCCTTTATTTGTCTCAGTTAAAACTGTAAATTCTTATGATTATGCCTCTAGCAACCACTAGCCACAGATTCCTATAAATTGTATTTTTTGTTATTCCTCAGCATTATTATAAACTGGAGTCATTGGAAGTAGAAGAACATTTTTTAAAATTGCAAATACCGGATTTCCAGTTTATCATAGGTGATTATACTTTTTTATTTTATTGGAAAATGCCACTTGTTTATTAATAGTTTACCACATGGGAATGTACACCTCTACCTCCACCCCATGACCCATACCCCATACACAGGCATAAATCCACAAGGAGAAGAGATGAAAGCAAAGCAGATGAGAGATGTAAACAAAATATGGGAATGCTGGAAAGGACAGATGAGAATTAAGTGACTCATCAACACAAAAAGTTGAAACCAAGGTATCTAGAAGGGGAAACCTAGAAGCAAGCAAAACTCTATCAAAGGTAAGGGTTTGGAGAAATCTGATACTTCTAAATGAGGGCATTTGTCTATCATTGGATAAATGTAGTAACAGAATGAAATCCTACACTTAAGATAAAAAACAAAACAAAACAAAACAAAAAACCCAACTTGCTTTAAGCTGGGGTAGTGAGAAGGAGGCATAATAGTGGAAAAAAGTAAAATTTAAAGAGATATATAGATATAGATACAGACATAGATATAATGAATTTGGGAAGACTATGTCTTTCAAAAATCTTGTCAGATGGTCTTATGTTCTAAAGATCTCTGGTAGTCTATATGAAATTGTATCCTTAATTATTGATTGTGCAGCCTTACTAAACTTGATGTGGTAAGATATCTTACAAGTTCTCCTAAGAAGTAATGGCAAACCTAGTTTTCTTAAAATATCATGGTCAGCAGCATTTAGATATCACAGATTTCATTTACCAGTTCCAATGGATACACAGATATTAAAATGCTGAAATAAACACTTTTTTAAAGACTTTAACTATTTAATGTTCAGTTGTATTAAATTGAGGAAGATAGGTTTCTCATATGCCTCCTGACTTTACACACGCATAGCTTCTCCCATTATTAACATCCTCCACTAGAGTTGTACATTTGTTACAACTGATGAACCTACAATAATGCATCATAATCACCCAAAGTCCATTAACATTTACATTAGAGTTCACTCTTGATGTTGTACATTCTATGGGGTTTGAAAAATTGTATAATGACATGTATCCATCATTACAATATCACAGAGTATTTTTACTGCCTTAAAAGTCTGTGCTCTGGGCTTCCCTGGTGGCACAGTGGTTGAGAGTCCGCCTGCCAATGCAGGGGATAACGGGTTTGAGCCCTGGTCTGGGAAGATCCCACATGCCGCGGAGCAACTGGGCCCGTGAGCCACAACTACTGAGCCTGCGCGTCTGGAGCCTGTGCTCCGCAACAAGAGAGGCTACGACAGTGAGAGGCCTGCGCACCACGATGAAGAGTGGCCCCTGCTTGCCACAACTAGAGAAAACCCTCGCACAGAAACGAAGACCCAACACAGCCAAAAATAAATAAATAAATACATAAATTTATTAAAAAAAAAAAAAAAGTCTGTGCTCTGACTGATCATCCCTCTCTCACAAACCTTGGCAACCAGTGATATTTTTGCTATCTTCATAGTTTTAACTTTTCCATAATGTCATTTGGTTGAATCATACATTATGTAGCATTTTCAGATTGGCCTTTTCTCACTTAGTAATATTCAATTAAGGTTTCTCAATGTCATTTCATGTCTTGAAATCTTATTTCTGTTTGGTGTTGAATAACAGTCCGTTGTCTGGATGTACCACAGTTTATTTATCCATTCACCTACTGAAGGACATCTCGGTTGCTTCCGAGTTTTGGCAATTATGAATGAAACTGCTATAAACATCCACGTGCAGGTTTTTGCGTGGACCTAAGTCTTCAACTCCTTTGGGTAAACACTAAGGAGTGCAATTGTGGGACTGTATGGTAAGAGTATGCTGAGTTTTGTATAAAACCACTAAACTGTCTTCCAAATTGACTGTACCATTTTGCATTTTCAGCAACAGTGTATGATAGTTCCTGTTGCTCCACATCCTCCTGAGCGCTTGGTGTTGTCAGTGTTCTGGATTTTGGCCACTCTACTAGGTGTTTAGTGGAATCTCATTTTTGTTTTAACTTGCATCTTCTTGATGACATATGATGCAGAGCATTTTTTCAGATGCTTATTTGCCATCTGTTTTTCTTCTTTGGTGAGGTCTTTATAAATACAGTTTGTGTTTTCACATGTAAATGTTTTAAGCTAAGGTATTAATTTTTAAATGTAAATAACAAGAATCTGAAATATTTTATAAATTATACAAGGTTCTGGATACCTTACTTTGACAGGTTAAGTAACATTTGTTTTTATATGTCAATTTTCTCTTTTACTCTCCCTCAACAATGTAAAGAGTCATAATTATTTAACTAATTGGTTTTACTGTCGATATTTTAAAACTTGGTAGAATGTTTCATTATTGTCATAGCTCACATACTTTAATTTTTAGATTCAGACATTTATTATTAAAAGATTACATATTATGAAATGACCAACTTAAATGTTCACAGTAAACAGATTTAAAAGCATCAAACCAAAACAACATCCTGTTTCAGAGAGAGCCATTGAGAAACACCTGCCTCTCCTAAATATAACTACATAATCAGGTAAAAGGAGCCATGTATATTAAGTAAATCTTTTTCAGTACATTTGCATTAATCCTCTAATCATTTGTGAAGTACTAGCTTCTGTGAAGTCCAATATGGCATGTATTATAAAAAAAGAAGGATTCCTAGATATTTAAAGATTAAGTTTTTAAAGTATGTCTTTCAAATACACTTTTTTTTTTTTTTTTTTGGGTATGCGGGCCTCTCACTGCTGTGGCCTCTCCCGCTGCAGAGCATAGGCTCTGGAAGCGCAGGCTTAGCGGCCATGGCCCATGGGCCCAGCCGCTCCGTGGCATGTGGGATCCTCCCGGACCGGGGCACGAACCCGTGTCCCCTGCATCGGCAGACGGACTCTCAACCACTGCGCCACCAGGGAAGCCCTCAAATACACTTTTAAAAGACTTTGTAAATTCATGAAAATACTGAAATTTAGTGCAGCATACGTTATGACTTCCCCAGGCCTATAATAACATTCCCTTTCATATTTCTTTATCAGATTCTACAAAATTTCCCTCTCAGTTAAGGTCCCAAAGAGTAGCTTTTTTTCTTTTCGTTCCCTTTCTTTTATTCTCTATTCTTTTCTTCCTTAAAAATTCCAAGTGAACAACACCAGCCATGATATTAACTGTAATATAATAGTCCATTCAAAAACCAACTATCTTTGAAAGACCCATCTACTACTGAGACAGCATTTCAGTCTGTCAGAATGATGCCTTGAACCTCCTCTATCATTTACGCTCAAATTCTAATCTACATTACAAGTATTTCACAGCCATTTGCCTGGACCTGTCACAAATATTGTTTCCACTGCTATGGCCCAAGTTCACGTCTTAACCAATTCGTACGTAAAATGCTTTCCTTAACATGGCTATGCTGTTCTCGGTCTTTCACCATCTTCTAGTTACCTTAAAGCTTAAATAAGATCTTTTTCCACAGGCTTTTTAAATGCTCTTCATTTTTATAAATCAGCATTTAAGACCAATCCTAATTTTTCTAATATTAATATTTCTAACATTTCATCAACAGGATATTAAGAAATTAATGTTCATCTACTTAATATCAAACATTCATAGTATATGATTAATTGAAAAGAGAACTAGATATATTCATAATCACAGTCAGATTTCAACAAATGTTCACTTATTGATAAAATAAAGTAGATAGAATATGAGTAACTTTTAAAGGTCTTAATACTGAAAATCAACTTGAAATAACTACTTTATATATAACATTTCAACAAAAATGGTAGAGTTTACATTCTTTAAAGTGCATAGAAATCATTCATCAATATACCACATACCCTGGACTGTGGTAAATTTAAAAGAATTCAAATAATACAAAGTATATTCTCTGACCACTATTAAATAAAATTAGAAATCAATAACAAAAAGGTACATGAAATACCCCCCAAACATTTTGATACTAAAAAATCCATTTCTAAATAACACATGGGTTAATGGAGAAATCATAAGAGAAGAAAGCATTTTGACTTGGATGAAAATTAAAACAACACATTTCAATATTTATGGAATACGTAGGTAATGGTACGATAAGGAGAATTTATAGCATGAAATGATTATGCTAGAAAAGAGGAAAGTCTCAAATCAGTGACTTGTTTACACCTTAAAAAATAGACATTCAATGAAATATAAAATAAGCAGAATAAAAATTTATAGAGTAGAAATCAATGAAATAGCAAACAAAATGTACTGAAAAGCTATAATACTAAATGCTTGTTCATTGATCCACTAATAACATTGATAAACTTCTTGCCAAATTTATCAGGAAAATAAAGAGCAAAAATACAATTAACCAATATCAAGAATGAGAGCAGATTAACAAAACTTTTTTTTAACAAGATAAGAACAGAACACTACTCAATTTCAAAATGACTTATAAAGCTACAGGCATTAAGAATGTGGCACTGACACAAAGATAGAGATTTGGATCTATGGAACAGAATAGAATATAGAAATATTTTCATTTTTACGTGGTCAGATGATTTTTTGACAAAGTTGCCAATACAATTCAATGGCAAAAAGATAATCCTTTCAATATATAGTTCTGTTACAATTGGATAGCCATCTGCAGAAACAATAAACTTCCATCGTTATATTAGAGAATTACATTAACACCAATGGTAATTCAAAATTGATTATTGAGTGGAATGTAGAAGATAAACCTTCCAAATTTTTCTAAGAAAATCCAGGAGAAAAATCTTAGTGAACCTTGTCTAGCTAATTTTTTTTTAAATGACCCCAAACCACAAACTATTAAAGGATTTTAAAAATTAAAAATAATCAAAATAAAAATATCTGTTCTTCAAAATTCAGTTGTGAAAATAAAAAAGCTAACCATCAACTGAAAGAAAATACTTGCATATCATATATCTGTTAATTTAGATCTAGAAAGCAGAAGAAATGCTTAGAACATGATAACAAGACAAACAACCCATATTAAATTGCTAAAGATTTGAACAGACATTTTATCAAAGAAGGTAAAATTAATGGAATAAGCACTTAAAAGTTCTTCAAGATCATCAGCTAATAGGGAAAAGGAAATTAAAGTCACAGTGAGATACTACTGTATTACCTGAAGAATGACTAATATATAAAAGCCTAACTATATCGAGTGTTAACAAAGACTTAGATCAAATGGAATTATTATACACTGCTAGTGGGAACATAAAATGATTAAGAAGTTCCTTAAAAAGTTAAACATATATCTACCATATGACCCAGCATTTTCACTCTTAGAAATTTACCCACAATAAATGAATGCATATGAACACACAAAATCTTGCCCCAAAAACTAGTGGCAACCCAAGTATCCACCGGGAGGTAAATGAATAAACAAATACCCATATAATGAAATTCTAATCTTAAAAAATGGGAATGAACTACTGATATACATGATAGCATGGGTAAATCTCAAAATAAAGTATACTGAGTGATAGGAGTCAGAACTACAGGTACTTACTACGTTTCCCCTTGTATAACAAATTCTAGAGAATGGACACTAATCTATAGTAACAAAAAGCAGATGAATGTGGTGGTGAGGAAGGGTGGGATTAGAGAAGAACAATAGGAAACATTTGGTGTGATAGGTATTTTCATTATCTTGATTGTCTTAATGGTTTCACAGCTACATATATATAAATTCTAACAAATCAAACACTTGAAGAAAGTAATATATTTAAATTAGTAAAAGCAGTAGTGTTCTTATATTCTAGATTTGAACTTAGAACATATAATGAAAAGTATTTTTCAATAAATTCTATATACACATGCGTATATAATATATGGGTCATATGTTATATTTTTTGGTAATACATACAAGCCTTCCTAAATAAGTGGAGAAATATATTTTAGGATTAAAATATTTCCATTTGAATATCTTACAGTCATCTCTAATTTAATATTTCTAAAACTGATTTTCTAACTCCCTCTATCTGCTACTATTGTGCTTCATAGTTCGTTCATTAAATGGCATTGAAGTTTACTCAGTTGCACAAACCAGAAGAGTGGTATGACTTTTTTCTCCCATCTCTCTATAGTCCAACCCCCCCATATCCATCTTGACTCAATGTTATTTTATTTCTTAAATTTCTTTATTCTACATCTCTCCATATGTATTTTTATCTCTGAATCTTCGATAGTAACATTTGTAACATTGCTTCCCAATGCCAGGGCGATAATGTAAACATTATATAAATATCATTATAAAGTTTACCTGCTTCTGTTTATTCATCTCAAGCTACTGCATCCCCCATCTACATTATGACTCCATGTCAGCAATCCACTGAACTTGCTTTATTTTTTAAAATAGATTATGTTCTTTGTGGTGTTCATATGTATGTTTCCTTCTGCTGAAACACTAATTCTCACTTTTTGCTGGCATGTTAATTATATATGTCTCAGTTTCAAAAAGATTTTCAGAGTGAAGCTTTCCTTAAACTTTAGGTTGAGACTCACTTGTGCATTCTTTCATAGCATAATTCAGACTTATTATATAATATGTATATTTATAGTGCCATGAAGACTGACATCCAAGAGTACAAGCACTTTGTCAGCCTTATCCTACTAGGAGTACATGGAACATAAAAGAATAAAGTAAATATTGACTGATCGAGTGCATATATACCTAATAAATCTCCAGCACCATGCAGATGAATAAACTGAGGTATAGAACTTTCTTAAGTTCACAGTGTTATTTGTTGAAGACCAGAGGCATTCATAGTAATCAAGTTTCCTCATTGTCAGTTCAGTACTTTTTCCACCAACTACATTAAATTAGTTAAAGTTAACTATTGAAATGAATAAATCTCCAAAGTTTACATAGTTGACACATTATTTCTCCCTTACCTCACAATTCAACGTTGATGTTGCAGAATGGACAACATTCCTCCTAGTTGTGATAATGTGATCCAGGCTCCTTCCATATGGGGTCTTTCCATCTTTCACCACATGGCTACTGAGTCTATTCTAGGAGCTTTCTCTATTCCATCCAGCTATAAGGGAAAAGAGCAAGAAATATGATCTGTGGGAGCTTTTATGGGCTGGACCTGAAAGTGATGCACATTACTTCCTCTCACATTTCATTTGTCAACATAGTCACATAGCCTCACCTAACTGCAAGAAAAACTAGGAAATGGAATCTAGCTGTGTGTCAAGAAAAAGGTGACAATAACCAGTCTCTGCCAATTACAATGCACTGTAATTAATAGTTAGATTCTAGAATGTCAAGGTATAAATACTCTATTTTAAAGCAGTAAAGTGTAAGCTTAGTGAAGTCAGGCATAACCCAGTGTTTAACAGACTGAGTTTAAATTTGATGGACAGAATTTAGAACATATGACAGAATAATGGTATTTCCTTATAATTTAAGGGCAATAAAGCTGTAATCACTTCTTCTAAGTAAAATATCCTAATCACTATATGAATACATTTCCAATCTTGTTAGATGAAAATTATTAGTTACATATTCTGCTTCATAGTTTCACCTTTCTGTTAAATATTAAAAGGGGTAAGAGCAATTCTTTTATTTGCTTAAAGGATGAATTATATAAAGGCCATTCAGGTCTATCTGCTCTAGAAGCAAATAAGGGAGATTTTATACTGAATGTGAAAATAGATATTTCATTTCACATATCAACATTGAATTCAACTTCCTTTCACTTCCCTGTGCTGAAAAATACACTACACAGGGTTCAAGATTATAATGCCACTGTAAGTAATGCACAAAGAGCACAGTGTTTGTAAGCTGAATTGACTGAAATTGAATGCAATCCACAAAAAAATTGAGAAAAAAATTATTATACATTGTCAATTATGCAGGCATAAAAACTAGGAGTCGTTTTGAAAGCAATCTCATTTTTAACTCTATCACCATTTTTTTCCTTCCAAAGTATCTTGAAAAACTAATAATTGTATATTGTAATATAATTCACTTATGTTGCATACGGTTTGGTCTCTATATTTTACAATGTAGAGATAAATTTTCAGAAGAAAATATTAAATTTAGGTTGATGCAACTGTAAGAACAATTGAGAGATGATAATAATTTGCATTGTCTCAGTTTTAATTTGTGTTTGAAGAAAAAAAATTCAGTTTCATTAGGCCTGTGGTCCATGATAAACTTCTTGGTTATGCTTATGCATATTTTTGTAACCCTGGCCAATATTATATTGGCACCACTGCCAATAATCAGGGAGTAATCAAAAAATATAAAAATATATATTCTTTAAAGATAAAACACAAATTAATAGCAACTTATATATTAATTAATAGCAACTTATATATTTATGTGATCTCCCTATTTCACATGAACCTGCTCCATATATTTCTATTTATGAATGTATTGAAAAAACCCAATTCTTCCTGAGGCAGGTGGTGTAAATAATCTGCACCTGAGGGACCTGTTACTGTCTTTATTTCACCTGTTTTTGGCTATATGTCCTTATAGAAAAAGTTCTGAAGATTTACTATTTTTAATGGAGCAATAGTTATCAGACTGATAATGATGAGGTACATCACCCAACCATTTATTGCTCATCTATTATGTAACAGGAACTCTTTGGGGCTCTAAGAAACATAAAGGAGTAAGATATGGATCTCACTCCTTGAGGACTCACTGTATATTTATTACTGCATATCAGCAACTCTAAGTTGCCATTGATTATAAAACAATTATTTTATATACTATTAAGAAAGAAAAAGTGACGTCAATTAAACTTGATCTAATCCTCTCTTATCACATCAATTATAACACACATCCAGACTTTATAGGTATTATAATATAGAAAAATATGCATTTAGAATTTGTGCAATACAATACCAGCCTCAATGTGATAAATGCTCTATCAAGTGGTAGAGAGAGGAAAAAGTGAAAATAGAAGTAGCTAAGACTGATTTTTCTTGGGAGAACAGAGGAGAGGATATTTAAGCTATGTCATAAATAAGTAATATCTAATATATGTCATAAAGAATAGGTAGGGGGTTTTATGGCAGCACACATAAGCAAAGAAAATAATATCACTCTTCCGTGCCTAAATTATATAATCCTGCAGTGATACAGTGGTAAAATGTGTTACCGTAATTGTGATTTGTCCTCATGGATTCCATGTTAGTGAGTGCTACTCTTTGTATTTGTCATGATTTTAATAGTTCTAACTTTTATTTCTTCAAACCATAATTTTTAATCGTAATGGGATAATTTCATGCCTTTCTTATCTGTGTTGTAACAGTTTACAAACTTCCATTAGCTACTAGCTTTCAATCTTTCACTTTTCTTTTGTTGTTGTTACAACATTGACGTATATCTCTAGCAAATTCCAGAGATCCTTTGAAAATTTTCAGGCATTCTATTTCTGTAATGTATAGCCATTTACTCAAAGAGTATTACAGCAAATGTATCTTAGATGCATGATTCTTCCTAATTCCTCCACCCTCTGTGTCACAGTTGGAGATTTTCTACTATAGTTTGATGTGGAACTCCAGCACATTAATTTTACTGGTGAGATATAAGTACTACATGTAGTTTTCATAAACCATGATCAGATTCAAGAGCAATATCTAATTTCTTATGGTCATCTATATCTTTTCAGCTATACAATATCAAAGGTCGTTAGATTATTTTCAATAAAAATTCACATTTTATGGCTTAATTTTAAAAATTACTTTCCCAGAAGTATTTTAGTCAACTTAATTTAGTAACTGCTAAATGTGAATAACAAATAATGTATAATGGACATACCAACAGAAAGAATAAGTCTATTTTCCTTTCTAATTCCCCTATATTAATACCATTGCACTAAGAAATATGTAAAGATATTTATTATACCTATGCTTTTAAAGCCATTTTCCACTAACATAAAATATGACTTAGAATCAATATATAAAGGTTTGGAGAGACATTTTCAAATCATTATACAATGCCATCAGTAAGCAAAGTTATTTCATTGAAAATCTCCTTCAAAAACTTTAATAGGAATTTCTTTCCAACTCTCATAAAGAAGATAATGGCTAATTTTCATGTTAATGCTATGACCCTGATAGAGGGCAATTATCTCTAAAAACCAATCAAATATTCATTAGAGCTGAATAAATTTGTTATTTAATTTAACTGCCTTTTTAGAAACTCTAATGTCAATTTTAAAATGATCTTAGAATATTTGACTGCATCAGCTGGCTCATGTTTTAAGGTGTTCTATATCCATATACTCTACTATATCATCTTAAACACCACTATTCTTAACTTACTTCTATATCAAATTTACATAAAATGATCATACTCAATATGATGTATGATAGCATAAAAATCCAGAATGTAGCTATTCTAATAGTGTGAAATTTGACGTACTCCCTCCTGGCTGGTCATGTGCAAAGGAAGATGATATTTAAGCGATTGATAATAAAGTCAGCTGCAGCAAGTCCTCAGATAGACTGATTCCACTTTGTGATAGCTGGTAAAATGGAGGAGTACCAGAACCCACATGCATTACGTGCTTGTAGCCACATAACAATATATCTAAAGAATTACAGAAAACAGGAGAAATGCTGACACTTTTTCCCCTTCTGAGTACATAGAATTTATTTATGTTTCATCTTTTTGTCTAAAAGAATATCACATGTAGGATTTCTTCTTTCAAGTAAACTATCTGAATTCCCAGATCCAGTTTTTCTACTGAAAATTTAAAAGTGGCTGCTATAAAGGCACGGACTGCCGACAAATTGATTTGGTTTTCTTCTATTTAAATTTTTCCATTTTTTCTTTGCTTTAAAATATATAGCTGTAAACCCAACATCCAACATAAGAAGTAGAACACTACCTGTACTTTGTACTTGCTTACATTCTCCTCCATTTGCCCATCTTCCCACCCTCTAACCCAGAGATAAACACCAGACTAAACCGCGCATGTATTATTTCTTTTGAAAAAGTTTTACTACACACACATTTTTTTTTTTTTTTTTTGCGGTATGCGGGCCTCTCACTGTGGTGGCCTCTCCCGTTGTGGAGCACAGGCTCCGGACGTGCAGGCTCAGCGGCCATGGCTCACGGGCCCAGCCGCTCAGCGGCATGTGGGATCCTCCCAGACCGGGGCACAAACCCGCGTCCCCTGCATCGGCAGGTGGACTCTCAACCACTATGCCACCAGGAAAGCCCCTACACACACTTTTAAATAACATGTTAATCATGCGTGCTTGTTTACAAATTCTAGGATATGACCATATGTAATTTGGTAATTTTAGAATTTTTATTTTTCATATTAAATTTCAAAGATTCATCTATATTAAATTTACCCTTTCATATATCTAGGTGTCTTTGTATGTATTTCAATTTTTTTTTTTTTTTTGCGGTACACGGGCCTCCCAATGCCGTGGCCTCTCCCGTTGCGGAGCGCAGGCTCCGGACGCGCAGGCTTAGTGGCCATGGCTCACGGGCCCAGCCGCTCCGCAGCATGTGGGATCTTCCCAGACCGGGGCACGAACCTGTGTCCCCTGCACCGGCAGGCGGACTCTCAACCACTGCGCCACCAGGGAAGCCCTATTTCAATATTTTTAACATAACTTTGTATTAGTTTGGTTATGTGCATTTCTAATTTCCTTAAAATTGTGTGGTAATTAAAAGTAGTATTATTTTTGTTTAAAATTAAGTTTTAAAAATTTTACTAATATAAAGGAATGATTAATTTTATATGATTTTTTACCCAATTATCAGTTTTTCAAAATTTAAAAATTTTAATTGTGGTAAAATACACATAACATAAAATTTGCCATCTTACCATTTTAAAGTATACAGTTCAGTAGTTTAAGTACATTCACATTGTTGTACAATAAATCTCAAGAATTATTTTCATCTTGAAAAACTGAAACACTATACACATGAAACAACAACTCTCTATTCCCCTCACCCCTAGTAGCCCCTGGCAACCATCATTCTACCTTCTGTCTCTATGAATTTAACTACTCTAGGTATCTCTTATAAGTGGTAATTTGTCTTTTTGCAACTGGCTTATTTCATTTAGCATACTGACTTCAAGGTTCATTCATACTGTAGTGTATGTCAGAACTTTAATCCTTTGTAATGCTAAATAATATCCCACTGTATATACCACATTTGGCTCACCTATTCATCTGTCAATGAGCACTTAGGTTGCTTCCAGTTTTGGTTAATGTGAAAAACGCTGCTATGAACATGGGTATATAAACATTTAATTGAGACCCTGCTTACAGTTCTTTTGATTATATACCAAGAAGTAGAATTGCTGGATCATATAGTCTATTTTTAATATTTTTTAACTGCCAGGTTGTTTTCCATAGCAGTCAAAACATTTTACAATCCCACAGCAGTACACAAGAGTTTTGATTTTGCTATATTCTTGCCAATAAATGTTATTTTCTGTTTGTTTTTTTTTTAGCAGTTGCCATCCTAATGAATGTGATGTGGTATGTCACTGTGGTTTTGATTACATTTCCCTAATGATTCATGATATTGAGCAACTTTTCATATGCTCATTCATTTGTATACCATTCTTGGTGAAATGTCTATTAATTTCCTTTGTCCATTTTTAAATTGTGTTTTTTTTTGTAATTTGTTATTGAGAGTTGGAAATGTTATTCATATAATCTGAGTATTAACTCCTAAACATATATATGATCTGCAAATACTGTCTCTCATTTCATAGGTTGCCTTTTCACTCTATTGATTGGCCAACCATCTTTTGAAATTCACTTAAAAATTCTAATGCTTGCTCTGTAAATTTATTTTAAATGTTAGTAATGTTGGCATGTGCATATAAACAGAGTGCTGTTTTTCACATTCAAAATGTTATATATTTTCACTTGATTTTATGTCTAATTGTGCTACCTAGATCCTCTGAATAATGACAGAAGTATTAATAATAGGAAACATTTTATTACTGATTGTAAAGAAGTATTTCAAATATTTCCCTACTTAGAATAATACTTGCTGTAATTTTAAGTACATATTTTTAGAACAGGTTTAGATTTATAGAAGAATTGCAAATTTAGTACAGAGATTTCCCATACACCCTGTACCTACTTTCCCTTACTGATAACATTTTACATTACTATGGTAAATTAACTAGAATTAATGAACTAATGTTAATATAATTTTATTACCTAACGTCCATACTTTATTCAGATTTCCTTAGTTTTTAGCTCTTACCTTTTTTCTCTGCTTCAGAGACCCATCCAGGATAACACATTGCATTTAGTTGTCATGTCTCCTTGAGCTTCTCTCATCTGTGCCAGTTTCTTAGACTTTAATGTTTCTAATGTTTTGAGAGATGCTGGTAGGGTGTGTTAAAATATAAACTGAGGCATATTAAACATTTAAAAGTTTATTTGAGCAAAAGTGTATTAGAATTGTGCAGTGCCAAACTGCAAGTGGTTAGGAGTGCTCTGCTGAGGAGAGCTAGGGGAAAGAGAAGTTATAGAAGAAAAGAAAGAAAATTATTTGATTGAGTATAACTAGTTGACTGTTTGTGATTTGTTGAACCTAGATTTTGATTTCTTAACCTTGAGGCATTTACAGGCTTAGATTTTGCTTTGCTTACATAGGCCACCAAAGCATTAGAGCCACTTCAGCCTAATGGACTCCTTGTTTAATTAATTTAACAGATGTTTTGTACCATGTCCTTCTACTTGGATTTGTCTGATATTTTTCTCATAATTAGACTGGAGTTACTGGTTTTTCAGAGCAAGACCACTTAAGTAAGGTATCATTTTTATGATATATCAAGGGTACATACCATCAGCTAGACTTAACACTGTTGATATTGACCCTTATTACCCATCTCCCTTTTCACATTGCACTTTTGAAAGCAAGTCAATTAGTACAACCTACACTTAAGTAGTGGGGGGTTATGATACGTCTCCTCCAGGGTGAAGTGTCTATATACATTATTTGGAATATATCTGCATGGAAGATTTATCTTTTCTCTCCCATTTATTTATTTATTCAATAATTTATTTATATTGCTATGGACTCAATAATATTTATTTTTTTATTTTGAATTTTAATCCAGTATGTATGTGTTATTTTGTTTCTCAAATTGCTATAGATTTGGCCATCAGAAGCCCTTTCATTTGACATCTATGTCCCTTTGACATACCACCACCATTGTGTGTGCATGCCTCTGTGCGTGTGCATGACTTGTGTACTAAGCTCTATAGTACCCTCTGGCACTGCAAGATGCTCCAGGCTCATCTTGTGTGTTTTCTTTACCAGTCTACAATCAAGAGACCTTGATTCTTCTGTTGGAGAATGGTATTAGAAACTGTAATCTAGGTGCCAACCATGATCATTGCTACTGAGTTTCATTGCTTCTAGGCCCTTTCAGCTCACAGAGTAAGTAAATATATATATGGAGCAACCCATGTGTATGCATGCATCTATAAATATTTCTCTACCTAACCATCCATATACATGTGTTCATACTGATTTCTCCAATTCTAATCCATTATCCCATGGGTCATTATAGTCTCATCCCCATGATTATGTGTAAATGCCCACTCTAAAAATGAAAAAGCTGACTTTCACCTTCTGCTATCCATTTACTTAATGGTTCAATTCCTATACATGTATAGCACAATCAGAGTTATTAACCTGTATCCCTGTGGGAAAAACTTTATCATCTAGAAAACTAAATTAGAATGTTTATGTACAATTTCTTTTGTTTTCAGTTTGAAAGATTCCATGACACAGTTATTCAGGTCAGCACAATTTCCTCCACCCCCTTTAGTTAATGATATGGTCTGAAAATTTGTGCCCCTCCAAATTCATGTATTGAAATCCTAACCCCCAAGCATGATAATATTTGTAGACGGGGCCTTTGGGAAGTGATTAGGTCATGAAGAAGGAGCCTTCATGAAAGGGATTAGTGACCTTATAAAAGAGATCCCACAGAGCATCTCCTTCCACTATGTGAGGATATAAGAAGTCTACAACCTGGAAGAGAGCTCTCACTCGATCATGCTGGCTGATCTTGAACTGTCAGTCTCCAGATATATGAATAATATATTTCTGCTGTTCATAAGCCATCAAGTCTATGGTTATAGCAGTCAAAATGGACTAAGACAGTGAGTAAGTTTGTTAAATATATTTGAGATGCAGGTGGTTTATTTTGTCATTCTGCATTTTATTCTAGGAATCCTTAAACTCCAAAATAATATATTTTTAAAAATTTACAACATTAAATTTCAACAGGTTTAGGCAAAGGCATAATGTCATGTAACTGCAATTACGTATCATAGAGAATAGGTTAATCTCTGAAAAATCTCTATGCTCTCCCTTTTCAACTTTCCCCTTCCCACCCCCCAACCTTAGACACACTGATCTTTTGACTGCCTATAATTTTGCCTCTTCCTGAATGGTATATAATTGAAATCATACAGTACATACTCGTTTCACAATGAATTCTTTTACTTAGTAATATACATTTAACATTCATCAATGTCTTTGATGGCTTGATAGTCATTTTTATTGCTGAATAAAATTCCATTGTATAGATATCACACAGGTTTTCTGAAGTCCATTTACTTATTGGAGGATATAATATTGCTTTCACTTTTTGGCAATTATGAATAAACCTGCTTTAAACATTTATGGGCAGGTTTTTGTGTGGACATAAGTTTTCAGATCAGTTTGATAAATACCTAAGTGTGTGACTGCTGGTTGCTAATCTATGTTTAGCTTTGTAAGAAACAGCCAAACTCTTCCAAAGTGGCTGCACCATTTTGCATTCTCACTAATAATGAGTGAGAGTTCCAGTTGCTCCACACCCTCACCAGGATTGTTGCATTTGGGTCATTTTAATAGGTGTTTACTAGTATCTTGATGCTTTAATTTGCAATTCCTTAATGATATTTTATGTTAATAATCTATATTTATTTGCCATTTGTATATCTTCTTTGGTGAGTTATCTGTTCTGTTTACCCATTTTGGGGATTCTCTTTCTTGCTGTTTAGTTTTATGAATTCTTTCTAATTTGAATATCAGGAGCTTTATTATGTATGTGTTTTGCAACTATTTTTTCCCAGTCAGTGGTTTCTTTGTATTTTCTTAGCAGTGGTTTTTGGAAAGCATAAGGTTTTAATATTAATAAAGCCCTACTTATCACTTTTTTCTGTCATGGATTTTGCTTTTGGTGTTGCATCTAAAAACTCATCACCAAACCCAACATTACCTAGATTTTCGTCTAAGTTGTTTACTAGAAGTTTTATAGTTTCACATTTTACTTTAAGATCTATATTCCAGTTTGAATCAATTTCTGTGAAAGATGCAAAGTTCATGTCTAGGTTACTGCTATCATTTTGTAGATTTTGTGGGACAACATTTCTTCCTATAGCTATTTTTTCTAAGAGTGATGAGACTAAACCTCATCATTTCTAAAGGATTATGCTTTCATCCATCACTTTATTCATACTGGGTAGGAATATTTTGTATATGATTTTTGCAGCTACATTCATGTTTGTGACTGAATTTTAATTATCCATTTGATTATTGTATATCATGAATATTCTTGAATCATATAATTCATTGGGGAATATCCTTATTTTAGTCTTATTTAAAAGATTTTGTATAGAAACTATTCTATGGCTATTTATTGTGGGCAGATATTTATCCATTGATTTAACTTCTTTGATCATTAGAGGCCTTTTCAGTATTTATATTATGTAATTATAGTTATATACTTGCTTCATAGAATGAGTAAATATTTAAGTCAGATGCCACTTTATGCTACAAAGTAAAGATAAGAACCTAGGTTGTTTGGATTCCACAAAGGGTATGTGAAATTCAGACCAGTTTACATAAGTTCAGCTTGTACTGCTTGTAGCATGTTTTCAGATGATATGGAAAAGATTCTGCCCTTTTCTAGAAAACGGATACCCAGTGTAGTAAATAATTATCATAATGCATCACAGTGAATAACATCTCCCTGTGTCCACACATGTTTGCAATACAACAGTTGTGGGTCCTCTTATGAAGAAATAATTATTCATATTCTTGAATCTGGACTGGTTGAGCCTTGCATTGACCAATATGATGTGGCAGAAGAGATGTATGAATTCTGGAACCTAGGACATGAGGCCTTGCACCTTCTGCTCTCATATTCTTGGAAACTTGAAAACTTTATGTACGAAGTCTAGTCTAACTTACTCGTGAGTAAGTTTTCAGCCTCATAACAATGCTGTGCCCTACACTTTCTAAAAAATCAGTGTTCATCTAATGAATCACAAATTTAGATGCTTTTACATCTTTTCCAGTTTCCTTACTCATTATAGACGTTACTCTAGCACTTTCCAAAATGGCCTCAGGCAGAGACCAACGAATATCCTCTTATTCTTTCTGGATATACCATATTATTGATTCACTAACACTGAGCTTACAGCCAACAGTACTATAACCATGCCCAAAGGAAACTTATCTAACACAGGTATTTTCTTCACAAGGCGAAGCTCATCTTTTTTGTGCTTAAGAATGTTACACAGTGCTTGCACAAATATATGAAAAATGCAGCAACCAGAGAGAGTGAAAAGGACACTTTTTTCAATATGAGCATTGAAATCAAGAAGGCAGAGTGCAGCCTTGTTCAGCCTCAGCTGGGAACTTGAATGTCCAGGCACTCAAATTTTTCACAGTCCTGCACATGTCTACAAGTGACTGCAAAAGTGCCCTGAGTATTGATTTGGGGCTTACAGATAAATTTTAGCAAGGAGTCAAATTTTCAAATATGGAATCCATAAATAATGAGGATTGACTGTATATGACTTATATATGTGGACATTTCCATATAAAAATATTTTGCAGCATAGCAAATAATTAGAGTTGCTAGATGTGAAAATTCCCAGCAAAAGTAAAAAAAAGGTGATGTTGGTCATCTTGTTTCTATCTTATGCAGAAGACTAGGGAATAGTGATGACAGGCAGGAGTGCAATGCAGTGTAAGAATTTCTAGCTCCAGGGCCATTTGAAGAAGTTTGAACCCCAACTTGGCCATCTGTTAATGGAGTAGCCTCAGGCAAGTCACAAAACATTTCTGATTCTGAGTATCATTTTCTCCTTTGTAAAATAAAGAAAATAGAATCTGCTAGGATAAGTTCTTTTCAGGATTTAAAATTATCATGTATATATATATATATATTATAAATGATATTATACAGATATATATATTTCCCCCTAGGAACAGTAGTTCAGTATTCACTAATTTAATGTTCATGGAGACTTTATAGAACAAAACTGCCATGAATAATGAAAACTATATATATATGTGTGTGTGTGTGTTTGTGTAAAATATGTAATTATATATTTCATACATATATACAGTTGTGTGTCTGTGTGTTTACAGGTCATATGGACAAACTATTACATCTATTCAACAGAACACTATTTAGTTGCAAAAAAAGGTACACACTACTGACACAGGCTCAGATACATTATGCTAAGAGAAAGTAGTCAGACACAAGAGACTATTTTAGGATTCCATTTACATGAAATGCCCAGAAAAGATGAATTTATTGAGAATAAAAGTAGATTTATTGGTGGCTGGAAACTGGGGGGAGGAGTGGGAATTAGCTGTAAAGAGTCATGAAGGAACTTATTGGAGAGAAGAAAATGCTCTAGAATGATTTGTGGTGATGGTTATACCACTCAGTAAAGTTATTCTATTCCTCAGAAGTAGGATTGTTCTCATTTCATCATCCTGCCTAAGACTGTTAAATGACAGGTTTGTTGGCACTGGCTAGCTCATAAAAATGGAATATAGAAAAAACAAATCAGTTCTTTGTACCGAAAAGTAAAATTTCATCCATATTTCCCTTAAAATGCCACAAAGACAGGATCAATGATATTGATATTCTACTCATTTTCTTGGAAATTTTTGTTGACCTGCAGATCAAGATACAGGAAAATCCCCATGAATCACATCTGTTTTAATATCATCGGCACAAATTCAAAAACAGGATTGTCATTCTGCTATTGTGCTTTTGAAAAGATCTGACAGTGTCATTAATTGCTCTTGCTATGTTTTTCTATTTCAAATTTGTCTTTCTAACATCATATCTGAGCATATCCTGTTCAGTAGTAATGACCTTTGTTTCCAGAAATTCATGAGATTTTCACAACATGAAATAGCTTCAAATGAAGTCATTCCTTTTGTCCATTAATATCTTTGGGTATCCATGGGACTTCAGAGGAGGTGACTAATGCGATCTGGTGTTCTGGTCAAACTACCATTCAAAATGGCTATGCCATTTGCATTCCTACCAATGAAAACTGCAGAACTCTTGGCACATAGCAACTCCACCCAAAACTCTGAACTAAAAAAAAATTGCAATATACAAATTTTTGAAATCTTCTGACCTCCCTCTCTTTTTTAAAGTCCTATTTTTGGTATGTTATGAGATGCAACAGAGATAATCCCCATTTTTTTCATATCAAATACACTTAGTAAGATACAGGATCTCCTAGACTAAGTAACTAATGATCAAAAACTCCTTGTAGATAAAAGTGGACACATAGCTAAATTATGGGCAAAGTTAAGTAAGCCAAAGTGACTTCTATCAGCTCCCTACCGTAAGACATACTTACACTTTCTTCTTTGGCCCTCCATGTGGCTACCTATAAAAGTGATGCAACATCTAGTGTCATACGGTTTAGAACCATGTCTTAGGATTGGTGGAGTAGTTAGCTGTGGGTCCTTGAGAACTTCCTGAAGTAGAGATACTATTCTAACTTTGGACAGCTTGCCTCCTGGTTGATTTAGGTGGTAAAAAAACAAAACAAAACAAAACTAAAACTAAAATAAACTTTTATACTGTTTATGGCACTGTGATGTATGATTTTTTGTTACTCGTAGTCAACCTCATTCTAAAATTTTGGGAATAATTGACTGTAATCATTATTTTTAGCAATAAGGGAAATAAATTTACTTTTCAAGGCTTAAGTACCAGAATTACATAATAAATTTTAGTCCAAAGTAAATGTTAATGTAGATTGCTCATCAGAACTGGAATTTTAGGAAAAGGAAAGTCATAGAGGCAATCTCTGGCATGACTAGGGAGAATACAGGTACATAAAAGAGTGTGTTGCATAGTGATCTAAAGCACCGATTATATATAATGATAAAAACGCTAAATTAAACTTTCTATGAATCATTTATTCTTAAGTAAAATGTTTAAAATTTTCAAGCATGTTGGATTATTGGTATAAAAGGTTTACAATATCTATCACATAAAAGAAAAATTTTCTATTCATCTGTCTATTTTACTTAGCACAATGCCTGTAATACAATAAGTACTTAATCAATGTAAGTTGCTGCTATTTGCTTTACTCGGTGTTATTTTGTGTTCCTTTTTTATTAACACTAAAAGACTGGTTATATCTCAGGTCACTTCAAGCTTTAAGTATAATGGTTTGCATATTTAAAAGACCAAAATAATTATTATGAAATTTAAAAGTTCTTTCTTATTCAAGATGTTTCTTATAATATTACTGGAGAATGTCTTAATGGAATTAAAATAAACTATTTTTTAAAATTATGTGATACTATTTTGTAAAATATTCTTATTTATAAAAGCAACTGAGGCTTAAGTATAAGTTTCTAGCCTAAAATCACACAAGGATTTGGTTCAGAAGTACAACTACAGTTTCCAAATAGTTTAATCATAGTCAGGTCTATTTACTCCATATCACACACTGTTTCCTTACTTTCTTTTTCTTAACATATTTTGCTAATTATGTTCTAATGAATTTTCTTTTATGTCATAAGAAAATACAAAACTATTATGTCATTTTAAGGAAGACAGTTTACAAATTACCTTTTTTCCCTGTTTTATTCATCTTAAATCCTTAAGTTATTGTGTATAAAAAGGTGAAAAGGCATGTAAACATATCAGAACTCCTATAAATAAGCATCCTTACTGTATACTGCATATGGTTTGCCAGAAGGGATTGTTAAGATAAAGGGGAATAGTCAATAATAGTGGCAGTTCAAATTTTGTACACATTTCACCTTCCATTAAAACTGTATTATTATATTTATATGATTTAGTGGAATTGTCTTGCTGTAAAGAGGTACACACTCTTTGATGGCTAGACTCTGTCTCTGGTTGTCAGCTTTAAAAACCATTCAGATGAATATGGGTTGTATAGAGACCAATATATCATGATTTGTTTAAATCACTATTATTTCCATAGTATTTCTACTTCAACAGTCCACTGAAGCTTTGGAAAAAGGGAACCTATATAAGTTGGGAACATGTTTAAAATAGCTTAAAGATTTTTGAAGTCTTCTTTCTACCCATTACCAAACCAAGTAATACAAATACCCCAAACCTAATTTCTGATTGAAACACTTGAGGCTTAATCTTCTCTTTCTATATAGAGAAAAAAATGCATTGAAATTGCAAAGAAATATTCCGTTGGTACTTATTTTTATTACATACAGCTTTGGCTAGAAACTAATGTAATGTTTAGCAAGCCAGAGGGTGAGAAAATATGAAATTTCATAAAAAGAAATTTTATGAAATATAAGTTATATTTGGTGAATAACCTAGAGCTACTTTGTATATTTTCACTGTGATGCTAGTATTTCTGAAATTGTCACTAGTCCAGAACTTATATGTTTTTTTTGAAATTCTTCCTTTTAAACTAATATAGATCTAGGCAGAGATATGATAATATCCATAGAACTTGTTGCAAATGTTTGGAAACTATACATTGAAGGGATATACCATGAAACAATCTCTGCATTTAAGTATTAACAATAGTGTTAAATAAAAAGCGTTTGAATTAAGAATTACAAAAAAACCCATATTTTGGACATTTTAAATACTTTTGAAACCAGAAAAAGCTCTTATATTTGCCTATTATTATACTTCTTGTATAGGGTCTACACTACTTGCATAAGAGGTTTCAGTTATATGCTCAGCAGCCTTTAGCCAAATCTCTTTGCTCTTTGGTCTGTATAGTAAACTATCAAGATATTTACTAAAGTAGCTCATAGAATTTACTAAATATTCAGTTCAATTATTAATTTACGTATTCATTTAGCAAACATTCCTTTATCCTTTATCATAAAAGTACTGGGAATTACAGAAGTAACTAATAAAAGATACTTTTATAAAACTTACTTGGCAAGAAAGATAAGAAACACATAAACAGCCAAATAAGACAAATTTATGTACTCAAAACTGTTTTGTCACAAATGACATAGAATGGTGGGAAATAATGGGCCAAGGTGGGGAGTGTGTGTGTGTGTGTGTGTGTGTGTGAGTGACACAGAGAGAGAGAGAGACAGAGAGAGAGACAGATTTCAGCAAAGGTGTCCAGGGAAATCTTTTCTGAGGAAGGATATAAGGTATGTCATGAACGCTGAGAAGAAGGAAGCCATGTGGTGATAGGTTCAAATAACATTCTTTTTTTTTCCCCTCCACCTTTACTGAGATATAACTGACATATAACATTGTATAAGTTTAAGGTGTACAACATGTTTATTTGATATACTGATATACTGCAAAATGATTATCACCATAGCATTAGCCAAGGTCTCCAGCATGTCACATAATTACCACTTCTTTTTTTGGGGGGGGGGCACATTTTAGATTTACTCTCTAGTAATAGAGGAAACACAAATGCCAAACTTTTATATGAAGAAACCTTGTGGTGACTGTGGAGCAGAAAAAAGTAGAATAAAGTAGAAAATTCCAGAATTCACACCATGAATAATGTATAAGAATTGTATTACACTTTAAAATTTTTCTATATTTTAATTTATAGATAGATAGATCTAGAGACTATGTAAGTATGTGTACAGGCTTACAGTAAAAATTCACATGATCAATTACCATGATCACGATAAAATGGAAAAAAAAATACTTTCCCAAAAGGACTGATTTATAGATTTTAATAAATTTAATGTTATTCCAATAATGTATTGAATGTAAAATTATGATAGTTTTTGGAAAGGATATAATTCATCTTAAATAGATACAATAATTAGCCAATAATTATTCTAATTTATTTAATATTTTTCCCAAGTTTTTGGGTATTAAGCTGGCAATTTAACCTGTAGAAACATATTAAGATAGATTGAGAAAAAGGGCAAAGGAATGTGACCCTGTCTTCCAAGCCTGAAGGCTATTATCAAAAAACTTTTCATAGATTATACCTTTTCCCATATCATATGTTTGAATGAGGTTGGAAACAATGTTCCTAGAAATTAGATATATAGGATTTTGAGGTACTATGTGGGTGTGTTAACTATATTTCAACTATCTAGGGTTTAACCACAAGTTCAGATAAAGTAAGAGTAAGCCATAACATCCAAGCTTTAGAGCTTGAGTTTGATGCAAATAGTTTGTTTACATAAAGCAAATAAATAGGTAGGTATCAGTTTACATAGGACAACATGAAACATGTTTCCTCTAAATGAATAGACTATTTGATTATAATCACTTAACATTTCTTCACATGGCTAGAGTTCATTCCAAATGACAGTTTATACTCCACAATTTTGACTTCCTAATAAACTGAATATGCTACAAAATAGTTACCAACTCTGTATATTGAGGCATATTACTTCATTAAAATATTATTTGTTATCACAGAATGGATTTAACTTAGAACACATGTTACACCACAGAAATACTCTTTTCCACTTTCTCTCAAATATCTGTTATAGACTCTAACTGCTTCTTAATCCCTTTTAAAACAGAATTAATAAGAAACCATTTACCAAATTATATTAGTCACATTTCATTTTCTGAATTTCTCCAAAGGCTGTTGTGTCAATTTAAAATGTAGATACCAGTCACTATTAACTACCAGATGAAAGTTATGGAGAAATAATTAGTCATACCATTATCGTCTTAAAAGGAATAGCTCTAAAAATTAAGTCATTAGGCATTCACGTTGATATTGCAAACAGCTTGTCTTTTAGCCTCTGTGGTTTACTTTATTAGAATTTCTAGCTTTACCAAATGCTTACTGATCAACACATTGATTTTATATCCCTATTAAGTTTTCATTCTATAGTACAAAAGAAGCCAATCTAGAATCTCATATATAAATTCAAATCCAACTTGGCAAGGCCGTAACTAAGAATATATGCTACTGGAAGATATTCTACACATTTATTGAGCTATTTCATGCTATTTTGCTAAAGTCATGAAGAAATCAATTGCATCACAGCTGCAGATGATAGCAAATGGCTTTAAACTAGCTATTCAAGGAATACTTACCTACTCCCATAAAATTCTTAATACATACTGAATGCTTAATTGGCAGATGTTGTACGAGTTCAACATTATCTGTACGTAATAGTAGTCTCATTTCATATATTTTCAGTTACTTTCCTAAGTGCAGCTAAATTAATTACAATGGTTACATTAAATTCCTTATCATTTGTTGAAAATAAGAGCCTGTGTTGACTTATAATAATTACTATCTGGGTCTAGAAAGATAAAAAATAGCTTCGCTCAACTTGCATTGATACATGGTAATGTTTGCTAATTAAGCAGTTGTGAAAGGGAGTTATTCTTTTTTCAGTGAGATAGCGTAAAAAAACAGTATATTACCATTGGCCCTCCATATTTGCAGGTTCCACATTTGTCCTGGAACTACACCCCCAGAGATATGGATGGATGACTGTATAAATATTTCTTGATACTGTAGAATCATATTTCTATTTTTTTAAAAATTCAGAATATATAAGGCTAAAATAAGAATTGACCGTAATCCTGTCTCCTAGATAATCACTATTGAAATCTAAGAGTGGCAACTTCTAGAGCTTCACTTGCTATGTTTACAGTTTGGAGAGCATGCTTAAGATTAAGATGTTATACTAAATTTTCACTTAAATAATGAAACTAGGTCTTACACATCTTTCTATAAATGCTAAAATTATATCTGACTCACAAAATGAAATTTTCATCTTAAGATGGTTATATCATTGCAAACTTGTATTGTGCTTTTCATGACTTTTTCATGCTTTATCATATATAAAATATATTATCCAGGGGTTTTCTACTGAATACTAACACCACAATTGTCAAAGAGGAAAAGTGAGCATTTTTCTGTTTTAAAAAACAGCATCATATCAGCAATTTCAGATGTGGTAATGTTGATAGATCCCTAATGGTAGCAAAGAAGATGACATTAAACAAATAAGCTAACTAATGAAATGTCTTATTTTCCTTTTGTATAATAAGTTCTAAATCAGTGTTTTGTAACAGTCTTAAAAACAAAATAAAAAATTGTAAGGATATATATAATGTATTATGTTGGTTAATTTTATGTGTCCATTTGGATGGACCACAGAGCCCAGATATGTGGTCAAACATTAATGTGGATGTTTCTATGAAGGTGTTTTTTAGATAAGATTAAATTTAAATTGGTGGACTTTGAGTAAAGCAGATTACCCTCCTCAAAGAGGGTGAGCTTCATCCAACCAGCTGAAGGCCTTAATAAAACAAAGACTAACCTATCCTGAGCAAGAAGGAATTCTTACAGCAGACTGCATTTGGACTCAAACTGCAACTCCTGCCTGTCAAATGTGTGTGTGTGCGTGTGTGTGTGTGTGTGTGTGTGTATGAAGTTATTTTAACTCTTTCTTTATCTTTTGCATATTATTTTTAAATGAGTACTAAGTGACTTATGGGAATATGGGCACACCCTGCTGTATTGCACTTTGCTCTATTGAACTTCACAGATAATGTATTATTATTATTTTTTTTACAAGTTGAACGTTTGTGGCAACGCTGCATTGAGCAAGTCTATTGGTACCATTTTTCCAACAGCATTATTTTTTAATTAAGGTATGCACATTAGACATAAAGCTAACAGACTACAGTATAGTGTAAATGTAACTTTTATTTGCCCTGGGAAACCAAAAAATTCATGTGACTCACGTTATTGGAATATTCACTTTATTGCAGTGGTCTGGAACTGAACTCACAATATCTCTAAGGCATGCCTGTAGTCATAAATCCCTGAAATCTATTCTTCAAAGGAAAAACAGTAAAGAAAAAAATTAATACTGTATGATCTCAATTACATAATGAATCTAAAATAGTCAAACTCACAGAACCAGAGAATAGAATGGTGGCAGCAAGGGGCAACAGGGTAGGGGGAATGGGGAGATATTGGTTAACAAGTACAAACTTTTAGGCATAAGATGAAAATATCTGGGGATCTAATGTACATCATGCTGGCTACAATTAATAATACTGTATTGTAAAACTGAAATTTGTTATTATTAGATCTTAAGTGTTCTTACCAGAAAACAAAGGTAACTATATGAGGTGACGAACATGCTAATTAATTAACTTGATTACAGTAATCATTGCACAGTGTATGTGTATATACGTGTATATATACATATATATAATCATCATGTTGTACACTCTAAATATATATACAATTTTTATTTGTCAATTATGTCTCAATAAAGCTGGAAAAGAAACTGTAAATGTTGTTAAAATCTATTAATTTACTTAGAGGTTACTGCCTGTACTGCTTTAGTTTCTATCCCAGAGTTTTTCTCAAAGAATTAAGATAGCACTCAAAAGCCTTTATATGAGAGTAATTCACTTTGGGGAAGGAATCACGAGAAAAATACAGTTTAATACTTAGCAATTACTGTTTTTCATCACCTGTCTCATACATTAATTCATTGATCTTTTTCCCTGAAGAAGAAAGGTACCATGAGAGGATGAATTGTGTCTTATATACTAATTGACTCCCTACCACTTTGAATGGGGACTACCTAGTAGGTTATAGGCACTTAGAAATTATTTATGTGAACTAGTTTTTAATTTTGTTTAAGAACATTCATAGAAATAATAGGTATTGCATATAATATGCAGTTTCCTTAAATAGAACAATCTAATTCACCTACACAAAAAGTTGTGAAAAACTTACTTAAATCTTATTATTATGTTTCACTGAACCAAGACCAAACTGATCATCATTTCTGCCCCATTACCCTGATTATGTAATGAAAATTGGGAAAACAATTTACAGAAAAACACCTAATTTGTTAAGTCATACTAAATTAAATTAAATACATTCTTAAGGTAATAAATTACCATCTGTTCACTTTTTCTAAGGGCTACAGTGTGAGATTAAGACAATTTCAATGGGAAAAGGATGTGATGAATAATTACAGACTGTGAATTATGCAGTTTACAATGCATTGCTTATTCAAAAGAATACCGAAAATTACATTAATATATAAATGTTTACCTGTATGTTATCTGCTTCTTTTAAAATTCCTTTTAAATATTATCAGTACCAAACATCAGGAATGTAAAACAGCACAAGAGATCGTAATGATTCTATAAATTATTTTGACTAAGTCTTTCAAACATATATAATATTAATTTTGTTTTGGTTTTATTGTTATTACTTCTATATGGGTTTGATTATTATCTGTTAACACAATATAATTTCACAAATAAGAAGGCAATATTTTGTATCTGACCATTAACATTCAGAATTGAAATAAAATTTCTCAGTCCTCTTTAATGGATTAGCTAAACAAAATTGATGAAACATAGCCTGAAGCAAACACATGCTACTGAGGTTAGACTATTTGGTACCTAGTTTTAAGGGTATAAATGGTGACAAATCATGATAAGGATCATTCAGTTTATGTTAAAGAAAAAATGCCGTTTTTGGAATTTGAATATAACCAATCCTCCAGTGCATCATATCATGAGATTATAAATATTAATTCAAATCTGTTCCAAAGATACAGTCTCCTAACCTCACTGATTCTTATTCACAATTAGTCCTCCTATCTCTAGCTCTAAACTTATAAATTTATAAATTCCACAAATATGTTTTGAGTACTTCTAATGTGTGAGGCACATTTTTAAGGGATAGGAATAAAGTTCCTACCTTTCAGCAGGTTATACTTTTGATACTCTCTGCTACTCCTTGGTTTGGTGACTCAGTTACTCTCACATTTTGTGGATTACAGATTTGCTTCTCCCATTCATTTCTCAATATTCACACTTTTTATTTAACATCTTTATTGGAGTATAATTGCTTTACAATGGTGTGTTAGTTTCTGCTTTATAACAAAGTGAATCAGTTAAACATATGTTCCCATATCTCTCACTTTTGCGTCTCCCTCCCTCCCACCCTCCCTATCCCACCCCTCTAGGTGGTCACAAAGAACCGAGCTGATCTCCCTGTGCTATGTGGCTGCTTCCCATTAGCTATCTATTTTATGTTTGGTAGTGTATACATGTCCATGCCACTCTCTCACTTTGTCACAGCTTACCGATCGCCCTCCCCATATCCTCAAGTGCATTATCTAGTAGGTATGTCTCTTTATTCCAGTCTTGCTCCTAGGTTCTTCATGAACATTTTCTTCCCCTTAGATTCCATATATATATGTTAGCATACAGTATTTGTTTTTCTCTTTCTGACTTACTTCACTCTGTATGACAGACTCTAGGTTCATCCACCTCACTACAAATAACTCAATTTCGTTTCCTTTTATGGCTGAGTAATATTCCATTGTATATATGTGCCACACCTTCTTTGTCCATTCATCTGTTGATGGACACTTAGGTTGCTTCCATGTCCTGGCTATTGTAAATAGAGCTACAATGAACATTTTGGTACATGACGCTTCTTGAATTATGGTTTTCTCAGGGTATATGCCCAGTAGTGGGATTGTTGGGTCATATGGTAGTTCTATTTTTACTTTTTTAAGGAACCTCCATACTGTTCTCCATAGTGGCTGTATCAATTTACATTCCCACCAGCAGTGCAAGAGGGTTCCCTATTCTCCACACCCTCTCCAGCAATTATTGTTAGGATTTTTTGATGACGGTCATTCTGACAGGTGTGAGATGATATCTCATTGTAGTTTTGATTTGCATTTCTCTAATGATTAATGATGTTGAGTATTCTTTCATGTGTTGGTTGGCAATCTGTACATCTTCTTTGGAGAAATGTTTATTTAGGTCTTCTGCCCATTTTTGGATTGGGTTGTTTGTTTTTTTGATATTGAGCTGCATTAGCTGCTGGTAAATTTTGGAGATTAATCCTTTGTCAGTTGCTTCATTTGCAAATATTTTCTCCCATTCTGAGGGTTGCCTTTTTGTCTTGTTTATGGTTTCCTTTGCTGTGCAAAAGCTTTTAAGTTTCATTAGGTCTCATTTGTTTATTTTTGTTTTTATTTCCATTTTCTCTAGGAGGTGGGTCAAAAACAATCTTGCTGTGATTTATGTCATACAGTGTTCTGCCTATGTTTTCCTCTAAGAGTTTGATAGGTCTTTAATCCATTTGAGCTTATTTTTGTGTATGGTGTTAGGGAGTGTTCTAACTTCATACTTTTACATGTACCTGTCCAGTTTTCTCAGCAACACTTACTGAAGAGGCTGTCTTTTCTCCACTCTATGTTCTTGCCTACGTTATCAAAGATAAGGTGACCTTATGTGTGTGGGTTTACCTCTGGGCTTTCTACCCTGTTTCATTGATCTATATTTCTGTTTTGGTGCCAGTACCATACTGTCTTGATTACTGTAGCTTTATAGTATAGTCTGATGTCAGGGAGCCTGATTCCTTTAGGTCTGTTTTTCTTTCTCAATATTGCTTTGGCTCTTTGGGGTCTTTTGTGTTTCCATACAAATTGTGAAATGTTTTGTTCTAGTTCTGTGAAAAATGCCAGTGGTAGTTTGATAGGGATTGGATTGAATCTGTAGATTGCTTTGGGTAGTATAGTCATTTTCACAATGTTGATTCTTCCAATCCAAGAACATGTTGTATCTCTCCATCTATTTGTATCATCTTTAATTTCTTAAAGAAATTAAGACACTTAAATTATCAGTGTCTTATAATTTTCTTCATACAGGTCTTTTGTCTCCTTAGGTAGGTTTATTACTAGATATTTTATTCTCTTTGTTGCAATGGTAAATGGAAATGTTTTCATAATTTTACTTTCAGATTTTTCATCATTAGTGTACAGGATTCCTAGAGATTTCTGTGCATTAATTTTGCATCCTGCTACTTTACCAAATTCATTGATTAGCTCTAGTAGTTTTCTGGTAGCATCTTTAGGATTCTCTATGTATAGTATCATGTCATCTGCAAACAGTGACAGCTTTACTTCTTCTTTTCCAATATGGATTCCTTTTATTTCTTGTTCTTCTCTGATTGCTGTGGCTAAAACTTCCAAAACTATGTTGAATAATAATGGTGAGAGTGGGAAACCTTGTCTTGTTTCTTAGTGGAAATGGTTTCAGCTTTTCACCATTGAGGATGATGTTGGCTGTGGGTTTATCCTATATGGCCTTTATTATGTTGAGGAAAGTTCCCTCTATGTCTACTTTCTGCAGGGTTTTTATCATAAATGGATGTTGAATATTGTCAAAAGCTTTTCTGCATCTATTGAGATGATCATATGGTTTTTCTCCTTAAATCTGTTAATATGGTGTATCACATTGATTGATTTGCATATATTGAAGAATCCTTGCATTCCTGGGATAAACCCCACTTGATCATGGTGTATGATCCTTTTAATGTGCTGTTGGGTTCTGTTTGCTAGTATTTTGTTGAGAATTTTTGCATCTATGTTCATCAGTGATATTGGCCTGTAGTTCTCTTTCTTTGTAACATCTTTGTCTGGTTTTGGTATCAGGGTGCTGTTGGCCTCGTAGAATGAGTTTGGGAGTGTTCCTCCCTCTGCTATATTTTGGAAGAGTTTGAGAAGGATAGGTCTTAGCTCTTCTCTAAATTTTTGACAGAATTCGCCTGAGAAGCCATCTGGTCCTGGGCTTTTGTTTGTTGGAAGATTTTTAATCACAGTGTCAATTTCAGTTCTTGTGATTGGTCTGTTCATATTTTCTATTTCTTCCTGGTTCATTTTCGGAAGGTTGTGCATTTCTCAGAATTTGTCCATTTCTATCAGGTTGTCCATTTTATTGGCGTAGACTTGCTCGTAGTTATCTCTAATGATCCTTTGTACTTCTGCAGTGTCAGTTGTTACCTCTCCTTTTTCATTTCTAATTCTATTGAGTGTTCTCTCTTTTTTTCTTGATGAGTCTGGCTAACGGTTTATCAATTTTCTTTAACTTCTCAAAGAACGAGCTTTTAGTTTTATTGATCTTTGCTATCATTTCCTTCATTTATTTTCATTTATTTCTGATATGATCTTTATAATTTCTTTCCTTCTGCTAACTTTGGGGGTTTGTTTGTTCTTCTTTCTCTAATTGCTTTAGGTGTAAGGTTAGGTTTTTTATTTGAGTTGTTTCTTGTTTCATAAGGTAGGATTGTATTGCTATAAACTTCCCTCTTAGAACTGCTTTTGCTGCGTCCCATAGGTTTTGGGCCGTTGTGTTTTCAATGTCATTTGTTTCTAGGTATTTTTTGATTTCCTCTTTGGTTTCTTCAGTGATCTCTTGGTTATTAAGTAGTGTATTGTTTAGCTTCCATGTGTTTGTATTTTTTACAGATTTTTTCCTGTAATTGATATCTAGTCTCATAGCATTGTGGTCGGAAAAGATACTTAATATGAATTCAATTTTCTTAAATTTACCAAGGCTTGATTTGTGACCCAAGATATGACCTATCTTGCAGAATGTTCCGTGAGCATTTGAGAAGAATGTGTATTGTGTTGTTTTTGGATGGAATGTCCTATAAATATCAATTAAGTCCATCTTGTTTAATGTATCATTTAAAGCTGTGTTTCCTTATTTATTTTCAGTTTGGATGATCTGTCCATTTGTCAAAGTGTGGTGTTAAAGTCCCCTACTATGATTGTGCTACTGTCGATTTCCCATTTTATGGCTGTTAGTATTTGCCTTATGTATTGAGATGCTCCTATGTTGGGTGCATAAATATTTACAATTGTTGTATCATCTTCTTGGATCGATCCCTTGATCATTATGTAGTGTCCTTCTTTGTCTATTGTAACAGTCTTTATTTT
Organism: Aethalodelphis obliquidens; assembly: GCF_003676395.1. NCBI lineage: Eukaryota > Metazoa > Chordata > Mammalia > Artiodactyla > Delphinidae > Aethalodelphis > Aethalodelphis obliquidens. Next base: position 18,546,670 of record NW_020837954.1, read on the forward strand.
AAACTCTATTTTGTGTGTTATGAGAATTGCTACTCCAGCTTTCTTTTGATTCCCATTTGCCTGGAATATCTTTTTCCATCCCCTCACTTTCAGTCTGTATGTGTCCCTAGATCTGAAGTGTGTCTCTTGTAGACAGCATGTATATGGGTCTTGTTTTTGTATGCATTCAGCCAGTCTATGTCTTTTGGTTGGAGAATTTAATTCATTTACATTTAAGTTAATTATCAATATTTATCTTCCTATTACCATTTTCTTAATTGTTTTGGGTTTGTTATTGTAGGTTTTTTCCTTCTCTTGTGTTTCCTGCCTAGAGAAGTTCCTTTACAAAGTTCCTTTATAAAGCTGGTTTGGTGGTGCTGAATTCTTAGCTTTTGCTCATCTGTAAAGGTTTTAATTTCTTCATCAAACCTGAATGAGATCCTTGCTGGGTACAGTAATCTTTGTTGTAGGTTTTTCTCCTTCATCACTTTGACTATGTCCTGTCACTCCCTTCTGGCTTGCAGAGTTTCTACTGAAGGATCAGCAGTTAACCTTATGGGGATTCCCTTTTGTGTTATTTGTTATTTTTCCCTTGCTGCTTCTAATATTTTTTCTTTGTATTTAATTTTTGATAGTTTGATTAATATGTGTCTTGGCGTGTTTCTCCTTGGAATTATCCTGTATGGGACTCTGTGCTTCCTGGACTTGATTAACTCCTTCTTTCCCCATATTAGGGAAGCTTTCAACCATAATCTCTTCAAATATTTTCTCAGTCCCTTTTTTTTCTCTTCTTCTTCTGGGACCCCTATAATTCGAATGTTGGTGTGTTTAATGTTGTCCCAGAGGTCTCTGGGACTGTCTTCAGTTCCTTTCATTCTTTTTTCTTTATTCTGCTCTGCAGTAGTTATTTCCACTATTTTATCTTCCAGGTCACTTATCCATTCTTCTGCTTCAGTTATTCTGGTATTGATCCCTTCTAGAGAATTTTTAACTTCATTTACTGTGTTGTTTATCATTGTTTGTTTGCTCTTTAGTTCTTCTATGTCCTTGTTAAACGTTTCTTGTATTTTCTCCATTCTATTTCCAAGATTTGGGATCATCTTTACTATCATTATTCTAAATTATTTTTCAGGTAGACTGCCTATTTCCTCTTCATTTGTTAGGTCTGGTGGGTTTTTGCCTCGCTCTTTCATCTGCCGTGTGCTTTTCTGTCTTCTCATTTTGTTTAACTTACTGTGTTTGGGGTCTCCTTTTTGCAGGCTGCAGGTTGGTAGTTCCCGTTGTTTTTGGTGTCTGTCCCCTGTGGCTAAGTTTGGTTCAGTGTGTTGTGTAGGCTTCCTGGTGGAGGGGACTAGTGCCTGTGTTCTGGTGAATGAGGCTGGATCTTGCCTTTCTGTTGGGCAGGTCCACGTCTTGTTGTGTGTTTAGGGGTGTCTGTGGCCTTATTATGATTTTAGGCTGTCTCTCTGCTAATGGATGGGGTTGTGTTACTCTCTTGCTAGTTGTTTGGCATAGGGTGTCCAGCAGTGTAGTTTGCTGGTCGTTGAGTGAAGCAGGGTCTTGGTGTTGAGATGGATATCTGTGCGAGCTTTTCGCCATTTGATATTACGTGGAGCTTGGAGGTCTCTTGTGGACCAGTGTCCTGAATTTGGTTCTCACACCTCAGAGGCACAGCCCTGACACCTGGCTGGAGCACCAAGAGCCTTTCATCCACACGGCTCAGAATAAAAAGGAGAAAAAACAAGAAAGAAAGAAAGAAAGAAAGTAGGTGTTCTGTAGGAGTTGTCCCACATGTAGATGTATTTCTGATGTATTTGTGGAGAGGAAGGTGATCTCCGCATCTTACTCTTCCACCATCTTGAAGCTCCTCCTGAATATTCACACTCTTGATTTTAGCTTCAACATGCATCAGTGGCCTTAACACTGCCACATCCACAAATAGAGAAAGATTCAAACACATAAAAAGAATAACTAATCACTTCTACTAGACCCCATCCAAGACATAGTTTAAACCATGTTTCATGTTTATTATATTCCAACCTAAATTTTGTTTTCGAAAATTAATATGGGGAAACAATAAGTAATAGACATATGTTTCATTTAAAGTACTAAATTATTGGTTGTAGTGAACAATATTTCATTTCTGCCCTCAACTAGCTTAAAGTAGAAATCATCTAATCAAATTCAAAACTGAATACATAGTTAGAGCTTATACTTTAATATGAGGGAAGTAGAGACAATAGACAACATAAATAAAATACATATATGTTAGGTAATAAGTGTGATGGAGAAAATAAAGCAAATTAAATGGACAGATGTAATTTCAAATGGTGGTTAGGGTGAATTGCTAAGAAAAATTGCATTTAGGTAAATGCTATGACAGAATGAGCTATGCTGTTAACAAGAGGGATAATGGCTCAAGCAGAGGCAAAAAACAAGTAGAGAGGCCATTAATGAGTTTGTGTAATGTGGCTGTTTAAAGAATAGCAAAAAGAGGTAGTGAAAGCTACTGTCTGTTGAAAAAAATGAAAGATAGAAAAGAAAAGGAAAACCAGTAAGCAGAAATGTGGAGAAAGAGGAGAAAGGAGAGAGAAAAAGAATGAGAAATGAAAAAGATAAAGCAAAATCTGGAGATTCGGTGAAGGTAAATACTTTGTTACGAACAAAGACATTTAATAGTCCTTCTAAGATGGCATATTTTTATACATAAGCATATGTATTTAAATTAGTCCAAACATTTAAACTCTCATCAGTTTCACCAGTTATAAAGGGTCATACTTAAATGCCAACCTCCAGTTTTTTTTTTTTTTTAACAGGTATATGTTTTCTCCTAGTCTATGGCTTTTTCTTTCATTTTCTTAACAGCTTTTGCAAAGCAGAAGTTTTTAACTTTGATAAAGCTCAGCGTATCATTTTTTTGTTATTTTTGTTGTTTTTCACCAATAAATATGGTCATAAATATAGATAAATTTTATAGATGAGCATTATCAGGATGAAGTATTCCCTTGATATTCTTAAACTGCCCTTAAAAAATCAAAAATAGTGATTGAGGGGCTTCCCTGGTGGCGCAGTGGTTGAGAGTCCACCTGCCGATGCAAGGGACACGGGTTCATGCCCCAGTCTGGGAAGATCCCACATGCCATGGAGTGGCTGGGCCCGTGAGCCATGGCTGCTGAGCCTGAGCGTCCGGAGCCTGTGCTCCGCAACAGGAGAGGCCACAACAGTGAGAGGCCTGCGTACCGCAAAAAAAAAAAAAAAAAAAAAAAAAGAAAAGAAAAAAATAGTGATTGAATATTGTCAAATGCTTTATAAATCTATTAATTATCATATTAATTTTTGTTAGTGTTTAATGTGATGCATCTCAGTGATCAATTTTTGAATGCTGAACATGTCTTACAATCCCAAAATAAGTCGTACTTTTCTTGATTACTCTCCATTACCATTCTGGGGTTCCAGTTACACAGGCATCATTTGATATTATCCCACAGCTTTGCTAAAAGGTCCTGTCAATGAATAACCAGAGTAGTATTGTGAAAGTTTATTGTATACACACCAAAAAGACAGAACTAGGAACACTTCAAACCAAAACATGGAGTGAGTTTAGGCTTTTGTTGTAAAGCAGCTTACATAGCGAGAAAGCAATGACTTTATTCTTCTCAGTAGTTGGTTATAATGTTAGAATTTTCTTAAATGATATAGAGAATTGGTTAGTGGTTACCTCATATCAATTTGGGGGAAACATTTCAAGTTTCACTTATGAATTCCAGAAGTATAAACAAGAAATGACCCAGCATCAAATTAGTCCTGCAAAATAAGCTAAATTAAGTTTTGTGTGTATGACTAGACTGATATTGTCTGTCTAGGGAATTTTCAGAGTTGCTTTCCATTTGTTTTTTATTTTAACAGATCTTAGTTGATTGTTCTGTTTGTTTATTCTTTGCAATTGTGTTTCAGTAATTTATTTTGATATATATCAAGTTCACAGATTCTTTCCTCAGATGTGTTGAATTTACTGATAATTTTATCAAAGACATTGTCTATCTTTCTGTTATTTATTTGTTTTTATTTCTAGCATTTCCATTTGACTCTTTCTTATTAGTTTCCATATTTCTACTGAAATCCCCAACTGATCATTCATGTTATCCACTATAGGCAATAAAGCCCTTAACTTATTAATTATAGTTACTTTACATTCCCTGAGAATTGCAACATCTAGGTCATTTCCCATCCTAGTGGCTCTAATTATTTTGTCTCTTTGTAATGTGTGTGTGTGCATATTTGTGTGTGTGTGTGTGTGCATGCACCTTGTGTTCATGCTTTTTGTTTTGTACTTTTTGATTTTGCAAAACTTGTGTAGGAAAGTAAAGACTGAGGTAAATGATATTTATAGTAGAAAATGGGCACGCCTCTTCTTTGCTAGAACTTTAGTGTGTGTGAGGGGGTTAAAAGGTGCAATGGATTTGGATGTTGTGCTTATGGTTCCCTTCCACACACTTAACGTTGGCTTCAAACTTCTCTAGTGTTACCTTTTGCTCAGTGTGGGGACTGGGTTCCTGGAGTAATTTTCTCACTGTTCCTGTTCACTTTCAGCTTTGGAGTTTTTCTATGTGCCTATTACTCACAGAAGGTCTCTCTCCACCCTCTTGCCTCTCCCCCAGTGGTAGACTGCTGCTTTACTGGTTACTCAATGCTATGGCTAAATGTGTGCCCCCAAAATTCATGTTGAAGTCCTAACCTCCAGTACCTCACAATGTGACAATGTTTGGAGATAGGACCTTTAAAGAGCTGATTAAATTAAAATGAGGCCCTTAGCGTGGGCCCTAATCCAATCTAACATATGACCTTAAAAGAAGAGGAAATTTGGACACATAAAGAGACACCAGAATTGTGCACATATAGAGGAAAAACCATGTGAGAACGCAGCAAGAAGGCATCTATCTGCAAGCCAAGGAGAGAGCTACTGACAGCTTAATCTTGGACTTCCAGCCTCCAGAACTGTGAGAAAATACATTTCTGTTGTTTAAGCTACCCAGTTTGTGATATTTTGTTATGGCAGCTCTATCAAACTAACACATTCAACATTTTCTAGCTTGTGTTCAGGATATGGAGATGCCTTGTCTCTTGTACTGATGTAAGCATTGCCTATATCCCTGGATCTCTGCTGTGGGGCTTTACAGTGATCTTGCTCCTCCCCCAGCATTAGGTGTCCAATTGCCTGTGCCCAGTACATTTTCCCGCCATTTCCCAGATGTAGTGGTTTTTGTTTGTTTTTCTCTGTTCTTCTCCTCCAGTTGCTATGGCTCTTCAGCTATCATTGGAATCTCAGTGTTTGCTGCCCTTTTACCAAGGGATTAAGCCTTTTTTTCCCTTAAGATATGAAGTTCTAGGCAAGGATTTTTGTTGTTTCTATCATAGTGGTCATTCCGCTACCCAGGCTTAACACTATTCCTTTGGCCCTAATCCTTCTTAAATGCATGTAATGACATCTGTAGAAGAGAGGTTGCAAGTGATAACAAATTTGCCTTGTTTCTAAAACTCCCAGGGATTCTATACTATCACATTAACTCACATGATCTTAGAAATTGTTTAAAAATTTTAGCTGAAATCTTACTAATGCTGTGCTGTATCCTAGGTTATCTAGTGTTTGCAACTCGTATCTCTTTGGTTGTACCTTTCTTTCCTTGAATTTCAGGCTAGTTGATTATACCGCAACCTTAACTTTCTGAGAGTTTAAAGATGAATTATAAATTTGCATTCTGTCTGATTTTTCTTGTTGTTAGGTTGGGAGATAAACTCTTTTCAGTTTTCTGTATACGCTAAGTGGAAACAGAAAGGGAAAAAATCTTCTTCATAGGGACATCATTAATAGTTTGAAATTCAACATTTTTCTGTTGTTGTTGAAAGATTTAATAAATGGAAAGCAAGTAATGGAATTAGAATTTACTAATAGGTTTCAAATCATAACATGCAACATCTTACACTAAGCTGAGCCCTGAAGAAACAGCAAAATTTGTGTGTGCCACATTGTTTATGCAAATTAAAGTAATTTATTCTACAGTACTCATCAGATTAGATATTTTTAAGTTTGTCAGAGATTGCCCTCCCAGGTTATTCACCCCTGTGTAATCTTACATCTGTCAACTATCTGACCTGTGGGAGTTCTTAATAATATCAAAGGATTCACCCCAAGAATGTAGCTACCTGACTTGTTTTGTAATATAGCAAGTTTCTCAATAGTTTTTGATGCAAAGTTATAAACATACTAAAAATTTTCTAAGTTAATGATCTCCAAACAGCTGCATTCATAATAAATCTACTCCCTTATATTGTCTTTGAAAAATAAATCAACATTAAATTTCTTTACATTTATGATTCAGTCAGATGGGATTATAATCACAGCACTTATACACACTATTAATAAGGTAAAACTCAAACAATAACTTATCATAGGATAGGTCTGGGGAGAATTCTGAGTTTTTTTCTTTTTTTTCTCTTTAACTCCATTTCACCTCTTTACTCTCCTAAAGTTTGGTTCAGTATTTCCAAATTTATCCTTTAAATGTGTAGGATATTCTTCGACTATGCTCTTTGGCTGAGATGTTCCATCAACTTCTTAAAATGTATTGGTTTTTCTCTATCTCATTTTCTCAGGTTCAGTCTCCTATTTACTTTGTAATTGTTATTTCAATTACTATTTATAAGCAGAGTGAATGAATTATAACAAAAGTAGTCTTGACAATCAAGCTATTTAAAAGGAAATCAGTGAAGAAAATGTATTCCAAAATTGACAAATGGCCTCACCTTTGCTTCTTCCTCTCATTCTACTGTCCTAAAAACAGGGTTCTTTCAAAAGCAAAGCTCAGTAGGCTTATGAATACCCTTCGTGTAAGAGTGAATGGAATAAAATGAATTCACTTTGGAAAAATTCTAATGTGGAACTTATACTAGGAACTCATAGTTATGAGTCTGAAGAGAAACCAAAATTTTAAGGTAGGGTCTTAGAGAATGTCCCTAGAAGTTTCTGAACTTTCTACAAAGGCTCTTTTTGTGTGAATGTTGGCATGTAGATTTTGAATGTCTATTTCTACAGCTTTGACGTGGTAGGTTGAGGATGTGGAGTGAAAGCCAGATGGGAACAGAGAGTGAAGAGCAGATTAACAATGAACCTAGCTTTTCCCATCACAAGGTCAGAAGAATTATTCATACTTTATTTTCAAATAAATAATATTTTGACCAGGACCTATTTTTACCTTATGTAATTATTTTGCATGGAACAAACCCAGACTACTGCCAGATATCCATTCTGAACTAAAACCTTGTACTTCCTGAAAATGTAGATGATAAAAATAAAAATTTACTTTCTGTAATTAGCTGAAAGATGCCATTTTGCCAGTTGTTGTGCAATTTTGCCCTTTATTAAATTTTGACCTGTTCATGTTGTAATATAAAGGAAGAGAAGTGAAATGGAAAGAACTTTGGCTCCCTGGGTTGATTGCTACTACTCTTTGTAGGGTACATCATATGCTTTAACCTTTCATTAGTTAACAATACAGGACTTGAAGAAAGTAGTTTTAAAAATTGTGTTCAGGATATTTCTAAATGAGAATAAATGGGAATAATTTTCCTTTGGAGAAAAATGTAATTCTGCGTGTATTTTAATTTCACCCCTAGTAAGACTAGGAAAATAACGGCAACAAATTTTATCTCTATTCTCTTACTATATCCTAGAAACAGCTCTAAATTGGCAAAATAAAATAGAATGAGTGATTATTTTGAGAACTTAGACTAAAGCAGCTATCTGGGAAATAAATAGGCTGACTGCTCACTTAATAAAGTAAGTCAGGCAACTTTTTAGCCCCAAATTCCATATTTTCTTTCTTTTATCCAGCCATCAAAGAATATGTTGAGGTAAAAAAGTACTTTGCAACCATTTATTCAAATAAAATGAGTAAAATACTACATATTAATATGCGGCTCTATGATATTCCTAAACTATATCATTCCTATATGAATTAAGGCAATGCATTTTACTTGAGATTTTACAATATCAGGCACTATGTTAACTATCCTGCAAAACTTCTAATGTTTATGGGGTGCTCACCTTCCCTTCCTTCCTATTCACCAAAAAGGAATGTATGGCTCCCTGTCAAGCACAACATGGAAACCTTAAAATACGGGGTCTATTTTCCAATGGGATAACTAAACTGACAAAAGTTCAATTTTTCCACATGATGTTCTCTTTCATTTTTCATTCATCCAGTGTGGAAGAAAACTAGGGCTCTACATGAACTGGGCATCCCTTTCGCCTTTGTGATGAGTCAAAACAACTCAGGCAGGATCTCAGCAAAGAAAAACACATGGTGGAGGAACTTCATGTCTGCTTATGATCACAATGATGACAATAATACCAGTGATCTTAACATTTAATATTAATTGCTTGATATGTAGCAGTCACAGTGTTTAGCACTTTATGTGCATTACTTCATTTAATTCTCATAAAATTCTTATGAAATAACTACTGTTATATATCACAAAAAGAGTAACTGAGGCTTAGTGAAGGATTCAAATCAATTTTTAAACTTAAGTGTAAATAAAAGATATCCATGGGTTTATACTTTCCTAACCTAGTATAGCTATAAAGAACACCAGTTATAAATAAGTAGCTGAAGGTCCTTAAATGATCCTTGGAAACAAAAATTTTATCTATAATAGGAGGTTGGTGGGTGTGGTAGTTTAAAATATGTCCACAAATTATTTGATACTTCTGTGATGGTTAGTTATATGTGTCAACTTGACTGGACTAAGGGATGACCAGACAGTTGGTAAAGCATTTCTGGATATGCATGTGAGGGTATTTATGGAAGAGATTAGCATTTGAATCTGTAGACTGACTTATGAAGATCATCTTTACCAATGCAAGTGGACATCATTCCATTTTATGAGAGCCTAAATAGAACAAAAAGGCAGAGGGAGGATGAATTTGCTCTCTGCTTGAGCTGGGATGTGGGACACCAGTTTTCTGCCCTTGGATATTGGCAGTCCTGGCAAGGGACCTGGACTGAATTACAACACCAGCTTTCCCAGTTCTCCAGCTTGAAGAAAGAAGATAATGGGATTTCTGGGCTTCCATAATTATGTGAGCCAATTCTTGTAATAAAAATCAACTCCCTCTCCCTCCCTCTCTCTCTAGATATACATATATAGATATAGATATACAGATATAGATCTCTCTCTCTCTCTTTCTCTCTCTCTCTCTCTCTATATATATATGTATATATATCCTATTATACCTCCTATTGGTCCTGTTTCTCCAGAGACTCCTGACTATAACAACTCCCTACAAATTTAGAGCCAAATCCACCCCACTCTACCCCCTATAAGTGCGTGAGTTGGACTTAATGACTACCTTCTAATGAAAGTAAAATGGTGTCTCTGGCACTAGGTAATAAAAGTCATTGAGGCTTCCTTACTTTTGGGAAAGCCAGTCAGCAGAGCCATATTAACCAAGATCCAAGGCTTCCTGCTAACTTCCATGTAAATGAGTCATCTCAGAAGCTTCTGATGACTGTATCTCAGACTGATCTGTTGACTGCAAATTTCTTAGACACCCAGAACAGAGCCAACCACTACACAGATCTTGAATTACTGATCCAAAGAAAACATGATGAGATAATGTTTTTTGTTGTTTTGTTTTAAGCAACTATGTTTTGGAGTAATTTGTTATGCAGCAATAATTAACCTATATATTGAGAATTATTAATGTTGGATTCATTTCCTTTAAAAAATAACAAGCAGAAGAAGTTTTCAAAATATAATAAATAATGACCAAACTCTCCCTTTTAACAGTTCATGGTGTAAAGGAGCATAAATAAAACACTAGATACAATCCAGGTTGCCTTCTAGAAAATGTAGACAGAGTAAGAAAACAGAGCCATGTGCGAGATATTTTACCTGTGAGAATCAGGGAAGGTTTCAACAGAGAAGTAACATGAAAACTGAGATTTAAATCAACTATTTAACTTCTCTGAGCAAGTTACTAGACTGTTAAATAAAATGATGTGTTACACATATAAATAAGTCCCACCAAAATGTCCCTTCGTGAGATCTACAGAATGAAGAAGATTTATATCTGCTTCATAGAAAAGAAGAAGTATAAGATAACTGGTTCTATTAAGTGCCTGAAATGAAATTTAAAGTAGAAAGCATCAGAGGCAATTTGTTTCTACTAAATGAAACTCAAATGAAATTTAGCATACATACTAAGGAAAACTGACTAATGTGCAATAAATCTGCATTTTAATAATTCTTGTATAAATTATATTCCTCCTGAGGCAGTCATTCTGAATTAACTCTTTTTTTTATCTTGAGTTACTTACATGTAAGATAATATTTCTCTCAAAAAAATTTCACTCAAATAAGTCTGTCAATTTTCCCTTCTAACCAATTAATTCTTATTAATAACATTAAAGATATTGAGTCACCTCTGGACTAGGGTTTAGTATTCATGAATTTAAGCCTTTTCTACTTTTGATTCTAGCAATTCCTATAATTTGACATTAATAATAATGTGACTGTTTAGAAGCAGTCGAACATTAAAGTGCTCTTTAGTCAATATCATATAATTTAACTGACTTGTGGATTCAAAAATAATTAATTTTTAGTTCTGCCCAGAACGCTGTAATTTCTACATAGGGTATCATTTTAAAATTGGACAAAAAGACAGACTGAACACCAAGCATTATCTCTTTCTTATGGACATACTCAGGATGTCTTCTCTACATTTCTTGAAATCACTGCAGCCAGTATCCAAAGGTAGCAAGTGAGGAAACAAAACAAAAGAAAACAATATCAGTCATAACAATAAGAAGAAATAAGGTCAAATTTTCTGAGGATAGGAAAAGATCTCCACGATTTAGAAGGCATTTGTGGAACCAACATGGCCTTGTTTCTTTGTTATTGTTTATTTACTTGTTTGTTTTAGAGGAAAAATAATGAAATTTTGAGTCAGATGAAGGGAATTTGACTCATGACAGTCTCTTTTTGATTAAATATGCACTTTCTAAGCCTCCATTTTCTCATAAATGAAATGAAAAAGGTAACAATTCCTCACAGTTTGCGATACTGATTTTAATTACAAGAAAGTGTGAGTGGAATGTAAGGCATTACGAGAATTTAGTGCCTATTCCTCTAGTCTGTTAGGTTTTGGGGTTCATGTATGATGACAAACTTGTCTTTATTCCTACCACTTAACACACTGTGAAATAGAAGGGTTACTTTACACCTATGTTGAGTGATTGATTAAAAATAAGACCATAGGGCTTCCCTGGTGGCTCAGTGTTTGAGAATCTGCCTGCCAATGCAGGGCACATGGGTTCAAGCCTTGGTGTGGGAAGATCCCATATGCCGCAGAGTAACTAGGCCCGTGAGCCACAACTACTGAGCCTGCACGTCTGGAGCTTGTGCTCCGTAACAAGAGAGGCCGCGATAGTGAGAGGCCCATGCACCGCGATGAAGAGTGGTCCCTGCTCGCCACAACTAGAGGAAGCCCTTGCACAGAAACGAAGACCCAACACAGCCAAAAATAAATAAATAAAGAAGCTTTCATTTTAAAAAAAAAGATAAAAAAAAAAAAAAAAGACCATAAACAAAACGAAAAGACAACCCACAGAATGGGAGAAAATATTTGCAAATGATGCGACCAACAAGGGATTAATCTCCAAAATATACAAACAGGTCATACAGCTCAATATTAAAAAAACCAAACAACCCAATCAAAAAAATGAGTGGAAGACCTAACTAGACATTTCTCCAAAGAAGACTATACAGATAGCCAAAAGACACATGAAAAGATGCTCAATATCTCTAATTATTAAACAAATGCAAATCAAAACTACAATGAGGTATCACCTCACAGCAGTGAGAATGGCCATCATCAAAAATTCTACGAATAATAAATGCTGGAGAGGGTGTGGAGAAAAAGGAACACTCCTGCACTGTTCGTGGAATGTAAATTGGTGCAGCCACTGTGGAAAGCAGTATAGAGGTTCCTTAAAAACTAAAACTAGATCTACCATATGATTCTGTAAGCCCACTCCTGGGCATATATCTGGAGAAAACCATAATTCGAAAAGATACATGCACTCCAATGTTCACTGCAGCACTATTTACAATAGCCAAGACATGGAAGCAATCTAAATGTTCATCGACAAATGAATGGATAAAGAAGATGTGGTATATTTATATAATGGAATATTACTCAGCCATAAAAAAGAATGAAATAATGCCATTTGCAGCAACATGGATAGACCTAGAGATTATCATACCAAGTGAAGTAAGCCAGACAGAGAAAGACAAATATCATATGATATTGCTTATTTGTGGAATCTAAAAAAAAAAAAGATACAAATGAACTTATATATAAAACAGAAATGCACTCACAGACATAGAAAACAAACTTATGGTTACCAAAGAGGAAAGGGAGGGAGGGATAAATTAGAAGTTTGGGATTAATATACAGTACTGCTATATATAAAATAGATACCCAACAAGGACCTTCTGTATAGTACAGGGAACTACACTCAATATTTTGTAATAACCTATAAGGGAAAAGAATCCGTAAAACATAGATATATATGCATGTATAACTGAATCGCTTTTCTGTACCCCTGAAACTAACACAACATTATAAATCAACTATACTTCAATAAAAAATAAATTAAAAAAGAGACACAGCTTCAATTTCTTTCAATTTCCTTTCTTATAAGTACATGGATTTATATATTTCCAACTAATGATATTAAGAGAAGAATTATTTCTTATACAAGTTGTGGATGTAAATTCAAAACTAGAAAATTTCAGATAATATATTTTATACTTCAAATGCTTCTTTTCTTATCCAGTTCCCTTAAAAAATACTGTCATATATTCTGACATGGTTAAAGATGTAATAGAAAAGTAAGAAACATGACTATAAAGCTAACACACTCAATAATATGGAGCGGATTGTAATGTAAATTTATCTAACTGTAGGCTAAGAAAGGGAAAAGTGTATACAGAGATTGAGATAAACATAATAGGTCAGGCCAACAGTAAGTGTAAGGGTGTCTAGAAGAAAAGATTGTTGGTACATGGGACAAGGCAATAAGAAGTCTAAGATTAGCCAATACTGGTAAATACAAAAAGTCATGCATTAGAACTTGTCAGAAGGATATATCAACAGGACCTGGAGTATACAGCACATGTTATAAGCCAAATCACTTTAGCACCTAAGGTAACATTGAAACTAATCACTTTTATTAATGAAGTCCCCATTTTAAAGAACCACTTCAAATATTTTGAAAGGAAAGCATCTGAACCAATCTGTTCTAACTTAATTGGTTTATTATCAAGATTCTGATATCTAAAATGGATTAAAAAAATTAAACAAAGAATAGCATCTAAATAATGGTCTCTGAATAAGGCATATTTTAAGTCAATATCTATTTTACAATGTCTGTATGTTGATGTTCCTATTTATAGCAGGATCTTTTGATAAGGCTTTACCCATCCTGTTTTACTATAAGTGATATTTGGTTCTATCAAAAAAAAAAACTACAAAAACAAACAAACTTTAGCACATTAGGGTTTCACAAAAGATAATTTAATAAGTCCTGAAAATTACATATTTAAGACATATCACAGTTTCTGTGGTATATACCATGATGTTTTCATAGGGATTTTGACTCTTGACATTTAAATCTGGGGATTTTTTTTTTTGTATTAATGGTCTTGGTGATGAACAGAATATCAATAGCATATATTTTCAACACATATTATTATTTATGGTGCGGCATGGGCATTAATTACCTTGTACTGTGACAAATATTTGGGTCACAATCTTACCATGCAGAGTAGTCACAGAACATTCTCTCTTAACAGTCTTATATGTTTGCTTTAAGAAAAAATAAATCATCTCAGAATAGGATGTGGTTGGTTAGCATCTCTTAACTGTATGCCAAAATAAATATTTGTACCCCAAGATCTCTTAAAGTTCAAGAATAAAGGTAATTTTACATTATGTGTTTGTTGTTATTGAAATTAAAGTCAGTGTTTTCATATATAACAATTTTTTTTACAATCAGAAATATTGTTTTATTATATGGTGATAAGAGAATGAACACTCAATAGCCAAATGATCTCTGAATGCTACACAATTACTTGTATTTTTAAAATTGCCAAAATTGGAAACTACAAAATGCATATTGAAAGTAGGATATTCATACAGCAATGAAAATCTACATCTATATACACAGGACAGATTGTTGGTTGCCAGAGGCAGGGCATGGGGGTGGTGGTGGTGAAATGGGTGAAGGGAGTCAAAAGGTACAAATTTCCAGTCATAAAATAAATATGTCATGGGGATGTAATGTACAGCATGGTGACTATAGTTAATAATACTGTACCGCATATTTAAAAGTTGCTAAGAGAATAAATCGTAAAAGTTCCCATCACAAGGAAAAAAAAAAAGGTAAGCTATGTACGGTGACCTATGTTAATTAGATTTACTGTGGTGATCATTTTGCAATATATGTAAATAGCAAATCATTATGCTGTACACCTGAAACAAATATAATGTTTGTCAATTATACCTCAGTAAGAAAACAAACATCTATAACTTCACACAGCAATATGAATGAATCTCATGAACATAATTTGAATGAATGAAGCCAGACCTGTAAAGTACACACACACACTACATATATATATATACACATATATATATATATTTATAAGTACAAAAAATAGGCAAAATTAATTTATTCTGTTAGATTTCAGGACAGTGATTATACTTGGTGGGGGAGGGGTGGATGGAAAGGGAAACGAGAGGGGTTTCAGGGATGCTGGCAATGTTCTTTTCTTGATCTGACTGCCAGTTACATGGGTGTGTTTAGTATGCAAAATATTTATTGAAATATAACTTAGTTGTGAGACAGTACTTTATGGGTCCCTTGCATTTGTGCATGTTGTGTGAGGAGAGGCACTGGCTGCCTTTTGTTCCAGACTATCTTTTCAGAGATGTTAATATAGAAACGGCCTTGGAAGATACAGAAATAGTACCCTTCAGGGTGGAGAGAAGATTTTTTTCCTGATTAGTATAATAAAGATAATGCTTCTCTCTAGGAAATAATTTTAGTTGGTTTGCATGTAGCCCTTTATAAAAAAATTGGGTTTCCCTAAGTTCAGAGCTCCTCTCCTCTAATACAACCCACTGCATGTGCAGATGTCACTGGGCCTTGTTGCACAACCTGGTGGAAACTGAGGCTCAGGAAACATTGCAAATGACCACATTTTAACTACTACTATTGCTGCCCAAAATAAACTGTCCTTTGCTTTTTCCTCAGGAGTCTCATGACTTCTGCCAGCATCCATGAAATGGTGGTATGTTAACTTGCTAACTTGAAGATAGGGTAAAATCTCAAACCCTTCACATTTCTTGACACTAAATAACCACTTAACAGATGTAGTAAATGTTGCATATTTTTAAATAGTAAACTACTATGCTTGATGCTTATGATAATGTTTATTTTCCATATGTGTATTGTACTTTAATAGAAAAAATTACTTGGAGCTGTATTCATTTCTCATAAATCACGAATCACAAGAGGAAGCAAATGCAGACACTAAAGATTTCTTCTTCAAGAAGATATCCACCCACATACACACAAAATCAAAACAAATAAAGCACCTGTTAGCATTTGTAGAGCAATAAACAAGTTTTTGAGCCCCAGCGCATTACTTACTCTTTTGGGCAAGATAGTATTACTACAGAGCATGGATTTCTTAAATCTCTGTATTTTTAATTATATGAAATTTTGATTAAATTTCCATTTGAAAAGTTGCCCTATTATATTTATGTACTCTGTGTCAGGTATTACCTATTCAATTTTTACTTTTCCCTTCAAATCAGTAATATTTAAATACTATTTCAAGACTTTTTAAAAATATAGTTTTATTTTATTTACTCTGTTGAAAGAGAAGGAAAGATGAGTGTGAAATTCAGTATTTGCCCAGTGAACAACAGTATTGTTTGTGATGTTTATGGGTGAATCTACTGGTAGAAGACATGGTAATTGGAAAATGAGTATAATACCTTATTTGCGCAAAGTTTAAGTTTTTGGAGTAGCTGAACTCATATCATATTGAATCATAAGTCTATAGTGAAAGAAAATACAGATAGTTACAGCTCTCAGCATAGTGAACAGTGAAACTGAAACATAGACAGCTTAATTTATTTTTCCAAAATTATTGAACAATTTTGTAGAGGAGGAACCTGAACTTTGATCTTACTTAAATGCCCTTCCTTTACTGTCAAAAATTTATCCTAAAAGGGCAAAAGATAACAGTCTTCCTGTTTAAGAAATACATTTACGGATTAAATGGCAAACACTTCTGGATGTGACAACTCCTTGTCGTTTTAAAATGTGATATTGTGTAATTTCCACCTTTTAAATGTAGAAACAAGGAAATTTTTTCCTGAAAATTGAAATTGTATTGACAATGAATCATTAAAACTGAAAGTCAGGAATTAGAAAACAATAACCAAATATGCTAGAAAGATAATACATACTCAGGACTTCAGTTCCCACAGGGTGCAGTTTTCTCTAAAGCAGCGTCAATGACTCAACTCACTGTAATGATGTTTAGAGGAACAAGAAACCGAACCACAAAGATGCCCTAATAAAAAATAAGTTATCTGAGGATGGAAATGTCTTCTGTATGAAATATTTTGCACGAGCCCTTATGAGATTCCTCTCAGCTATACAGCTAGGCCTGCTTTCATAACTGGGGCTGTCCTCGTGGGATTTTGCACTGCTTTTCAGCTTTGATAGAAAAGAAGAGAAGGGTGGAGGATATTGATCTGATTGGTTAATCTAGGGACAAGGGTTTATGAGCTGCTCAGTAGGCTTTTCAAAATAACAAAATACAGTTTTTGAATTATAAGCATGTATAAAAGGCTTATAATTTAAAGGGAAAACTGGTTTTGGGTGCTGATATTTTTATGATTCTTTGATCACTGCTCTCACCTCCCTACTCCTCATATCAGATAATGTTGGATAGGGAATACGCATAACTCTCATCCTATTCCTATATTCAGAGATATGGTAATTTGATTACATTGTTAATATCTTTTTTTTTTTTTGCGGTACAGGGGCCTCTCACTGCTGTGGCCTCTCCCGTTGCGGAGCACAGGCTTCGGACGTGCAGGCCCAGCGGCCATGGCTCATGGGCCCAGCTGCTCCGCGCATGTGGGATTTCTTAAGGAACTCCATACTGATTTCCATAGTGGCTGTATCGATTTACATTCCAGCAACAGTGCAAGAGGGTTCCCTTATCTCTACACCTCCTCCAGCATTTATTGTTTGTAGATTTTTTGATGATGGCCATTCTGACTGGTGTGTGGTGATACCTCATTGTAGTTTTGATTTGCATTTCTCAGATGATTATAGATGTTGAGCATTCTTTCATGTGTTTGTTGACAATCTGTGTATCTTCTTTGGAGAAATGTCTATTTAGGTCTTCTGCCCATTTTTGGATTGGGTTGTGTGCTTTTCTGATACTGAGTTTCATGAGCTGCTTGTAAGTTTTTGAGATTAATCCTTTGTCAGTTGCTTCATTTGCAAATATTTTCTCCCATTGTGAGGTTTGTCTTTTAGTCTTGTTTATGGTTTCCTTTGCTGGGCAAAAGCTTTCAGATTTCATTAGGTCCCATTTGTCTATATTTGTTTTTATTTCCATTTCTCTAGGAGCTGGGACAAAAAGGATCTTGCTGTGATTTATGTCATAGTGTTCTGCCTATGTTTTTCCTCTAAGAGTTTTATAGTGTCTAGCCTGACATTTAGGACTTTAATCCATTTTGAGTTTATTTTTGTGTATGGTGTTAGGGAGTGTTCTAATATCATTCCTTTACAAGTAGCTGTCCAGTTTTCCCAGAACCACTTATTGAAGAGGCTGTCTTTTCTCCATTGTATATTCTTGCCTCCATTATCAAAGATAAGGTGACCATATGTGGGTGGGTTTATCTCTGGGTTTTCTATCCTGTTCCATTGACCTGTATTTCTGTTTTTGTGCCAGTACATACTGTCTTGATTACTGTAGCTTTGTAGTACAGTCCGAAGTCCAGGAGCCTGATTCCTCCAGCTCCGTTTGTCTTTCTCAAGATTGCTTTGGCTATTCGGGGTCTTTTGTGTTTCCATACAAATTGTGAAATTTTTTGTTCTAGTTCTGTGAAAAATGCCAGTGGTAGTTTGATAAGGATTGCACTGAATCTGTAGATTGCTTTGGGTAGTATAGTCATTTTCACAATGTTGATTCTTCCAGTACAAGAACATGGTATTTCTCTCCATCTGTTTGTATTATCTTTAATTTCTTTCATCAGTGTCTTACAGTTTTCTGCATAGAGGTCTTTTGTCTCCTTAGGTAGCTTTATTCCTAGGTATTTTCTTCTTTTTCTTGCAATGGTAAATGGGAGTGTTTCCTTAATTTCTCTTTCAGATTTTTCATCATTAGTGCATAGGAATGCAAGAGATTTCTGTGCATTAATTTTGTATCCTGCCACTTTACCAAATCCATTGATTAGCTCTAGTAATTTTCTAGTAGCATCTTTAGGATTCTCTATGTATATTATCATGTCATCTGCAAACAGTGACAGCTTTACTTCTTCTTTTCTGATTCAGATTCCTTTTATTTCTTTTTCTTCTATGATTGCTGTGGCTAAAACTTCCAAAACTATGTGGAATAATAGTGGTGAGAGTGGACACCTTGTCTTATCCCTGATTTTAGAGGAAATGGTTTCAGTTTTTCACCAGTGAGAATGCTATTGACTGTGGGTTTGTCATATATGGCCTTTATTAGGTTGAGGTAAGTTCCCTCTATGTGTACTTTCTGGAGAGTTCTTATCATAAATGTGTATAGATTTTGTCGAAAGCTTTTTCTGCATCTATTAAGATGATCATATGGTTTTTCTCTTTCAATTTGTTACTATGGTGTATCACATTGATTGATTTACGTAGATTGAAGAATCCTTGCATTCCTGTGATAAACCCCACTTGATCATACTGTGTGATCCTTTTAATGTGCTCTTGGATTCTGTCTGCTAGTATTCTGTTGAGGATTTTTTTAGTCTATATTCATCAGCGATACTGGCCTGTAGTTTTCTTTCTTTGTGACATCTTTGTCTGGTTTTGGTATCAGGGTGATGGTGGCCTTGTAGAATGAGTTTGGGAGTGTTCCTCCCTCTGCTATATTTTGGAAGAGTTTGAGAAGGAGAGGTGTTAGCTCTTCTCTAAATGTTTGATAGAATTCGCCTGTGAAGCCATCTGGTCCTGGGCTTTTGTTTGTTGGAAGATTTTTAATCACAGTCTCAATTTCAGTGCTTGTGATTGGTCTGTTTATATTTTCTATTTCTTTCTGGTTCAGTCACAGAAGGTTGTGCCTTTCTAGGAATGTGTCCATTTCTCCCAGGTTGTCCATTTTATTGGCATATAGTTTCTTGTAGAAATCTCTCATGATCCTTTGTATTTCTGCAGTGTCAGTTGTTACTTCTCCTTTTTCATTTCTAATTCTATTGATTTGAGTCTTCTCCTTTTTTTCTTGATGAGTCTGGCCAATAGTTTATCAATTTTGTTTACCTTCTCGAAGAACCAGCTTTTAGTTTTATTGATCTTTGCTATTGTTTCCTTCATTTCTTTTTTATTTATTTCTGATCTGATCTTTATGATTTCTTTCCTTCTGCTAACTTTGGGGTTTTTTTGTTCTTATTCTTCTAATTGCTTTAGGTGTAAGGTTAGGTTTTTTATTTAAGATATTTCTTGTTTCTTGAGGTAGGAGTGTATTCCTATAAACTTCCCTCTTAGAACTGCTTTTGCTGCATCCCATAGGTTTTGGGTTGTCGTGTTTTCATTGTCTGTTGTATCTAGGTATTTTTTGATTTCCTCTTTGATTTCTGTTAATATCTTTTGACTTTAACAATTTACACTGTGAATTAGCCGAGATTTTGTTAACATAATTCCTTGAAATTGTTTTTCACTAAATCCTATCAATAAAGAATTTTCCCCTGTAAGAATGTATATTTGCATAATATCACCAGGAATTTCCAATGGGAATCAAAATTCAGAGAACCATCAGATGGATAAAGATGGTCAGTATAGATATATAGGAGCACTTTATTTCTCTGTGTGTTGTATCTCTCACAATAATAGATTCTTGTGAAAGATGGTAAAACTATGCCTTTTTAGCCATTACAGTGAGGAACAATTCAATATATTTCTACTATACTTTCTCTAAAAATTACTTAACATTATGGAATTTTTCAAAATTATTTATTCTCTGGTACTTTTGGTAATGAATAAAATTATTTTATAGCATTAGCTGATATTCATAGTACTAAAACTTGTCCAAATTTTTAGCAAGAATATATTCACCACTTTTATTTTTATCATGGCCAATCATGGCTAACTTGACAATGGTCATAGTACCAAAACATATCCATGTGATTGAAAGCACACTTTGAAATTAAATCTATGAGTGATGGCTGTTTTTCATTACCTATTAAATCCAGATGCTGGTTGCTTTTCAGCCCTTGACTTAAAAATATGGGTAGCAATCTCCCTCTTCTCTGTGATCTTCTGCTTTCCAATCTTCTAAATTCTCATGTTTTATACAATGTTCCTATTGCTGACAACTTACCTTTTCCTCCAACTGTTGAATTCTATACACTTTGACACTGGTCTTCCATTTCTATGAACTAAGAGGATACTTTTGAGAAAGAAGAACTTTTGTTTTAATTTTATACCCTTCTTACTTTTTGAGTTTTTAATTAAAAGTATGTAATACTTTCATGAATAAAATTGAATACAGAAAAAAGTCAAAATCATTTTAAGATGTCTGTAATTTTGTATACTTCAGCCTAGAAAGTATATTATATTGTCCTAGTTAATTCAAGCTTCAAATCAAGGTAATAAGTTATCCTTAGAGAAAATGTACAGCAGAGGGGTAGTCAACTAACATTATTTCAGAAAGATCACACTTCAGAGGCACTATTATAATCCCTTCAGTGAGGCTTAATTTTGTCAATATGTGAGGTTTTGCCAAGTGGTATGATAAATATGAGATATAAATTTTTACCAGTGAATCATAGTTTGTTAATCAGCATGTATCTTGCTATGAGTTTGAGGTGAATGCTGTTGCCTTAGGCCAGCTACAAGGCTACAGAACCCAACCCAAGGGTTGTTGTACCATGCCCTGATAGAACTTTACATACAAGAGGCAGGAGTACATGAAAAAAGACAGAGAGCTTAGTGAACAGGTTCATGAACTGTCTGTGCTTGTTTTCTAATGAATGTTTTTCTAATACATGTATGTATGTATGACAGAATTTGGGCTGCGGTTTGCTTTAATTATAACATTTGAGTGAGGTGAGTGGATAGCCATTCATAGATTCAAATTTTTGTAGGTCAAAGGGAAATTTCTGAAGGGTTTCAAGCAAAGAAGAGCCATGACACAATTTGTACTTTAGAGTGAGAGCTACTATGAGGAGCCTGAAATGGGATGAGGTGGAGGAACAGACTGGAAGGCAAACATGAAAGTAGGCAAACAGATTTTGGCTCTATTACTTTCCCTTTTTTTATATTCTATTAAAATTCCCTTATCAGTTATCAAAAAAGAAGGTTTCAAGATATGCTTTTTATTGTTTATGGAGATGTTTGTAGAAAAGATCTTAATCCCTTTACTGCTGATTATGAGTTACACAGCAATCTAGCTGTAGAAAAAATATAGCTGAATGCGAAGTTCAACAAAAGTTCATTTAGACAATAAAAAGTAGCAAACAATAAGTGACATAAGATAGAATATGATAAATGCTCAAATGGAGGGTTGGAGTTCATTCTGCTGAGTAGTGGAAAAGGATACAATAAGCCTCAGCTTGGCAGAGGGGCATATTTGATAATAAGTGATTCAGCTATTAGAATGTACATTCAAGAATTAACTTACTAAAATGATTAAGATTCATTAAGTAACATGTCTTCCTTAAAAACTCTTTAATATTTCACGTGAGTGAGTGGCAAATATAAATGTTTCAGTTTTACTTGGTTTCATGATGGATATGGATCAAACTAGAAGGTACACAAAACAGCTGTGTTAATTTTGATGACGTGACCCTACCAATGAGGTTCAACAAACATTAGTGTTATCATGCATGGCGAGCCATGTGTAAGTATACAATGCAAGTCTAGTTTTTTGGGATCATTTTCACATAGAACAGAAAAGAGTAAGAAGCTTACTGCAAACCTTTTCAGGAACACAGGCCTGGTTCTGGGCAGTGTCCCCATGGGCCTGAGCATAAGCTGGCATAATTTCTTCCATGGAAGGGATATTAAGAATGTTCTCTTAACCAGTAAATCTCCCCTACCAGGATGGGCAAGGGATATGAATGGGATATGAAAAAGGTGCTATTTTTATTTAGTGACACTAGTATTATGTCTGAATAGGGGCCACAAAAACACAGGTGTTTGAGTTTCCAAAAATCACTGCTCCCTGCCTATAACCTGCACTTTGAAGCATATTTTTAAATTTATTTTACTCTATTTCACAATTTCTGGTGCTCTATTAGTTCAAAAGGGCTGGCAGCGTATGTACTATATTGTAACTTCATTTTTAGAAAATATTTAGGGCATTTTTATTTCATTTTCTTTCAGAGCCGTCAGAGCACAAGAAGGGATGACTGTTTGTTAAATACAATATTTTTTTCCATTAATGGTAGTTTAGAAATACTATAAGTAAGTTCATGGAAGTCTTCAGTACAAATAACAGTAGAATCACTGAAAATTATCTGCATTACGAAGCACATTTAATTTTAAACCATTTTTTCTTCAAATGACTCATGACCAAATAGCAAACACCTTAGAAAGGAAGATAATGGAAATCTTCTGTAATGGAAATCTTCACATAAAGTAAAACAACTCTAGGAGTCAAGGCTCTGATAAAAATAAACTGCAATATTCTTCTGTTGTATATTGCCTACTCCTTGCAAAGAATAGTTAGGGGAAAATTGAGGGGAAAATCAACAGTATTTACAATTCTCTTAAGTTTAACGGAAATAAAGGTTTGAATTTTCAACTGTGAGTTACATGAAAATCTGCAAAGAAAGTAGTGTACACAGCTACTTAATTACCCTGGTTAGTAATTAACCAACCCCCATATGTTTACATTTTCTTGAACAGGGAAAAGATGCCATTTAGTGTATAACATTGTACAAAGTCCGTTCAGTGAATAAAAATACTGTATGTACACGAACTTCTAATTGTGTGTTTTATTTCAGATTTAAACCATTTTTATAAAGCAGAAGCCAGTGGGTAGCCACAGCTGGCAAAAGGAGAAAGCATTTGCTACTGCAGAGGACTCGTTCATGAACTGCTTGAGCTGACTTAAATGGAGAGGATCCTATCACAAGTAAAGCAGCCACTGGGAAGACCTAAATATCTTTTTCGTTTAAGATTACACTGATTTTGACATAAATATCTCACCTCTTTTTTACTCCCTTCCCTTGGATGTCATTTCTATGAAATTTGAAGCTCTTAAAAATCAAAGTATGGCGAGTATCAAGGGAAGTACAAATTTGTAAAAATATTGAGTGCCAGGTTTATCACTAATAATTTATTCTCTTAACACCCTTGCAAAATACACTTACACTGTTATTTACACTTCGAAGGTTAGAAAAAAATCTATAAACCTATCGTCTTTTCTAGACTTCTAAGCAAGGAATATCTCAACCAAAATAAAACTCCTTGAGAATTTTGTTTTAGATTTAACAACTCATTCTTCCATGCCCTCATTCCTCACACTCCCCATCCATTACTCATCAAAGGACAACTTAAGAAATATGGTTAAAATGGCACAAAGGAAAAAAATCAATTGATTCTTAGGAACTTCCAGGGAAGAATTTTAGTGAGTTGTTACTCTTAAATTCATTTAATCTACATTAATTTTAGGTAACGTATCTTTTAAAAATGAAATAAAAACCTAAAATGGCGGCCATTGTCATACCACTCCCCATTGTAATTCCTGTTTTCCCAAGTCAAGCCAATTTAAATCTTATCAGCTTTTTGGTTTGTTTGTTTACTTTCTTTTTTGTGTTTAATTTCATGTTTTTAAATAGCCTAGCACCCTGTTTTGTATTTATTTTTAAATTGTAGACTTTTGTATATAACCTTATCTCTAATGGAAGATAAAAATTTAGCTATTTTACATTATGCTCCTAAAATAAAAATATCTCTACCAAACCAATATAGCTTAGATCTCAAGTTTACTTATATTCATTCCAGGTGAAATAAAGACATCACAAAATAGACCTCAGAGTGTTGATGAAAGAGGGTTTTATAAAATAGTAACAACTAGGGCTTCCCTGGTGGTGCAGTGGTTGAGAATCCGCCTGCCAATGCAGGGGACACAGCTTCGAGCCCTGGCCCGGGAAGATGCTGCAGAGCAACTAAGCCCGTGCGCCACAACTACTGAGCCTGCACTCTAGAGCCCATGAGCCACAACTACTGAGCCCGTGTGTCACAACTACTGAAGCCCGTGTGCCTAGAGCCCGTGCTCTGCAACAAGAGAAGCCACCACAATGAGAAGCCTGCGCACAGCAATAAAGAACCAAAGCAGCCAAAAATAAATTTAAAAAAAAATAGTAACAAGTAAATGTTAGTGGTTGTAGATAGAGATTAATTATAATGGAATCTATACTAATTACATAGTCCATGGAAATTCTATAGTTTTGTTGAAGATTTCTGCAAATTTCCTCTGTTACAACCTCAGTGCCACTTAATACTATAGTTGTTTAGCCTTTTGTCTATATTTATCTTACACCAAATAAATCTCACTGAGAATCTAAGCCACAATTTCATTTCCAAAATTAAAAAAAATAAATTACTTTCACTGAATATTGGTAAATTAAAAGCTCCTTTCCAGCTAATTTTTGAGTTGCTTGCAGATATCATGGTCAGAATATTATCCTTATCACAGTAGTACCCCTTCCCCTATTACAATAGTCCTTTTATCCCCTTTTGCAAAATAAGATGCATTTGAATAAAGTCTCTCCTTACCTAAGTCACAATTTGTTTTTTATCTGAGTGTGAGTTTGAGAAACATTGCTGATGCTTTCTGGGGTTATAGAGAGGGACTATATATTCCACCCCACAATTTTGATTCATGTCAATAATTCTTTTTTATTTTATTCCTGTTCCTAATCAATCCTACATCAATTTGCTCCTCAGAATTTCCTGGGAATTCTTAGCACACCAGTCAATTGACCTCCAAGTCTTTAGGAAATTTTATTTTTCCAGATAAATGCATAGTTGAAAAAATATGAAATTATTCCATAAAAGTGTTTCATTTGCCAGCAATTAAGAAGATTCTCATTCTCCAACTTGGCATGAGGTTCTAGGTAAATCCTGTATATCTGAATATTCCTAGGTAAATAATTCTCAGTCCTCTACAGTAATTTTTATTAACTCAGTTGTTGGCAATAACACAACAGGTTTAGAAAATTTAGTAAAGAGGTATTTCACAGAATAAAATAGATTAGCCAAATTTGATTTTGGTCACTTTCCAAATTTAATTCCCACTGGTAGACTGTTTATATATTTTTTTTAAAAATTACATATTCTATCATTTTGGAGATAGTCATGATCATTTATCATAAATATAATCAAGTAGATACTGTTTTCTGAAGACCTGTGAAAATTTTAAGTCCCTATTCAATACTAATGCATTTCTAAAGTTTTAATAGTTGCGGATCATTTATACTCTTTCAACTACATGTAAAAGAATTTCATCCTGCTTTGTATTTCAAATATGCATGCCTACTTCATAGTAAGACTACTGGTAAAAAAAAAAATCTGGAATAAAATTGATGAAAAAAGATGTATACGGATAATTTCAATCTATGCTGCATTCAAATAAATGTTATGTGTTAGAAAATATTTCTTGGACTGGGACCCAGATTTAACTTACAAAAATAAGATCTTAGGTAGGTAATTGTCATTAACAGAAGGTGAAATGACAAATAAAGCAATGCTATTTTCTGCCACTTTTAATTATATTGGATGTAGGAAAATTTATCTGAATGTGTTAATTCAAGTCATCTCCTGCCTCATTTCTAAGGCTGTCCTATATATAAATGTCTTAAACCTGGAGCACTGTTTATGCAGTGCAGATTCCTCACTTCTGTCTTATGTTCCCATTCTCAGAGTTCCAAGCTAGATGTAGGACATGCATAAGCTAAGAGTTCTCACTCTGGTTCTAGGCATATGCTTAAAGACCATCACTGTACCCAGACTTCATGCTATCCTTCTTTTTTAAAATCTTCTGTAATAATATTTTTAACGTGTTTATTTCTCTGTGTCTAATCCAGTTTTTCTTTTCAAATATATCTTTAAAATTACCAGTTATCTTTACAGATGGTCTATTGTGCTCTCCTAGTCATACATTAGGTTATATTATAAAATTATGTTTTCAGTTTCAATTTTTGTAATTTTTCAAATGTGCCTATACATTTTCCATGACATCCTGGTCTTGGCTCATATTTTACATTCCTTTTCAATATCTATGATCAGTTCATTCATTGATATGAAATACACTTATTATTATCATGCTGTCTCTGTTTATTAGACTGCATATGGTTCTATTTGTTTTGCCTCGCTGACTGTCCTTCAAGATGTTTTATTTATACGTGTGATTTACAATGATTCTTATGTTAAATATATTTTTAGTGGATGTTATCTGTGAGAAACATGTGCCCTGGAATCTGAATGTATTATTATAATGCTATTTTGAGTTTCTCTCTTTCTGAGCCTTATAGTTTTACTCAGGCCAAATAAGTTTGAATGTTGATTTTTCAGTTATTTCCAACCACATCATTCTAGGGCAACCTCATAATGGTTTGTGCCATGCAATCTTATGATTATGATTTATTATAGATTATTACTGTTCTACTCACAGCCCAGGACAGATAGCCAATCTGCTTGTTGCCTCCTGGTATAGGAGATAAAGTTTTTCTGGTTTCTATGTCTCAAACAGTAGACAATTTCATGACTCCTAGCTTCATTTATCTAGTTTAGTCTGTTCTCTACAAGGAGGAAACTATTTTCATAATATCCTTTCTATTACAGAGCCTAAGCCCTAACTCCCAGACATTAGGAGTTATATCAGCTATTAGTATAGTAATACAGCTATTCTATTTATGAGCTCTTTGATCTTATTCTTCACTCTAATGTTGATATTCTTTTTCACTTTTGTCACCCAGAGAGTTCATTCTTTCTTAGTTTAAGAGTAACATTTTCCTTTTTAAAAAATCCATTCCTATGGAAAATAAGGAGAGTGATTAAATGAGAGAAGGAAAAAAACAATGGATGAAGAAGGAAGGGAAGAAATTCATTTTCTACATTACCTCTGTATATTATATTTATTAGAAGCTCATCTCATCCACGATGACTTCATCATCACCTCCTACACAATACTCACTCAAATCTAGTCTTCCTAACCTTTGCATATGCTTTTATTTTTAGCAATAATATATCTTTCTACCAATCTTGCTTTTAAGCACATAAGCTATAACTGGATTTTCAATAGATTGCCACAAAACTTTCCCTACTACTAATATAGTGGGCACTCAATAATTGTTGTTCTTAAAGTCCAAAATATAAATTATAACCTATACAGCCTAGTTGTATTTAGCTCCTGACTAGCTCTCTCTTCTTACTGCTTCTGTCTCTGTTCCATTTCTTCCCCTATAACCAAATTCACCCGCCCTCTCTCCAGTTCCATAGATATGAATTCAATTGGTGTGATAGCACATGCTTTCTTTAGACCTGGGTCCTTTACATATGCTATTCCCTTTTCTTGAAATACGCCCATTTACATCCTGTGTGGTTTGATCCTACTCATCTTTCATATCTCATCTAAGATGGTACTTCCTTTAAATAGACTTGCATGTCCTCTTCTGGATGAAATGTCCCTCTTATTTGCCTTCCTTAGAATGCCATGTTCATATCATTATCCCACTGAATTATGTATTTAAATACATATTTGTATAACTTATAAAGTTCCAACAAGAAGGTAAACTTTTTTTTTTTTTTTACTGTAAAATAATCTTTACTTTCTTAGAACTTGCATAGACGTGATAGCCTTAAGTTCAGACTCCCGCCCTTGACTAAATTATGGGCTTATACTGTTCTCTATGAGTTGTTTAGATCTTTTAATTGGAGTATAGTTGCTTCACAACGTTGTGCTAATTTCTGCTGTACAGTGAAGTGAATCAACCATATGTATACACATATCCCCTCCCTTGTGGATTTCCCTCCCATCTAGGTCACCACAGAGCATCGAGTAGAGTTTCCCATGCTATACAGTAGGCTCTCACTAGTTATCTGTTCCATATAAAACAATGTATACATGTCAATCCCAAACTCCCAATTCATCCCACCTGCCCCATTTCCCCCCTTGGTGTCCATATGTTTGTTCTCTACATCAGTGTCTCTATTTCTGCTTTGCAAATAGGGTCATCTGTACCATTTTTCTAGATTCCACATATATGTGTTAATATACGATATTTGTTTTTCTCTTTCTGACTTACTTCACTCCGTTTGACAGTCTCTAGGTCCATCCACATCTCTACAAATGACTCAATTTGTTCCTTTTAATAGTTGACTAATATTCCATTGTGTATATGTACCACATCTTCTTCATCCATTCATCTGTCGATGTACTTTTTTTTAATACTGAGGAAAATAACAGGACTATTAGTCCCCCATTATTATTGAAAACCCTGTACTTTCCCCACAATTTATTATCATTGATTAGTTATCTGCTCCTGTTGTGCTATTCTCATTTTATCAATAACCATCCATGCTGTTCCAAATCCCTATTGTCTACCTCTCCCCAGTATGTCCCCTTACTCATTCACCCAGGAGCCAGAAACAAACAATATTCTATGTAACAGAATGTGTATAAATTTTAGAGGTATCATAATAGCACCTAATAAAACACAAAAAGCTAAAATTTAAATATCAAAATCACCTTTCCTGAATCTCAATCTTTCCCCCAGTATGTGTGTGTATATACATACATATATATTAATGAATATATATATATATGTATTCTTATAAAAACTGCAACTTCCTTTTTAAGCTCCAGACTACAATCATTTTGTTAAAGGGCTAACTTTTCCCAAGTGACTGTGTTCCTCTATTTTTCAAGTGATGTATCTGATAAAATTTCTCTCCCTTCAAGTAGCTAAAGAAAAAGGAAAACTGTGAGAAAAAAAAAAAAAAAACAACTGTACCTCACTTTCTGTTTTCAAAAAATTATATCCTAGCTAGTTTAAACTCAGTTTTCCCATGCAAGCACAGTGGTACAATAATTTGATATTACAACCAAATACATTCTTCCCTCTGTAGTCATCTTACTGTGCAGAAGTACATACTGTTTTTGAAAGGGTTTTAAAATTTGTTTTCTGTGCGTTACTGACCAGTACTCATCTCTAAACTATAATGTTCACACTAAAGTCAAAACAGCCAGATGTCCAATAAAACCTATTCTTCCCTTTCCTGAGCATATAGCTAGACTATCTTTCCTAGTCTCCCTTATAATTAGGTATGACGATGTAACTAAATTTTCTTCACTGGAAAATGAACAGAAGTAGTGTTTACTGCTTTTGGACCTGGCTTATTGATATCTCCAATACATACTTTTTCATGTCCCTTCCCCTTTCCAGATGACTGTGATGGAAAACCCAGTTATGGGTCCCTGAATAACAATGGAAAAGAGATGTGCCTCTAATCTGAACACCTGTCTGGAATATTATGAGTGAAAGATTAAGTTTAATTGCCTAAATTACTACAATTTAGAGACACTGCTAGTGAAGCCTAGACAAGCTTAGCTAACATATACAGATACATATATTCTTCAAGGTTTTGTGTGGACATATCAGTGCTTAGCATGGTGAATTTTGCATAATTAGAACTTAACAGGATATAAGTATGGGGATGCATTGTGTGATTGAATGTAGTTTCTATATTCCAATTTAAAAAACAGAGGCAACAAAATCACTAAGAAACCTCCACAAAGTACATTTTTCAGGCTCTAGTCCTGGATGTTCTAATTCAGTAGGTCTGGGATAAGCCCTAAGAATTGATACATAACTATATATAAAGACAGATGATTATGTTAACACAGCCATGCTTATGTTAACACAAAGACAGATGATTATGCTAACAGTTTGCAAACCACTGTTTTTAGGTTTTATTGGAAATTCTGATAGCATAATAAAATCTACATCTATATAATAATCTCTCTAAACATGCCACTCATAAGACTTTTTGGAAATTGTGGCTATTATTTGAAGAATTAGGATGATATTTAGGCTTTACTTACCTAAGCATAGTAATCTTGATTGAACGAGTGTCAATTTAGCTACAGGGTCTTTCATGTATTGAACTAACTTCTCAATGCATGTGGGCAAATTTCTATAATTACTTTCTCATGAAACCATATTAACAAGTGAGGAAAATCACTTCTGTTTTTCTCCTTTTAGTTGGAAAAAGTGAAGATTATACTACAGTTTGTAAGTAAATGATTGTTTTCCTTGTGAACTCATCAGACACTGTTATTTTATTGCTAGCAAGTTCAGTTCCACTTATCAAGTATATACACAGAATCTATTTTGTATCAGGGCCTCAGGTAAGAGCTGAGGATACAAAAGTAGGGACACCCCCCAAAAGAAGAGGGATATACAATCAACACTTCTTAGATATTGACCACTCTGTGACCCATACAAATAGGAATAAAAAATTACTACCTTGATCATATTACAGGGCCATTAAGACATGCTTTGATATCTTAAACTTATCAAATATTTGGCATCAAACTAAATCTCTAACCCCAATTTCTTCCAAACAAGCTGACTCCTGCTCCTGTCTTTATCATGTCCTGTTTCTTTTATCCTAGTATACTATTATCACACTTATCCTTATCCTCACTATTTCCTCACTTTGTCTGGATTCCATCTAGCTCAAACGTCTATTAATTTGAGAGGTCTTCCTTGAAAACTTTATGTAAAATTGAACTTTCTTGCCCATGTGTTCCATTTCCCCTTATCGTTTTTCATTTACTTATTCACTTATATTCTTTAACATTACATGTATTTGCTTATTTGTTTATTTTTAGTCATCCTTCATTAAAAGGCCAGCTTCATGATGGCAGGGACTTTGAATTATATGTCACTTCTATATTCCCAGAACATGGGGAAAAGAAGACTCCTAGTTAATATTTTATGACAAATGTAATAAATGTATGATGAATATGTAATAAATATTTAGTAAAGTGTCATTAATTAAACATATATACCCTTCCTTAGAAGAGTATCTAATTCTTTTTAACTTTGGGCTGTGAAGATAGCCTCAGTTTTCATTGAAAATTGCCTCTAGATCAATTATTTTTGATTAGTTATTAGTTTTCTTTTCTTCCTTAGTATAAGAAAATTGGCCAAAACATAGTTTGCTTAAATTGGAAATTCAAAGCCCCAAATAAATTTTCCTTTAATATTTTTATGACCGACAGCCAGTTGACTATCAGTGGAGTTATGAAATATTTATTTTCAAGAACTCAAAAGGAATAAAGGGAAAAAATCAATAGTCTTTTTTTTAATCTCTCCAGAGGAAATTATTATCCATATCTGCAATACCACATCACTTTTTATAGGCAAATAGTGGAAAATACTAGATAAAAAGATATTTGATCCCCAGGATATCCTCAAATTGCCAAACAAGAATCAAACATTCTCAATACCATAGGGTATCCCCAAAATTTTAAGGAAAACACTTATTGATAATAGGGTAAATTTTTTGTCAAAATAATACCATATTTTCAAAACATTTTAGGAATCAAAACTGCCTTATTTTCAGTATTTGTTTTGGGACACATAGTTTCATTTCTATTAAAAAGCAAAGATGTTATGCTATGCAATGCTGCAAACAATTAAGCCTTGGGCTCACTTTTCTGAGCTTTTCAAGTCCTGAAAATGCTGTTGATTGATATTTTTGTATTTCTATATGTTTCAAACTAAGAAAGATCACATTTCAGACCACATATCATTTAAGCAAATGCTACATTTTTATCAAAATTTTATTTGTTATAAGAGAAAATCAATATACTTTATTAAAAATAAGATTTAAGAATGGCCTAAATATGCTCTTTGGGATTCCCCCAAGTTTCTATCATTTGTCAGACATAATATCTTCAGGACTTTTTGTTGAACTAATTTACAGATCTATATTCTATGACCCCAATGACACTAAAGCAACCTCTTGATCAGGAAAAGTTCTTTGTCTGAATATAACAGGGTCTATCATTAAAGCAGTCCTATTGATTAATCCTGATTGCTCCTCCAGAAACGCTGTCATGGAAGAAAGCCCATTATTGATCATCATAATTATTTTCATTACATTAGACTTGCTGTTATTTCTCAATTTACACTTTGTAAAGATGAAGGCAGGAATGTATAGCAGATAGTATCATAAACTTAGACTAACTAGATTTTTCCCAAAACTATATACACATCCTGATAGTTTAAGAAATTATGATATTTATATGTTAAGCTCAGCAGGAATAGGATAACTCAATGAAAATAATAAGTCATTTGTTATCCATGTTGGAGATTGTTTCTCCTGCCATCCTTTTACCCAAGATAACTCATTACACTCGCTCTCACTCTCGCTCTCTCTCTCTCTGTCTATCTCATCTCCCAAGTGTGTACTTTTTACACATAAACATTTCCATTGATCAGGAATGGCCCACAGCTCTTTGTCAGTACATGACACACCTGATCACAGGATCAAATATAAGGATATTCTGAAGGGGATTAAATGGATTCTACATATATTGATTCTTAGCAGGCAATTTTTTGTGATATGTCCCAAAACAAGTTATTTTTGTGTTTCAATGAAGAGCAACATTAATATAAAATGATTTTTATTTATCTCCGTGTGCAAATGACCTTTACAATTGAACTCTGAGAATCAAAAGTTCCACAGAGGTCTAGAGAATGAATAACCAGATGTGTATTTATTTTCATGTTGGATTGATTGATGAAATCCCTGATAAAGCATAGGATTATGAAAGAAAAATATTAAGGTAAACATGACATGGTTTTTACGAAGATAATTTTGTGAGACATAAATATCTATTACTATACAAAGCAGTAAAGTCACATTAGATGCAACAAAACTTGGTATAGGCTAGAAATAGTGGATATTTGAATGAGAAATGATGAATGTCTAAAAGTATCCTACCTTATATAGCTGTCATTTACTCACATAACCTGTTATTTTGTGGATTATGATTTAAAAGCTACATTTTCAAAAATGACTTTTAATTATAATTATATTCACATAGCTGCTATAATTTGGAGCCCTAATTCTGCCAGCTTTTCATTAGCTGTTACTATCTGTTCAAAATTGTTCTTCTATATTTAAGACATAAAGGCTTTCACAACAAATAATTCCCTGAAACATAGCACTGTGGATAATTATTCATATACTAGACTTTAGGAACAGTTATGTGGATATCAGTAAAATTATCAGCTCATTCACATACAATGTCCTTGAAATGAATAGACTCAAAAATAATAAGGCTCTTAAAATGCATTTATATAGAGATTAACTTCCTGATATGAATATAAATGTTAGGGAACAAATTCTATAGCTGGAGATACTAATTGTGTGGATATTTCCTTTGAAAACTGCTACATGTAGTACTTAGGCATTGAAAGTCAATATCGTATCTATATTATAATTAATATAGATATGATATGATATGAAACAATTGTGCATTTTTAAATTTAACCCCATATGGTTTGGATAACTACAATGCACATAGGTTTGATAAATAAATGTGGCAAAGCTAAAAAGATGGCAAAATAATTTCTTTCCAACAAGAGAAACCAGAAAATGCTTTCAAATGAAAATATAATGTTATTAAACATTATTTCATTAGCATTCATTGCATCTGGAAAACAACATTAACTTGTATAATAATATATTTTACAATATTTTCTTAATTTGGGGGGGGTTTGGCTGTGTTGGGTCTTTGTTGCTGTGCATGGGCTTTCTCTAGTTGTGGCAAGCAGGGGCTACTCTTCATTGTGGTGCATGGGCTTCTCATTGTGGTGGCTTCTCTGTGTTGTGGAGCACAGTCTCTAGGTGCACGGGCTTCAGTAGCTGCAGCACATAGGCTCAGTAGTTGTGGGATGTAGGCCCTAGAGAACGCCGGCTTCAGTAGCTGTGGCATGTGGGCTCAGCAGTTGTGGCGCATGGGCTCTAAGGTTCGCAGACTTCAGTACTTGTGGCATGTAGGCTCAGTAGTTGTGGCTCACGGGCTCTAGAGCGCAGGCTCAGTAGTTGTGGCACATGGGCTTATTTGCTCTGTGGCATGCGGGATCTTCCTAGAACAGGGATTGAACCTGTGTCCCGTGCACTGGCTGGCAGATTCTTAACCACTGCGCCACCAGGGAAGTCCTATTTTCTTAATTTTTATTACTGATTTGAAGCAAGCAACATAGCAATATATGGTTGCAAAAAATAGCATCTATCTGTAAAGTAAGGTTTGCATCTATAAAGGAGGGCAACATATAACTCAAATTTTGCTGCAAAAGAAATGCTTGTCCTATTGCGTAAAAAGATGTCAAAGGGTCAAGTGAAAACTCAGCCAATTGTTTTATTTCATTCATTTTTCCCCTAATAGTTCATAGATTCTATTATTTTTTTTCAAATCCAACCTAAAGTATCATAGTAACTCCACTGGCAAATTAGTATATGTAATCATCTCTGAAATTCTTACATAAAAATTTTAGTGATAAAATAATCACTTTAATCACTAATTTTACCAATGAGATAGAGCACATTTAAATATATTTAATAACATTTAAGCTGTTCACTGTCCCAAGAATTTAATGTACTTTTCCCTCTGTTCATTATTGCTCTCTAACAGACTTAAAGACAAGTTACTTGACTTGAAATTTCAGTTATTCTTCAGTTTTTGTTTTTTTTTTTTGGTGACATGGGCCTCTCACTGTTGTGGCCTCTCCAGTTGTGGAGCACAGGCTCCGGACGCGCAGGCTCAGCGGCCATGGCTCACAGGCCCAGCCACTCTGCGGCATGTGGGATCCTCCCAGACCAGGGCACGAACCCATGTCCCCTGCATCGGCAGGCAGACTCTCAACCACTGCACCACCAGCGAAGCCTTATTCTTCAATTTTGATCCATTTTCCTGATATTGATGTAATCATCTCCCCAGCATTAACAATGAAATGCTGGCAATAAAGTTGCATTTCTCGCCGTTTTGCCATTTCTTTCGCTGCTACTAAAAACACTGGCTAGAGTTAAGTTCTTACTGAAAGAAGTTGATGTGCAAGCTTATTGTTTTCAAATAATTTTCCAAATGACACAGGGTTATTTCATTCCTTAATATAACACTCAGAGATAACAACACCTGGGAATTTTGGAGTTTTTACAAAGTACTTAGAATTTACACTGCAAGCACTTTTAAAGTAGATGATCTTTGCTAAATAAATCAAGCTGACTAAAACTGAAATCACCTCAGAATAATTCACCTAAACCTTCTTTTTTACTAGATAGATCTAATTTTTAGCATATGTATTTTTAATTTCATAAGTTTGGTTTCATAAATAAAGCCCAATATAAATTTGAAAAAAAATTCTTCAGAAATGTAAGTTTTCATCATGCAAAAAACAGGCATATTCCATGAACTAGGTACTCATATTGTCATCTTTGCAGTGTTACCTACTCAAACAGAAAAGCATTTATCATTATAGGATTGAAAAATAACACTATGAGTAAACAGCGTTTATTTACAAAGCTTATTTCCTTCAGAAAGTTTTCTTTGGACTCATTTCTCCTTTTCTAAAATTATCCTTAGAACTTTGTATTCAAATGCATTAGATTTATATATTTTTCTTGTCTATTACAATAATATAAGCCATTTAGAATACATCTATTTAACCTACTTCTTTGAAGAGGTAATTTTTCATATCTTCTCATCACAGGGTCAATTATCATAGTCTGAATATTGGGTTTTTCAATTTATGTGACTGAGTATTCCAAAGTCCGGTAGGGAGAATTCAAACACAACTTCTTTATTCATGAACTCAGTAAAAAATGGTGTTAAATTTTAAAAAAATCTAGTGTTGTAAACATAAATATATTACCTTCAAATTTTTAAATTGAACATAGGATGTGATAATGAGGTCTATACTCAGTTAAAGAAAATTCATAGCAATGGTCATTTATTATATAGTCCATTATTATATTCCATAATAAGAAAATCACAGTCTTCAGTATAGTAGAATTGTACATGCAAAACACAGCTAATAACTGGTTAATAATGACTTTTGAAAGTCTATTTTGAGACACTTTTCAAGAAGTAATAAGATTGGTAGTGTTAAATGTGCATGTGCGTGTGTCCACCTTTTATGAAATATAACGCTATACAAATATTAAAAAGTCTGTCCTCAAAAACTTCCCATTCTACACAAAGCGATGAGCTTTATAACTAAAATGACAATAAGACAATTCATTATTATTTTCTAAATTACTTAATGTAAGATGGTATAGTATAAAGACCCTGAGCTCACTTCCTCTCATGAGCACCCCAAAATCACAACAATATGTAGAACAACCATAAATGAAAAAGACTGGAACCCACTGGAAAAGATCTTCTACAAGTAAAGAGATAAGGAACCACAAGGAGATGGGTAGGAGGGGCAGACTCTAGATATAATCAAGTCCCATACCCCTGGGTGGATGACACACAAACTGGAGAATAATTATACTACAGAGGTTCTCCCACAGAAGTGAGAGTTCTGAGCCCCCCATCAGGCTCCCCAGCCCAGGAGTCCTGCACCAGAAAGACAAGTCACCAGAGCATTTGGCTCTAAAGTCCAGTGGGGTTTGATTTCAAGAGTCACACAGGAATGGGGGAAATAAAGACTTCACTATTAAAGGGTGTACACAAAAATCTCACATAGGGCTTCCCTGGTGGTGCAGTGGTTGAGAGTCCACCTGCCAATGCAGGGGACATGGGTTTGTGTCCCGGTCCGGGAAGATCTCACATGCCGCGGAGCAGCTGGGCCCGTGAGCCATGGCCTCTGAGCCTGCACATCCGGAGCCTGTGCTCCACAACAGGAGAGGACACAACAGTGAGAGGCCCGCGTACCGAAAAAAAAAAAAAAAAAAATCTCACATGCTCCAGGACCCAGGGCAAAAGCAATAATTTGATAGAAGCCTGGGCCAGACCTACTTGCTGGTCTTGGAGAGTCTTCAAGAAAGGCACGGGGCAGCTGTGGCTCAATGTGGGGGCATAGACAATGGTGGCAGCTATTCTTAGGAGCTCCTTCTACCACGTGGACACTGGTGTTGGTGGGTGCCATTGTGGAATCTATCGTCTAGCTCATTAGCACCAAGACCTGGCCCCACCTATCAGCAGACTGGCTGCCTAAAGACTTCCTGAGCCCACAGCCACCTCTAGACATGCCTCTAGACATAGACTGGCAAACCATAGAGCCGGGACCCAGCTCCACCCACAGGCAGACAGGTACTGGTCTTGCCCTCCAGGAGGCCTGCTCTAGCCTCTGGACAAGCCTCACCCACCAGGAAGCAGACTCCTGTTGCAAGAAAACCACAATCTCACAGTCTTTGGACCCAGCCTTCCCAAATCAGGCGAGACCCTGCCCTGGGAGCAGATGGGTCCTGGCCCTGCCCACTAGCAGGCTAAGACAAGCTTCAGATTACCCCAGACGCCATAACCAATTGTGTCAGGAATCAGGAATCAGCCCCCCCCTCCCCCACAACCCAGTGATCTGACACCAGTTATTGGAATGCTGGGCACTGCAGTAAGACTCTGGGACATTGCTCTGCCTGCCAATAGTCTAGCACTAATCCCAGGACCTGAATTCACCCACCAATGAACTAACACTAGTTCTGGGGCCCTCTGTATTTCTGCAGTCAACAGCTTTGTGACCAGGCCCAACCAACCAGTAGCTAGCAGAATCCGCACAAGGCAAGGCCTGGCAACCAACGAGACTAGGGGCCAACACAAACCTACCAGACTGCCCATATAGCCAGCCACAACAGAAGGGCCCACACAGCCCTCATAGGGAGAACCCGTAGAGCATATAACTAGGGTGACAAGAGGGTAGTGTACTGCTGGGATGCAGAGGACATCTCCTACAGAAGGTACTTGTTCGAGGTTGGAGATTGTAACTAACCTACCAGATACATAAAAATAAAAACAACAACTTAGGCAAAATGAGGCAGCAGAGGAACACATTCTACATAAAGGAATGAGATAAAACCCCAGAAGAAAAACTAAGTGAAGTGGAGACAGGTGATCAATGTGAGAAAGAGTTCAGGGTAATAATCATAAAGATGATGAAAGAACTCAGGAGGAGAATGCATGCAAAGAAAGAAAAGTCAGAAGTTTTTAACACAGAGTTTGGAAATATAAATTAAAACCAAACAGAGATAAATACAGTAACTAAAATGAAAAATATACTAGAATGAATCAACAATACAATAAATGATACAGAGGAATGTATCAGTGAGCTGGAAGACAGAGTAGTGGAAATCACTGATGCTGAACAGAAAAAAAGAAAAAATAAAGAAAAGAAATTAGGACAGTTTAAGAGATCTCTGGGACAACATCAATCACACTAATGTTCACATTACAGCAGTCCCAGAAGGAGAAAAGAGACAGAAAGAGGCTGAGAACATACTGGAAAATATAATAGTTAAAAATTTCCCTCACCTGGTAAAGGAAACAGTTACCCACGTCCAGGAGGTACAAAGAATCCCATAAAGGATTAACTCAAAGAGGAACACACTAAGACACATTGTAATTAAAATGACAAAAATGAAAGATAAAGAGAGACTATTAAAAGCAGTAAGGGAAAAACAACAAATAACATAAACAGGATCTCCCATGAGGCTATCAGCAGATTCTTCAGAAGAAACTCTCAGGCCAGAAGAGAGTAGCACAATACATTTAAAGCAATGAAAGGGAAAAAACTACAACCAAGCATACTCCACACAGCAAGACTCTTGTTGAGATATTATGAAGAGATAAAAGCTTTACAGACAAGCAAAAGCTAAAAGAGTTTAGCAACACCAAATCAGCTTTACAACAAAGGTTAAAGAATTTTTCCATGAGAAAAAGAAAAGGCCAAAACTAGAAACAAGACAATTACAAAATGAAAAAGCACATTGGTGAAGGCAAACATACAGTAAAATTAGGAAATCATCCATGCACAAAGCTAGGAGGAAGTTAAAAGACAAACGTAGTAAAATCATCTATATCCACAAAGCAGTTAATGAATACACAAAACAATTAGATGTAAAGCACAATATCAAAAATACTAATCAGAAGAATACAAACTCAGACTTTTAAAAATGCATTTGAAATTAACAGATCAGCAATTTAAAACAGTCATGTGTATATATCTATATAGAACTTTCTATATATAGATCTCATGGTAAACGCAAACCAAAAATATATGATAGATATACACACAAAAAACAGAAAAAGGAATCCAAACATAACACTAAAGACAGTCATCAAGTCACAAGAGAAGACAGAAAAAGTATACAGGAACAAAAAAAACCTAAAAACACAATTCCAGAACAATTAACAAAATGGCAATAAGTACATACCTATTGATAATTACTCTAAATATGAATGGACTAAATGTTACAATCAAAAGACAAAGAGTGGCTGAATGCATCCAAAAAGCAAGACCCATAAATATGCTGCCTAAGAGACTCACTTCAGATCTAAAACACACACAGATTGAAAGTGAGGGGATGGAAAACAGGTATTCCACACAAATGGAAATTTAAAAAAAAGCTGGAGTAACAATACTTATATCAGGCAAAACAGACTTTAAAATAAAGACTATTATAGGAGATAAAGAAGGACACTACATAATGACCAAGGGGTCAATCCAAGAAGATATAACAATTGCAAATATATATGCACCCAACATAGAAGCACATAATTACACAGGGCAAATGTTAATAGACATAAAGGGAGAAATCAACAGTAATACAATAACAGTAGGGGACTTTAACACACCATTTACATCAATGGACAGATCAAACACACAAGAAATCAATAAGGAAATGCTGGACTTGACACATTAGACCAGATGGACTTGATTGACATATATAGAGAGAGCACTCCATCTGAAAGCAACAGAATACACAATCTTTTCAAGTGTACATAGAACATTTATCAGGATATATCACATACTGGGTCACAAAATAAGCCTCAGTGTATTTTAAAAAAAATTGAAATCTCATTAAGCATCTTTTCCAACAATAATGCTGAGGCTAGAAACCAACTACAAGAAAAAAACTACACAAAGAATGAAAATGTGAAGGCTAAATAATATGCTGTTAAACAACCACTGGATCATTGAAGAAATCAAAGAAGAAATAAAAAAACTGAAATAGCAATGAAAATAACAATGAAACATGAAAACATGTTTTCATGGAATAACAATGAAAACATGACAATCCAAAACCTATGTGACACAGAAAAAGTGGTTCTAACAATGAAATAACAATGAAACTAACAATGAAATAACAATGAAAACATTACAAACCAAAACCTATGGGACACAGAAAAAGTGGTTCTAACAATGAAATAACAATGAAAATAACAATGGAATAACAATGAAAACATGACACTCCAAAATCTATGGGACACAGAAAAAGTGGTTCTATGAGGGAAGTTTATAGTGATACAAGCTTACCTCAGGAAACAAGAATAATCTCAAATAAACAACCTAACCTTACACCTAAAGCAGCTAGAGAAAGAAGAACAAAGCCAAAGTCAGTAGAAGGAAAGAAATCATAAAGAACAGAACAGAAATAAATGAAATAGAGACAAAGAAAACAATAGAAAAGATCAATGAAACTAAAATCTGGTTCTTTGAAAAGATAAACAAAATTTGATAAACCTTTAGCCAGACTCAGCAAGAAAAAAAAAAGGGAAAGAGCGCAAATCAATAAAATTAGAAATGAAAAAGAAGTTACAATGGACACCATATAAATATAAAGGATCATAAAAGACAACTACAAACAACTATATGCAATAAAATGGACTAAAAGAAATGGACAAATTCTTAGAAAGGTACAACCTTCCAAAACTGAAGAAGGAAGAAATAGAAAATATGAACAGAGCAATCACAAGTACTGAAATTGAGACAGTGATTAAAAACTTCCAACAAACAGAAGTCCAGGACCAAATAGCTTCACTGAAGAATTCTATCAAACATCCAGAGAAGAGTTAACACCTATCCTTCTGAAGCTTTTCCAAAAAACTGCAAGGGAAGGCACCCCGAAATGCATTCTAGGAGGCCACCATCACTCTGATACCAAAACCACACAAAGATACCACAAAAAAAGAAAATTGCAGGCCAATATCGCTGATGAACACAGATGCAAAAATCCTCAACAAAATGCTAGCAAACCAAATCCACCAATACAATAAAAGGATCAACACCATGATCAAGTGGGTTTTAATCCCAGGGATGCAAGTACTCTTCAATATCTGCAAATCAATCAGTGTGATACAGTACATTAACAAACAGAACAATAAAAACAACATGATCATCTCAATAGATGCAGGAAAAGCTTTTGACAAAATTCAACACCAATTTATCATAAAAACTCTCCAGAATGTGAGCATAGAGGGAACTTATCTCAATATAATAAAGGCCATATATGACAAACCCACGAAGAAGTAAAACTGCCACTATTTGCAGATGACACAATATTACACATAGTAAATCCTAAAGATGCTACCATAAAACTACTAGAGCTCATTAATTAATTCAATAAACTTTCAGGATAAAAAATTAATGCACAGAAATCTCTTGTATTCCTATACACTAACAATGAAAGATCCAAAAGAGAAATCAAGAAAAGAATACCACTTATCGCATCAAAAAGAATAAAATACCTAGGAATAAAACTACCTAAGGAGACAAAAGACTTGTACTCTGAAAACTATGACACTGATGAAAGAATTCGAAGATAACACAAACCAGTGGAAAATATACCATGTTCTTGGATTGGAAGAATCAATATTGTCAATATGACTATAGTATCCAAAGCAATTTACTGGCTCAATGCAATCCCTACCAATTTACCAATGGCATTTTTCACAGAACTAGAACAAAAAAGTTTAAAATGTGTATAGAAACACAAAAGAACCTGCATAGCCAAAGCAATCCTGGGAAAGAAAAACGGAGCTGAAGGAATCATGCTCCCTGATGTCAGACTATACTACAAAACTACAGTCATCAAAACAGTATGGTACTTGCTCTAAACAGAAACATAGGTCAATGCAACAGGAGAGAAAGTCCAGAAATAAACCTACACACCTACGGTCAATTAATCTATGACACAGGAGGCAAGAATATACAATGGAGAAAAGACAGTCTCTTCAAAAAGTGGTGATGGGAAAACTGGACAGCTACATGTAAAAGAATGAAATTAGAACATTCTCTAACACCGTACACAAAAATAAACTCAAAAGAGATCAAAAGCCTAAATGTAAGACTGGACACTATAAAACTAATAGAGGAAAACAGAGGCAGAACACTCTTTGACATAAATCATAGCAGTATCTTCTCTTATCCATCTCCTAGAGTAATGAAAATTAAAACAAAATTAACAATGGGAACTTATTACACTTAAAACTTCTGTACAGGAAAGGAAACCATAAACAAAACAAAAAGAAAACCCACAGAATAGGAGAAAATGTTTGGAAATGAAACGACTAACAAGGGATTAATCTTCAAATAGCTAATTAATCTTCAAACGTACAAACAGCTCATGCAGCTCTATAT
Source organism: Aethalodelphis obliquidens (assembly GCF_003676395.1). NCBI lineage: Eukaryota > Metazoa > Chordata > Mammalia > Artiodactyla > Delphinidae > Aethalodelphis > Aethalodelphis obliquidens. The sequence goes on from NW_020837954.1 coordinate 18,589,661, forward strand.
CAAAAAAAAAACTCAAACAAAAAATGGGCAGAATATCTAAATAGACATTTCTCCAAAGAAGACATACAGGTGGCCAAAAAGTACATAAAAAGCTGCTCAAGATCACTAGTTATCAGTGAAATGGAAATAAAAATACAATGAGGTATCACCTCACATGTGTCAGAATTACCATCATCAAAAAATCTACAGAAAAGAATTGCTGGAGAGGGTGTGGAGAAAAGAAAACCCTCCTACACTGTTGGTGGGAATGTAAATTGGTTCAACCACTATGGAGAACAGTAATGGAGGCTCCTTAAAAACTAAAAATAGAGCTACCATTTGATCCAGCTACCCTACTCCTGGGCATATATCAGAAGAAAACCATAATTCAAAACAATACATGCATCCCAGTGTTCACTGCAGCATGATTTACAATAGCCAAGACATGGAAGCAACCTGAATGTCTACTGACTAATGAATTCAAAAAGAAGATGTGATACATATATACAATGGAATATTACTCAGTCATAAACGAATGAAATAATGCCATTTGCAGCAACATGGATGGACCTAGAGATTATCATATTAAGTGAGGTAAGTCAGACAGACAAAGACAAATATATCATAGCACGCATATGTGGAATCTAATTTTATAAAAATGTGGGACTTCCCTGGTTGAGCAATGGTTAAGAATACGCCTGCCAATGCAGGGGATATGGGTTCGATCCCTGGTCTGTGAAGATCCCACATGCCACGGAGCAACTAAGCCCATGCACCACAACTACTGAGCCTGCACTCTCGAGCCCATGAGTCACAACTACTGAAGACCACATGCCTAAGGCCTGTGCTTCACAAGAGAAGCCACCACAATGAGAAAGCCACACGCTGCAACAAAGAGTAGCCCCCACTTGTCACAACTAGAGAAAGCCCATGCACAGCAACGAAGACTCAACGCAACCAAAAATAAAAATAAAAAATACATTAAAATTATATAAAAATTAAAAAATGATACAAATAAACTTATTTACAAACCAGAAACAGACTTACAAATATTAAAAAAAAAACAAACTTATTGTTACCAAAGGGGAAACATGGGGTGGAGGGATAAGTCAGGAGCTTGGAAGTAACATACACATACTAATGTAAATAAGATACATAACCAACAAGGACCTACTGTATAGCACAGGGAACTCTACTCAGTATTCTGTGATAACGTATATGAGAAAAAAATCTGAAAATGTATGAATATATGTATATGTATAACTGAATCACTTTGCTGTACACCTGAAAGTAAGAACATTGTAAATCAACTATACTAGTGTCCATCGACAGATGAATGGATAAAGAAGATGTGGCATATATATGCAATGGAATATGACTCGGGCATAAAAGGAAACAAAGTTGAGTTATTTGTAGTGAGCTGGATGGACCTAGAGTCTGTCATACAGAGTGAAGTAAGTCAGAAAGAGAAAAACAAATACCGCATGCTAAGACATATGTATGGAATCTAAAAAAAAAAAAAAAAGGTCATAAAGAACCTAGCTGTAGGACAAGAATAAAAACGCAGATGTAGAGAATGGACTTGAGGACACGGGGAGGGGGAAGGGTAAGCTGGGATGAAGTGAGAGAGTAGCACTGGCATATATACAGTACCAAATGTAAAATAGATAGCTAGTGGGAAGCAGCTGCATAGCACAGGGAGATCAGCTCGGCGCTTTGTGACCACCTAGAGGAGTGGGATAGGGAGGGTGGGAGGGAGATGCAAGAGGGAGCGAATATATGTTTACATATGGCTGATTCACTTTGTTAGAGAGCAGAAACTAACACAACATTGTAAAGCAATTATACTCCAATAAAGATGTTTAAAAAAAATCAACTATACTCCAATAAAATTTTAAAAAATAAAAAATATTTTAAATTAAAAGATAAGCACACATATTATTGTATTATAAAATTAAAAAAAAGAAATCATATCAAGCATCTTTTCCAACCACAACTCTATGAGACTGCAAATCACCTACAAGAAAAAATCTACAAAAACACAAATATGTGCAAGCTAAACAATATACTATGAAACAACCAAGGGATCACTGAAGAAATCAAAGAGGAAATAAAAACATACCTTGACACAAATGAAAACAAAAGAACAATGATCTAAAACCTATGGATGCAGGAAAAGCAGTTCTAAGAGGGACGTTTATTGAAATACCTACGTACCTCAGGAAACAAGAAAAGTCTCAAGTAAACAACCTCACCTTACACCTAAAGGAACTAGAGAAAGAAAAATAAATAAAACCCAAAGTTAGTAGAAGAAAAGAAACATAAAAATTGGAACAGAAATAAAATAGAGACTAAAAAAAAAAAAATAGAAAAGATCAGTGAAACTGAAAGCTGGACCTTTGAAAAGATAATGAAAATTGATAAACCTTTAGCCAGACTCATCAAGAAAAAAAGGAAGAGGGCCCAAATCAATAAAATCAGAAATGAAAAAGGAGAAGTCACAATTGACACCACAGAAATACAAAGCATCGTGAGAGACTACAAAGAAACACTACTTCCCAATTAAATGAACAACCTAATAGGACATATGAACAGACCAATTACCAGTAATCAAATTGATCAGTAATTCAAAAAAAAAAAAAAAACTCCCAATAAACAAAAGTCCAGAACCAGATAGCTTCATAGTTGAATTCTATTAAACATTTAGAAAAGACTTAAGACTCTCCTTCTCAAACTACTCCCAAAAAATTGCAAAGGAAGGAACACTGTTGATCTCATTCTACAAGGTCAGCATCACTCTGATACCAAAACCAGACAATGATATCACAAGAAAAGAAAATTACTGGTCAATATCCCTGATAAACATAGATGCAAAAATGTTCAGCAAATATTAGCAAACCAAATCCAACAATAGATTAAAAGGATCATACACCATGATCAAGTGGGATTTATCCCAGGGATGCAAGAATTTTCCAATTTCCCCAAATGAATCAATGTGATACACCACATTAACAAATTAAAGAATAAAAGCCATATGATCATCTCAATAGGTTCAGACATACCTTTTGATAAAAGTTCAGCATCCATTTATAATAAAAACTTTCCAAATAGTGGGCACAGAGGGAACATACCTCAACATTAAAAAGGCCATTTATGACAAACCCACAACAAACATCACTCTTGATGGTGAAAAATCTGAAAGCATTTCCTCTGATAACAGGAAAAAGACAAGGATGCCCACTCTTGCCCCTTTTGTGCAACATAGTATTGGAAGTCCTAGCCACAGCAACTGGAGAAGAAAAAGAAATTTAAAAAAATCAAAGTGGAAAGGAAGAAGTAAAACTGTCACTGTTTCCAGATGACATGATACTATACATAGCAAATGCTAAAGACGTCATCAGAAAACTACTAGAGCTTATCAATGAATTCGGTAAGTAGCAGAATACAAAATGAATATAAAGAAATCTGTTGCATTTCTATACACGAACAACTAAATCTCAGAAATAGAAATTAAGGAAACAATCTCATTCATCACTGCATCATAAAGAATGAAATACCTAGGAATAAACCTACCTGAGGAGGTAAAAGACCTGTACTAGGAAAACTATAAGACACTGATGAAACAAATTGAAGATGACACAAACAAATGGAAAGATATACCATGCTCTTGGATTGGAAGAATCAATACTGATAAAATGACTGTATTATCCAAGACAATCTACAAATTCAGTGTAATTCCTATCAAAATATCAATGGCACTTTTCACAGAACTAGAACAAATACTTTTAAATTTGCATGCACAAAAGACCCCAAATAGCCAAAATAATCTTGAGAAAAATGAACAGAGCTGGAGGAATCATAATCCCTGACTTCAGACTGTACTATAAGGGTATAGTAATCAAAAGAGATGGTACTGGCACAAAAATAGACACATTGATAAATGTAACAGACTAGAGAGCCCAGAAATAAACTCAGGTGCTTATGGTCAACTAATGTACAACAAAGTAGGCAAGAATATACCAGAAAAGACAAGTCTCTTCAATAAGTGGTGCTAGGAAAACTGGACAGTTACATGTAAAAGAATAAAATTAGAACACCCTTTCAAACCACATACAAAAGTAAACTCAAAATTGATTAAAGACCTAAATGTAAGACAGGACACCATAAAACTTCTAGAGGAAAGCATATGCAGAACACTCTCTGACATAAATTGTAGCAATATTTTTTGGATCTGTTTCCTAGAGTAATGGAAATAAAAGCAAAAGTAATACAAATGTGACCTAATTAAACTCAAAAGCTTTTACACATCAAAGGAAAATCAACAAAACAAAAAGACAACCTACTGAATGGGATAAAATATTTACAAATGATATGACCCATAAGGGGATAATATCCAAAATATAGAAACAGTTCATAAACCTCAACATCAAAAAGATAAACTACCTGATTATAAAATGGGCAGGACACTTGAACAGACATTTTTCCAAAGATGACTTGCAGATAGCCAACATGTACATGAAAAGATGCTCAACACTGCTTACCATCAAGGAAATGCAAATCAAAACCACAATGAGATAGCAGCTTACACCTGTCAGAATAGCTATCATCAAAATGAATACAAAAGCAAATATTGGTGAAGATGTGGAGAAAGAAAACCCACGTCCACTGCTGATGGGAATGTAAATTGGTGTGGCAGCCCTTGGAAAACAGTATGGAGGTTTCTCAAAAGACTGAAAATAGAACTACCATATGACCCAGCAATTCCATTCCTGGGTATACACCCCCCCAAAACAGCTAAAAACACTAATTCTAAAAGATACATGTACCCCGAAGTTCATAGTAGCATTATTTACCCTTGCCAAGATATGGAAGCAACCTAAGTGTCCACCAGTAGATGAGTGGACAAAGACTATATATATATACACACACACACACACACACACACACACACACTATGGAACACTACTCAGCCATAAAAAAACACTGGAATTGTGTCATTTACAACAACACGGATGGACTTGGAGGATATTATCCTAGTGAAATAAATCAGAGAAAGAAAAATGCTGTATAATATCACTTACATGTGGAATCTAAAAAAGAACAAACTAGTGAATATAACAAACAAGAAGCAGGTTCACAGATGCAGAGAACAAGCTAGTGATAACCAGTGCAGAAAGAGAAGGGGAAAGGGGCAATTTACAGGTAGGGGATTAAGATGTACAAGCTATTATGTATAAAATAAGCTACAAGGATATACTGTACAACATAGGGAATACAGCCAATATTTTAAAATAACTAAAAATGGAAGGTAACATTTAAAAATTATGAATCACTATTTTGTACACCTGTAACATATAATAATGTACCTCAACTCTACTTTAATAAAAACATAATACTATTAAATTTTAGACTTGACTCTGTCAAAGTAAAGCAGATGTGTATGTATTCTACTAAAGTAGATTAAACAGAAGAGTTAGATGTGACCATCTAATCTTCAATATAAAACACATGAATTTTATGACTTTCATAGTTTTCCTTCCAAAGGGAGAATATGGGCGTGTAGTTTTTTAGACAAGATAAATTGAAGCTGTGTTTGAATTAAATAAACCAATTTTTCTTTCTTCTTTTTGAAACCAGGCTCTGAAACACTCGCTCAGGAATTAGGTAAAGGAAGCTGAGCTTCTACCTTAGTGAAGGTGACTCCATATTGGAAGTCCCAGTTCAATTTTGAGAAAAACCTATGACCTAGGCCTGAATAAGCTGCAATATGATTAAATGCTTAAAGAATACCCTATTGCATGCTTGAGAAATTCCAGGAACAACAGGACATTTAAACCCTGCAGCTTTAGATTTACTGCTCTCTTTACTCAATCAAGATAAGGCTGACCAGATCACCCCACAATCAGTTTCCAGATGATTATAGGAGCTGAGTATGCTGCACCTCAGGTAGCCTCACCTGTATACCTCTGAAACTTTCCTTTGAATACTCTTGTCGTCTAACTGGTAACTCAGAGGTGGTTTTGGGGACACTAGTCTGTTATATTCCCAGGTTCCCAGCTTCTTGAATAAAGTATCTTTTTTTCTCTACCACCCCTTTTCTCTGGAACACTGACTTTTGAGCAATGAGCTGCACAACCTCAGTATGGTTCCAGCTCCAGCCAGTAACACTTTCCTCCCTTCCTTCCTTCCCTCTTTCCTTCTTTCTTGGACCAAGTGTTTATATACTATGCTACAAGAAAAGTTTAAAGTCTATCCTCAAAAACTTCCTATTCTACACAAAGTGATGAGCATTATAACTAAAGTGATAATAAGATAACTGATTATTATCTTCTAAATTAGTTCATATATTTAAAAATACTATTAAATTTTGACTTTGTCAAAGTAAATAATATTTAATAACAGAAGCAGAATATAAATATTTCTAATTTGACTTAATTATGTAACAGACTCTAAAGGTCGATGTTTTAAAAAATAGATTTAACTAAATTATAATGGTTAAATTGCCAGATATCTTCAGGTTTCTGTCATTATGATAAACAGCAATAAAATCAGATGTAGTGTTTGTAAAAATTTATTTGGTTTTCCAAGAATAATCTGCCTGCCTTGGAAATATCTGTATTATAAGACCTTTTAGTGAATATCAAACAAGATATATCAAACAAGATATATCATGGAAAATCAAACAAGATATATCATGGAATGTTAGATTAGACAAAGGCAGTTGTAGATCCTTTTGTGTCAAATTTATTCCATAGTTTTAAAAAAATGAATCTCAAAGAATATCAGAGACTATATCCAGGAGCAATGCAGGTTAATGGCATAGGGAAGACTAGAAACTAAATTGTATTATTTTGTTCCATATCCTCAACAGGATTAATTGGATAAAGAGAAATATATAAATTCTCTAACTATAAAAAGTTGCTTTGTGTAAATTATTGTTTGACCCTAAAATGGTGAAATAAATCATGGCTATGCTCTATAGAAGCAATGTTGCTGGACTGCTCAAGTATTTTTTCATTTATTTGTTTGTGTGTCTGTTTTTTGATTAGGATAATCAACTTGTAGCAAACAGTGGTGTAATTGCTATAAAATGATTTCCTCATTCTCTTAATTTCTTCCTTCTGTTAGTATTATTATGCTCTTTTTTAGATACTGTCTTGATTTTTAATTATTGCTCTATAATTGTCCCTAGGGGAAAACATCTGCTATTGCCTATTCATTTTTTTCTCTGTTGCCTCAGATTCCCTGTGGATATACTGCAGCTTGTTGACATTGCATTTTCAGTTGCCTCTGATGGTTTTCTACCCCAAGGGTCCTACAAAGATAAGAATATTTAGCTGCCTCATTTCCTATGGCAATTGTGATATTTTCCTGTCTATGTTACTATCATGTATTGGATTCATGAAATGATTTCAGTGAATGAGAACTATCAAATCAATCTATTTTGACACTTTTGTTCTTTTAATTTAAAAGGATTAAATGCCTAATATAGCTTCTGGCTGTATTTAGTCTTTTTTTTGGCATCCTGATTTTTCAATGTCTTTTATAACATTTGTCATTATTAGAATACTGTTTTCCATGATAGTCATAACTTCCTTTGTGTCACATTCCTTTTGAAAACATAAATTCTTCTTTATCAGAATCATGTTCTTTATAAAATAAGATGTGAGTCTCTAAATGATGTAATATTAATTTATTAAAGTTCAGTTATGAATATTTATGATTAGTTTAATTCCAGGTATATATTTTATATTACCATAAAATTATAATAAGATCATAATATTTTATATTTCTATAAGATTATTTCATAAAATATGATTTATTAAAATGATAATTACATGTGAAATATAATTATTATAAATATAACATAATATACACATACATACATATTTATGTTATCACTAAAATTTTCTGAAAAATAATATTGAGTAAACCAGACATTTAAAAGTATAATTAAATGATCATTTTAAACACAATTAATAACTAGAGAATGGACTTGAGGACACAGAGAGGGGGAAGGGTAAGCTGGGACAAAGAGAGTGGTGTGGAAATATATACACTACCAAATGTAAAACCGATAGCTAGTGGGAAGCAGCCACATAGCACAGGGAGATCAGCTCGGTGCTTTGTGACCACCTAGAGGGGTGGGATAGGGAGGGTGGGAGGGAGGAAGATGCAAGAGGGAAGAGATATGGGGATATATTTATATGTATAGCTGATTCACTTTGTTATAAAGCAGAAACTAACACACCATTGTAAAGCAATTATACTCCAATAAAGACGTTAAGAAAATAAAAACAATTAATTGATATTTATTTTGTCTGTTTTTCTATAGAGACTATTTCTATATTTATATTTTATATCTAAACCATAAGTATGATTAGTTATTGAATTTAAAAGATAAAGACTGAGCAATATAAATTATTTAAATTATTAATTAATCTACACAACTTTTGGCCTAATCTTATATCAAGTAACTTTCACTCTCTGCCTTAATAAAAGGCCCTTTCAATTACATCACACTTTGACAACTTTAGTCCAGGTTATACACATTTTCTCTTAAATCTTAGTCCAATCAACATTCATACAGGAATGTTTACCTGTTAAAAGATAATATTTTCAATTTCTCTCTATATAGGGTTATTATAGCATAGCACACGATGATGTTATAAGAGCACATATTACAGATGTAATTTTATAATTATTATGCGATTTTTCAGTAACATATATATCCTTCACAAGACTGTAAACCCCTTGATGTAAGATAATTTACCATTCATTCATTCATCCATTTATTTTTCTTATGATGTATTTCCTGTGCCCAAAACATAACTGCTTAATAAAAGTTAGTACTTAATGAAAGAATGAGAATATCTAACTCCCCTTGAGATAGGATAAAGTATGGCATTACCATTCTTTCACACTGTTTTAGTGAGGGTTTTATTGGGTCCTTTGCATTCTCATATACATTTTTTCAAAAAAGTCCTGTTCTACTTGGATTTTGTTGGTTCAGTTTGTCAGTTTTTCAATTTGGGGAGAATTAACATCCTAAAAATATTGAAACTTCCAGTCTATGAAAATTATAACTCTTTCCTTCTATTAAAGTCTTCTTTAATTTTTTCAGCAATATCCCCATAGTTTTTAGAATATAGTCCATGCATATATTTTAAGTTTAATATTAAATATTGTTATGTTATTATAAATGGTATTTTAATTTTATTTTGTTTGTTTATTGCTAGTGCATACAAATGAAATTGATTTTTCTGTATGTGAGCTTGCTAAACTTACTAATTCTAGTAGTACCTTATTGAAGATTCTCTTAGGGTTTTTTATTTAAAAGATCATGTCTGTTCTAGCAATCTCACTTCTGAATATATAGGCAAAATAAATTGAATAAAGTGTCACAAAGAGATATCTGCATACTCATGTTCATTGTGACTTGATTGACAATAGTCAAGAGGTGGAAGCAACCTACATGTCAATCAACTGATGGATGAATAAATAAATGTTTTATATACATACAATTGAATATTACTCAGCATTTAAAAAAGGAACTACCATTTGCAACAATATGGATGGACTTGGAAGACATGCTAAGTGAAATAAGCCAAACACAGAAAATCAAATATTATAGTATATCAACTATATGAGGAATCTAAAATAGTCAAACTCATAGAAGAAGAGACTACAATGATTGTTGCTTGCCCTGGAGGGAGGCCAAACAGTGAGTTATTAGTCAATGGGTACAAAACTTCAGTTACACAAAATGCATAAGCCCTAGAGATCTACTGCACAGCACAGAGTCTACAGTTAACAATACTGTATTGTATACTTAAGTTTGTTACGAGGGAAGACCTTATGTTTAAGTGTTCTTATCATACACACATAATAATGATAAGAAAGAGGATGAAAAACTTTTAGAAGTGATAGATACGTTTATGACATAGATTATAGACATGGTGCCACTTGTGTATACTTATTGCTAAACTCATCAAGTTGTATACATTAAATAGGCACAACTTTTTGTATTTTAATCACATCACAATAAGTGGTTTAAAAAATAAAGACAAGTAGCTATCATTTTTAAAGATTCCTAATGTAACTTGAAGAAAAATAAATAAAAGATCATCTGTGAATAAACAGAATTTTCCTTCTTACTTTTTACTCTTTATACCATTTATTTCTTCATCTCAATTAATTGAAATTGATTACAAAAACCTTCAGCACAACATTGATAAAAGACTTGAGAGGGAACACTTTTTGGTTGCAATCTTAGAAGTTTCCCTAAGTGCTCTTCACCGGGTTATGAAAATTCCACCCCCCCCTTTTTTTTTTTGAGCATGCCAGGGAACTGTAAATGCAAATGTCCTGGGAAGGAAGGTTTGTACTATAAATACAATAGACAGAAAGAAGGCCAGAGGGACTGAAGCATAGTGGATTTGGCAGGAGATGAGTCTGTAGAAGTCTTCAGAGCCTGATCATATTGGTCATTGTGGGTCATGCTAAGGAATTTGGATTTTTTTTATTGAGGTATAATTGACATATACCATTATATTACTTTCAGGTGTACAAAATAATAATTTGATATGATATTTGTATATATTGCAAAATGATTACCACAATAAGCCTAGTAAACATCTGTTACCATACATACTTACAAATTTTTTCTTGTGATAAGAACCTTTAATTTTACTCTCTTAGCAGCAGCTTTCAAATATGCTATATAGTATTATTAACTACAGTCACCATGCTATACATTACCTCCCCATGAATTATTTGTTTTATAACTAGAAGTTTGTACTTTTTGACCCCATTAACCCACCCCCTATCCCCTGCCTCTGCCAACCGCCAATCTGTTCTCTGTATCTCTGAGCTTGTTTTGTTTCTGTTTTTGTTTTTTAAGATTCCTGGAGAAATGAAGCTCACTGACTTCAGCCTATACTACAAAGCTACAGTCATCAAAACAGTATGGTACTAGCACAGAAACATATATATAGATCAAGGGAACAGGATAAAATGACCAGAAATAAATCCACAAATCTATGGTCAATTAATCTATGAAAAAGGAGGCAACAATATACAATGGAGAAAAGACAGTCTCTTTAATAAGTGCTTCTGGGAAAACTGGACAATGACATGTAAAAGAATGAAATTAGAACATTCTCTAATACCATGCACAAAAATAAACTAAAAATGGATTAAAGACCTAAATGTAAGACTGGATACTATAAAACTCCCAGAGGAAAATACACACAGAACATTCTTTGACATAAACCACAGCAGTATCTTTTTGGGGTCACCTCCTAGAGTAATAGAAATAAAAACAAAAACAAACAAATGGGACCTAATTAAAAGCTTTTTCACAGCAAAGGAAACCATAAACAAAACCAAAAAATAGCCTACAGAATGGAAGAAGATATTTGCCAAACATGTCACCTACAAGAGATTAATTTCCAAAACATACAAACAGCTCATACAGCTCAACATCAAAAAAACAAACAATCCAATCAAAGAATGGTCAGAAGATCTAAAGAGACACTTCTCCAAAGAAAACATACAGATGGCCAAAAGGCACATGAAAAAAATTCTCAACATCACTAATTATTAGAGAAATGAAAACCAAACTACAATGAGGTATCACCTCACACCGTTCAGAATGGCATCATCAAAAAGTCTACAAATAATAAATGCTGGATAGTGTGGAGAAAAAGGAATCCTCCTACACTGTTGGTGGGAATATAAATTGGTGCAGCCACTATGGAGAACAGTATGGAGGTTCCTTAAAAAACTACAAATAGAGCTACCATATGATCCTGCAATCCTGGTCATATATCTAGAGAAAACTATAATTTAAAACAATACCTGCAAGTTCATAGCAGCACTATATGTAATAGCAAGACATGGAAGCAACCTAAAAGTCCATCAACAGATGAATAGATAAAGATGTGGTATATATATATATATATATATACACACATATACACACACACACAATGGAATATTTCTAACCCATAAAAAATAATGAAATGATGCCATTTGCAGCAACATGGATGGACTTAGAGATTATCATATAAGTGAAGTAAGCAAGACAGAGAAAAACAAATATCATATGATATCACTTATATGTGGAATCTAAAAAAAAATAATACAAATGAACTTATATAAAGAACAGAAATAGACCCACAGACATAGAAAACAAAATTTATGTTTACCAAAGGGGAAAGTGGGGGGTGGGATAAATTAAGATAAATTAAACATATACACACTACTACCAACAAGGACCTACCCACTGTATAGCACAGGGAACACTTCTCAATATTTATAATAACCAATAAAGGAACAGAATCTGAAAAAGAATCTGAAAAAGACTATATATATATATATATGTTACTGAATCACTGCTATACACCTGAAACTAACCACAACATTATAAATCAACTATACTTCAATTTAAAAAAAAGATTCCACATATAAGTGAGATCATACAGTATTTGACTTCTCTGACTTATGTCACTTAGCGTAATGCCTTCAAGGTCTATCCATGTTTGTCACAAATGGCAAGAGTTTCTTCCTTTTTATGGCTGTATAATATTCCATCAATAAAGATACCACATTATCTTTTTCCATTCATCCACTGATGGGCACTTAGGTTGCTTCTTATGTTGGCTGTTGAAATAATGCTGCAAGGAGTATGGAGGAGCATATATCTTTTCAAGTTAGTATTTTTGTTTTCTTTGGATAAATACCCAGAAGTGGAATTGTCAGACCATATGGTAGTTCTATCTTTAATTTTGTGAGGAATCTCCATACTGTTTTCCATAGGGACTGTACCAGTTTATATTCTCATGAAGAAAATTTATTTTTCTTCATCACAGATTAGTGATAAATTCTAGGAACTACTTTTCTCATATTTTGTGAGATGGTTATAAGACTTTGCTCATCTATTCTTTTAATATGATAAATTAAAAAAATAAAAAATATATATATATATGATAAATTACATGATTAATTGAAATTGTTAAAACACACTTGCATTCCTGAACAAAAAATCAACTTGGTTATGATGCATTATCGTTTTTATATTGCTGAGGTCAAGCAGTTTATATTTTGTTAAAGCTTTTTATATTTACATCCTGAAGGATAAAGGTCTGTGGGTTTTGGTAATGTCTGTTAGGTTTTGGTATCAGGGTAATGGTGCTTCATGAGCTAGAAATATCCCTTTCCCTTTAATATTCTGAAAGAATGCATACTATTGGTATTCCTTCATAAATAACAGACTTTACCAGTGAAGTCACTGGAACTGGAGTATTCTTTCTGACAAGGTTTTTAAGTATGAATTAAAGTTTTCAGGGAATATGGTGCATTTCAGATTTTCTCTTTCTTCTCATATAAATTTGAGTGACATTGCCTTCTAAGAATGTCTAATGCATATAAGTTGTCAGATTTTCTGACATAAAATATTATATAATATTTGCTTATCATACTTTAAGGTCTGTTGATTCTACAACTCCATTTTCTTTTAATTGTCTTTCCTGCTGTTTCTTCATTTTCAAACATTTTATATGGATTAGCCTTATGATTTCATTCTACTCTTTACTTTTCATTTAAGTTGATCTTTTTCAAGATATTAGAGGTTCCAGAAGCTTAGATCCTTGTTTTTTAAATGTTTCTTATTAAGTAACTTTTTCTAATTAAGTTTTTAACTATAACTTAGAGAAAAAATTATTTTAGTTGCCATGGCTTTTTAATTTATTTAGCTTCTTAACTGAATTCACTTACATCTTTCTCTTTTCAATGTTTCTTGGAAAAACTCAGTGGTTTAATATGACAAATGACATTTAAAATATTTTTATCAAGTTAACAAAAAGTTCAAATCCTACTAGGTTTATACTCCACATAGTATTTGTGTGTTTTCTATATGTTTTATTTATTTATTTTCAGATATTTCCTATTTTTAATTGCTAATTGTGCATATTTATCGATCACTCAGCAAGCTTATTATATGTCTTTATTAGAATAACCACTTTTTCTCAATCGGTTTTCATAAATATTACCTGTCATCTTTACTATTATAAATATCATATTCCCAATTAATATTTATATTTTTTCCTCTAATAAAATAGGTAAAAACTTTTAGAACACTACAGGAATCATCTTGTTTTATTTTTTACTTTAATGTAATCATTTCTCTCTAATCGAATCTAATGTAATCATTTCTACCTAATTTTTAGATAGCTTTTAACAGAGTAAAGTAATAATGATTAATTATTAGGAATGCTATAATTTTGCCTCTCTATCTGAAAAATAAGCTAATGTGCTTATACTGCATTTTTCTTTTTGTTTTATTTTCCCAAATGTTAATGGCAAGATTGACTATGATTTTAGTTGCTAACAAGCAGAGTAATAACCTTCACTTTACTGTTAATTTGTTATTGGTGAAATATTTTTAATAATTTCTTGAATGGCTGGCGTGTTATTGTGCACAGTTCCTTAAAAAGTGTAAAAAAACTAGACTGCATTCATTTAGTGTGTCCCTGCTGAACAAATGTAAAAATTTCATTTGCCTCATTGACTTTACTGTAAGATAAATATACGTGATTGAATATGAGTCAGTTTTTACCTCTTAGTCTCCATATTTCATCTCTAAAAGTGTTTCCTAAGAGAAACCTTTCACAACTCGGGAGTCTAAGCTATGTTTCACAGTGATTTGTTCTTATTGCACTTTGAACTTGGGAGCACTTTGCACACTTGCAAATTTATAAGCACTTCGGCAAATATAAGCACTCTCTCTGAGAATCTCTCTCTCTTCTTTTCAAGCTTCACATGAGTTGAATAATAAAAACTCAAAGGTTCAATCTTCTACTGCCCATGGTTATGCCCAGGTGCTTTGCTTTTAGGGACTTTATTGTATGATAACATTGAAAAAGAAAGGATTGATGCTAATGACCTTGACTACTTCAAAGATTAATTCTTGGATAAGTGGAAACATACAACTGGATTTCCAGTCTGTCCAATTAAATCCTAACATAAGGAAAGAGTAGTGTGAGAAAAAGCCTTTCTACCTGGTTAGCTGCTCTTGTAGTTGTGGTTCAAGTGTATGGTATATGGAATATATTATTATGTTTTTAAGCCTAACTCGAATCAGTAATGCACTTAGAGGCTTTTACAAACAATCCCTTTGTGTCACTGTTGTAGAAATGAAAAAAATTTCCCCTCTACATTTATACATTCTTTGGCTGGCCTAATAATTACATTGACATAAACCACATTAACAGGAGGAAAAAGAAATTTAAATTTGTACATATTAGAGTCCTACCAAAGTATGAGACTCAAAGAAGTATCCAAAGCAGGAAGTTTTTTTTTTTTTAAATTGGAGTATAGTTGCTTTACAATGTTGTGTTAGTTTCTGCTGTACAATGAAGTGAATCAGCTATTCGTATACATATATCCCCTCCCTCCTGTACCTCCCTCCCACTCCCCCTGATCCCACCCATCTAGGGTCACCACAGAACATGGAGCTGAGCTCCCTGTGCTATACAGTAGGTTCCCAATAGCTATCTATATTACACATGCTAGTGTATACATGTCAATTCTAATCTCCCAATTTTGTTCTACCCTTCTCTTCCTGCCCTGTGTCCACATGTACGTTTTACACTTTTTAGAAAAGAAACAATACCTACGTGAAGAACTGACAAGACAAAGAGGTTTGGTCTTGGGGTAGTAAATCAGTAAAGAAGTGACAAGGTTAGTTTATAATCTTCTCAGCCCTGAATTCCCTGTCTCTGGTGATAAGGGTGCCTTTTACCTTCTTGGTACAGGAAGGGCACCTTTCACATGGAAGATTTATTTCCTGCTTTCAGCAGGACAAAGAAGGGTCAGAGCATCCTTGCACAGACTGTTTTTCAAGTAACTTTAACTCAAAATGATCAATATGCCAAAATAGCATGTTTTGGGCTGGCATATTCTGCTTTCCTTCACTATGAAATGTTTATTCTATGGTTATATATTTCAAGACTCAAGACTGAATAAAACAAAACCTTGGCAGTCTGAAAATGGAAAGATTTTGCTAGATTCTCTGGCACAGTTGTTAAAATGTTCTACTAATTTTAACAGAGAGTTGAATGTCATTAATTATGTTCTATTTCATTTAAAACAAAAGGACATAATATCTAATATAAGATTAAAACAGAAATGAAACAGTCTTACCAATATTAAAACAAGGTGTTTTGATGTATTTTTAGGTAAGCTTTAGGTGTGTGTATGGATGTGGATGTGTATTTGAGGGAGTTTCGTACGCTAAGAATCTGGATAATTGACTTTCTAAACACCTGGATGATAATAACATTTCTATAACTGAATTTTAAGATATATAACCAAATATGAATAATATAAATTAAAATAATATCCAGTCTTCTGCTTTTATATGTTCATTTTTTAGGTAAAGCCTACCCCTGTATAATTTCTAATTGCACACTTTTTATCAGTAGTATCATGATGAATTTTGTCAACTTTACAAGAATATTGTTAGGATTACTATGTGTTTGCATGCAATTGAAAAGTGTTTCCAAACCAAACTATTGTTTAATATGCAATGAAGATAATAAAAATAATATTCTACCAGAATATTTTTATTTTACTGTAAATATGTTGAAAATTTTAAATTTCCATTTATGTTAGAATGGATGGAAAACCAGAGTCACCTGGGGAAAGTACAGCAAAGAGGAATAAACACATTTTTTTTTTTCCTGAAGTCATGTTTAGCATTTTCTATAACCTACGTACACCAGGTAATTTGCAGCACAGTCTCAGATGCTCTCCTACTAAGTCATTAAATCTCAATATCAAGAAGAAACATATAAACTGCATTAAATTATACAAACCTTGCTAATTTAATCTGAATTCCTCAAGGTAACTACATTCAGGTGATAACTGCCCAGCAAAATTCTTCTATAATGGTAGCATAATCAGAAACATTTTTCTTCATAACCACTGTAAATTCCATACATTAACATTGTCAGTGCACCTACTCCTTAGCAAAAATGGACTTTTATATATGCTAATGTACTACATGTTTATGCAAAATAGATAAAGTGATCATTTTACTTTAGCTACTTATGTCAAGTAAAAATTACTCAATTCCTGAACTATACATTTGGTGTTAAATATTTCCCTTTTATGTTGAAAAATAAAATAAGACTCATTCCCTTTTACTAAGTCAGTTTTAGTTTCATTCATTTTTAATAATAATTGTTCTGTCCCAAGACTGACACCTGAGAAACATATGGAAATAAAGCACATCATCCATTATTCAATTGTCTTCCTATTACAACAGTTACAGACACATAGCCGACCTATTTATAATATGACAATTTACTAAAATAGGTTTCCTTCAAATTGAGGACGCTATTGTATATAAATGTATATACTAGTAACTCATATTAAAGTTTTGGTTTTATTAACTTATTAATTTGATAGATTTCCTCTCATTTTAATGTTTCAAAACTCAAGCCAAAATATATTGGTAATTTCTGCATACTGATCATAGTTTGAAGATACGTGTTGGCCAAGGGCCCCAAATATCAGAAGAATAACTAACAAGCTTAGACTTCCAACGTGATGCTATATTCTAGAATTCTAGATTAGATATAATTGCTTTTGATTTTTCCTTTACCCAACGTGACCTTTTATACCTTTATATTTTTTTCTGCCAAAATCCTCTTTTCCATGCATTTCACAACTCCAAAAATATGAGTATGTAATCAATATTGCTAAATTGAATGAAATTTTGAAGTAACACCTGAGGTAATATTTACATGTCAGTTCCTATTAACAACATAAATATGAATAATATATTTTTTTCCAAACTATTTTTTTGGTGTTTTTCCTTTTCACCTTTTATTGAGGTTTAACTCACATACCATATAATTCACTCATTTAAAATGTACATTTAGTGCTTTTTATATATTTACAGAGTTGTGTAATCATCACCACAATCTAAGTTTAGGACATTTTTACCACACCACCCCCTGCCAAAATCCCATACCCATTACCAGTCATTCCCCATTTATCACTTCCTCTACTCCTTCCAGAGCCACAGGAAACTACTAATGTACATTCTGTCTGGATAGATTTGCCAATTCTGGATGTTTTATATGAATGGAAGCATACAATACGTGATCTTTTGTGACTGGCTTCTTTCACTTAGCATAATTCCAAATTATTTTGAATAACTTCAAGTATTGGTGAAATCATTTAAAGTCCCTGTGAAATAGTCAGACTTTTTTATAAGCTATGATTAATGTCGTTTCTGATTGAGAAAACTAAAACAGAAGTTTATTGCACATCCTGTATACCATATCATGATCCATGCATGCATTTCTTTAATTTCTATTTATTCTTCATTTAAAATCATCTATGGAATGAATATTTTTTGCATATTTTAACACATGAATTAAATTATCATTGTCTAATATTGATCTACAAGTTTGACATATGTGCAATTCTAGAAGAATGATTTATACATCAAATAGAGAGAAGTTTAAGATGGAATTACTAAATAGTAATGATTACTAAAGTTAGATTCCTTCTCAGATAAAAAAAACACATTCTATATTTTATCTCATTAAAAGTTTTCTTTTTATTTTTTGGTAGACCTTTTGAATAAAATATTGGAAGGGAACAGGCAGTTGAATTGCATAAAATTGTCTCAGAGGGAATAATAAAGCCTTGGCTTAAATATCTCCAATTGTCGAAACACTGTTGCAATTTTTATTATGAATAGTTAACCTAAAACCTTGAATGTACCTTATAACATGAGTTTTATACAAATAATGAGCTATTCAATTGGAAATAAATTTTTAAAAAATAAATAAAATTTATAGAATATGTTTTAATTAGAGTGATAGCATTTCAAATTTCACAAATAACATTTGATTGCATTTCAATTCACCTTGGAGGAAAAAATAATCCCATTTATGTAACAAAATAGTTACATCCTAAAGATCTGTACTGTTCTACTTGGCAGCCACCAGTGACACACACTCTTAAGGCCTGAAACATGACTAGTGTGACTGAGGACCTCATTTTATTAAAAGTCATTCAACTGTAATTAATTTAAACAAATTTAAAAACTGATGATTCAATTATTTGAAAAGTTTTAAATTGTTTGAAAAAGCTTTCATATGTCAAACTACCTTATATACAGATAAATTACATCTGCAAGAAATTTAGAATCTGCATTAAATGTATTCTAAATATAAAATGCACACCAGATTTTAAAGATTGAGTAGAAAAAAGAATGTAAAACACATTAATAATTGTTATATTGGTTGAATACTAAAATTAAAATATTTTGAATATAATGTGTTAAATAGACTTTCAAAATTAATCCCACCTATTTCTTTTTACTTTGATAAATGTGGCTCCTAGAAAGTTCAAATTATACATGTAGTTAACATATATCTATTAGTTAGTTGTCTTAACTGACCTGGCTGAATTTATAGGCAAGTTTTTTATGTGTTCAATTCCCAGTGTTTTATCTGTTTGATAAAAACTACCAATTACTGACGTTCTTTTCACAAAGTAGCTTCTATTATATCGAAATGCTGAGCAGAAATCTCTAATTTATTTCAGAATATGGTTATTGTCAATAAATAAATTTACCCAAAGGCAAATTTTAAAAGTGTAATATTAAACACCCATTTCACAAATATCATTAATAGCTAAAATTATATTATTTATTGATTTATTAAAAATACCAATAAAATATGTGTTAATTTCAATTTGATGCTATAGAGATAGTTTTATTTTCAAACAAAAAATATAAGCATTATAATACAAATACCAAAAACAATTTTTTTTTTTTTGCCTTTGGTAAAGTTTACTATCAAACTGATAGCATGACCTAAATATCTTCGCATTTAATAGTCTTCCATATTTTCCAGACTTGTCCATAGGGATACTTTAGGGATATTTTCATCTTTGCCAATGTTATAACTGATATAAAACCAGAATCAACTTTTGTATTTATAGTATATTTATGGAATGCAACATCTACTCAATGTATACATAAGTCTTTGTACATTTTCAGTCTTATTCTGTTTTTCTATGCAATAACATATATAAATAGCAAAAATGTGAGTAGAAATAATAATAAAATGAGAGAAGTTATTTTGCTTCCAAATACTTTTGTTTATCTCAGTGAAATTCTAGGCTTTGATTTCAAGTTGGAAATATTTGAAAATGATATGTATGGCTTCCTGCTGTGAAAGACAAGATAAGTCTATTAATACACAATAATTATATTGAGAGAGCAGAATGCTCAACATGAAAAAATTAAACTTCACAAGTGAGATACACAGACTTATATCAATTAATTTTCCAGTCACTCATTTCTATTACTAAGTTTTAGCCATGACCTACATACCTTTTTCCACTTTTCTCATTAAAAATGGGTTTTCAAAGTATAATAAAACATGAATACAAAGTCATTCTATGATTGGCCTTAAGCACATAAATATAATTAAGCTAAAACTTCCATTAGGGTACAAACAACATCTGTATCAAATTTGTACTACAAATTCAAGACTAATTTAATCTCAAAACCTACAGTGAATCTTGGCAAGCCACAAAAATAGATTCATTAATTGACTGAACATTAGAAATAAATATTAATTTCTTTTTTCTTTTCTGACTTTATTTAGAAAGCAAGAAGAAATGACTATGACATTCAATTACCATAATTAAATTTGCATTAATATATTACTCTTCATTAATTCTCTACTGATGTGAATATATTTTGAATTAGAAACATAATCTAACACTTAAACTCGTTCTCTTCAACAGAAAGAAGTTTCCAAATATAGCACAAAAAAGACACATGAGTAAATCTCCTCTGAAATAACTGGTTTTATCAGCCCAAGATTTATTGCAAATCTCTCTCTCTTTTTTTTTTTTTTTTTTGTACAAAGTTCTCTTAGCTGAAGGCACTTAGAATTAGGAATAGTAAAATGAGAGAGCAAATGAAAAACATTTCTTGTCACCAAACCTTTTCTCTCTCAGAGTTTATATCATTCTTTCATAGTGGGGAAAAATAGTGTTTACCAAGACACTGTAGGCTGCAAGGGATATAATATTGATCAGAACACAAAAAGGAACTTGCCTTCATCAAACATAAAGATTAATGGTTGAGACCACTATTACCTATACTATATCACACAAATATATAATATGAACTGTGGTAAGTGAAATGAATGAGAGCACATGACAAGGAAACTCCTAGGTTTGGAATCTCCAACCATCCCTATAATATTTCATAAGGAAAGAAAAGACACTATGAACTGGCACGGTACCATTGTAATGCTTGTTTCACTCTTATGCAATGCTGTAAAATGTATTATTTTACCAATTATTAAAGAGTAAGGCATGTGTTTTTTATGTACGAATATATTTGACATATATACTTTTATATTATTAAAAAATATAACTTGCTTATGTAGGTCTTTAATTATAGTTCTTCCTATCGTTTAAAAAAATTTATGAAGACATTTTACACTGTGTAAATTAAAATACAGAGGTGCAATCTCTTTTCCTTTATTTCAACTTTGAATACCAAAAGCAGAGAAAATCCTTATTTGCTTTTTATCTTCTTATGATAACAAAGAAACCCTAATTCAAAACACTTTCTGCTAAGCTTTCAGCCTTGTTTTCAACTGCCAATGTGCAATGATAGTTTAAAGGAATCAAGATTCAGAAGAATTAGTTATAAGACACAGCACTGGCTTTGTACAGGCAACTAAAACCCTAAAACTCTTTTGGGTAGCTTATAATAACATTATGGGAAAATATCATCCATGGTCAATGTTGAGAAGCAATGAACACTGTTTTGTGGTTTTTTGTTTTTCTTTTTTTACAAGTTTTTACTGCTTATCCAGCAGGGTAAAAGAAAAGGATGAAAACATTTTAAATTGACACATATTTTGCTATTTAAATTTTGTGATAAAATTTTATGTTTAATCTTCCCCTCGTATTTTATATTACAACTGTATAATGCATGAATGTTTAAAATCATATATTTTATGATTTACCGTGTTATAGTTATCACTGATGGCAGTAATTTTTATCTTTTTTTCACTGTCATATTCTTAGCAACTAGAAGAGTAACCAGCTTATAACAGGACTCAATAAATGCCTATTAAATGAATACAGTACAAAATATGTAACAGAGTGCTAATCATCTCACCTGAAACCCTGACTTCTTCAATCCCCACCTCCCTGAGCTAATCATATTTAAATCACAGTGTACCCTTCCACACCTTCCTTCATATATATACACAGAGATTATATAGGAAGTTGTTTTTTTTTTTACATAAACATAATCATAAAAGCTACCTATTTTTTCTAAGTTGCTTCTCCCAAATTGTCTGTATGCTTGAGCAAATTTTCATGTTGGCAGCATTTTAATTTATTATTATATAAATTCCCTATTCATATATTTTTCAAATATCCTATTGGATATTTTATATATTTATTTGTTCTTGTAAATTTGTAAAAGGTACTTGTTATGTGCATTACAAACATAGTTTTTCCAACTCTATCACTGGTGCTTTGGTTTTATACACGGCATACATTAATTTCCAACCATAAAAAAGACTGTCATATAATCAAGTACATCCATCTCTCAACTAAGAAGGTCTCCTCCACAACTGTTTTCATATATTACCAGCTCATATATATACTTGGATCTATTTCTTGATTAGCTAAATAATCTATTGGTATGTACACACCATTTCTGCTACATTACAGAAATTATCTCTCCACTCCCCTATCTTATTTATAATTTCCAGAACTTTTTCAAATCTTTCATTATTCTGATGAACTTTAAAATTATTGTATACAGTTAAAAAATAAAATATTCTGTTTTGGTCATAATTACTTATATTTAAATATCGATATATAGATTATTGTCAGTTTTAGAAAATAAATCTTCCTAGCCAAGAATACTGTATTTTTGCTTTTATTTTCACATCTTGTTTTATATTCTTCAATATGGTGCTATAGCTTTCTTTTGCATCTTATATCTGGACATTTCATAATTTTGTTACTGTCGTGAAAGAGCATTTTCTCCCCTTTATTTCCATGTGTTTATTGCTATGGAGGAACACTAGCTATTCATTTTTACACATTTATATCAGTATAGAATATATTTCAATATAGAATATACATTTTACAAAATCATTTCAAATGCCGATCTATACTCAGAGTATTTGAGTAGACTTTTACAGCAGATATAAAACCTATTATAGATAAAATGAAATCATACTGTTCTCCATGTGCTTTATTTTATTGTCTGAAATTATACCTTTAAGTCAATCATAAATAATTTTAATGGTAAGAATTACTCTCTTACCTAATGTTATTAAAATAAATTTAGTATTTTTATTTGAAATGAAATTTTCTTTTGATTTTTTAAAATCAAAAGCTTTTATAAATTATTTCCCTCTATTTATATTTTCTTTTCTACTTTTTGACATTCATGGATATGACTATTTGCCTTATTTTCTTTAATTTTGGGGGGAATAAACTAGTGAACAATTTTTTTACTAACAGATACTATTAAATTTCAGGGATAAACCCAAGTTTGTGGAGGTTTAGTATTATTAGTTATGTTACTCAGTTTTTACATTTTATTTAGAGTAACTTACACATTTTTTGTGGAGTTTGTCCTATAGATCCCCATACTTTATTATAAATATTTACCTGTGATATTGTTATGCTACTTTTATAAATAATTTGGGAAGATTTCATCATCTTTTCTTCACTTTAGAGTAATTTTGAAACAAGCATATTACAGGACTTCCCTGGTGGCACAGTGGTTAAGAATCCTCCTGCCAATGCAGGGGACACGGGTTCGATCCCTGGTCTGGGGAGATCCCACATGCTGCGGAGCAGCTAAGCCTGTGCGCCACAACTACTGAGACTGCACTCTAGAGCCTGCGAGCCACAACTACTGAGCCTGTGAGCCACAACTACTGAAGCCCACACACCACAACGACTGAGCCTACGTGCTGCAACTACTGAAGCCCGCATGCCTAGAGCCCATGCTCTGCAACAAGAGAAGCCACCGCAATGAGAAGCCCACGTACCACAACAAAGAGTAGCCCCCGCTCTTGGCACCTAAAGAAAGTCGGCGTAGCAACAAAGACCCAATGCAGCCAAAAAAAACAAACAAAAATTGGTATTACATGTCTTTTAAGGAGCTGTGTGGGAATTCAACTGCTAATAATGCCACCACAATGTCAAATATTTAATATTCCTAATACCACCTGGGACAACTGTTCTACCCAATGGAATTAATTTGAGTAAATTATGCTCTAAAATTTCAAGTTCTTCTAGATTATAGTGATATATGGACTGTGTAAATCTGAAAGAAACAAAAAGGTCATTGATAATCATTAAGAATTATAAAATGTTTTATATAACATAAAAAATTTTTTAAATGTTCCAGTTTAAATGAAAATTTAAAGCAGTATGATTCCAAAATCTTTCATGAATTAGTATCTGCTGTAAATGTTTGTGCTATTCATAAGCTTGAACTTACCTCACCTTTAACTTATTTGATCAGAATCAGCAAAGTGGGTCCCAGGTGATGGTTTTTCACATGCACTTTTCAAAACTCTTGTCCTATAAATAAAATAGCAGTGTAAAAATTACTTACAATAAAATGAATTTTTATAATACTAAACCAGATGACATTTTTCATACTAATTTGGAAGCAAACATAAACACAAGGTTAACTCCCAATAAATATTTAAGTGTAAATCAACCTGAAAGACACTGATGTAATCGAGCTGCATTCAGCCACGATAAATAATAACCTAAGTGTTCATAATGTAGTGGTCTTCAGAATTTTATTTGTTATATTCAAGAATATGTTTCATCATTTTCAACTTTACCATTGCCCGGAGAAAAGCAAAACTCAATTTAACGGGTCTTCTTTTTTTCTTTTTTTTTTAAATCTTTACATCTTCAATTGTAATAACCAAGTGTCAAAGTATATTTTCGAGGGATTGATGACTGTCTGAATAGAGGTAATAATTTTCAATTGTTGTTGCAGAATAACGGTTGTTAACATTAATACCTGGGAATGCCCTTTCCAAGGTTAGCATGACTTTTTTGTTACTATACCTCCAAGTGAGAGTCTCAGAGCAGAGGCAATGGGGTGCATCCAAACAGGCGTAACATAATACAATACTTCTTAAGTAAGAAGCCGAGTGTGGCGTGACTGATAATTGAATATGTTTTTCTAAGGAAACACCAAAGCCTCAAAAGCTGATTTGGTAACTAGGGCTACCGTTGTCTCCCAATCAATATGAGCTAATATTCCCTAAATTCTCCAGACAGCCAGAAATCTGTTCTGTATGCCACACTTAGGATGAATTTCTAAGAGATATTTTTTATGCATGAGTCACTGTCACCAGCAAAGCCCCATTAACAATTAAAAATAGAATCTGGGTAATAAAACAAAGTCTAACTTTTTTCTTTTCCTTTGTGCTTTTTCTAGTTCTGCTTACTCATAGGGTGCCGCATGCAAAGGCCTTGGACTCAGCACTTCACATCAGAGTTCCTCTTGAGAAACGTCTAGGCAGACTCCTCAGCTTGTGCAAGCTAAATGCCACACACAACACTGCAATTCAAGATGGCGGTGGCAGACTGAGCGCACTCGCTGCACCTACACTGTGATCTGGAGCCTTTACCAACACAGCTGTGCCAGCTGCCATGAGAACTCCACTCCCTCCCCAATGACAGATCCCTCTAGAGCAGCCCTGCTCACGTTGGCGACAGCATGGACTCTAGTGGGCGTGTTTGCACCTCTCCATTCTCTGATCAAAGAATAGTTTTTCTTTGCGCCTAAACAGAACCCTGTCTTGTTCTATTGGTGCTAGCAACACCGGGCAGAGGGACCCTTGTTGGGGACTAACCTGGAAGTGTCCGTAACATCACAAAATGGTAACTTTCTTCTAAAGTGGAATTGTCAACAGAGGAATTGTTTTTTTTTTCTGTAAAATCGTTATCTTGCCATTTCTTTTTATAAAATTTTTCATTCAGCAAGCACTAATTTAGCAACGAATTTAATTCAGCTTTGAGCTAGGACGTGTTCAATGCTCAAAGGTTTTTGGAATCAATTGTAAAGAAAACCTTTCAGATATACTTCAAAAGAAAAATATTCCAGTAAACTTAATATTGCTGATTAAGTCTATTTCACAATCTTGGTATCTGATTCTAGAAAATAATTGAAAATATTGATACCTATTATAATACCAATTCAAAATTTCTACATTAATATTATTGGATGAATCATTATTTGTGGTGGAAAAAACTGCTTTTATTTACATCTTAGTCATTTCTATGTTCTAACTGGGAATGTGCTAAAGAGATTCTTCCACACTTTTTCTATAAGAGGGGTTTGGAGCAATAAAAGGTATGTTTTCTTAGATGACTGCATAGTCATTATATTAGCAAGTAGCAAACCTTTGTGTTGTAGACATAGTGAAGACACTATATTGCCATGGTATACACAGGAGGCCAATGTACATGTTGGAAAAGTGTGATACTTAAGATAATCTATCACCTTTACAATTTTCCATGGTGTATACTGTGCTTAACTATATCAGTGAATGAACTGGAAAGAAAAATCCTTTGTTAAAGTTTCTTTTTTCTTTGCTATTCACAAAATGGACCCTAACAGGAGGTGCACTGACTGTTTTCAAGTAATTATACCTAGTACTTTGATCATCTAAATATTTACTTCAAAAGAATAATTTATTACAATGTACACTCCAGTAGCCCTCAGCTCTCAATACTACACACCAGACACAACTGATTGCCTACAGAGAAGGGCAGATCAAGCTGGCCACACACTCTCTTCCTCTAACATTTTGTTACTTTATCTGGGGGGAAATCCTCAAAAATTCTCCTTTGGGTGGCCAAATCTGTAACTTCTTCAGGCCCAGCAATAATCCTATTTTCTACTCAAGAGGATAATAGGAGAATAGAAAGTAGAAATAGAGGAGGGAGGGAAGATGGCGGAAGAGTAAGACGCGGAGACCACCTTCCTCCCCACAGATACACCAGTAATACATCGACACGTGGAGCAACTCCTACAGAACCCCTACTGAACACTGGCAGAAGACCTCAGACCTCCCAAAAGGCAAGAAACTCCCCCACGTACCTGGGTAGGGCAAAAGAAAAAAGAATAAACAGAGACAAAAGGATAGGCACGAGACCTGCACCAGTGGGAGGGAGCTGTGAAGGAGGAAAGGTTTCCACACACTAGGAAGCCCCTTCACGGGCGGAGACTGCAGGTGGCAAAGGGGGAAAGCTTCGGAGCCGCGGAGGAGAGCACAGTAACAGGGGTGCAGAGGGCAAAGCGGAGAGGAGGATCGCACAGAGGATCGGTGCCGACCGGCACTCACCAGCCCGAGAAGCTTGTCTGCTCGCCCGCCGGGGAGGGCGGGGCTGGGAGCTGAGGCTCAGGCTTCAGTCAGAGCGCAGGGAAAGCACTGGGGTTGGCGGCGTGAACACAGCCTGCAGGGGGTTAGTGCACCACGGCTAGCCGGGAGGGAGTCCGGGGAAAAGTCTGGATCTGCCAAAGAGGCAAGAGACTTATTCTGCCCTCTTTGTTTCCTGGTGCGCGAGGAGAGGGGATTAAGAGCACTGCTTAAAGGAGCTCCAGAGACGGGCGCGAGCCACGGCTAAAAGCGTGGACCCGAGACGGGCAGGAGACGCTAAGGCTGCTGCTGCCGCCTCCAAGAAGCCTGTGTGCGAGCACAGGTCACTATCCACACCCTGCTTCCGGGGAGCCTGCGCAGGCCGCCACTGCCAGAATCCCGGGATGCAGGGACAACTTCCCCAGGAGAATGCATGGCGCGCCTCAGGCTGGTGCAACGTCATGCCAGCCTCTGCCGCCGCAGGCTCGCCCCATACTCCGTGCCCTTCCCTCCCCCCGGCCTGAGTGAGCCAGAGTCCCCGGAGCAGCTGCTCCTTTAACCCCGTCCTGTCTGAGTGCAGAACAGACGCCCTCCGGTGACCTACACACAGAGGCGGAGCCAAATCCAAAGCTGAACCCCAGGAGCTGTGAGAACAAAAAAGAGAAAGGGAAATCTCTCCCAGCAGCCTCAGAAGCAGCAGATTAAAGCTCCACAATCAACTTGATGTACCCTGCTTCTGCAGAATACATGAATAGACAACGAATCATCCCAAATTGAGGAGGTGGACTTTGAGAGCAAGATTTATGATTTTTTCCCCTTTTCCTCTTTTTGTGAGTGTGTATGTGTATGCTTCTGTGTGAGATTTTTTCTGTATAGTTTTGCTTCCACCATTTGTCCCAGGATTCTATCATCCGTTTATTTTTTTAAATTTTTTATTTTAATAATTTTATTATATTTTTTCTTTATTTTATTTCACTTTATCTTATTTCTTTCTTTCTTTACTTCCTTCCTCTCTCTCTTGCTCCCTCCCTACCATTTTTTCTTTCTTTCTTTCTTTCTACTTCTACTAATTCTTTCTTTCTACTTTTTCTCCCTTTTATTCTGAGTCATGTGGATGAAAGGCTCTTGGTGCTGCAGCCAGGAGTCACTGCTGTGCCTCTAAGGTGAGAGAGCCAACTTCAGGACACTGGTCCACAAGAGACCTCCCAGCTCCACATAATATCAAACGGCGAAAATCTCCCAGAGATCTCCATCTCAACACTAGCACCCAGCTTCATTCAACGACCAGCAAGCTACAGTGCTGGACACCCTATGCCAAACAACTAGCAAGACAGGAACACAACCCCAACCATTAGCAGAGAGGCAGCCTAAAATCATAGTAAGGCCACAGACACCCCAAAACACACCACCAGACATGGACCTGCCCACCAGAAAGACAAGATCCAGCCTCATCCACCAGAACACAGGCACTAGTCCCCTCCATCAGGAATCCTACACAACCCACTGAACCAACCTTAGCCACTGGGGACAGACACCAAAAACAATGGGAACTACGAACCTGCAGCCTGCAAAAAGGAGACCGCAAACACAGTAAGATAAGCAAAATGAGAAGACAGAAAAACACACAGCAGATAAAGGAGCAAGATAAAAACCCACCAGACCTAACAAATGAAGAGTAAATAGGCAGTCTACCTGAAAAAGAATTCAGAATAATGATAGTAAAGATGATCCAAAATCTTGGAAATAGAAGAGAGAAAATGCAAGAAACATTTAACGAGGAGCTAGAAGAACTAAAGATGAAACAAGCAACGATGAACAACACAATAAATGAAATTGAAAATACTCTAGATGGGATCAATAGCAGAATAACTGAGGCAGAAGAACGGATAAGTGACCTGGAAGATAAAATAGTGGAAATAACTACTGCAGAGCAGAATAAAGAAAAAGGAATGAAAAGAACTGAGGACAGGCTCAGAGACCTCTGGGACAACATTAAATGCACCAACATTCAAATCATAGGGGTTCCAGAAGAAGAAGAGAAAAAAGGGACTGAGAAAATATTTGAAGAGATTATAGTTGAAAACATCCCTAATATGGGGAAGGAAATAGTTAATCAAGTCCAGGAAGCTCAGAGACTCCCATACAGGATAAATCCAAGGAGAAATACGCCAAGACACATATTAATCAAACTGTCAAAAATTAAAAACAAAGAAAACATATTAAAAGCAGCAAGGGAAAAACAACAAATAACACACAAGGGAATACCCATAAGGTTAACAGCTGATCATTTAGCAGAAACTCTGCAAGCCAGAAGGGACTGGCAGAAGATATTTAAAGTGATGAAGGAGAAAAACCTACAACCAAGATTACTCTACCTAGCAAGTATCTCATTCAGATTTGATGGAGAAATTAAAACCTTTACAGACAACCAAAAGCTGAGAGAGTTAAGCACCACGAAACCAGCTTTACAACAAATGCTAAAGGAACTACTCTAAGCAAGAAACACAAGAGAAGGAAAAGACCTACAGTAACGACCCCAAAACAATTAAGAAAATGGTAATAGGAACATACATATCAATAATTAACTTAAATGTAAATGGACTAAATGCTCCCACCAAAAGACACAGATTGGCTGCATGGATACAAAAACAAAACTCATATATATGCTGTCTACAAGAGACCCACTTCAGGCCTAGAGACACATACAGACTGAAAGTAAGGGGATGGAAAAAGATATTCCATGCAAATGGAAATCAAAAGAAAGCTGGAGTAGCAATTCTCATATCAGACAAAATAGACTTTAAAATAAAGACTATTAGAAGAAACAAAGAAGGACACTACATAATGATCAAGGGATTGATCCAAGAAGAAGATATAACAATTGTAGATATTTATGCACAAAACATAGGAGCACCTCAATACATAAGGCAAATACTAACAGCCATAAAAGGGGAAATCGACAGTAACACATTCATAGTAGGGGACTTTAACACCCCACTTTCACCAATGGACAGATCATCCAAAATGAAAATAAATAAGGAAACACAAGCTTTAAATGATACATTAAACAGAATGGACTTAATTGATATTTATAGGACATTCCATCCAAAAACAACAGAATACACATTATTCTCAAGTGCTCATGGAATATTCTCCAGGATAGATCATATCTTGGGTCACAAATCAAGCCTTGGTAAATTTAAGAAAATTGAAATTGTATCAAGTATCCTTTCCGACCACAATGCTATGAGACTAGATATCAATTACAGGAAAAGATCTGTAAAAAATACAAACACATGGAGGCTAAACAATACACTAGTTAATAACGAAGTGATCACTGAAGAAATCAAAGAGGAAATCAAGAAATACCTAGAAACAAATGACAATGGAGACACGACGACCCAAAACTTATGGGATGCAGCAAAAGCAGTTCTAAGAGGGAAGTTTATAGCAACACAATCCTACCTTAAGAAACAGGAAACATCTCGAATGAACAACCTAACCTTGCACCTAAAGCAATTAGAGAAAGAAGAAGAAAAAAACCCCAAAGTTAGCAGAAGGAAAGAAATCATAAAAATCATAGCAGAAATAAATGAAAAAGAAATGAAGGAAACGATAGCAATGATCAATAAAACTAAAAGCTGGTTCTTTGAGAAGATAAACAAAATTGATAAACCATTAGCTAGGCTCATCAAGAAAAAAAGGGAGAAGACTCAAATCAATAGAATTAGAAATGAAAAAGGATAAGTAACAACTGACACTGCAGAAATACAAGAGATCATGACAGATTACTACAAGCAACTATATGACAACAAAATGGACAATCTGGAAGAAATGGACAAATTCTTAGAAATGCACAACCTGCCAAGACTAAATCAGGAAGAAATAGAAAATATGGACAGGCCAATCACAAGCACTGAAATTGAAAATGTGATTAAAATCTTCAAACAAACAAAAGCCCAGGACCAGAAGGCTTCACAGGCAAATTCTATGAAATATTTAGAGATGAGCTAACACCTATCCTTCTCAAACTCTTCCAATATATAGCAGAGGGAGGAACACTCCCCAACTCATTCTATGAGGCCACCATCACCCTGATACCAAAACCAGACGAACATGTCACAAAGAAAGAAAACTACAGGCCAATATCACTGATGAACATAGATGCAAAAATCCTCAATAAAATAGTAGCAAACAGAATCCAAAAGCACATTAAACGGATCATACACCATGATCAAGTGGGGTTTATTCCAGGAATGCAAGGATTCTTCAATATATGCAAATCAATCAACGTGATACACCATATTAACAAATTGAAGGAGAAAAACCATATGATCATCTCAGTAGATGCAGAGAAAGCTTTTGACAAAATTGAACACCAATTTATGATAAAAACCCTGCAGAAAGTAGGCATAGACAGAACTTTCCTAAACATAATAAAGGCCATATATGACAAAACCACAGCCAACATTGTCCTCAAAGGTGAAAAACTGAAAGCATTTCCACTAAGATCAGGAACAAGACAAGGCGGCCCACTCTCACCACTCTTATGCAACATAGTTTTGGAAGTTTTAGCCACAGCAATCAGAGAAGAAAAGGAAATAAAAGGAATCCAAATCGGAAAAGAAGTAATAAAGCTGTCACTGTTTGCAGATGACATGATACTATACATAGAGAATCCTAAAGATGCTACCGGAAAACTACTCGAGCTAATCAATGAGTTTGGTAAAGTAGCAGGATACAAAATTAATGCACAGAAATCTCTTACATTCCTATACACTAATGATGAAATATCTGAAAGTGAAATGAAGAAAACACTCCCATTTACCATTGCAGCAAAAAGAATAAAATATCTAGGAATAAACCTACCTAAGGAGACAAAAGACCTGTAAGCAGAAAACTATAAGACACTGATGAAAGAAGCTAAGGATGATACAAATAGATGGAGAGATATACCATGTTCTTGGATTGGAAGAATCAACATTGTGAAAATGACTCTACTACCCAAAGCAATATACAGATTCAATGCAATCCCTATCAAACTACCACTGGCATTTTTCACAGAACTAGAACAAAAATATTCACAATTTGTATGGAAACACAAAAGACCAGAATAGCCAAAACATCTTGAGAATGAAAAACGGAGCTGGAGGAATCAGGCTCCCTGACCTCAGACTATACTACAAAGCTACAGTAATCAAGACAGTATGGTACTGGAACAAAAATAGAAAGATAGATCAATGGAACAGGATAGAAAGCCCAGAGATAAGCCCACGCACATATGGTCACCTTATCTTTGATAAAGGAGGCAGGAATGTACAGTGGAGAAAGGACAGCCTTTTCAATAAGTGGTGCTGGGCAAACTGGACAGGTAAATGTAAAAGTATGAGATTAGATCACTCCTTAATACCACACACAAAAATAAGCTCAAAATGTATTACAGACCTAAATGTAAGGCCAGAAACTTTCAAACTCTTAGAGGAAAACATAGGCAGAACACTCTATGACATAAATCACAGCAAGATCCTTTTTGACCCACTTCCTAGAGAAATGGAAATAAAAACAAAAATAAACAAATCAGACCTAATGCAACTTCAAAGCTTTTGCACAGCTACGGAAACCATAAACAAGACCAAAAGACAACCCTCAGAATGGGAGAAAATATTTGCAAATGAAGCAACTGACAAAGGATTAATCTCCAAAATTTATAAGCAGCTCATGCAGCTCAATAACAAAAAAACAAACAACCCAATCCAAAAATGGGCAGAAGACCTAAATAGACATTTCTCCAAAGAAGATATACAGACTGCCAACAAACACATGAAAGAATGCTCAACATCATTAATTATTAGAGAAATGTAAATCAAAAGTACAATGAGATATCATCTCACACCGGTAAGAATGGCCATCATCAAAAAATCTAGAAACAATAAATGCTGGAGAGGGTGTGGAGAAAAGGGAACACTCTTGCACTGCTGGTGGGAATGTGAATTGATACAGCCACTATGGAGAACAGTATGGAGGTTCCTTAAAAAACTACAAATAGAACTACCATATGACCCAGCAATCCCACTACTGGGCATATACCCTGAGAAAAACATAATTCAAAAAGAGTCATGTAGCAAAATGTTCATTGCAGCTCAATTTACAATAGCCCTGAGTTGGAAACAACCTAAGTGTCCATCATCAGATGAATGGATAAAGAAGATGTGGCACATATATACAATGGAATATTACTCAGCCATAAAAAGAAACGAAATTGAGCTATTTGTAATGAGGTGGATAGACCTAGAGTCTGTCATACAGAGTGAAGTAAGTGAGAAAGAGAAAGACAAATACCGTATGCTAACACATATATATGGAATTTAAGAAAACAAAAATGTCATGAAGAACCTAGGGGTAAGACAGGAATAAAGATACAGACCTACTAGAGAATGGACTTGAGGATATGGGTAGGGGGAAAGGTAAGCTGTGACAAAGTGAGAGAGTGGCATGGACATATATACACTACCAAACATAAGGTAGATAGCTAGTGGGAAGCAGCCGCATAGCACAGGGAGATCAGCTCGGTGCTTTGTGACCGCCTGGAGGGCTCGGATAGGGAGGGTGGGAGGGAGGGAGACGCAAGAGGGAACAGATATGAGAACATATGTATATGTATAACTGATTCACTTTGTTATAAAGCAGAAACTAACATATCATTGTAAAGCAATTATACTCCAATAAAGATGTAAAAAAAAAAAAAATAGAGGAGGGAGGAACAAAGAAGACAAAAACGGTTGGGGAGGAAAAGAGGAGTAGAAAGAGCTGTCAGAAGATAGAATAAGAGAGAATGAAAATTAGGGCAAACATAAAAACAGAAATGAACAAAAAAAGGAGGCCTACTTATTGACCGTTGTATATACAATATCAACCATAGTCCCTGGAGCAGAGAAGAGAGTAATGCCATTTTTGAACTTTCGCTCCAGTCCTTCCTGAGGCCCATTCTTCTACTGATACTTAGTTTCTGCAAGCACCTAAGCAAGTCAATCAGTTTATGTTGTTCTAGCGTGAAGTTCTAACACACGCCTACCCAGGTCCATGCCTACACAAATTTCTTGTCACAGAGAAAGGAGCAGAAAGATGTATTTAGACAATCTTATTCTCTGATTCTAATTGGCATTCTTATGTAAAAGCCACTTAATTAAATGAAATTTGAACAATAGTATATCCTCTTTGATGTCTACATATATTCAAACATTGTTCTCTTAGTGTAGCCCTTGAGTGTCTTTAAAAACAGTAATTTCATTCAAAGTAAAACATGTTCACTTGATATAATGTTCACTGAAATAAGCAGAACAGTCATGCTAAAAGAAAAGTTTTTATTTGGTATAAATTGATCATAAAATCTTTGGGCAAAATTAGATGAGTGTTTCCTAAGCTGTTCAGAAAACATTATTTTCAGGAAATGTTAATAGATACCATTATAATTACCTATTATAATGTTAAGAGTTGTAGATATCAGTGTATGACCTGTGGAGAACATTATTTATTAAATCCCCATTGTGGAGATTTAAATGTAACTTATTTAACCATTAAGCCAAAAGCTTAATTTATTCTATGTAAGTTGTGTGCCCATAGAAATTCTTACTAATAATACCATAGTCTACAATGGCACTTTGAATTATAAAGAAAAGATGTTTAAATATTGGACTGTAATTATCTCTTTTATATTTTATTTTATGAAGGCTTTAGTTGCCTTGAGATGGTTGAAGAACTGTTTCAACAAAATGTTTTTATTTAGTAAAATATTATTTTTTGTACTATAGTTGATCATGATTTTGAACACTGAGTTTATTAAACTTCGTTGGCATCAAGCTATTTTAGAATATAGATATTTATGCAGAATTTCAAAATTCTATGGAAGGAAGTTATATAAATTGTTATATAAATAAGTTATATAAATTGTTTTGCTGTTACTTTATAATATTGCCTGTTAACATTGACTTGAAAGATTCTGTTTCTATTACTACTTTAACCATACGTAGGTGCACCATATATCTCTGATTAGACGCTATAGCTTCAATTAAACTTAATGATTTTTCTCTGTAGCAAAAGATTGAGGGCAGTTTCTAAATGAACAAGATTTCTATCAAATTTAATTACATTCTCCAGTAGATGATACATTATAGGTGAAATGGATACGACTACCCAACAAAGCAGGCTACTGATTTTATTGCCTAATGAAGATTGAGATGGAGATTTTTAAATAAGGATACGTACATTTTAATTTAACGCACCTAACCCGAGAATTTTAACTGCTGTTGTTGTGACCATATTATCCCATTTCTTTATTTTAGACTGCAGTGAAGTTTGTTTCATATATATATGGTTTAAATTCTATTTTTTGATACAGGTAGGATAGGACTGAAACTCAGTTGTGGTGCTATAAATCAGAGTTAATCCTGCTTGTTACTTGGGTATGGCTATGATATGATAAGTATGATAAATGCCTGGAAAGTTTCTCTCTTCACTTGAGTTACCCACAGAAAAAAACATTGACAAAAGAAATTGAATTCCCATTTTTGAGGGTCCACAAGTGAAAAGGAAAGGAAATGGAGCCAATAAAGGGCACATGGTCGGCAAAGCACACTGCTACTGGGGGAATTTTGAGAGGGAACATGTACATTCAGTCATCTCACTAGAGGGAACCAAAGTATTCATATACCAAATAGTATCAGTCATTTGTTGAGACCTTCTCCTGGAGAGTATTAACTGCCCTTGGAAGTACAATGGAATGATCAGAGAAATCATCAAGCAAAGAGTTTCAAGTACTTAAAATTGAAAGTCTTTGGGTTGACATGCAGGGACACAGTCAGGGTCAAGGGAACATGGAGAGTGTCTTCTCTAGTTACTGACGGGGAGGTCTCTTCCCTGAATAGTACAGTATTCAGTCAGGCTCTCTTACAAGGTAGTCCCAAAGTAGAGGTTCAGTGCAATCAAATCTTATCAAAAATTTTTACTGGACATCTATTGCCAGTGTCACTCTGTTGATCTTATTTATATTTTTAACTGAGTTAGACTGCAGAAAGATAAAAGAGAGTAAGTAGTATATATAAGCCGCATAACACAAGGAGATCAGCTCGGTGCTTTGTGACCACCTAGAGGGGTGGGATAGGGAGGGTGGGAGGGAGGGAGATGCAAGAGGGAAGAGATATGGGGACATATGTATATGTATAACTGATTCACTTTGTTATAAAGCAGAAACTGACACACCATTGTAAAGCAATTTTACTCTAATAAAGATGTTTAAAAAAATCATTAAAAAAAAGAGAGTAAGTAGTCTGATGAGGAAGGTGATAAAGTTTATAGTACTAGATTTTAAGAATTGTGTATGAAAATATAAATCTTTTATGTCTTTTGAATTTTGGCACACACTAACCTGTTTCCTGTAACTTTCTCAATTATTGCTCTAATTTCTTCTATCAGCAGATTTTCGATTAAATATTATTTCAAAACATTTGACTGATGAGTCTTTAAACTTATATTGACCTCTCTATCTGTCCATATTTTCTAGGCTGTAATTCCCTCTGCTATAACCACTTCTGTAGTCCCAGGTTGCAGAAATAATGAATGGTTAAAAACTCAGTTATTAATTGAGAGTTCCTTTCTGCTATATGAAGCTGAGTTGATATTTATAGAGGCATGAGAGATCTGAGTGTGATGATTTATAATGATAACAGGTAGTAGGACACCAAATTGAGGCAGTCTAATTAGATTTTAAATTTAGGATTGGAGAGAAGGAAACAGAATCTCCTATATAGTATTAATGGTAGTAGACAGTGAGATTATTTTCAAATGGCAATTTAGCAACATCACTCAAAACCATTGGCTCACCTATTCTACTGGTAGCAATTTAACTTAATGATGTATATGCATATGTCCACGAAGATGTACTTTGAAATATGTTTCTTGCAATATAGTTTGTATAGCTAACACAAATCTGGAAACAATTTAAATCAATGATAGAATACGTAAAACATGATGTATCTATACAATAAAATACTACACAAGTTTTAAAGGGAATGACTTAAATATTTAAAGCCTAATAAATGTCCAAAATGCATTTATAGTTGACCCTTGAACAACTCAGGAGTAGGGGTACCAACCCTCAAATCAGTCATAATCCACATATAACTTTACAGTCGGCCCTCTGTATCAACAGTTC
Organism: Aethalodelphis obliquidens; assembly: GCF_003676395.1. Classification (NCBI taxonomy): domain Eukaryota; kingdom Metazoa; phylum Chordata; class Mammalia; order Artiodactyla; family Delphinidae; genus Aethalodelphis; species Aethalodelphis obliquidens. Next base: position 18,627,335 of record NW_020837954.1, read on the forward strand.
TGCATCCAAAGATTGAACCAATGGGAAGCTCCTGTGGTACTGTAGTATATATTTATTGAAAAGATCTGTTTATAAGTGAACCCGTGCCGTTCAAACCTGTGTTGTTCAAGAGTCAACTGTACTGTTATGTGTAATAGATACATCGTTAAGTGTAAAATATAACTGCATAAGAATATGTTTAGGTTATTTCTATTTGTGTAACTGTAAAAAAAGAGATAAAAACCTGCTGATATTTGAGTTGACCCAGAGTTAGGTGTAGAAGAATAGAGATTTCAACTATTTATTGTAACTCTTCACATTAACTTTTTGGTATCATGTGCATTTGTTACATTTATAATTTAAATGAAAGAAATTGAAATCTCAAACAATTATTCAGTTTTCATGAATTTCCATCCAAGTCACTATGGGAGATACACACCAGACCAAGACAAGAATTTCAGGGTATCAAAGTTTTCATGTGTTTTGAAGGGGTAATTAAGACTCTCATGGTACTTTTATTTCACTACCAAATAAAAGGAATTCCATATGAATTATGAGAATATATAATAATTAGGTAAAAAGTAATAAGTTGCTTTTGGAAATTTTCATTGGAATTAATCTAACCCTGTCTATATTTAAATTTACAGCAAAATATGTACTATAATACTGTAGATCCTAACTGTGATCTAAGGCTACTGTAACTAATTTAAATAGGACATGCAGCATCACTGTGACTATGCATATTGAATTCTGGAGCAGCATTTTTTTTTTTTTTTAATAAAAAACCAGTTTCTACTTTTAAACTTCCATTATTTCCATGAACCTTTAAATTTTTCAATTATAAAAGGGATTTCGTTTTCCCTTGGATGCACACCATTCTCCTCCTGGATTACTAAAATGTCATGGGAAGGTCATTTGTTTAGATTATGCTGTCTCATTTCACAAACATAAATGTTGTTTGAGCAAATTCAATCTGCCTGCTTCCTGCTTGTGTACATCCAAAAACGCCCTCATTGGTTGACATAATATACCAGTGAAATCAAATGCAGGGCCATTTGCTACCCCCATTGTTCAGATCACAAATAATGCTAATAAAACATTTGTCATCATTTATGAAAAATTACAGAAAGAATGTGAAACATTATTTTATATTATTTTCTTTCCATTAGAGACACATAGTATTATTGAATCCATACTGAGATGTTACATACTAAGCCTTAAATCTTACTCCAGTGACCTATATGATTGTGAAATCATGGCCCTTAGGGATTCATTGTGAAATTTATATAGCACCTGCTATTTCATGCTACAGAAATAATCTTATCTTATAAAAATAAGATTTGTTTGTTTGATTGTTTATCTAAACTGTGAGATTTAAGAGGAGCATGTAACTAGATATTTTAAACTCAGGAAGAAAAATAAACAGATCAAATAGAAATACAAGTAATGAAAAATACATACAATTTCTTGAATAGATTTCTTGCATAAAAGTGTCAAGCAGTTTAAATTATATAAGAAGTAAATTATGATAGCCCCCCCACTCAAATATTCTAACTCTGGTAACATTGTGGTGTGTGTCTTGAATGTCTTTCCCATGTGTTTATGGATATAAATTTTTATAATATATACACAAAAAAACACATACACACAAAGAATCTTTTAATACCCATTGTTCTGCAACTCCTTTTTTCAATAAATGTTTTTAATTTTCAAAATGGGCTCTATATCACTTTCTTTTTATTCGCCAGAGATGTTTGTACAATATGTGAACTCTGGGCTCCCAGCCTTAGAAGAGCATAGTCCAGTGAAATGATATATGAGATTGTGCAGTTTTAACAAACTCCGTAGCAGATTCTTAAACATATTTAGTTTAAAAAAAAAACAAAACTATTTTCTTGCTGTTCAAATATATATAAATGATTTAGGAAAACTTTATATACCCACATAATATAAGCTAGAAAAATAGTCTATAAATATGTGTGTATATATAGTCTACATATATGCGACTTTTGAATACATCTATTTTTATATTTTATATTTTTATATCATATATATATTTATATGTAAGTGACTAACATTGTTTCCTTCAAAATTGGGGACTAGTTCATTATCATAAATGCCATCTTTATCAAAACTAACTTCATAATTCTACATAATTTTTCAGTTTAAATCATCTATTGTTCATTCTTATACTATACCTTTCTCAGTTACTAATGCATTTATTCTGCTAGTTCAATCTATCTTTCATTATTATCTTTTATCAATTTTTGATATTATTGTACTTTTCTTTCCATATGAGTTTGAAAAGATTATCATATCACTTAAGAAATTGTATTATTATTTCGATTGAGAGTGCAATGAATTTTTAAATTAAATTTGAATTATCTGACATAATTACTAGGTAGTCTTCCTATATAGAGGTATGGATTTTAAAAACTTTATCTCTCCATAAGTAATTAATAATGAAGCTAAAAATCCATTAATTAATAATTATGTTTAATTTCATAAATATATTTACTCATAATCTGAAGTACCATAAATATAAACATTATAGTTTTAAAATGTCAATAATTAATCATGTAAAAAAATCCAACACTATCCATAAAATAAAATTTTTTAGTTTAGGAATATTTTCTGTCAGTAAGGAATTTTTGTTATTTTTGTTATTCAAAAATGTTTTTACTAGACACAGGCACACCAATACATATAACATAATTGGAGTTTAGTTTTCCTGAACTACAAAAGGATAATTTGTTAGCTTTTTTGAAGTATAACTGACAAATAAAATTGTAAGATCATTTTAAGTGCATATTGTAATGCTTTGATAAACATATACATTGTGAAAGCGTGTCTCTCATCTAGGTAATTACATATTTATTATGTCATATATATATGTGTAAACATTTAAGTTCTACTTTCCTAGCAAATTTCAATTATACCATACAGTGTTATCAACTACATCACCATGCTAGACATTATATCCTCAAATCTTATTGGTCTGACACTAATAGTTTACACCCTTTATCAAACTCTTCCTATTTCCCCCCCACACCAGCCCTTAGCAACGACTTTTCTACTTTCTGTTTCTAAGCGTTTGACTTTTTAAAAAAATTCCATATATAACTAAGATGTAGTATTTATCTTTCTCTGGGTGATTTATTTTGCTTAGCATAATAGCCCTCAAGGTTCACCCACTTTGTAGGAAATTGCCAAATTTGCTTCTTTGTCATGGCTGAGTAAGATTTCTCAGTGCACAATGCTGCAATGAACATGGAAATGTACTCATGTCTTCTATACTCTATTTTCATTCCCTTTGGATATATACCAGAAGTGGAATAGCTGGATCATATGATGGTTCTATTTTTAATTTTTTGAGGAACGTACATACTGTTTCCTATAGTGGCAACACCAATTTACAATCCCACCAACAGTGTACAAGGGTTCCCTTTCTCTACATTCTCACCAACACTTGTTATCTCTTGTATTTAGTTTAATGATAGCCATGCTAACAAGTGTGAGGTCACTGCGGTTTTGATTTGCACTTCTTTAAAGATTACCGTAGTGATGTTGAGCACCTTTCCACGTACCTTTTGGCCATTTGTATGTCTTCTTTGGAAAACGTTTATTCAGTTTCTCTGCTCATGTTTTAATCGGATTGGTTGTTTTTTGGCTATTAGATTGCATGAGTTTTTATATATTTTGGATATTAACCCCTTATCAGATATATGATTAGCAAGTGTTTTCTCCCATTCTGTAGGTTGCATTTTATTTAGTTGATGGTTTCCTTTGTTGTGCAGAAGCATTTTATTTTGATGTAGTCCTACTTGGGTTTTTTTTGCTTTTGTTGTTTTTCCTTTTGGTGCAAAATCAAAAAAAAAAAAAAAAATCATTGCCAAGACCCCCTACATTTTCTTCCAGAAGCTTGCTTTACAGCTTCAAGTCTTAAACTTGTGTCTTTAATCCATGTTAAGTTGATTTTTGTGTATAGTGTGAAATAGGGGTCCAGTTTCATTCTTCTGCTTATGGCTGTTCAGTTTTCCCAACAACATTTATTTAAGAGACTATTCTTTCATTTAAGAGACTATTCAGAATAGTATACAGAATAAACAATTCTGTATATTCTTGGTTCCTTTATTGTAAATTAATTGACCATATATTCATGGGTTTAATTCTGGGCTTTCTATTCTGTTCTACTCATCTAAGTGTCTGCTTTTATACAAATGCCATATTATTTTGATGACTATAGCTTTGTAACACATTTTGAAATCAGTAAGTGTGATCCCTCCAGCTTTGTTCTTCCTAGAGTTTGCTTTGGTTCTTCAGGGTCTACTGTGATTCCAAACAAATTTTAGGATTTCTTTTTCTATTTCTGTTAAAAATGCCTTTGGAATTTTGATAGGAATTGCACGGAATCTGTAGATCACTTTGGATAAGATGGACATTTTAACAATATTCATTCTTCCAATCTATGAGTACTGTTTATATTTCTGTTTAATTGTGTCTTCTTCAATTTATTTCATTAATGTTTTATAGCTTTTTGTGTACAGATCTTTCACTTCCTTGGTTAAATTTATTCCTAAATATTTTATTCTTTTTGATGCTACTGTAAATGAATTTTCTTCTTAATTTCTCTGATAGTTTACTGTTATTGGTTAGGATTGCAGTCAGCCCCATTTTGATGTAGGTAATATGGGGATTTTCTCCTTAGCCCAATGTGCAGGAATCACTCAGCTAGTTTCTGGATTTCTTTCAGGGGTAATTGCTCTATGTATACCTGTAGATTTGATGTATCTGTGGTAGAAGGTGAGTTCAGGAGGCTCCTATGTCTCCATTTTGAAACAGAATTTCTCCAAAAGAGTTTAAGAAGTATACATATTTTAAGTATAAGTTTATTGTATGCAACTGTCAAATAACACATAGAACTGCTGATATTGTAGAAAAAGTGAAACCAAGAGGATCCTGCAGGGCTTTCCTGGAGACCGACCCCCCCCCCCCCTCCCCCAATCCCTGTATCGCCTACCTGCCTCTTGTTCATAGAAGAAGCTTGGCATCTCTGACTCCATATTGTATCTGTCTCTTCTGCTGCTCTAATCTCTGAGTCATAAGCCTCTGCTTAGCCCTGCACATGGACATGTTAACCGCTAAAGGAATTTTGCTTACAGCTTAAGATTCCAGCAAATGACTCCTTACTGGAAACTTGCCTCCCATGGGGAGATAAGGAAGTATGAACAAAAATAAGGATTGTCTAGTCAAGATTCATAGGAACATCATGATCAGACTCAAGTCAGCTGAAGTCAACTGACCAAGAACGATGAGTTTTCACAACCTTCCTCAGACCCTTGCTGGTGCCCAGATAGCTGCAGTTGTCTATCACTTTCTGATTTTAACCCCCACCTGCTTCCCCCATCCCTAGCATAAAAGAGCTTGAATTCTACCCCAAATGAAGATGGTTCTTTAGGACATGAGTGTGCCATCTTCTTGGTTTACTGACTTTCCAAATAAAGTCACTTTTCCTTGCACTACACTTTGTCTCTTGACATATTACCCTGTCCTGGAAAACAGTATGAGCTTGGACTCGGTTACAAGAGATTTAAATTAAAATTTGCATTAGAAATTAGAATTATAAATTATAAATTGTATATTATAAAAGGCAACCATTGAGGATTAACTTAATAAAAAAATAAACCCACATAATATCCACACTGAAAATTAGAGGCTAAATTTGTATTTGATTACATGTACAAAGTAACATCGTGTTTTTGACAGGTTCCAACATGAAAAGAAAGTATTTTTATTTAAGAGAATATATTATAGGCATATATAGCAATGATTACTAGAAAATGTTACATATTATTTATTTTCATAATTGAAAAATTAAGCCCAATAAATTATGACCATATATTATTCTTTTAGCAAATAATTTTCCTGTGGGCATACCCATGCATTTTAGAAATCCTCATTTAATAGTTCAATAGATGTATTTTATACACTAGATATTATGATAATTAGTATAAATTTTTAATAGGTTTCACATTTAGCTATCAGATGTCCATATGTAAAAATTGTGCTTTAGGTTGCTCAATATATTATTATTATTATTATTTTTGGCTGCCTGGCAGGAGGGATCCTAGTTCCCTGACCAGGGATCAAACCTGCGCCCCCTGCATTGGAAGCACAGAGTCTTAACCACTGGACCACCAGGGAAGTCTATGCTCAATATATTATATTAAGTTGTGAGAAACACTTGATGTGCCTATTTCCACCCACTTTGCATGACAAATATTGAAGAATATGTTTGTTGAAGTGCTTTCCAATAATGAGGAAAATAAGTTACGCTATATGAAGCCTTTTTTATTGCAAGTTTAATTTGTTTTATACATGTTTCTTTTTCTGTGACAAGATTTTATTTTTTTAGCATATACAGACATTCCCTGATTTACAGTGCTTTGTCTTATGATTTTTCATCTTTACAATGATCTGAAAGCAATGTGCATTACACAGAAACCATACTTTCAATATTGATCTTTTCCTGGGCTAGCAATATGCACTACAATACTCTCTTTTGATGCTTTCATCAATGTGAAAGTGAGTCACAGCTCCCACCCAGCCATGTGATCACAGGGTAAACAGCTGATATATCTACAATCATTCTATTTTTCACTTTCAGTACAGTATTCGATAAGTTACATGAGATATTCAACACTTTATTATAAAATAGGCTTTGTGTTAGATAATTTTGCCCAGCTGTAGTCTACTGTAAATGTTCTGAGCATGTTTAAGGTAGGCTGGCTAAGCTATAATGTACAGCAGGTTAGGTGTATCAAATGCATTTTCAACTTATTATACTTTCAATGTACGATGGGCTTATCAGTTATATCCTGATAAACCCCTCATACGTTGAGAAAAATTCGTGTGTTAAAACAAATAGAATTTGAACTTTAAAAATCTTTGCCATACAATTCCTTTGCCATATTTAAAAACAAACTTAGGGGTTTCCCTGGTGGCGCAGTGGTTGAGTCCACCTGCCGATGCAGGGGACATGGGTTCGTGCCCCGGTCCGGGAAGATCCCACATGCCGCGGAGTGGCTGGGCCCATGAGCTATGGCCGCTGAGCCTGTGCTCCACAACGGGAGAGGCCACAACAGTGAGAGGCCCACGTACCACAAAAAGAAAAAAAAAAAAAAACAACCAAACTTTATCAGAGCACTCTTGACATCTGTGTACAATGGAGCATAATACAAAGTCAGAAGTAATTAAAAAGGTTTTCCAATTTGACAAAAGAGACAAGGAATACCACTCTAACACAACTGTTGTGAAAACATTTGTAATTTGTTTATAGTGAACCATTTATCATCTTAGTCCCTGATTCTGTTATCCATTTGCAGGTTAAATGTCGTAATCAAAGTTGTCAGATCCACTTAGTGATCCATAAATTAAAGTTGACCTTCCAATTTAAATCTTTTCAAGTTAATGTAGATTAAAATTAGTGTGTGAAAAAAGCATTATTTAAATGTACAATAAGTATCAAGATATTTACTGCCAAATTCAGATTTATTTAAGGCACCAGAGAGATAAAGCATACTTTCTTTAGATTTCCTTATTTTTAATATAGTAAAGAAAACAAAAAGAAAGATCTTTTTAGAATGTATCTTTCCATTCAAGAGAATATGTAATATTTGTAAGGTGCTTAAATTGTTCCAACCTGCCAACTAACAGGCAGTGACAAACTAATCAGGTAGTGGGAATTCAAATATTGTCAAGAGACATAGACCTACTCAATACAGAAAATATTTTTGGAGAATAAAAAGCTATGTGAGCCACCAAAAAAAAAAAAAACTTTTTGATGATGGCCATTCTGACCAGTGTGAGGTGATATCTCATTGCAGTTTTGATTTGCATTTCTCTAATAATTAGCAATGTAGAGTGTATTTTCACGTGCCTTTTGGCCATCTGTAGGTCTTCTATGGGGAAATGCCTGTTTTGATCTTCTGAGCATTTTTTATTGTGTTGTTTGCTTTTTTTAATATTGAGCTATTTGTATGTTTTGGAGATTAATCTCTTGTAGGTAGCAGGTTTGGCAAATATTTTCTCCCATTCTGTAGGTGATTTTTTTGTTTTGTTTATGGTTTCCTTTGCTGTGCAAAAGCTTTTAAGTTTAATTAGGTCCCATTTGTTTATTTTTGTTTTTACTTCCATTACTCTAGGAGATGGATCCAAAAATATATTGCTGCGATTTATGTCAGAGTGTTTTGCCTATGCTTTCCTCTAGGAGTTTTATAGTATCTGGTCTTACATTTACGTCTTTAATCCATTTTGAGTTTATTTTTTGTATGGTGTTAGAGAATGTTCTAATTCATTCATTTACAGGTCACTGTTCAGTTTTCCCAGCATGACTTATTGGAGAGGCTGTCTTTTCTCCATTGTATAATCATGCCTCTTTTGCCACAGATTAATTGCCCATATGTACATAGGTTTACTTCTGGGTTTTCTATCCTGTTCCATTGACCTATATTTTTGTTTTGTGCCAGTACCATATTGTCTTGATTATTGCAGCTTTGTAGTATAGTTTAAACTCAGGCAGCCCGACTCCTCCAGCTCCATGTTTCTTTTTTAAGATTGCTTTGGCTATTCAGGGTGTTTTGTGTTTCCATAGCTGGAAATGAAACATAATTTGGAAAGATACATGCACTCCAATGTTCACTGCAGCACTATTTACAATAGCCAAGACATGGAATCAACCTAAATGTCCATCAACAGATGAAAGGATAAAGAAGATGTAGTATATTTATACAATGGAATATTACTCAGCCATAAAAAAGAATGAAATAATGCCATTTGCAGCAATATGGATGCAACTAGAGATTATCATACTAAGTGAAGTAATTATCCAGACAAAGATAAATATAATATGATATTGTTTATATGTGGAATCTAAAAGAAAATGATACAAATGAACTTATATACAAAACAGAAATAGACCCACAGACAAAGAAAACAAATTTTTAGTCACCTAAGGGGAAAGGTGGGGGAGGGATAAATTAGGTGTTTGGGGTTAACGTATACACACTACTATATATAAAATAGATAACCAACAAGGACCTACTGTATAGCACAGGAAACTATACTCAATATTTTGTAATAACCTATAAGGGAAAATAATCTGATAAAGAATATATATATATATATATATATATATATTTGAATCACTTTGCTGTACATCTGAAGCTAACACAACATTGTAAATCAACTATACTTCAATAAAAAAAATGGTTTAAAAAAGAATGGTGTAAAAAAGAGAGAGAGAGAAAGGAAACACCTTCGCTTCGAGAGCTGTCTCTGAAACTTATCAATTGGAAGGTGAAAAGTCTTTATTTTTTGGAGAAGGAGTTGACGCTTATTCCAAAGCAGTAAAACGAAGCATGTAATACCCTGACTGGTCAAAAAATTTTCCAGATGGCAATGAAGCACGGTGGTAAGTAGGTAAGATGGATAAGATGGTAAGAAAAAGGCAGGAGAGAAGAGGTATGGTACATGGTGAAAAAATCCACGTCCCCACCACACTATGTGGTTTTATAAAGTCTAAGAGCATTGATAATTACTATTCTAAAGGAATTCCTCCTACAGTGAATAATTTTCTTTCTAAGTATTTGTAGATCCTTATTGCTAAAAGATAATATAAGGTAATTCATCTTCTTGGTGAAGTCCATTATAACCTTTAAAAACTTTCCATCTTTACGTTTCCTTAAGTTAACATGAGGTAAAAGAAGCTAACTTTTTTGATTGCCAACTACACATCAGTCTTTGAAGCTTTCAGATGCTATGTCATTCCCTTGTTCCTGAAGCAAATATTCATCTTTTTATTTTTCTGGTGAGGAAACTTATCAGAGGTTAAGTCCCAAACATCATACTTGTTTTTTTTAACTTACCCAAATGCAATTATACCTAACTCAGTACTCTTACTAATGGCATAAAAATAATATTTAAAGGTACTTTTAATTGTTTTCCTCTGACAGCTCAGGCTTTTTTAGTATTCATATTGATAGTATTCTTATACATTTGTGTACATCTTAATTCATTCCATATTTAATTTCAACACACATTTGTATATATAATACATAACTATATATACAGATATATATTATGAATATAACATATTTCATGCATGCCTCAGATTCAGACCAAGAGACTCTTATAATGGACATGCTCTTCTGTCAGTTTGAAAGGATAATTTTACATACTAAATTGTGTTATTTTCCTAGCCAAATTTAATTAGGTAAAATTCAATATAATGTTATTTTAAGTGGCATGCTGCATTAATTCAACAATATTAAAATGAATAACATTAATTATGATGAAACCTTTAGTTTTCAAATGCTTTCAGGGCAGGGTTATTATTTCCATCTTACAAACGAGGTAAGACAAGCTCAGAGGTTAAGTGGTTAAATTACATAAGTTGAAAGAAAATTTCAGACCCAAGAGGCCAAACTGCTAGCTAATTCTCTTGCTCTACTATTTCCCAATTCAAAAGCCATTTTGGAAGGAATATATTACATAATACTCAGTGCAGGTACATTTATTTTTGGCTGACTCTGAAGTATTTTGTTCAGAATGATCACTTTAGGGAACAGGTCTTCAGCATATGTCAACATAAAAGACGACTGTGACATAAATAATTGTGATAGATTGTCTACATATTTGATCTTTGAATTGAGCTTTCAAACAAACTCATCTTGCTGCTATTATATTTAGGGAATTGTTTAAATTGCTTGCAATATGAGCTAGCTATTTGTAATCTGCTGTCTTCCTAGGTGTTGATAAAGATAAATCACTATACCATTTTATGTGCTTTTCTTTCTACCCCAACCTTACTCCTCTGTTGCACACCAAACACATCACAGTCCTGCCATTATTAGTAATAATCAGGTTTAGGAGACTTTAATTCACTTTCCATTATGTTATAGTTTATCAAAACTTTGTATATTGATGAGTATTATTTATTTTCCTTGAACTTTTACAGTCATTTATAACCCCAAAATTTTGTTTCCTAAATTTATTCCATATCTTCATTTTTCTCAGATATGGATCCTCTGTCACCTATGTTTTAAAACGTGATAGTATTTGCACATTTTGGTAGTATTTATGATGTTGCAATAGGCACTTCAATGAACACTTCCCCACATTTAATTTGCTTTCTTTCTAAGTCATTGATAAACTAGATGCACACTTTATTCTTCATTACTACAGCCACCGACCTGTAGTGGATATTAATCACTTCCTGACTGAATGGGTTATAGGAGCTCCATAGCTACTTAACCTGTTATTTTCTCTAAACTTGCTTTTCTCAAATATATTCACAATCATATATGCTGTCAACTTTTCAATGAATTCAATGGAAAATAATCTGGCTAGATGTCGGTGGACTCCAGTATCAACATTATTTGAAGTAAATTCTTTTGAAAAAAGACCTGAGTAGGGCACATTCGATGGCCAATAAAGTCCACCCCTTTCTACACAGATTCATGGAGGAGCTCATCGATACTTCCTGTGGAGCTATCTCTCTGAGGAGAAATTTAGAAGAGGGAAACAAATGAGGATAATTATAGCCCTTTTGTTGCAACTGTTCTCAGCATTTGATACTTATGACTGTCTTCTGCATCATCCATTCTAAATTTCCCTCCCCTTGGTTATCAGCTTGGAAGGTATTGGCTGTTGATGTGACCTAAACCCTCATTTCTAGAGTCTGAGACTTTGATCTCATTTGGTAATCTCAATCCACATTTGCTATACCTGTAGAATCAAAGTTAAAATTAGACAAAAGAGATACAAAAGTAGTGCAAGTGAAACTGACTAGCTCCCACTCATATTCCTTCATCTCACTTTGTGTGTAAATAGCCTATAACCTCCTGCTGATCAGAGTCAATTATGTCCATCAAAATGGTGACTCCTCTTTCAACTACTGGTCCCTGGATACAAGTCCAATGTGCCCAGATGGAAGCTGTAGCTTGTAATTCAATGGAATGCTTTTTGTATCTACTGGCAAATACATGCCAACTTTGGAAATCAGAACTTCCAACATTGTAATCCCAGCAGGTCAATAAGAATTCCTCCCCTTGTTTTCCAGACACATGTGTATTTACATAGCACAATGTACCTATAATGCATAGCGCATATTGAAAACTGAAATCCATCTTTTCCAAGAATTTCTTCCTTAGCTGCCATTTCAAAACTGATTTCTATGGCAGTTTCCATTGTTATATCAGGAAGAGTTATTCTGGATGACCAATGGATCCACTAAGGAACTTCTTTCCTCTGATGTCAGTCTTCTGGATGAATTCTATGTTATATAAGATTCCTTGCCTCTGTACCAGAAATTCTGTTTGTCCCTGTGTAGTAGTGCTAACAAAGGCTTGGCTGGCATTAAAACCAACTCCATACCTGAGAGGATAATACAATGTTGTCTTATACTTTATGTCTACTTTTGTAAGATATGACTCAAAGTACTGTTAATTTTGTTTTAAAGTTAGTTTTCCTTCAAATAAAGTAATTGAAAAAAAGAATGATGTCTATAACCTCTTCTCAAATATTAACCACTTTTATTGAACTTCGGAACCAAGCTTCCATGTTTTTTTGTCATTTATTTTCAGTCTAAAGAGCTTTCTTTAATTAATATGGTACAAGTGTGCTAAATATAAAATTTCTCAGCTTTATTTTATCTAAAACCGTTTTTATATCACTCTTCTATGTTGAGTTGACAAATTTTATTTTCCCCATTATTTTAAGCATTTCCTTCCATTTGTCTTTTTAATTTCATTGTTTCTACTAAAAAGTCATTCATTGTGTAATATGCCTATTTTTCTCTTGGTTCATTAAATATTTTGTCTTTATATTTGAATGCTGTCAGTTATACTATGAGATGCCTATAAGTCATTTCTTTTGAATGGGTTTCAGTGAGAATTTTGGATTTGCAAATTGATGTTATTCCACCTAATATTGTAAAAGCTAAGGCATTATTTTATAAATTAATTATTATAAGTGAACCATTACTCTTTCATATTTCTCTGAGAATCTATTATGCATTATAATTCTATTACATTTTAAAACATAATGGATTACATTTTAATTCACTTGCTGTTGTTCCATAGGTCACTGGAGTTCAATTCAATCTATTCATATTTTCAATCCCTTTTCTCTTTATTCTTAAGATTTAATCATTTCCATTGATCTGTCTACAATTTAACTAATATATTTTACCCTCAGAATGTCTAATCTGTTAAACCCATCTGGAAAACTATTTCAGATATTAGACTTTTCAGTTCTGGAATTTATTTTTAAGAGTTTCCTTTTCTCCTGAAATATTTCATCATTTCACTCACCATGAATGTCTCCTTTGAGTTACTGAATATATTTACAATATATGTATAAATATTTTTCTGCTAATCAGTGCTGAATTATCACAGAGTATATTTCTATTGATGACTTTTTTTTTCTTTGTCATGGGTCACATTTTTCTGCTTCTTGGCATATCTAGTAATTTCTGATTTTATACTAAACTTGTTTATATGCTTGGTTTGAATGCTGTATTTTCTAATGTTCCTTTAAAGGGTGTTAGATTTTCTAAGTTACTGATTCATCCTTTACATTCAATTTTTGTTCAAACAAGTCTATTCCTGTTTTGAATTTAGTGTTATGGTCTATAAAGTGGTCTTTACTCCTAAGGCTTGACTTTACTGGGATTTTACCTGAAAGTCTGGGATTCTCAGTGAATTCTTGACACTCAGAAGAAGGAGGAACTTCAGTGTCACCACTGTATGACCTCTGATGTTACTGCTCAGTTCTTACACCACTGCAGGAATCTCTTCTAGGACTTGTAGACTCCAGTCTTCCACCTATATAGCCAGTACCGGCTGAGATCTTGTGATAAACCACCAAAGAGATATCTAAGACTTATCCGTGTAGGACTGTCTCTTCCCTGACAACTTGCCTTAAAATCCAAGCTCCACCAGCAGCCCACAACTCCAGTCTCTACCACCTCATCTCTGGGAGTTTACCATTCTACTTGGTCTCAAGCGCCTCTACCATAGCAGGCAAGTAACTTCAGCACAGATAGCTGTAGCAATAATAGGGTTTACTTTATCCAATATAGTTTTTTTCAAGAATCAGAATTGGCCTCATATATTTAGTCCAGTTATATAGTTTTCTAAAGTGGCTGTACATTTTTGCATTTCCGTCAACAATGAATGGGAGTTGTTTTTGTTCTACATCCTCACCAGCATCTGATATTGTCAGTGTTCTGGATTTTGGTCATTATAATAAGTGTGAAATTTGCATTTCACTGATGACACATATAATACACAATCTTTTTATATGCTTAATTGATGTCTGTGTATCTTCTTTGGTAAAGTATATGTTATCAATATTTTTTTTGCCTCATTCTGTTGCCATTTGCTTAGGCTTGTTTTTCCACTGAAATCCATGATCCCTGAGCTTTTTTCTTAGTAGTTAAATTCCAAAAAACTTCTTGTCAAATTTGACTCTGTTTTGCATGTAAAACTCACCTTCCCAAACCTAGCCTGACCTTTGTTGTTGCTGTTGTTATTGTTTTAACAACACTAATAAAAATGACATTTTGGGTAAACAAAAGATATGTATACATGATTAAAAATAATAATACATATCTGATGTTTGGAAATTTAGTTTATTAGTCTCTTAAATAGATTCAGATTTAAATCTTAAAGAGTACTTCTTCCCCAGCTGAAACAGAAGGAAAAAAAAACAAACAGAATTTCATCACTTCCCAGTTCAGAACATATCTTATAGGAACTGTTTTTTCTCCCCATTATGCTGTGTTTGTATTACAGATCAAATCACTGATATCATCTCATATTTCTTCTTCAACATATTCTTATATAAACTCACGTTCCTCATTTTTTCTCCATTTTACAAAATTTTAAGGTATAGAAGACAATGGTTTATCCCAGATTATAAGAAGACTGCAATGCATATTCATGCCCTTAATTCTGTGAGGAGAGAGTATAAAGTGACTATTACTATTGTTGTTACTACTGCTGTTATCAAACCTAATACAATTCATTAAACATTAGACCTTATATTTTTAGGAGTTGGTGCTGTAAAGCAGGAGTCCCCAAACCCTGGGCCATGGACAGGTACCAGTCCACGGCCTGTTAGGAACTGGGCCTCACAGCAGGACCTGAGTAGCAGGCAAGGGAGCAAAGCTTCATCTGCCACTCCCCATTGCTTGCATTACCACCTGAACCATCCCCCCACCCCCAGTCCGTGAAAAAATTGTCTTCCACAAAACCAGTCCCTGGTGCCAAAAAGGTTGGGGACTGCTTCTGTAAAGAACAAGTATAAAAAAATAATTGTGATGTTAACTAAGAGAATAGCAAAAATCTATTCCTTTAGTGAAGTTTAGTGGTGAAAGCATATCCTTATTTGAGGAATGAACTGCTCCACTAGAGAAATGTGGTAGAAGAACAAGTGGTTCTTCACATTAATGTGCTAGTTCTTTCAGCCATCCCACTTAGAATGAGCTATTTAATTTGAGGAAAATGGTGAAACATATGTCCCCTGCCTCACATAACAGAGTCCTAGAAATACTCAGATTCAATAAAGTCAAAATATTAAATATAAGACATAAGTAAGGAAATAATTAGAAACTTTAGGAAACTGTCAATTTACAGAGAAAAGTCATTCTAATGAGAAGGCTGGTGCTAGGGTAAAACAGTGTGAAATAATGAATTTATCTGGCAATAGCAAGGATATCCACAATTAATATTTCTGAGATAGTCATGGAAGAAGCACCTAAACAGAACAAGGACCTAATATGGTTTGAATAAATAGTGGAAAGATGCAAGATCAGTGACAGTGGACAGGAGGGCCAATTCTCTAATGTCAGTATAAAATGAAGGTAGAAGTGAGGGAATCCCACAATATACTGGAAGATCATGAGACAACAAGCTGGAAGATTCTGAATCAGATTTAAAGTATTTTAAAATTTCAATTCTTTATTCAATAAGAATTTATTAAGCACTTATTACATATTAGGTTTACACACAAATGCATATATAATGTGTTTGTGCATGTATTATGTTTACAAACTTTTACAAATATGTATGTACATGTATAGGTAGTTTTTCAGTCTTCTCAAAGAACTAGTTTTGGTTTCATTAATGTTCTGTACTCACTTTTTGTTTTCTACTTCATTGACTTCTGTGATTTTGTTTTTCTATTTAACTTGGATTCAATTTATTTTTCTTTAAATTTCTAGTTCATTATGGCAGAAGATAAGGTCACCAGTTAAATGCTACACATTTTCACCTAGGTAATCATTTAATTGCATAATGTAAATTTTGATTTGTAATGTTATTTTTATTCAACTCAAAATATTTTAAATTCTCTCATATATGTATTTCATCTTTGACCCATGTGCTATTTTAAGTATATTATTTAGTTTCCAAATATTTGGGAATTTTAAAGATACATATCTATTATTGATTTTTAATTTATCTCTATTGTGTTCAAAGAATATAGTTTATATGAATCGATTATTTTTAAATTTACCGAGACTTGTTTTACTACCCTCAGTTAGGTGTATCTTGGTAAAAAGTTTCATTTGTGCTTGAAAATAATGTGTTCTACTATAATCAAATGAACTTTCCTATAAACATCATAATGTTTGTCGATAGTAAGCTTCATGCATCCTATATTCTTACTGATTTTCTGTCTTTTTCTAACAATTATTGAAATAGAAGTATTGAAAACTAAATAACTGGATTCATGTATTTCTCCTTGAAATTCTATCAGTGTTTGCTTCACATAATTTGAGGCTCTGTCATTATGTGCATATTATTTAGAATTGTTATATCCACTTTATGAATTGACATATTATTTATTATTATATGGTACTTTTTATCTCTGGTAATATTTTTTCTCTAAAATAAAACTTGTTGGGTGTTAATATAGCCTCTTCAGCTTTCTTTTGGTTAATATTAGTTTTCTTTAGATTAATATAATTATTATCAGTATGTCATTATCCATCCTTTACTTTAAGCTCTTTGTTTTTACAAAGTGAAAGTCTTATTTTCTGTAGAGAGTTGCATATTTTGAATCCAATCTAACAATCTATAGCTTTTAGTTTAGGTTTTTAGACAATTTAAATTTTATATGATTTTTGATAATTCTTAAAAAAATAGTCTTTAATAGTGATACTCTTAAGTACAATCTGAAATTCTTCATTTCTATTGTAGGTGCAGAGTTCAATATGTTACCATGTTCCTTCTGCCTAAAGGATTTTCCTTCATGTTTTTCATATAGAAATTAATTATAGAATGACTGGTGGTTACTGATTTTGTCATTTGCATACCTATAAAAGTCTGGGTATACAACTCTAGGTTGACTTTTTTTGTTTACTTCTTTTTGTTTCTTCCTTTCAGTTCTTTAAAGATATTGCTCCAGTGTTTTCTGGTTTCTGTTGTTTCTGATAAGAAACACTCTTTCATTCTCATTGTTCCTCTATGTGTCTTGTGTCTTTCTGTTTTTCTGGTTGCTTTTAAAATTTCATTTTTATTATGAGTTATAAGCAATTTGATTAAGAAGTGCCTAGCTTTAGTTTATGTCTTTTTTTTTTTTTTTTTTTTTGCGGTACGCGGGCCCCTCACTGCTGTGGCTTCTCCCGTTGTGGAGCACAGGTTCCAGATGCGCAGGCTCAGTGGCCATGGCTAACGGGCCCAGCCGCTCCACGGCATGTGGGATCTGCCCGGACCGGGGCATGAACCCGTGTCCCCTGCATCGGCAGGCGGACTCTCAACCACTGTGCCACCAGGGAAGCCCTATTTCATATTTTATTGAGCTCATGGATCCATGGGTTATAAGATTTCACCAAATATGGAAAAAATATAGCCATTATTTTCTTTAGTATGTTTTCTGCTTCTCCTCCAGCCCCCAACCTTCTTTTGTGACTCCAGTTACCAAAACCTTAGTCTACATGTTTTGTCTTCAAATTTCACTGAATTTCTGTTCATTTTTTTTCCAGTCTTCTTTTCTATTTTTAATTGTGTATGGTTTTTGTTGTCATGTTGTCAGATTCACTAATCTTTTGCTCTGAAATATCTAATATGTAATTAATTTTATTACATATCTGTTTTTCACATCAAACAAAATTTTTTATCTCTAAGGTAAGATATAGATCTTTTAAATATATTCATGTACCTACTCTATATTTAATCTTCCTTTAGTTCTTGGTCATATAGAATATGATAATTTTAACTGTTTTATTAATTTTGTAAAAATTTTTATTGAAGTATTTGATTTACAATGTTGTGTTAGTTTCAGGTGTACAGCAAAGTGAATCAGTTATACATATACATATATCCACTCTTTTGTAGATTGTTTTCCCATTTAGATCTTTACAGAGTACTGAGTAGAGTTCCCTGTGCTATACAGTAGGTCCCTGTTGATTATCTATTTTATATATAGTAGTGTGTATATGTCAATCCCAATCTTCCAATTTGTCCACCCCCCTTGCCCCCTGGTAACCATAAGTTTGTTTTTTACAACTGTA
Source organism: Aethalodelphis obliquidens (assembly GCF_003676395.1). Classification (NCBI taxonomy): domain Eukaryota; kingdom Metazoa; phylum Chordata; class Mammalia; order Artiodactyla; family Delphinidae; genus Aethalodelphis; species Aethalodelphis obliquidens. Next base: position 18,645,894 of record NW_020837954.1, read on the forward strand.
ACTAGGCTGGGTATTATAAAATTCTTAGAGGAAAACATAGGCAGAACACTCTTTGACATAAGTCACAGCAAGATCTTTTTCAATGATTCACCTCCTAGAGTAATGAAAATAAAAACAAAAATAAACAAATGGGACCTAATTAAATTTAAAAGCTTTTGCATAGTGAAGGAAACCATAAACAAAATGAAAAGACAAACTTCAGAATGGGAGAAAATATTTGCAAATGAAGCAATTGACAAGGGATTTATACAATACAAACTGTTCATACAGCTCAATTAAAAAAAAAAAAAAAAGAGACAACCCAATCAAAAAATGGGCAAATATCTAAATAGACATTTCTCCAAAGAAGACATACAGATGGTCAAAAAGCACATAAAAATATGCTCAACATTACTAATCGTCAGCAAAATGGAAATCAAAAATACAATGAGATCACCTCACACAGGTCAGAATTGCCATCATCAAAATGTCTGTAAACAATACATGCTGGAGAGGGTGTGGAGAAAAGGGAACCCTCCTATATTGTTAGTGGGAATGTAAACTGGTACAGCGTCTATGGAGAACAGTACGAGGTTCCTTAAAAAATGAAAAATAGAGCTACCATATGATCCAGCAATCCCACTCCTGGGCACATATCTGGAGAAAACCACAATTCGAAAAGATACATGCACCCCAATGTTCATTGCAGCACTATTTACAATAGCCAGGACATAGAAACAATCTAAATGTCCATCAACAGGGGAATGGATAAATAAGATGTGGTACATATATACAATGGCATATTACTCAGCCATAAAAAAGAACAAAATAGGGCTTCCCTGGTGGCACAGTGGTTGAGAGTCCGCCTGCCGATGCAGGGGACACGAGTTCGTGACCCAGTACGGGAAGATCCTACATGCCATGGAGCGGCTAGGCCTGTGAGCCATGGCCGCTGAGCCTGTGTGTCCGGAGCCTGTGCTCCACAACGGGAGAGGCCACAACAGTGAGAAGCCCGCATACCGCAAAAAAAAAAAAGAACAAAATAATGCCATTGCTGCAAAATGGATGGACCTAGTGATTGTCATACTGAGTGAAGTCAGACAGAGAAAGACAAATATATGATATTGCTTATATGTGGGAATAAAAGTGTACAAATGAACTTATTTTAACTGTGTTAATGTCTTTGTATACTAATTCTGTCACCTGTTTTATTTCTGGATCAATTTTAATTTTTTGGGGGGTAGTATTGTTCTTAACGTTTATTATGTGAGATCAGAGCAATATTTACTCTGAACAATTTTATGCTGAGACAAAACTATGCTCATTATTCCACCTGATGCCCCAGGAATTAAGAGGATTTTCATCAGGCTGCTGAGATCAGTAACTATTCCCAGCACTGAGTAAGCTCTACAGATTATTTACTCTAATCCTTTCAGATAGTTCTATCCCCTGCCTTGAGTGATTTCTTTACATACATACACTGATAATTAATTAACTAAAATCAAGAAGGAGGGAACCCATTCAGAATTCTAAAGGATTCTCTATGCACCACTCTTTCCTCCTATTACTCTCCCATGCAAGCTCTATCTTCTTGGCCTCCCCAAGGTTCTCAGAAACATCTCTTCAACTCAGGATGATTTCTTGGCTGTGCCTGGACTATCTAATACATAAGTGATGAAATCATGGCCATGATTTGTTTGCTTTCTGTGACTCAGCTATCAATGTCCTTCTTTGCCTGATGTTTAATATCTTGGAAATTATTGCTTCATATATATTTTTTTCAGGTGGGAATGTAAATCTTGTCCCTGTTACTCCATATTTGCCAGAAGCAGAATGAAGTTATACTTTTAAAAAATTAATTTGTTAACTAAAATATACTCTATGATATATACACCCTTTGTTTTACAAAGAACATTTTCATAAAAAATTTAAAAATTCGTTCACTTGCCTTGTTTGATATTTATGTATAAACAGTAGAAACATAGTAACTTCAGCAAGTTTTTCATAAAAAGAAATATTTGGTAACAATACATCACAGACTTTAGGTATAATTATCTTGAGATAGGTTTGATGCATTATTGCAGGCTCTGAGATGTAGTGTCAAAACACAAAAAAGGGTGAGAAGGCTCTTTGTGCTAAGGATAGTCCCCTGATGACAGCCAGCATGGAAACAGGGACATCAGGGACCACTGAGCTTGTGGTAAGTAGATATGGCAGGAATAAGAAATGAATACATACTATATCCCATTGTGTCTATCTACTTGTGGAATAAACTTGAGATGTCGTGTTTAGGTCAGGGCTTCAACTTGGAATATAAAACAAATTGTTATTAGCAGCCCATATGGGGTTCAAAACTACTCTTTGGCTTTCTTATTCAGTGTTCTAAAGCTGAAATGTGCAGACTCCATAATGTATCCAATACAGGCTGAATATTATTTAACATTTCTGAGACATCTTCAAAGGCTGTTTCCCCTAATAATATAACATTGAAATTCACCCATTTGACATTATAGAACATTTAACAATTGTTCCATTAGGCCCACCACATGAAGTAATACATGTTCACAGAATGGACATATACAGTGGGAGGTAATAGCAACTAAATAATACTATAGTTTCTGGAATCAGGGGAATGATTACTTGACATATTTGTGATTCTGCAGCTGTTATATATTTTTAGTTTTTCATTTGCATTGTGATAAAATATAAAATACTTTTGGCAAAGTTTCATAGTCAAAAGAGAAATAGCAAATATAGTGGACTTTAACCTTTTTTTTCAATTTTGAATATCCACATCAGAACTTTGCATAACTTCCAATAAAAGACAATCATTATTTATGTTAAATATATTAATTAATGGTATATATAATAAAAAATCATATAGTAGTCTAAATATCATTTAAATTAAATGTTGGCAAACATAGATCTAGCTTTTAAGAATAGATGTTAAGGATAATACACCAAATTTTTTACAGCAAATTTATGGCTGAAAACTAAAAGTTTCTTCCGTAATATTATTTTCCCTGCTTTTCCTGACTAATAAGACTGTCTCTTGTAATTGGGAAGCACAACAAATCCACATTCTGAAACTACCTTCTAATTGCTTTTGCTCATTTAAAATGTTTAACAAAACGTACTGGCTTATATTTTGCTTGAAAATGTATAATATACCTTGTAAATACAAAAGATGATTTACCCTCTTCTGGTAATTATTTAATATCAGTAATTAAGTTCATTAAATTGTTTTCTAAATTCAAAATATTTGACACTATAGTTTATGTATACATGTTATATACATACATATATGTATATATGTATAATATTCACATATATTTATATATCATCAAATTGCCTCCCCTAATTTTCTTTTCTCTGAAATATGTTTATTTTATCCAATACAAGTCATATGATTTGATGGAGGAAAGTGCATCTGAAATTACTATAGCAACTAGGAAAGCAATTTGGGTGAAAGAACTAGTGAGAGCATTTTAAGCAGAATATGTAAGGCAGAACCCAGAGTGCAGTGGGATGAAGAGACAACAGAAAATAAGGAATTTGAAACTGCATATAACATTACTTTTATGGAAATTTGATGATGCATAGAAACAGACTTGTAATTTAGGCATGATAAAAAGAGAGAAACTATTCCTTTCATAAAACTATTTTAATAAAGTAATATGTAAATATTTCAGAAAACTTGAAGATAACAAAACTTATACAAAAGCTGAAATCTTCATCAATATTCCACTTATAATTCAACTCTTCCTTTTCTCTCCTGACCTATTTATAAAATATTTTGAAAATAATCCTTTCATATCAGCAGAAAATCTGAAAGAATATTATGATAAAATATTGTATGTTTTTAACCTAAGATTATAAGTTGTCATATTTGTTTCTATATTTATTTATAAATAAAGTATATAACATTATAAAATTCGGTACATAACTTACACCACAGGAGATATATATTAATGTAATAATATATTAACATATATTAATATACAAAGCATTACATAATTATCTGATGGTACATTACATTATATACGTGTTTACATGATATTTGTTTTTACATTAATATAGCATAGCTGCTTTGAATTTTAGGTTTGTGTCTGTGTTTATGTGTGTAGTCTTTGCCAAACTATTTGAGACTAAGTAGCAGATATCATGATCACTAACCTATTTCAGCAGATCTTTCCTAATATTTCACTTAATAATCTTAGTAGATTTTAAAAGTCAGTGAATATAACATCAATACAATAGCTTTATCTAACATAGAGTACAGAATCAACCTCACCATTCATAATAATAGTCCCCTTTGTAACACTTTTTTTTCCTTCCCTGATTCATAATAAAACATTGAATTTAGCTGTAATAACTTTTTAGTCTCATTTAATTTGGAGCTGTTCATTCTTCCCTTCTTTCCAGACTTTAGCATTCGTAACCAATGAATTTCATAACCCTCAATTTGTGTTTAACTTATTGTTTCTTCATGAAGAGTTTCAGATTATACATTCTTGGCAGTAATATTACATAATCGATATATTGCCTTTATCAGTGGTCACACCAAGAGGCATGAGCTATTAGTTTGTCTCATTATTGGTAAAATTAAATCTGATCACTTGATTAAAATAATTTTGATCCAATAAAGTTCAGATTACTCCATGGAAAAGGTAGAGTTTAACCTTTGTGATTGATATAGAATCTATTTAGAGAGATTTTTAAATTGTGTTAATAGCTGTTCCCCACGGAACTGGCAGCAAATTATTTTAGCATCTGTTAATTAATCTCTAAAACAATATTATTATAATTATTGCAAAACAGTGCAAAAATTTGATTGTAAACAATATTTTTCCTTTCTTACCACTATCTACATCTATTACCTGTCTGTGTGTTTTGTGTCACCTATCTACTCTCTGTCTGTCTGTCTCTCTCTGTTTTTATCTACTTTCCTTCTCATCTACTTAGGTATTTATATTTTTGTATAGGTATGGACATGTAGTTCTTGGTTTTTCTTTTTAATCTAACGTGCTATATAATTAATTATTAACACTATTCATTTAGTTACTCAAACTATTATACCAATGGGAACCTCCTCAAGTTGACTTTTATGTCCTTCTGAAATGTCCTCAATATGTTTTGAGTACTTCTATACTTTCTGCTACCAGAGCAGGTTCATGATGTATTTTCCCTGCCCCAGCAACAGAATCACCTATTTCTCCAAGAACCCTAATTTCTATTAATTGGAAAAGAGACACGTTCCTTAAATCTATTGAAATGTTTTCTCTTCCAATTAAGTGTATCTCTCTTTAAAATTTTCAAAGGTAAAGGGCTATAATTTGTAGATATTACATTTCAAATAATTTTTATACCAATAGATTTATTCTTCAAAGTGAGAGATAGTCATTTTGTGAAAAATAAATATAAGACTTTTGGACTATTTACAAATTTAGATTATTATTTGGGAAAAAACAGCACAAACAATTAGTAGCAATTTATACTCCAAACAGCAGTTTATAAAAGTACAGTTACCACTTAAACCTCAATTATTCTCTATGTTGAATGCTAAATATTGTTTAACATTTTATTAAAGTTTTGCTTGCATTTTGTTTTTTGTTGTTTTTTATTTTATTTTTATTTATTTACTTTGGCTGTGCTGGTCTTCACTGCTGTGTGCGGGCTTTCTTTAGTTGTGGGAGCAGGGACTACTCTTTGTTATGGTGTGAGGGCTTCTCATTGCTATGGCTTCTCTTGTTGCAGAGACAGGCTCTACGCGCGCGGGCTTCAGTAGTTGTGGCTTGCAGGCTTAATTGCTACGCGGCATGTGGGATCTTTCTGGACCAGGGCTTGAACCCGTGACCCCTGCACTGGCAGGTGGATCCTTAAGCACTGCACCACCAGGGAAGCCCCTGCTTGCATTTTGAACTCACTAATATTATGAATGTTTTTCACATGTTTTTCTTTTGGGAAACCTATATTCACGTAAACTATCTACTTATATATTGGAATAGGAGGAAATATAAAATTACATATACTATGTAAATCACAGTAACTACTTGTAATACTAGTTGAATGTTTCCTGTTTTTAAAATGTGTTTGTGTGTGTGTGTGTGTATGTGTATATATATATATATATATATACATATGATATTTTGTACCCTCAAATACTATATTTGTATATTTATATATAGAATATCTTATATTAATTCAGAGATTTACCAGAAAAATACCACAAATAATGTGTCTAAATATAGGTATATGTGTATATGTATAGTCTATATATATTTATATTAATGTAAGACATTCCATAGGTATTGTAATTTCTTTATTTGCTATTAAATTGATAAGACAAATTACAAGATAAAACATATATTCAACTTTTAACTTTTTTTCTTATATTTAATTTTTATACATTTGCATGTTTATGGACATTTCACACTTATTTATTTTTAATGTGATATTAAGTTCAGTCTAAGTCTCACTCCTTATTTATATCTGTAATAAATAATGTACATAAATTTGATTTTTAAACAATTATTTTATATCTAAAGGCAATGTTAATAGTGCTCCCTTTGTCCAATGGCATTATATATCATATATATTTTAAAATGTGAACCAGTATAATAAAACTCAAAGTTAATGAAGGAAAGAAATCATGAAGATAAGAGCAGAAATAAATGAAAAACAGACTCAAAAAACAATAGAAAATATTAATGAAACAAAGAGCTGGTTCTTTGAAAAGATAAATAAAATTGATAAACCATTAGCCTGACTCATGAAGAAAAGAAGAGACAGGGCCCAAATCAATAAAATCAGACATGAAAAAGAAATTACAACCAACACCACAGAAATACAAAGGCTCATAAGAGATTACTACAAACAACTATACACCAATAAAATGGACAACCAAGAGAAATGGACAAATTTCTAGAAGTGTAAAGTCTCTCAAGATTGAATCTGAAAGAAATAAAAAACATGAACAGACCACTACCTGTAGTGAACTTGAATCAGTAATAAAAGAACTCCCAATAACAACAAAGTCAGGACCTAATGGCTTCACAGCTGAATTCTACCAAACATCTAAAGAAGAGTTAACATCTATCCTTCTCAAAATACTCCAAAATAACTGCAGAGTAAGGAATGCGTCAGAATCCATTCTACAAGGCCAGCATAACGCTGATACCAAAAGCAAAGATATCACAAAGAAAGAAAATTACAGGCCAATATCATTAATAACATATTGATAGACGCAAAAATCCCCAACAAAACATCAACAAACTAAATGTTTGTTAATACATTAAAATGATCACACACCATGATCAAATGGGATTTTATCCCAGGGATGCAAGGATGGTTCAATATGTGCAAATCAATGTTATACAACATATTAACAAATTGAATAAAAATCATATGGTCATCTCAAAGATATAGAAAAAGCTTTTGACAAAATTCAGCATCTATTTCTAATAATAATTCTCCACAAAGAAAGTATAGAAAGAACATAGCTCAACATAATAGAGGTCATATATGATAAACCAATAGATAAAAATCTACTCAATGATGAAAAGTTGAAAGCATAGATAAAAATCTACTCAACGATGAAAAGTTGAAAGCATAGATAAAAATCTACTCAACGATGAAAAGTTGAAAGCATTTTCTCTAAGATCAGGAACAAGACAAGGAGAGTCACTCTCTCCACTTTTATTAAAGATAGTATTGGAAGTCCTAGACACAGCAATCAGACAAGAAAAAGAAATAAAAGGAATCCAAATTGGAAAGGAAAAAGTAAAACTGCAGCTGTTTACAGATGACATGATACTATACATACACAATTTTAAAGATGTCACCAAAAAACTACTAGAGCTCATAAATGAATTTGGCAAAGTTGCAGGATACAAAATTATTACACAGAAATCTGGTGAACTTCTATACACTAACAACAAGATATCAAAAAGAGAAAGTAAGAAAACAACCCCATTTACAATCATTTCAAAGATAATCAAATACCTACCAATAAATCTAACTAAGGAGGTAAGACACTGATGGAACAAATTGAAGATGACACAAACAGATTGAAAGATATATCATGCTCATGGATTGGAAGAATTAATTTTGTTAAAATGATGACAGTCCACAAGGCAAGCTAGAGATTAAATGCAACCCTTATCAAAATACCAATGGCATTTTTCATGCTAGAACAAATACTTTTAAAATTTGCATGGAAACACAAAAGACCCTGAATACCTGAAGCATTCTTGAGAAACAAGAGCAGAGCTGGAGGAATCATGCTCTCTGACTTCCAACTATACTACAAAGCTACAATAATCAAAACAGTATGGTACTAGCCAAAAACAGAAATATAAATAAACAGAACAGAATAGACAGCCCAGAAATATACTCACACACTTAAGGTCAATTAATCTACAATAAAGTTGGCAAGAATGTAAAATGGGGAAAAGACAGTCTCTTCAATAACTGGTACTGGGAAAACTGGACAGCTACATGTAAAAGAATAAGATTAGAACATTTTCTCACACCATGTAGAAAAATAAAAGCAAAATTAATTAAAGACCTAAATGTAAGACTGGAAACCATAAAACTCCTAGAAGAAAACATAGGCAGAACACTGTTTGACATAAATTGTAGAAAATTTTTTGGATTTGTCTCCTAAGGCAAAAGACAAAAAAGGAAAAAAACAAATAAACAAATGGGACCTCATTAAACATAAAAGCTTTTGCACAGCAAAGGAAACCACTGACAAGATGAAAAAACCTACTGACTGAGAGAAAATATTTGCAAATGATATCACTGAAAGGGGTTATTATCAAAAATAGGTAAACAGCTGATACAACTCAATAATAATAATAAAAAAACAGCAACAACAACAACAGAAAGAACAATTGGATTAAAGATTGGGTGAAAGACCTCAACAGACATTTTTGCAAAGAAGACATGTAGATGGACAGCAAGCACATGAAAGAGGCTCAACATTGCGGATCATCAGGGAAATGCAAGTCAAAACCAAAATGAGCTACTGCCTTACACTTGTCAGAATGGCTTTCATCAAAAAGCCCACAAATGTGCACAAGAATGTGGAGAAAAGGGAACCCTTGTACACTGCCAGAGGAAATTTAAACTGGTATAGCCATTATGGCAAACAGTATGGAGGTTCCTCAGAAAACTAAATATAGTAGTACCATATGATCCAGCAATTCCAGTCCTGTGTATATTTCTAAGTAAATGAAAAGACTAATTTGAAAATATACATGTACCCCAATGTTCACAGCAGCATTGTTTACAATTCCCAAGATATGAAAGCAAACCTAAGAGTTCATCAACAAAAAAATGGAAAAAGAAGATATGGAATATATATATAATGAAGTATACTTGGTCATAAAAAATAATAAAATTTTGCCATTTGCAACAACATGTATGGGCCTGGAGTATATACTGCTTAGTGAAATAAGTCAGAGAAAAACAAATACTCTGTAATCACTTATATTCAATATAATCTAATAAATAATAAATAAATAAATAAACAAAACAGAAAAAGACTCACAGATATACACACAAACTAGTGGTTACCAGTGGTATTCAGGAAGTCAGAAGGTGCAAGATAGGAGTAGGGCATTAAAACGTTCAAACTAGGAGACATTCAAGATGGCAGAGGAGCAAGACGTGGAGATCACCTTCCTCCCCACAAATACATCAGAAATTCATCTACATGTGGAACAACTCCTACAGAACATCTACTGAACGCTGGCAGAAGGTGTCAGACTTCCCAAAATGCAAGAAACTTCCCATGTATCTGGCCGTGTGGTTGACAGGGTCTTGGTGTTCTGGCTGGTTATCAGGCCTCTTTTGTGCCTCTTGAGGTGGGAGAGCCAACTTCAAGACATTGGTGCACCCAAAGACCTCCCAGTTCCATGTAGTATCAAATGGCAAAAAATCTCCCAGAGATCTCCATCTCAACTCTAAGACCCAGCTCCACTCAATGACCAGCAAGCTACAGTGCTGGACACCCTATGCCAAACAGTTAGTAAGACAGAAATACAACCCTACACATTAGCAGAGAGGCTGCTAAAAATCATAATAAGGTCAAAGACGTCCCCAAACACACCACTGGACGTGGTCCTGCTGACCAGAAAGACAAGGTCCAGCCGCATCCACCAGAAAACAGGAACTAGTCCTATCCACCAGCAAGCCTACAGAACCCACTGAAACAACCTTAGCCACTGGGAGCAGACATCAAAAACAATGGGAACTATGAACTTGCAGCCTGTGAAAGAAGACCCCAAACACATTAAATTAAGCAAAATGAGGAGACAGAGAAACACAGATGAAGGAGCAAGGTAAAACCCCACCAAATCAAACAAATGAAGAGGAAATAGGCAATCAACCTGAAAAGAAATTCAGAGTATTGATAGTAAAGATATCCAAAATCTTGGAAATAGAATGGAGAAAATACAAGAAACGTCTAACAAGGACATAGAAGAACTAAAGAGCAAACAAACAATGATGAACAACACAATAAATGAAATTAAAAATTTTCTAGAAGGAATCAATAGCAGAATAACTGAGTCAGAAGAATGGATAAGTCACCTGGAAGAAAAAATAGTGCAAATAACTACTGCAGAGCAGAATAAAGAAAAAAGAATGAAAAGAACTGAGGACAGTATCAGAGACATCTGGGACAAAATTAAACGCACCAACATTCGAATTATAGGGGTCCCAGAAGAAGAAGAGAAAAAGAAAGGGATTGAGAAAATATTTGAAGAGATTATAGTTGAAAGCTTCCCTAATATGGGAAAGGAAATAGTCAATAAAGTCTAGGAAGCAGAGAGAGTGCCATACAGAATAAATCCAAGGAGAAGCATGCCAAGACACATATTAATCAAACTATCAAAAATTAAATACAAAGAAAAAATATTAAAAGGAGCAAGGGAAAAGCAACAAAAAACATACAGGGGAATCCCCATAAGGTTAACAGCTGATCTTTTAGCAGAAACTCTGTAAGCCAGAAGGGAGTGGCAAGACATACTTAAAGTGATGAAAGGGAAAAACCTACCACCAAGATTACTCTATCCAGCAAGGATCTCATTCAGATTTGACAGATAAATTAAAACCTTTACAGACAAGCAAAAGCTAAGAGAATTCAGCACCACCAAACCAGTTTTACAACAAATGCTAAAGAACTTCTCTAGGAAGGAAACACAGGAGAAGGAAAAGACCTCCAATAACAAACCAAAAACAATTAATAAAGTGGTAAGAGGAACATACATATCTATAATTACCTTAAATGTAAATGGATTAAATGCTCCAAACAAAAGACATAGGCTGGCTAAATGGATACAAAAACAAGACCCATATATATGCTGTCTAAAAGAGACCCACTTCAGACCTAGGGACATATACAGACTGAAACTGAGGGGATGGAAAAAGATATTCCACGCAAATGGAAACCAAAAGAAAGCTGGAGTAGCAATTCTCATAACAGACAAAAGAGACTTTAAAATAAAGACTATTACAAGAGACAAAGAAGGACACTAAATGATGATCAAAGGATCAATCCAAGAAGAAGATATAGCAATTGTAAATATTTATGAACCCAATATGGGAGCACCTCAATACATAAGGCAAATGCTAACAGCCATAAAAGGGGAAGACGACAGTAACACGATCATAACAGGGGACTTTAACACCCCACTTTCACCAATGGGCAGATCATCCAAAATGAAAATAAATAAAGAAACACAAGCTTTAAATGATATATTAAACAGAATGGACTTAATTGATATTTATAGGACATTCCATCCAAAAACAACAGAATATATTTTCTTCTCAAGTGCTCATGGAACATTCTCCAGGATAGATCATATATTGCATCACAAATAAAACCTTGGTAAATTTAAGAAAGTTGAAATCGTATGAACTATCTTTTCTGACCACAATGCTATGAGACTAGATATCCATTACAGGAAAATACTTGTAAAACAAACAAAAAAAAACACATGGAGGCTAAACAATACACTACTTAATAACGAAGGGATCACTGAAGAGATCGGAGAGGAAATGAAAAAAAATGCCTAGAAACAAATAACATTGAAAACACGACCACCCAAAACCTATGGGATGCAGCAAAAGCAGTTCTAAGCAGGATGTTTATAGTAATACATTCCTACCTCAAGAAACAAGAAAAATCTCAAATAAACAACCTAAACTTACACCTAAAGCAATGAGAGAACTAAGAACAAAAAAACCCCAAACTTAGCAGAAGGAAAGAAATCATGAAGATCAGATCAGAAATAAATGAAAAAGAAATGAAGGAAACAATAGCAAAGATCAATAAAACCAAAAGCTGGTTCTTTGAGAAGATAAACAAAATTGATAAACCATTAGCCAGACTCATCAAGAAAAGAAGGGAGAAGACTCAAATCAATAGAATTAGAAATGAAAAAGGAGAAGTAACAACTGACACTGCAGAAAGACAAAGGATCATGAGAGATCACTACAAGAACACATATGCCAATAAAATGGACAACCTGGAAGAAATGGTCAAATTCTTAGAAATGCATAACCTTCTGAAAATGAACCAGGAAGAAATAGAAAATAGAAACAGACCAATCAAAAGCACTGAAATTGAGACTGTGATTAAAAATCTTCCAACAAACAAAAGCCCAGGACCAGACGGCTTCACAGGCGAATTCTATGAAACATTTAGAGAAGAGCTAACACCTATCCTTCCTAAACTCTTCCAATATATAGCAGAGGGAGGAACACTTCCAAACTCATTCTATGAGGTCACCATCACCCTGATACCAAAACCAGACAAAGATGTCACAAAGAATGAATACTATAGGCCAATATCACTGATGAACATAGATGCAAAAATCCTCAATAGAATATTAGCAAACAGCACATTAAAAGGATCATACAACATGATCAAGTAGGGTTTATCCCAGGAATGCAAGGATTCTTCAATATATGCAAATCAATCAATGTGATACACCATATTAACAAATTGAAGGAGAAAAACCATATGACCATCTCAATAGATGCAGAAAAGCTTTTGACAAAATTCAACACCCATTTATGGTAAAAACTCTCCAGAAAGTAGGCATAGAGGGAACTTAACATAATAAAGTCCATATATGACAAACCCTCAGCCAACATCATTCTCAATGGTGAAAAACTGAAACCATTTCCACTAAGATCAGGAACAAGACAAGGTGGCCCACTCTCACCACTCTTATTCAACATAGTTTTGGAAGTTTTAGCCACAGCAATCAGAGAAGGAAAAGAAATAAAAGGAATCCAAATTGGAAAAGTAGAAGTAAAACTGTCACTGTTTGCAGATAGCTTGATACTTTACAAAGAGAATCCTAAAGATGCTACCAGAAAACTACCAGAGCTAATCAATGAATCTGGTAAATTAGCAGGATACAAAATTTCTGCACAGAAATCTCCTGCATTCTTATACACTAATGATGAAAAATCTGAAAGAGAAATTAAGGAAACACTTCCATTTACCATTGCAACAAAAAGAATAAAATACCTAGGAATAAACCTACCTAAGGAGACAAGAGACCTGTATGCAGAAAACTATAAGACACTGAGGAAAGAAATTAAAGATGATACAAACAGATGGAGAGATATACCATGGTCTTGGATTGGAAGAATCAACATTGTGAAAATGACTATACTACTCAAAGCAATCTACAGATTCAATGCAATCCCTATGAAACTACCAATGGCATTTTCCACAGAACTAGAACAAAACATTTCACACCTTCTATGGAAACATAAAATACCCTGAATAGCCAAAGGAACCTTGAGAAAGAAAAATGGAGCTGGAGGAATCAGGTTCTCTGACTTCAGACTCTAGTACAAAGCTACAGTAATCAAGACAGTATGGTACTGGCACCAAAACAGAAATATAGATCAATGGAAAAGGATAGAAAAGCCCAAAGATAAACCCACACACATATCGTCACCTTATTTTTGATAAAGGAGGCAAGAATATACAATGGAGAAAAGACAGCCTCTTCAATTAAGTGCTGCTTCAAAAACTGGACAGCTACATATAAAGTAATGAAATTAGAACACTCCCTAACACCATACACAAAAATAAACTCAAAATGGATTAAAGACCTAATTGTAAGGCCAGACACTATAAAACTTTTAGAGGAAAACATAGGCAGAACATTCTATGACATAAATCACAGCAAGATCCTTTTTGACCCAGCCCCTAGAGAAATGGAAATAAAAACAAAAATAAACAAATGGGATCTAGGTAAACTTAAAAGGCTTTGCACAGCAAAGGAAACCATAAACAAGATCAAAAGACAACCCTCGAATGGGAGAAAATATTTGCAAATGAAGGAACTGACAATGGATTAATCTCCAAAATTTGCAAGCAGCTCATGCAGCTCAGTATCAAAGAAACAAAAAACCCAATCCAAAAATGGGCAGAAGACCTAAATAGACATTTCTCCAAAGAAGATATACAGATTGCCAAGAAACACATGAAAGCATGCTCAACATCACTAATCATTAGAGAAGTGTACATCAAAACTGCAATGAGGTATCACCTCACACCAGTCAGAATGGCCATCATCAAAAAACCTAGAAACAATAAATGCTGGAGAGAGTCTGGAGAAAAGGGAACACTCTTGCACTGTTGGTGGGAATGATACAGCCACTATGGAGAACAGTATGGAGGTTCATTAGAAAAATAAAAATAGAACTACCCTATGACCCAGCAATCCCACTACTGGGCATATACCCTGAGAAAACCATAATTCAAAAAGAGTCATGTACCACAATGTTCTTTGCAGCTCTATTTACAATAGCCAGGACATGGAAGCAACCTAAGTGTCCATCAACAGATGAATGGATAAAGAAGATGTGGCACATATATACAATGGAATACTATTCAGCCATAAAAGGAAACAAAATTGAGTTATTTGTAGTGAGGTGCATGGACACAGAGTCTGTCATTTAGACTGAAGTAAGCCAGAAAGAGAAAAACAAATACCATATTCTAACACATATATATGGAACCTAAGGGGGAAAAAAATGGTTCTGAAGAATCTAGGACAGGACAGGAATAAAGACGCAGACATACAGAATGGACTTGAGGACACAGGGAGGGGTAAGGGTAAGCTGGGACGAAGTTAGATAGTGCCATGGACATATATACACTAGTAAACGCAAAATAGATAGCTAGTGGGAAGCAGCCACATAGCACAGGGAGATAAGCTTGGTGCTTTGTGACCACCTGGAGAGATAGGATAGGGAGGGTGGGTGGGAGGGAGACACAAGCAGGAGGGGATATCAGGATATATGTATGGCTGTTTCACTTTGTTTTAAAGCAGAAACTAACACACCATTGTAAAGCAATTATACTCCAATAAAGATGTTATAAAAAAAGAAAAGAAAAGAAAAAAAAGGTCCAAACTACTATACCTAAAATAAATAAGCTAAAATATATGTTGTACAGCACAGGGAATATAGCCAATAGTTTATAATCATGTTAAATGCAGTAGAGTACATTACATTTTGAGTCACTATTTTGTACACCTAAAAGTAATATAATATTTTAAATCAACTATACCTCAAAAAAAGTTGATTCAAAAAACAGTAATATTTGCACAGTATACATTTATAAAGATTTGTACATTTAAAATATTTTGTTTTTCTGTTCTTTTCTGGTATGCGTGCTTATTTTGGTATGAGAGCTATTAAACATGTTTTAGTGTGTGGTGGGGACAGGCTTTCAATCCAAGCTATCATCCTTTCTTTATTGTTTCAGAATAATTTAGGACAGTAGAAATAAATACAAGGTGATAGAGCTAACCACTTCATCTCACCCCAAAATCTTTATTTACTTCTCCAGAATTTAGAAACAAAAACTAATGCTTAAATTTTCACAGATTTTGTGTGTGTGTGTGTATAATTAGTAGTTTTTTCTCCTTTCAGAAACATGGCACATTTCTCTATTTTCCGTTGTTTTATGTATGATGTGAGAACAATATTACAGTTTTCTTCTGAAACTCCACCATAGTTATTTGGTATTCTATTTCATATTTTTAATAATCTATGAAATCTAGTCTTAAATTTTAGTTTCAAACTGCTTATTGCTTATTTTAGAAATACATTAATTTTATGTCAATTTACTGTATGTTTATACTGGTTTATCTAGTTATTGATTCACTTGGGATAATTATGCAGATAATAATGTCCTTTTAAATAGGGTAATGTAACTTTAATTTTTCAGACGTTGTTTGTTTGAACTGTTTACTCAGCTAGGACCTTCAGAACCTCAGTGGACTGAGACTCATGGTAGACCATATTCTAGTATTTTTCCATTAATTATTATTTAGGTTGTGGAATTACACATCTATTTTCTAGTTAAGAAGAGTTTAAAATCAGTGTTTATGTGAGGTATTTTCACATCTATTATCATAAGGAATGCATATACATGTTTTTAAGTGCTATTTTACCAAGTTCCATCTAACAATTCTGCTACTCATGAAGTAAATGTGCGGTTACTTTATGCGGTTCCTGTCCTTTACTTCTCTGAAGATAAAAGTGAAGCATCCATCTTCTTTAAGAAGAAATTCTCATCTCAGCCCTAGCTGATTTTCCTGTAAAGTTATCTGACAATTGTCTTCTCATCTTCTTATCCTTATCAGCGCACTGAATCCTATCTGTAGATTTCTATCCTTGCAAAATTGATCAAATAAAGTAAAATTTAAAAAATAACAGTGTACATTAACATGTTAAAGAGACTCACCAAATGATTATGTGAAATCCATCAGAGTATACTTTAAACTAAATTGTAATATATTTGGAAAATGTTCTCTTGTTCCTTCAATACATGTTTCTTTGTGAAGCTATTGTTAACATTTTACATGACTTCCATTTTGATAGCATTTCTCTTGACTTCAATATCTACAGAGAGAAACTATGAAATAGCTCATTTACTTAAAAATTTAGAATAACCTCAATATGAATACTTTTTATAGATCCTCCAAAAAAGATAGTAATTTGTTGATATGTTTTCTGATTCGTAAGTATCAGAGTAGTTTTTTTCTGATGGTAACTTAATTCTGAGATACATCCTGTTTATGTTTTAAAAATAGGTACATAATTTACTAAGATACTAAACATATATGTATGTAAGCATAGATTAATGACATGTGTGAGTTAATATATCTAAAGTTACATATTATACTATATTAGTTTGCTTGGGGCATCATAGCAAAATGCATGGTTTAAATAACAAAAATTTATTTCCCAACAGTTCTGGAAGGTGCAAGTCCCAGGTCAAGGTCCAGCAGAGTTGGTTTCTGGTGACAGCTGTCTTCCTATCTTGCAGACAGATGCCCTTCAGCCATGTTGTCATGTGCCTTTTCCTTCTCTTTGGGTGCAGAGCAAGAGAGAGAACTCTCTGATATTTCTTCTTGTAATAAACTAATTCTATCAGATAAGAGCCCCACCCTTATTAACTCATTTAATATTAATTATGCCCTTACTCCACCCTGCAGGCTAGGACTTCAACAGATGACTTTTGGGGGACATATGCATTCTGTCCATAACATTTACCTGGTTTTATATTGCTAAGTAGGATTGTACATTTCTTAACTGTTCCCTGTCTTACATCATGCTATTAGTAGTAATGCTTTCTAATTTGGATTGTCTCCATTTTTATGGTCTTTGGGTTTTCAAATGTAGAAAACCAACTCAAGCATGACTTCAAGTTACTCATCAATAACTACTTGAAACGTTTTTTTTAGAACCATGAATTTATTTATAATTCCTTAAATTAAATTTATCAAACAAAAATTAAAGAGAAAAAGGAAGAACATAGTCTTCCTCTCTATGTCTATAAAATTATAATAAAATAACTCTTGAAGGTAACTGAACTGTTTCATGAACAATATCTTAACATTGTTGGGACCAAAGGCACTCTTTCAGTTTTAGTTTTGAAATAAGATGAAATAAGATGTTTTATTTATTGTGGGTGATTCAGAAGGGAATTTGCCTTAACCATCTCCATTCTTCAGTTGTACTCAACAATAACTGGGGCTCGAGAGTGAAAGTAGGTGAAGGTAAATTTTTTTTTTTTGCCTTCTTATAACCATGATTTCATGGAGAAGGCATAAGTAAGACAAAGAAGAAATACAGAGAAAAATTATATGCATTCTCCTGACCAACATACCTGTACATAGGATTGGAGAGCTGCCAAATTATCCCAGTTAATTAAAAAGTAATATTAATTTTTAAGAACTTTTTATTCCTCTAATAGTCATGTAGACTGATTCCATTATGCATGCATCACTTCTTTATCTCAATCTTTATCAGAATGGGAACTTTCGTATCAACCACTTAAAATATATCCTTATCCTCACAATATTATTTTCATCTGATAATCACTCTAACCACTCTTTGTTACTGAACACAAAACTATTCCACCTAGCCTACAGAAATTTAAGTTTAATCAGCAAAATGCTGATATTTTCAGCTTCTTCTCCGAGTTCCCTTCACATCCATGCTTTAATGGGAATTCAACATTTACCTGAGGAAACTGTTGTCCTATGCTGCCCTCTCAAGAAGAGATTTTGTTTTGTTCAATACACCATATGCCAGGGGTCTGGATATAAATTTATTGCTTCTTGTTCTACTTTTGAACCATTCTTATTATCCTTCTTTAAAAGAACAAACAAACAAAACACCTCTTTTTACAATACTGCCAGTAAGCTCTGCTTGTTCTTATCATTTCTGAACATCCAGATATTTGTCTACCTGGCTCACTGTCCTCCTTCCATCAATGTTCATATCATTGTTCTTGAGATAAACAACTTCACATACATGATTCATTTAGTAGCCTGGCCTCTTAGTACCTCAGCCTCCTCAGATCCAACCATCTCTTCCTCTGTCCCACCTCAAAAACCACTTACATCTTGTCACCTTAGACCTCATAATCAGCAATATCTGTACCACCTCCAAAATCTCCATTTCAAACATCCATCACCATACGGACTTTACACGCAAGTAATGAAGTACTTAGCTCCAGTTCATATTACCTAGGTCAGCACTATAACTATTCACTTGCCAATACGTTTAACCATTCTATTCTTTCACTGTTTTCTCCTGGCCAAAAAAAGAGGTGAAAAAAAGTATTTAAATAGAAGGTTATGTGGTGTAGCTTCCTCAGATCCTCTATAACATCATATATCATAGTAAAGAATTTGAGTTTTATTATAAGCATGATGAGAAGCAATAAAAGAAGATTAATCAAGAAGTGACATGTATTGGTTTGTAATTTAAAAACAGAATCCAAAATGTTGTGTAGAAAATGGTTTGAAAGGTACAAGATTAAGACTAGAGAAACCAGGTGAGAATTTAGGCAATAGTCATTAGAGAAAGGAACTATAGTGGTAGAAATGAGGACAGAGGGATATGTAGGCATTTTTCAGGTAAAACGTCTAGGTCATGATTGTTTGGGCTTGGTCACAAGCAAACTCCTATCTCTTTGGAGTCTGATAAGCAGGATATAAAGTTGGAAAAGTCATATATTCTACAGTATTGTAGATAGCAATTTTTCTGGTAAAATTTAAGTCATTTAAGAATATACATTGGCAAGAAAGTACTATTATGAATTACATTAGAAATTCTGAATTCACACAGTTAAGAATTCAGTGAATAATAGAACATATTTTATTACAAACCGATAGCTTTGCTGGTATAAGCATATCTTGACACATTTACCAAAAAAAAGAGTACTTTCCTAGAAGGAATTTAAAAATCATCTGTTATCTGTTCAGAAAAGAAATACTTAGACTATTATAAGACTCAAACAATAGTGTAATTCACTAGGACTTACCAAAGAGAATATACCTTACATTGCACTTTGAAACCCTTGTTTGAATATTTGTGGGAGATTTTATTTTCCATACTAGGTATTTTATACCACAATTGCAAAGATAGAGACAAAAATTGATGAGAATTTAAAATGCTATATTCCATACTATCACTAACTATTTTGAAAATATAGACTAAATTAATATTGGAGATGTAAACCATGGCAATGCTATTAAAACCTATTATATTTTGTTTTTATTCATCCAAGACATAATATGCAGTAAGCTGGCTTCTGACTCCATTTCAGATTTCATTTTCTGTTTATATTACATAGTCCAATAAGAATAGAAACTTACCTATTCAACTTTTATGAGAAGTATGTTCTGTTTTCCTTTAAATTCTCATTGTATGAATCTAAACAAAAGCTGGTATGACAAAAATAATACTTATAAGCTGTTACATATATAAATAAATATAAACCAATGAAACCTCTAATGTTTTTCAAAATGTATGATTCAAACTCCAATACATTATTTTTTTTAGCAGAGAAAGTTTTATTTATTTATTTATTTTTATTGGGGAGGCTATAGCACATAGATAAAGAGAGGAAGGACTCTCTTTAAGCCCAAATTTTCAAGGCCCTTTCTGTTTCTCCCTGATGAACAGGTAGTACTACTCCAAAATCTATGATGGGAACAAAGTAGGAGGAAGGCAGTAGTAGGAAAGCAACTGCCTTTAAGTGTATACATTGAGAGTCATCTGATGGAAGAAGGAACAGACTAAACGGCCCTCAGAGAGGCCCACAAAGTATTCAGTAACTTTTTTTTTTAACACCTTTATTGGAGTATAATTGCTTTACAATGGTGTGTTAGTTTCTGCTTTATAACAAAGTGAAGCAGCTATACATATACATATAACCCCGTATCTCTTCCCTCTTGTGTCACCCTACCATCCTCCCTATCCCAACCTTCTAGGTGGTCACAAAGCACCGAGCTGGTCTCCCTGTACTTTGTGGCTGCTTCCCACTAGCTATCTATTTTACATTTGGTAGTGTATATATGTCCATGCCACTCTCTCACTTCGTCCCAGCTTACCCTTCCCCCTCCCTGTGTCCTCAAGTACATTCTCTACGTTAGCGTCTTTGGGGCAGGACAGGAATAAAGATGCATCCAATACATTATTAAGCAATGTGTTTATTTCAACTGGCCATTAGTCCAGAAATGTTAATATCTGCCTAAAGAAAATACCTTGGATGATATTCTTTTGGAAATTTCACACCATCAATTAGAAGCTTACATTATGTTTAAAGATAACTATAAATATACGTGCATAAGGAATTATGAAAATATATAATACTATGAAACAAAAACATGGACCCTTTTTAAGAATCTCAATAAAAGTAGAATAGTGCTTATAAGGAAGTTGTTCAGAAACATGCCCTATTCTTATTTATGCTAAATTCTATATATACCAAAAAAAAAAAAAAAGCATGAGGATAGTAAAACTAATCTCTTACTTAAGTTTATTATGTAGAAATAGAAAACAAAGTATATTTTGAAATAGGCAGACTCACATTAGATTGAAAAGAAAAACAGGCTGAAAAATCTAAGAAAGCTGGTTTTCAAATCAAAGGCTAAATTCATCAGAGGTAGCAAATGTCAAGGGAAGTTTAAGGATACCAACTAACTTGTGGTTAACACATAAAAGAAAAAATTTTAGTATACAGAAGCATTTCAAAATGTCTGAGAGAAACTAATTGAAAATTGTGCTTTAAATCATTATCATATTTGCTGCTTTTCTACATATATTTGTGTACTGTTCATCATAATATAAATACTCTATTATAAAGATAAAGTGTAATATTTATTTTTTTATATATAATATTGCATGTTTAATCAAGACTGTAGTATGTAAAACATTTACAAATAGTCTCATGAAGGACTTACAAATATTTTAAATTTAGGATGTGGATTTAACATTCACAGTGCATAAGCAGAAAGGTATATCAACTATGTATCCACAACTTAATGTGAAAGAGAATTTTACTTTAGCAAATACTTTCTTTACATTGAGGAAAATGTCCTTAAATGTATCTTCTTTAATTTTAGTATACTCAGAGTTGGGAAAAAACAGGGTTTCCTTTTATACAGGTCTCAAGAATTAAATAAAATTGACTCCATAGATCATGGTTAAGAAACACATGATAAAGAATGGCTTCAAAATACTTGTAGTTTTGTTTTCAATTAAATTCCCCCAAATAGATTTTCTTTAACATCAAATAGTCTTTATTCCACTTGATAACATTTTTCACATTAAGCAACATTATATAATTGTTCTCTTTAACCATTTAAAACAATTAGGACATAGAGGCATTATATAAAGTTTCAAACTGATAGAGAGGTCAGTTTACACACCTTCATCTTATGAATAGTGAATAAAACAAGGTACTTTCTGTTGTGAATGTAATGAGAAAAAGTACTCTTAGCAATAAAGTAGCCTTACCTCTTTACCATTACTTTAATTCCATCACATAGAAGGCAAAGAAAACAATTCCATTACTTCAATATCTGCTAAGGATGATCTATGGCCCCTGGAGTATATGTATGTGTGGACACCCCCCCCCACCTATGTATGTATATATGTCTGTATGTATTTAATCAATACAACTGGAGAAATCCCATACAACCATGAAAAAATATGGTAAAAGCAATAAATGAAAAATACTAAGTGAATAAAAGTTAACATAAGCCATAGGAGATTTAAGAGAAGTGACAGTCCCATGGATAAGGAAAGAGATTAAGACTTCAAGGTAAAAGTGAGATTTGTTGTGAACCCTAAAGGACAACTATAATTGTGAAAAGCTGGGAGTTGAAGATTGGATATTCCAGCTTCAGAATTGTGAATTAAGATTTTTAAAGACACATGCTCACCACAGCATTTCAGTAAAAAAAAAAGGGAGATCATAATGGAAGGGGGAATAAAGGAATCTATGGAGGAGACCTTATATGCCTTTAAAACTGAACTTGATTCTGGAATTACCAATGAACCATTAACGGAATTTTAAACAAATAAGTGATATGATAAAAGCAGTCCCTTAAGGTCAAAAGGCAGGTATGCAGGCAATATTGCGTAAGGAAGAGGTTGAAGGCGGCAAGTCATAATCAAAATGGTTTAGGAGAAAGTGACAGATTTAATATACTTTTGTTTATACTACTGGCATACAAAGGACAGCGAAGAATGCCAAAAACTCTCAGCCTATCACAGGTATGACTCAACAACAATGTGGTTTTTATAAATCCATTAATATCCAGAGATATTTTGATCTTTTGATTCTCAGTAATTCAGGGCCCGCACTAATTGGTGAACTTCAGCTTCATTATCAGAGAGCTAAGATCTCTAATGCAGTATTATGTAATAGGGTACCTAGCTTCTTTAAGATACCCCAGGGCTAAATGTGAATCTATATCCCCTAGCATTGGCTCTCAAGTTTTTTATTGAGCCTAAGAATGACCAGGGGAGCCTATTTAAAATGCAGATTTCTAATCCTTATTTTAGACCTGTAGAATCTACGTTTTTTTAAGATGTATCCCAGGTAATCATGTATTTGATTTTGGCTGCCTTGGGTCTTTGTTAGTGCGTGCGGGCTTTCTCTAGTTGCCACGAGCGGGGGCTACTCTTCGTTGCAGTGAGTGGGCTTCTCATTGCGGTGGCTTCTCTTGTTGCGAGCACAGGCTCTAGGCGCACGGGCTTCAGTAGTTGTGGCCCGTGGGCTCTAGAGCACAGGCTCAGTAGTTGTGGCACACAGGCTTAGCTGCTCCACAGCACGTGGGATCTTCCCGGACCAGGACTCGAACCTGTGTCCCCTGCATTGGCAGGCGGATTCAACAACTGTGCCGCCAGGGAAGTCCCTGTAATATTTATTAAATAATTGTTTTCTTAAAGGCATATTTCTGATTTTGTTACCTACTTAAAAAGCCCAAAGAATAAGCTAGTAGAGATGATGGAAATAAATACAAATATTATTATATTTAAAGATATATTAAATGTAATAAAAGTACAGGACAAAGTGTTTGGAATAATAACTCATTTGAAGAATACTTGCTGAGTGTTTAATAATTAAAAAACACATTTTATACTAAACACTAGGAATACAATCATGAAAAAGACCCAAATTTTTCTTTTGTATGATACTTCTAGCCATTATCTTCTGTAAATATATTTTTTCACTTTATTTCCATGAAAGTAAAAACTATATATCATCCCCAAATTTGTTTTTGTCGTAAGCTTTTAGAAATATTTTATTAATGTTAAATTCAAACTAACAGCTGATGGTTTTAATACTTATTGTGAAGCAGGTTATTTACAAAGCAGCTTACAAATTACATGGTTGATTTGGGGACCTTTCTATAATTGTGGCTCAATCTATTCTTTTTTCTTCTTTCTCCATCAAATACCCTGTTTCCAAAAGTTGACTACGAAGAAACTTGTAAAACAATTTTAGTAGTCTGCCTCAACAGCTTTTTAGGCATTCAACCATGGAAAGGAGAAGGAAACATACAGTCAAATAAATTTAAAATAAAGATAATTATGTGGGTATTGATTTAAAGTGAAACAGTTAAGTAGGATTCTAGTAATCAATCCTGAATGCAAGTATACATCTAGGATTTTTAGTGAAATATTCACCCTTGGATTCCTGGATTATCAATTTTCTTTTAATGCCCTTTTATCAGCACAACATTTTATACACTAAATTATTAAATCAGCTATTTTTCTATTATTCTATTACTGATTAAAGGACAATTTGCATGCTTTAGAATCCAGAACCAACTCCAAGAGGAGATGTTTTATAGCTAAGGTTCAGGAGCATATATTGGTTGTCTCATCAGCATATAGAGCACTAACCACTCCTAAGTAATTAACATATCTATGTTTTTCAGGTGATTAGACTGGGTTAACGAAGTTTGAGGAGGGAGACACAGAGGTACAGTGTCATTCTCATCACATCAGACTTAGGATACTACTATCTAAATGACTTATCACTCTATGTTGAGCTTGATCACATGGCTGAAGTACTGTTAGCTTTGTCCCCTGTAAAGTTATTCCTTTCCAACCTCTTTCCATACTGTACTCTTTGGAAGGAAGTTATTATACATAGCACATACTTAAGGAGTGGAGAGTTATGTTCTCCTTCCTTGAGTGGAGGATTTCTGCATAGATTATTTGGAATTTTTCCTCTAGAGCAGATGTATCTATTCTCCCCTATTACTTATCAATCCAATCAGTTATTAATATTACATGGATTCATGAATACAGCTGACCCTCAAACAATGCAAGGGTTAAGGGCACTGACTCTCTGTGTAGCCAAAAATCCTAATATAACTTTATAGTTAGCCCTCCTTATACGTGGTTCCTCTGCATCCTCAGACTCAAACAACCGAGGAGCATGCAGTCCTGCACTATTTTCTATTGAAAAGAATCTGTGTATAAGTGGACCCTCACAGTTCAAACTTGTGTTGCTCAAGGGTCAACTGTATTTACTTTAAATGTTGGATTATAATCTAGTACTACTTTATGGTGTTGCTCAAATTATCACAGCTTTGACCATTGATATCTATTTCATCTGGCTCCTCTGTCCCTTTAATGTAAGTCCATTTCTAAAATTCGTTTTTGTATTTTCTTTTTGTTTGTTCATTTGTTTGAGTATTATCTTACTTTCTGGTACTACATGATACTCCAGGCTCATCATGTATATTACCTGACAGGGTGCTAGAATCAGCCATTTTTCAAAAAGTCCTGAATATTTTTATTGGACAATAGTATTTGGAACTAAAAACGGGATACTAGTTAACCCATTACTATTGTGGTATCATTGCTTCCATATACATTCATCCAGCAGAGCAAGGAAATATATGTGTGCACACCCATATATATATATACACACATCTAAAAATTTTCTATATGTATCAATTTCTATCTATATTAAGCTATCCATAAAGTACTAGTGAATTCTCCAACTCTAATCCAGTACCACATGGATCATTTAGACTCCTCTTGCTTGTCTCTAACCCCCCTTTCCAACAGTGAGATACAATCTCTCACCACCTGCCATCCATTTACTTAATTGTTCAATTTCACTAAGCATATACAGTGGTCTCATAATTGTTCGACCCACGTTTGTGGTAAACAACTTTATCAACTAGAGTACATTCCTTATATAGAGTTCATTTTAAATTTAGTCTTACATCCCCGCCCCCACGCCCCACACTTCCAAAGTCACTTAAGTTAGGACTTTTGTTTTCCCCAAACTTTTTCCTTATTTGTAACAGGTATTATTTTGTCACATTCTGAATTCCACACTGGGATTAGCTGATCCCCTAAATGATTTTGTTTGCATATATTAATGTCCACTCTTTGTATAGTAAAGTTCTAGGAGTTTTGACAATTGCATGGTGTCTGTACCCCCCCATTACAGCATCATACAAAATAATTTTATGCCCCTAAAAAATTGCCTGTGCTTCCTGTATTCAACCCTACTCTTCCTCCAAATCACTGGTAATTGCTGATTTGTTTAGTGACTCTATATTTAACCTTTTCTAAAATGTCATATAAATGAAATCATTCTGTATATAGCCTTTTCAGACTAGCTTATCCAATTTAGTAATATGCACTTAAATTCCATCCATGCTTTTGCATGATTTGATAAATCACTCCTTTTTATCACTGAATAGTATTCCATTACATAAATGTATGACAGTTTGTTAATTCAGTCACCCAGTGAAGGATATTCTTGTTACTTCCAATTTTTGATGATTATGAATAAAGTTGCTATAAGTATTTATTTACAGGTTTTGTATACATATGTATTTTTACATATGTTGGGTTAACATCTAGGAGCATGATTGATTGATCATATGGTAAGACTATGTTTAGCTGTATTAAAAACATCCAAACAGATTTCTGAAAGGACTGGACATTTTGCTTTCCCACCAGCTGTGAATGAGAGTTCCCTTTGCATCAGAAACTTGCCAAAAGTTGGCACTGACAGTTTTTGCATTCTTGCCATTTTTATGTGTCTATACTTTACATTTGCATTTCCCTAATAAGAAAACTTCTTGAGCATCTTTTCATATATTATTTGCTATCTGTATATATTCTTGGGTGAGGTGTCTGTTCAGATATTCTGCCCATTTTTTGTTGATTTAAGAGTTCTTTGTATATTTTTGATACAAGTTTTTTTAAAATCAGTATGTTTTACAACCATTTTTGCCAGTCGGTGACTTGTATTTTTATTATATTACAACGTCTTCCACAGAGCAGCTTTTTAACTTAATTAAAGTCTAAGTTTTTTTTTCTTCTTTTTCTTTCATGGATCATGCTTTTGGTGTTGTATCTAAGACTAATTACTAAACCCCAAAACACACAGATTTGTTTTCCAGAGTTTTGTGATGTTCTCCATATAGATGTGTTAGGCTTAGTAACTACCCCCAAAGATGCTCGTGTTCTAATCCTCAGATCCTGTGAATATGTCATCTTACAAAGTAAAGCACTCTTGAGATGGGAAGATTATCCTGGATATGGTGGACACAATGTAATCAAAAGAGTTCTTATTAGAGAAGGAAAAAGGATCAGATTGAAGAGTAGATGAAACAGTGGAAGCAACAGGTTAGAGTGATATGAGGAAAAGGCCACAGCCAAGGAATACAGGAAGCCTCTAGAAGATGAAAAATCCAAGGAAATGAATTCTTCCTTGAAGCACCAGAAGAAATGCACTCTTACCAATACCTTGATTTTAGACTTCTGACCTCCAGAAGAGTGAGAGAATACATTTGTATTGTTTAAGCCACAAAATGCAATCATTTGTTATAGCAACAATAGGAAAATAATACACCTATTTTGTAAAGGTACACCCTGTACCTATTTTGTTAGATTTACACCTATTTAAATTTTGTGCTATTGTAAAAGGTACTGATTTTTAATTGCAAATTTCAGTTGTTCACTTCTTATATACAGGATATCAGTAAACTTTTTTATATTGACCTCATATTCTGTGACTTGATATATTTGCTTCTTAGTTCCATGGGTTCCTTTATAGATTCTTTAGGGTTTTTTTTTTACAAAGACAGTCATGTCATCTTCAAATAAAGGCAGTTTTGATTTTTCCTATACAATCAGTATATCTTTCATTTCATTTTATTTTTTCCTTATTGTACTAGCTAAGATTTCCAGGATAATAGAGACTAGGAATAGAATATCCCTGAATTTTTCCTGATCTCAGGGAAAATGCATTCAGTATGGTATTAGCTATAGGTTTTTATTGATATTCTTTAGTTAATTAGGTTTCCATCTAGTCATAGTTTGCTGAGAGTTTTTATCATGAATGAGTGTTGGATTTTGTTAAATGCTTTTTCTGCTTTAATTGATATGATCATATGATTTTTCTTCTTTAGTCGGTTTACATGGTTAATTACATTGATTAGCTTCAAATATTCTACCATCCTCATATACTTGGAACCACTTCCACCTTTTTTTCATTTATTTTTGGATTTTATTTGAAAATATTTATTGAGGATTTTTGCCTTTTTGTTCATGAAAGATACTGTTCTGTAATTTTTTTCTTGTATTTATCTAGGTTTGGTAGGGTTGTGATGCTAACCTTATATTGAATGAGTTAATATTGAATGAGTGTTCATTCTGCTTCTATATTCAGGGAGACAAAGTAGAGAATCAGTATAATTTCTTCTTCGCTGAAGTTGGTAGACTTCAGCGAACCATCAGAGTCTGATTCTTTCCTTTTTGGAAGGTTTTAAGTTATTTATTTTATTTCTTTAATAATTACAGGGTTATGTAGTTTATTTTTCCTTGTGTGAGTTTCTAATGATTTATTTTTTTAAGAAATAATCAAATCTGCGGACTTATAGCTGTTCATATTATTCTCTCAGAATTATCTGATGTTCTCGGGATCAGATAACTCCTTTTCCATTTCAAACATTCTTTGGTTGATAGTTTTCTGTATTTATCCTGTTAGATGTTCTCTGAGTTTTCTGTATCTATTGCTTGATATTTGTCATTGATTTTGGAAACTTCTTGGCCATTATTATTTCAAATATTTCTTCTACTCCATTCTCTCTCTCTCTCTCTGTCTTCTTTTGTATTCCAATTACTTGCACTTTAAACAACATTTTCCCCTTGTTGTTGGATACTCTGTTTTTTGTTTTTTCTTTTCTCCATTCTCTTTTCTATTTTTTTTTCATATTGATAAGTTTCCATTGATCTATTTTCACATTTACTGATTGTATCCTCACTGTACTGAGTCTAATGATGAGCCCATCAAAGCCAATCTTCTTTTCTACCATTTCTTTTTTATACTTTCATAGAGTGTCCATCTTCCTGTTTACATCACCCATCTGTTCTTGGACATTGTATCATTTGCCATAGAGATCTTAACATGTTAATCATAATTATTTTATTTCCTATCTGATTATTCCAACATCTATGTTACACCTCTGAGTCTGTTTCTGATTATTGCTTTGTATCTTCAGACTGCATTTTATTTTTTGTTGTTTATTTTTCTTGCATGTTTTGCATTTTTGTTGAAAGTTCAACACATATCAGACAATTGGAACTAGGGTGAATAGGCCTATAATGTGAAGATTCACATTAATCTAGATAGGAATTCAGCTGTGCCTAACATTTGTTGGTATAAGAATACCAACTATAGGTATAAGAATCTTTATATTCTTCTAGTGTTCTTTTTTTTGTCTCCCCTATTGACTGTACTCCAGAACAGAGAGAACCTGTGTTTTATATCTCTTTCAGCTACAATCCACTTTACTTATACTTGTGACCTTTGTGGTAGTAAGGTGCAGGGGATGGGGGAGAATACTATAGCCTTCTGACTTAATGTCAGTGTTTTAGTGGACCTGTGCGTCAGACTTGTGATTTTCACAACTCTGTGTTTCTGCAGGAAATATCTTGGTTTACTTCCCTGTAGGAATATTTGCATTCTATTTCCATGAAACCCCAGTCCTTTTTGACTATGATTTTTAATTTTGTTTTTCCCAAAGATGAGACAGAAAGGCTAGAGAAGGATGAAACAGGGACAAATCCCCTTTCTCCAGGTGGGATAAGTTTCAGAATTGCACTCTGACAAGTTCCTTACCCCTCAGAGGGTAGGCCTTTGCCATAAAAATGATGGTGTGCTTGTTTCACAATGGTTATTTTTCCTCCTCCTGCTGCCAGAGTCCTAAGGGTATCTTTTCTTGGAACTTCACTTTGAGAATGTGGTAATGTTTCTGTAGGTAAAAGCAGGGAAAGTCTTGGGGTGTGCCTAAGACCTTGGACCACATGAATTTCTCACACTCATGCTACCCCACACCCAGCCTTTGGCTATGTGTCAAAATTACCATTTAAATGTTCATATAAGTTTATAGTTCTAGCCATTTGTGCTTCAGATAAACAGATATTGGCTGTGACTGAATGAACATACCTGTTCCTCCAGAATGCAAAGTGGCCATTTGCCCTGAGACCACAAGCCTCATGGGTCCAAGAAAGTGGTTGATCTCCAGTTTTTCTGATTTTTTCTTTTTTTAATTGGAAGGATGGTAGTGATAACTGCCAAGTTCTTCACATATCAGTACTGAAACAGAAAATTAGTTAATACCTTTTTAACACCTCGATCTTTTCCTGTGCAAAACTATCTATATTTTTCCATTAAAAGTTGCCTTTTTCCTTGCGTTTCCTAGCTTAAGTCACTACACACTCCAATTTTTGCTCGGGTCATTTCTATTTTTTACTTTGTCGTGCAGACAATATTGTTACACATCTTTTCTGAACAGAGTGTGTTTCAACAAAATTTGCTAATTAATAAACATCCTTTGAAGATTTTTCTTATTGTTTTAAGTTGCTGACTATTGTTTATTTTTCTATATCAAATGGCTTATTTTTTCTTGATTACATAGGCATACCTTCTTCTGTATGGAGTACATTCTAAATAAATAAATTTTATTATTTATTAATGATAACATTTCTCTTTAGTTTCTATTTAGCTTCTGTTTTAGTTATTATATATTAAAATTACATAAAATAAATATATCTACAAATAACATGTATGTATTCATGTAATAACATCATATGAAAAATACAAATATCTCTTGCATCAATTTGATAAGTAGGCAAAGTCATTCCTGCTGAATTTTTTTTTTTTTTTTTTTTTGCGGTACACGGGCCTCTCACTGTTGTGACCTCTCCCGTTGCGGAGCACAGGCTCCAGACGCACAGGCTCAGCGGCCATGGCTCACGGGCCCAGCCACTCCGCGGCATGTGGGATCTTCCCGGACCGGGGCACGAACCCGTGTCCCCTGCATTGGCAGGCGGACTCTCAACCACTGCACCACCAGGGAAGCCCGCCTGCTGAAATTTTTAACTGAGTTATATTTAAAGGCTTTCAGCTTAATTTTCTTATCTTCAAAATAAATGGAAACTGCATAAATGTCTTATCTGAGAACTGTCAGCACTCAACAGCTTTAAGAAATATTAACATAGTTGTTTTTCCTTTATGTTCAATTTTTTTTTTTTTTTTTTTTATTTTTCAGTACGCGGGCCTCTCACTGTTGTGGCCTCTCCCGTGGCAGAGCACAGGCTCCGGACGCGCAGGCTCAGCGGCCATGGCTCACGGGCCCAGCCGCTCTGCAGCATGTGGGATCCTTCCGGACCGGGGCACGAACCCGTGTCCCCTGCATCGGCAGGCGGACTCTCAACCACTGCGCCACCAGGAAAGCCCCCTTTATGTTCAATTTTTGTAGTACTATCTGCCAAATGAATGAATAAATAGCACACCAAATCTTTTATGGTTTTAGTTTAAGGGCCTCTGAACACTGATGTAGTTTAGTGTCATTTCTGTTCTTCTCAGAATCGTTATCACATATATAAATTATCATTGGTAAAGTGCTTACATAAAGAGACTAACTTTTCCCAAAGGGAAAATACTTTTAAAGTTAATATAACTTTATATACTATATTAATGTATAAATATATATTAATTTAAAAATGAGGATTTATTTCTTTTAACTGACATCAAGAAAATTTTGCCCTTACATGCTAACAATGTTAATTATGTAGGAAAGATCGCCAAAATTGTGATTGAGGAGTAAATGTTATATGCTTTAATTTAATGACTCTGCCATTTTGGTTCCAAGTAGTAGCAGTAATTCACACATTCCTAGGGACAAATAAGTGTTTCTTTACTTTACACCTTACCAGCATATTACTTTAAGTTTCTGCCAGATTGTAAGATTAGCTTATTTCTAAATTTTTAATGTGCACTTCTCTAAATTCTAGTAATATTGAATATCAGTTACTTGATTTGCTGGCTAGTTGCATTCCCATTTTTGTGAATGCCTGCATATCAGGTACCTGTTTTTTAAATTTTTCCTTTATTTTTTTATTAATAGAAGCTTTTTGCAAACATTATTAAAAGTATTGAGAGGTTAAGAGTAGAATATCCAATTGAGGAGAGTGACTATAAAGGGAAAGCAAGAAAAGGACAGAATCTAGATGAAGAAATGGGTCAAAGAAGGGTTGTTTTTATGTTTACTTATTTTGCATTTTTTCTCATTACAAATATAGTAAATGATTTATAATGAAAATTTGCAATAGATCATTTTTAAAGAAAGTATGGTACTGACATAAGGACAATACCATATAAACATATCAAAACCAATAAAATAGAATACAGAACCCAGAAATAAACCCTTGTATATATATGGTCAAATGATTTTTGATAATGATGACATGAATTCAATGGGAAAAGGGCAGTTCTTTTCAACAATGGTGACAAAAAACTGGGCACCCTCTCACAAAATAATGAAGTTGGACCCTTAATACCATATGCAAAATTTAACTCAAAATAGGTCAAATACCTAAATTTAAGAGCTAAAAGTATAAAACGTTTAGAAGAAAATATCAGGGAAAATCTTCGTGAGATTGGATTTCACAACAATTTAATAGATTTGGCACCAAAAGCAAGGCAACAGACAAATCTTCCCGGACTGGGAATCTTCCGGATTCCCGGAAGACACAACAACAACCAAAAGCAAAAAACAGACAAATTGGACACTATCAAAATTAAGACCTTTGTGCATTAAAGGATACTATCAAGACAGTGAAAGGACAACCTACGCACAGGAGTAAAGGTCTGCAAATCATATATCCAATCAGGGATTAATATCCAGAATATATAAATAATTCTTATAACTCAACAACAAAAAAACAACTTAAATCAAAAATTTGCAAAGGATTTGAATAGACATTCGCCAAAAAAGATATACTACTGGCTAATAAACACATCAAAAGATGCCCAACATCATTAATCACTAGGAAAATGGAAAGAAAACCACAATGAGATACTACTTCACTTACTAGGATGACTACAATAATGAAACAAAACAAACAAACAACAACAAACTACAAACAAGTGCTGACAAAAAGGCACAGAAATCGGAACTCTCATGCATTACACAAGAAATGGTGCAGCCCCTATGGAAAAGAGTTTGGCAGTTCCTCAAAAAGTTAAACATAGAACTAATATATGACCCAGTGATGAATCATTTATAGGTGTACATACAAAAGAAATGAAATCAGGGACTTCAAAGGGTATTTGTACACCCATGTTCTTAGTGGCATCATTCACAATAGCCAAAAGGCGGAAGTGTCCATCAACAGATGAATGGATCAATACAATGGGATTACTTAGCCATAAAAAGGAATAAAATTTTGTTATAGGCTACAATATGAAAAGCCTTGAAAACATTATGCTAAGTGAAATAAGCCAGACACAAAAGAACAGATATTGTATTATTTCACTTATATGCAATTCCTACAACAGGCAAATTCATTTAGACAGAAAGTAGACTAGAGGTTAACAGGGGTTGGAGGAGGAAGGAAAGGGGAGTTATTGTTTAAGGGGTACAGAGTTTACGTTGAGTATGATGAAAACTATGGATCCAGATAATGGTACTGGTTATACAACTTTGTGAATGTATTCAGTGCCACTGAATTGTACATCTAAAAATAGATAATGATAAATATTATGTTATGTGTATTTTACCATAAAAAGTAACAAAAAAACAAATACTTGCCTTCAATAAAACAGTAATTGAAGGCTGTAATTTCTACTGTAACCACCAAAAGACTTGTGTAAGAATGTATAATGATTAAATTAGTAACTGGAAAATATAATAATATTAAATAACATTAATCCAAAAGAAGGCAAGACAGCAGGGAAAAAAAGGTTCTATTTACTAGAATTGTTTTTTAAATAATTTCCACAGTTCTGTGGCTCAAAATCTTCTGGCTTCTTTGGTTTGGAAACTTATTTTTATGATTTCACCCAAATTCTTGGTGATAGTTGTGTCAACTGACCTCTGTTATGGAGAATCCCATCATCTCCATTGTTATCACCGAGTCCAGCTCTACATTTCTCCAACGGTGACTCCTACTGTCAGCCCTGGCCTACAGATGAAAGCCTCATTTACCTTGATAGTGATTCTGGAGCCCCTGTCAAGTACATTCTTTATTGCTTTAGTAAACAGAATATTCTCTATAGGCCCCTATAGAGCACAGTTATTTGTGGGATTTCCAGCCTTACATTGTATATCCATGACCAGTTCTCTGACTTTCCCATTCCTCCTTTCACTGCCATTGACAGACAGATTCCTTCCTTACTGTTGAAATTTCATCACTTTCTCCAAGTTCCTAGGAGCCATTCTGGCAGGATGTTCATATCATTTCTTAGGGCTCTTGCCCATTTGTTAAATTCTGAATCTGAGGAGAAGGCCCCCATATCAGTAAACTCTTAATCGTCCAACTTTATATTCCACTCCCCTTGATCTGGGACTTTCATTATCTAGTCCCATGCATAGTATCATGGCTGATGCTGGTCTTACATTAACTTCAGGATATATTCCCTTTCGTACCTTAGCAGGTCCAGCACTTTTCTGGATGGATTATGATGTGACTAACCCTTAAGTTATTGGTCTAGAGTTCAGATGTGGAGAAAGGGACACAGTCACAATTTTTTTTTTTTCCTAGCAGGAGAGATGCTCCTGAATCATCTTAAAGCAAGGGGTTTTGCTGTCTTTACCTAGGGAGAAAGATTACTTCTGCAGGCACAGAAGTTTCATAGAATTATGGAGATTCAAGGTTTTCAAGTGAAACATCCTAAATTTCCTCATCCCATGTATTATGGTTTCATTGTTTCCTAGCCCTGGACATATATAGTTGAAATACGTGTCTTGACTAGTTTGAAAAATTTAGACCTCTTTAGAACTTTGCTATTCTTATGGTTAAGTCCTGGTATGGGTGCTCAAGGCTTCTCTGTATTTTGGCTGCAGGAAATAAGATATTTTTTATGTGACCAAGGGGACCCTTTGGCTTTCACATTTAGTCTACTTAATGAGTAATCAACTTCAGCCCTTTTAAATTTTTCTGTAGTACACCAGATGACCCTAGCAATGACCATGCTATTCTATTGGGCTTGTAATTACTACTTCCCTCATTATTTAAATCACATAGATTTACTAGTGCAATTGCTTCCATTAATATAACAACTCATCTCACTATAAATGAGAGTTTTAACAATTGAATTCTTATTTTATGCCAAGGACTATCAGTAATTGACCTACTACCAGTGATATAGTCCTTATCACCACAAAGCAACAAGTGGTACAGATCCAAAATCCCATTTTAGTATCTACTTTCTCAGACCACTGGGATACTCACATCTGGACTTCAGTTACCTCAGAAAGAAGACTCAGAGGTGGACATTAGTGGGCAGGACAAGTTTTGCACAGTTATGCTGGGACCAACAACATCTGTGCTGAGAAAGAAGAAAGCAAAATTGGGCAGGAAGAGACATAGTCACAAGTCCTTAGCCAACAGCTAAGGGAGTTCTGCAGTAGGGATTGTGCTACACACTTGTTCTAGTTGGGGCAATAGATCAGGCATTGAACAGGCATTAAATCCAGGCTGCCCTTGGGAAGAAGGGATGAGATTGAGAGAAGCAGTTCTCTTTAGCTGAGGGTAATATCGTAAGAGGGCTGACAGCTAAGGGTTGACAGAGCACATAAGGCAGTTGTGTCATTGTGTCATGAGGGGAAACTGGCTGACACAGCACAATATCTGCTACACTGAATAAGTAAAGGTATGAAAAAATTCACATCCATTATTAAATACTTTCTAAAAAGAAACTCCAGAACCAGATGATTTCACTTAAAATTATTCCAGATACGTAAGAAATAAATAACCTCAATATTTTACACATACTTAAAGGGAAAAAATTCAAGAAAGAACACACAAATAAATGAAAAAGATATGAAGGAAACGAAGATCAAAGCAAAGATCAATAAAACTAAAAGCTGGTTCTTTGAGAAGTTAAACAAAATTGATATACCATTAGCCAGGCTCATCAAGAAAAAAAGGGAGAAGACTCAAATCAATAGAATTAGAAATGAAAAAGGAGAAGTAACAACTGACACTGCAGAAATACAAAAGATCATGACAGATTACTACAAGCAACTCTATGGCAATAAAATGGACAACCTGGAAGAAATGGACAAATTCTTAGAAATGCACAACCTGCCAAGACTAAATCAGGAAGAAATAGAAAATATGAACATACCAATCACAAGCACTGAAATTGAAACTGTGATTAAAAATCTTCCAACACACAAAAGCCCAGGACCACATGGCTTCACAGGTAAATTCTATAAAACATTTAGAGAAGAGCTAACATCTATCCTTCTCAAACTCTTCCAAAATAAAGCAGAGGGAGAAACACTCCCAAACTCATTCTACGAGGCCACCATCACCCTGATACCAAAACCAGACAAACATGTCACAAAGAAAGAAAACTACAGGCCAATATCACTGATGAACATAGATGCAAAAATCCTCAACAGAATACTAGCAAACAGAATCCAACAACACAGTAAAAGGATCATAAACTATGATAAAGTGGGGTTTATTCCAGGAATTCAAGGATTCTTCAATATACACAAATCAATCAACGAGATACACCATATTAACAAATTGAAGTAGGAAAACCATATGATCATCTGAATAGATGCAGAGAAAGCGTTCAACAAAATTCAACACCTATTTATGATAAAAACCCTGCAGAAAGTAGGCATAGAGGGAACTTTCCTCAACTTAATAAAGGCCATATATGACAAACCCACAGCCAACATCGTCCTCAATGGTGAAAAACTGAAAACATTTCCACTAAGATCAGGAACAAGACAAGGTTGCCCACTCTCACCACTCTTATTCAACATAGTTTTGGAAGTTTTAGCCACAGCAATCAGAGAAGAAAAATAAATAAAAGGAATCCAAATCGGAAAGGAAGAAGTAAAGCTGTCACTGTTTGCAGATGACATGATACTATACATAGAGAATCCTAAAGATGCTACCAGAAAACTACTAGAGCTAATCAATGCATTTGGTAAAGTAGCGGGATACAAATTTAATGCATAGAAATCTCTGGCATTCCTATACACTAATAATGAAAAATCTGAAAGTGAAATTAAGAAAACACTCCCATTTACCACTGTAACAGAAAGAATAAAATATCTAGGAATAAACCTACCTAAGGAGACAAAAGACCTGTGTGCAGAAAATTATAAGATGCTGATGAAAGAAATTAAAGATGATACAAATAGATGGAAAGATATACCATGTTCTTGGAAGCAAAGAATCAACACTGTGAAAATGACTCTACTACCCAAAGCAATCTACAGATTCAATGTAATCCCTATCAAACTACCACTGGCATTTTTCACAGAACTAGAACAAAAAATTTCACAATTTGTATGGAAACACAAAAGACCCTGAATAGCCAAAGCAATCTTGAGAACGAAAAATGGAGCTGGAGGAATCAGGCTCCCTGACTTCAGAGTATACTACAAAGCTACAGTAATGAAGACAGTATGGTACTGGCACTAAAACAGAAACATAGATCAATGGAACAGGATAGAAAGCCCAGAGATAAACCCAAACACATATGGTCACCTTACCTTTGATAAAGGAGGCAAGAATATACAGTGGAGAAAAGACAGCCTCTTCAATAAGTGGTGCTGGGAAAACTGGACAGGTACATGTAAAAGTATGAGATTAGAATGTTCCCTAACACCATACACAAAAATAAGCTCAAAATGGATTAAAGACCTAAATTTAAGGCCAGAAGCTATCAACCTCTTGGAGGACAACATAGGCAGAACACTCTATCACATAAATTAAAGCAAGACCCTTTTTGACCCACCTCCTAGAGAAATGGAAATAAAAACAAAAATAAACAAATGGAACCTAATGAAACTTACAAGCTTTTGCACAGCAAAGGAAACCATAAACAAGACCAAAAGAGAACCCTCAGAATGGGAGAAAGTATTTTCAAATGAAGCAACTGACAAAGGATTAATCTGCAAAATTTATAAGCAGCTCATGCAGCTCAATAACAAAAAAACAAAAAACCCAATCCAAAAATTGGCAGAAGATCTAAATAGACATTTCTCCAAAGAAGATATATAGATTGCCAACAAACACATGAAAGAATGCTCAACATCATTAATTATTAGAGAAATGCAAATCAAAACTACAATGAGATATCATCTCATACCAGTCAGAATGGCCATCATCAAAAAATCTAGAAACAATAAATGCTGGAGAGGGTGTGGAGAAAAGGGAACACTCTTGCACTGCTGGTGGGAATGTAAATTGATACAGCCACTATGGAGAACAGTATGGAGGTTCCTTAAAAAACTACAAATAGAACTACCATATGACCCAGCAATCCCACTACTGGGCATATACCCTGAGAAAACCATAATTCAAAAAGAGTCATGTAGCAAAATGTTCATTGCAGCTCTATTTACAATAGCCAGGACGTGGAAGCAACCTAAGTGTCCATCGACAGATGAATGGATAAAGACGATGTGGCACATATATACAATGAAATATTACTCAGCCATAAAAAGAAACGAAATTGAGCTATTTTTAGTGAGGTGGATGGACCTAGAGTCTGTCATACAGAGTGAAGTAAGTCAGAAAGAGTAAAACAAATACTGTATGCTAACACATATATATGGAAGCTAAGAAAAAAAAAAAAAAAGGTCATGAAGAACCTAGGGGTAAGAGGGGAATAGAGACATAGACCTACTAGAGAATGGACTTGAGGATGTGGGGAGGGGGAAGGGTAGGCTGTGACAAAGTGAGAGAGTGGCATGGACATATATACACTAGCAAAAGTAGAATAGATAGTGGGAAGCAGCCTCATAGCACAGGGAGATCAGCTCAGTGCTTTGTGACCACCTAGACGGGTGAGATAGGGAGGGAGGGAGACTCAAG
Organism: Aethalodelphis obliquidens; assembly: GCF_003676395.1. Classification (NCBI taxonomy): domain Eukaryota; kingdom Metazoa; phylum Chordata; class Mammalia; order Artiodactyla; family Delphinidae; genus Aethalodelphis; species Aethalodelphis obliquidens. Next base: position 18,685,134 of record NW_020837954.1, read on the forward strand.
AGGGAAGAGATATGGGAACATGTGTATATGTATAACTGATTCACTTTGTTATAAAGCAGAAACTAACACACCATTGTAAAGCAATTATACTCCAATAAAGATGTTAAAAAAAAAAAGAAGAAAGAAAGAACACATACCCAGCCAATTTATGTGGCCTGAGTAACACTGGTATAAAAACTGTAAAGGGACTTCAGAGGAAAGAAGTTTCCAAATTTCTCTCATGAATATAGATACAGCAATCTTAACCATAACATTAGTAACACAAATTGGACAATATTAAAGATGGCAATACGTCAATAACAACATAATTTATTCTGAGAATGTAAGATATATTAAAAAGTTCATTGTGGGAAATAAAGAATTTACAACTGATTAGTTACTCCTCTATTATAACACTTGAAGAAGTTGTGACCAAATCTCTCAAGAAGCATGAAAATGAAATTTAAAAGCAAATGAAGAGTTCAGTCTATAATTTTTATGAATATTGAATAAAGCATAATCAGATGGATTTCTGCTCTTATCCATAGTACTATAACTAGCACTAGTTATATTATCCTCCATGTATAAACAGAAAGAACACTGTAGACAATACACAAGGCAACTGTTTTTTATTTTTTGGTTGTTTTGAATTTAAACAATAGGTTGCATAAGATTATGATCCCTGATATGGGATAATAATAAAACAAATGATGTCAATTTCATGATTGATCCAAATTTCTTCCAGTATTCACAATTAGTAATGCAGTGCATAGTAGAGGGTCCAAGCAAAAGTTAGTAGTCTTGGTGATTTGAATAGAAAGAATTAGAGTTCTAGATGTCTGAAGTTCTGGAATATAAAGGACTATGTGCAGAACAGAAAAGAGCTATGTAGTGAAAATACTCCAGTAATCTGTGTAGTGTTTCTCTTGAGTCTATGGCTAAATACCAAGCCGTGTATACTTAGGATGAAACTCCACTGGAGTCATGGAATCAATTGGAAATCTATCTGCTTAAAAATATCCAGATACCACACAGGACTAGAGACCTTTAATGTTCAACCAGCCTAAGTGGGGAGTCCTTGTTAATCACTGAGGACATTCTACAACACTTAACCTTAGAGCAGTTTGTAACTGCCTTAATACTGCCTAAAAGGCCAACTTCAAAGGATTCATTTGATCTCCAAATAACGGATCTGAGAATTCTTAAGATAATAAAATACAGCTCTCAAAAATGTGAAATTTATAATATCCAGCATCCAATTCAGGAAAATGTGACAATACAGGAAATATGTCTTGCTTTCCCAGGAGAAAAGACAGTCAATAGAAACAAGCACAGATATGATACAATGAAATGTGCACATGGAATTAGCACACATAAAGACCTTAAAAGAGCTACTGTAAATATGTTCAAGTATTTATTGTGAAATGCATAAATAATGGGAGATGACAGATTAAAGTATGGAACTTCTAGAGATGAATAGTACAATAAGTAACGTCTTTATTCTTTAGTCATTTTAAGATTTTCTCCTTATCACAAGTTTTTAGAACTCTGGTGTTTATTTAAATGAACTTTTTCATTTCAAAACTTATGTATTTACATAAAAATTTAGAAAATACAGTTTCCTTATACCCCATACCCAGTTTCCCTTATTATTAATATTTTATGATAGTATGGTATATTGGTTACAATTAATGAGCCAATATCAACATGTCATTATTAACTAATGTTCAAGCATTATTAAAATACTCAAAATTTTACCTAAGGTCCTTTTCATGTTCCAGAATCCCATCCAGAACACCATGATTAACCATTGTCTCCCTCGGCTCCTCTTGACTGTGACAGTTTCTTAGACATTCCTTCCATCTTTCAATAAATTTGACAGTTTTGAGGCGTGCTTGTGTTTTGCAGAATTCCCCTCGATTGGGTTTTGTCTGATATTATTCTCATGACTTGATTGGGGTTATTGTAGGGAGAAAGGCCACAGAAGCAAAATGCTGTTCTGTTCAAATCATATCAAAGGTGCATATTATCAATATGACTTTCCACTCTTCATGTTAAACTTAATCACACACCTAAAGTAAATCTAAAGTTTTCTACAGTAAAGGTTCTCTTTTTTCTCCCTTGCCATACTATATAGTCTTTGGAAGAAATTCCACACTTTCTTCTACCCTTAAGGAGTGGGGAATTATGCTCTACCTCCTTGGAGGTGAAGTATCTTCAAGAGTATTTGGAATTCTTGTACACAGTAGATTTGTCTCTTCTCCTTCATTTTTTTTTACGGTATGCGGGTCTCTCACTGCTGTGGCCTCTCCCGTTGCGGAGCACAGGCTCCGGACACGCAGGCTCAGCGGCCATGGCTCACGGGCCTAGCCGCTCCGTGGCATGTGGGATCTTCCCGAACCGGGGCATGAACCTGTGTCCCCTGCATCGGCAGGCGGACTCTCAACCACTGCGCCACCAGGGAAGCCCTGATTTCATTTTTTGATGTGTGACTGCTGATAGCGTTAAAGTCACCCCCTCCCCTTCTCCTTGTGCTCCCTTCCCCCACAAGGGGGAGCTGTTAAGAAAGCCCAGGTACTCTTTTTTGGCTCAGTTGGAAGATTCAAATCTTGCAAGCCCCAGTCCACAGCCTCAAACCCTCAGTGGACCCCATCCCCTAACCACAATAAAAGCCCAGAGCCAGTCTCCTTATCTGGTTCTCACAAGCTATTTTGGATCTGCTTGAGAGGCCTGCCCTGATCTCCCCAGACAGTCTCTATTATGTAAGCATATGAAACAGTCACAAACTGTTTCATATACTTTTGGCCTGTATCATCAGTTGCAACATCCAAAATAAATTTAAATTTTTGAATATCTCTTCAGGGTGTGCAAAAGTTTCTCAAGGGTGGGCAAAACAATATGGATATATATTTTATACTTAAAGGTTTATAATGCAATACTAATATATTTAATTTCTTACTCAAATTGTTCCAGCTTTGGCCATTGGGAGCTCCTGTCTCTCTCTGACATACTGTCATTGATTTTATTTTTTAGCACTTCCTTACTTTCTGGCACTGAAAGATGCTCCATGTATATCTTGGATAATTCTGGCCTAAACCCTAGAATGGCCAGTTCTTCAAGAACTGAAAGAAATAGATGTAGTAGCAATACTGTATAAGAGAACATTCTCTAATCCTTCCTTCAATCTTTATGAATGATATTACTATCATTCACTTCACTTACTCCTATGGTATAATAACCCAGTAAGTTTTTACTATTATTGCTTTAAATGGTTACTTTTAGATATATGAAGAATAAGAAAAGAAAAAGATTTATTTTACCCCAATGTTTTCCTTCTCCTATGTGACAAAATTCATATAAATCTAGGTATCTGCTGTATATTATTTCTGTCTGAAGAATGTCTTTTAATATTTTCACAGGCAAATCTGCAGAAGAATTCCCTCAATTTTTGTTTCGAGAGTATATTTATTTCTTCATTTCTGAAGTATAATTTCAATAGATATATAATTCTAGTGTTTTCTTTTTTTTAAAACAGCTTTGCTGCAGTTACTGACAAGAAGCCCACTACAATACTTTCTCTGTCTGGATTTTATTTCAGTTTGGATATAGTATTCCTATGAGTAGTGTTTTGTTTTGTTTTGCTTTTAGTCTGCTTGGTGTTATTTGAGCTTCCTGGATCCAAGGTTTGGTGTGTATTAACTTTGAAGAATTTTGGCTATTATTACCTCAAATATTTCTTGTGCTCCAGTTTCTCTCTCTTCTAATTTGGTATTCTAACTATGTATATGTTACACCTGTTTAAATTGTCACACTGTACTTTGATGTCCTGTTCTGTTTTTTGCATTCTCTTTTCACATTTCAGCAGGAGAAATTTCTATTGACCTTTCATCAAGCTCACTCCTCTTTCTTTGGCAATTTTTAGTACACTGATGTGTCCATCTAAGGTGCTTTTCATTTTTGTTTCAGTTTTTTTTTTTTTTTCCTAGCATTTTTCCTTATCCTTATCTTAGAGTTTCTATCTCTCTGCTTATCTATCTCTCTGCTTACATTCCCCATCTGTGCTTGCATGCTCTTGACATTTTACTTTAGGGTCCTTAATATATTAATCATAGTAATGTTAAATTTCCTGTATGATAATTCCAACATCTTTGCCATATCTGAGTCTCATTCTGATACTTGCTTTGTCTCTTCAGACTGTGATTTTTCTTGCCTTTTAACATTCCTCACAATTTTCTGTTAAAAACAAGATGGGATGTATAGGAACTGAGGTACACAGTCTTTTAGTGAGAGGTTTTATTTTAATCTGTTGAGGAGTTGGGCTGTGTTTAATGTTTGCTGTAACTGTAGATGTCAAAGGCTTCATATTCATCTAATGTCATTGTTTGTATCTCCCTTGTTGACTTTGGGCTTCCTAAATACTTCTCCACAAAGAGTGCTCGTGTCTTTTATCTTGTAGCCATAATTCATTGTTATTATACTGGAGCCTTGTTGATGTGGTGGTGAAGATTGAGAATGGGCATGTACTCTAAAATTGCATGATTAAATCTGTCTTTCAATGTGCCTGTGTTTCTTGGGTATGACCTTCACAAGCGTTTCTTAGTTTTCCCCCCATCCCTAGGCGTAAAAAGAAAGCTAGAGGAAGCAGAGTGGGAGAAATATCCTTTCCCCAGATGGGATAAGATTCTGGTAAAGTTTTCTCTTGAAAAGTAGCTGCTGGTTATACAAAATGCTCTGAAATATTTTACAATGACTATTCTGCCCATCTTTCTGCTATAAACATGGGAGACCTTTTCCAGCTCTGTGAGACCTGATGTGGTTCCTGGAGGTAAAATCCACAAAAGTGTAGGGTCTCCAAGACTGTGGCCCCAAGTAGTCTGTCATTCTCATTCTGGTCTACACTCAGGTTCCAGCAAGTCACCAAAATTACCACTTAAGTATTCCTACCAGTTTATGCCTTCAGCTGCTTCTGTTCCAGGTAAGTGGATCTGGGCTATGACTCTGGATTCACCTAGTAAGTAACCTGACTCTCCAGATTTCAGTGTGGTAGTTTGCCCTGAAACCCCAGTTCTCTGATGGGTGGAAGAAAAGTCATTACTTTAAAGTTGTTCAGCATTTCCTTTTTTTAAGGGTGGGAGTGACAACTTCCAACATTTTTACACGTAGGATCTAGTTACATGTAACTAGAAGTCCAGCAATTTGAATTTAATGTGATTTTCTATGGTTTTCTTTGGATTTATCCTTAGATTTTTTGAGTATCTTGTATCTGTGGGTTTATTTTTTCATAAAATTTTGAAAACATTTGATCATATTCATTTATTTTTTTCTCTTCCAATTGCACATATTTTTGATTGCTTGATAGTGTCCTGTGGGTCATTAATTCATTGTTTTTAAATTTTCTCTAAGTTCATCACTACTTCATCTTTATTACTTTAACCAGCAAATTCCAGTTGACTCAATCAGTTGCAATTGCTATCCTCTGTTATGAGTCTCATTCCCTGTACTGTGGTATACATAATGACTTAAAGCAGAATGCCAAGTAGTAATACAGCTCACATCATTCAGTCTCTTCCCTTACAGATCACAGGCATTCTCTTCCTGTGGTCCAATGTCTAAAACGAAATATGTGTGTATTTCATAAAGTTGTCTACTTAATAGCAGGAGGCAATTTCAGTTCTAGTTATTCCTTTATGGTTAGAAAAAGAAATGCCTTGTGTGTTTTTTGCCCAACTTGTAAGTAACATTTAATTGTGTTTAAAACTGCAACAGCATATAAAGTGCTGCGTTGTATTTCCTCCTTTTCCCATTCTAGATCCATTTGTCTTTTTGCGGTACTTGGGTTTTGGATCCTGCCCTTCAGGCAGTAAATCAGCCTGACCTCCATGTCCATTTTCATTAGGTCAGATGACCAGACGAGAAAATGAAGTCAAAGTATTATCTGTTTGTCTGTGTGCTTCTTTGACTAGCATTATTGGCCACTGTCAGCATTTTTCAAATGAAGGTCATAGCTGATATCAGGTAGTCCCTCTGCCCTGACTAAAGGTCTTGCTGATCTCTGGCAACAGTTTCTTTCCCTTAACACTTCCCTCATAGCAACTCCTTTTGATGGTTCCTGACTCAATTCCAAAAAAAATTTATAAGTTGTTACTTAATAAAAGTTTCCAATTATTCTTTTAATTTTACCATGTGTGAGCATTTGACCACAAAAAAAGGTTGTGATTGAAATGTTTTGAGATAGGTATATGAGATTATTCTTACCTAGAAACTTACAGCAAGATCTTTATAAGAAACTAGATAACGTCCTAGAAATGAGCTATATGACACTTTATCTTTCTTTTGTGAGAAAAAACAATAAACATTATTTTTTAAGTCAGTCCCTTCAATGTAATATGAAATGAAAAATGATCTTTTACAACCAATGAAGGAAAACACAGACTATTTTTCCCAGTGCCCTTGATCTTGAATAATAGCTACATTTCACAGCCAACTACTGCTTAATTTATATATTTTGTGTATAGCACTGTATTCAGTTTTGCCAAGCCATATTACACTGAGTGAGAATAGAAATTTATTGTGAAAATCTCAAGGAACAAAAACAGGTATTTTCCTTGCCTTTAAAATTTTGAAGAAACGTAAGTCAAAAATAAAAATTATCTAAGGAAGAAAAAAATGTACCCGAATTACACTCACATATTTAAAAATGTAAGGAAGTATTTAGAAAAATAAATTACATTGTCATTAACTTTTTTCCCCCTTGGAAGCCACATTTTTCAGGTGAAAAGCCATTGGGATTCCGACTGGTGTGAACTTGCTATTCAGATAGGAGTATTTACTTGTAGCATGTTTCCTTGGAACTCATGATAAAAGTAAGATTTCATCCCTGGGTGATCACTACATGATTAAAAGAACTGTTATTCACATTAATACTCCAATCATCTAAAGATTTTTTAATATATTACTTTTTAATTTGAATATGCCCTCCATCTAAGGAACTTTTATAAAAATAAAAAGAAGCAGAGGAAAGGAAAACCTAATCTGATCTGACAAAATAATGTCTCATCTGTAAGAATATATTTGACTATTTCATTCTCTCTGTATATGTTATGTCAAACATTTAAAAAGTTAAGACTGTTAGAACACACACGAAAAGGAAAATGTTCAAATACAAAATATTCCTGTTTCTCAAATAAGAAATAAGCTATGAAAAGAGAACAAAAAACAAAACAACAAAACACCCATAAAAGGATTAAATTCTAAAAGTTCAGTTTTATTTTGTATTGAAAGTACTTTCCTTCATATATTTATTATTTAATCTATGCCACAGGAAATTCCACTTGTTATAAAACACTAAGCATTTTTTCTAAATGAAAGTAATAATTTCATACATATGAAAAGTGTGGAAAAACTAATTTTAAAAATAATTAGAAGAATATGTGTGTGCATTTTGTGCTTTACTGGTGTTGTTCAATTCTTAACATGATGCCAATTAATATTAGTTTTATCCATTTATTTGAGGTCTATTTATATTTATTATGGCCATATGTAGGAGCTATCAGTCTATCAGTTAGTAGAGAATTAAGAAATATTTCTGGCTTAAAGAATGTATCTCAGTTCACTATTAGGAAACAGAAACCCAAAGTTAATAGGGTATGTGACAAACATAGTTTGTATAAACTAAGCTGGAGAAAAAATAATTATTGTGATGGAAAGCTTTAGTATGTCTGAAGTTGAGTATCCTGGAGAGCTGGGCAGCAGCCCAAGGGCACTGATGCCTGAGACAGAAAAACTAAAGGAGATACCAGGGTACTGAAAGAGCTTGTCCCATTTCACATTTTCCTCCAGGTTTTTTTTTTTTAAACATCAGCAATTCCTATTTTAAGCAGTTTTAACATTCTTAATCATACACCCGCCAGTATCTGAGAATCTGATTAAATGAAACAAACAAATAATAAATCAAAAAAACCTCTTGTAGAACCATACTGGGTATAAATGACAAGGTATTTTAAAACATATTTGAAGTCTCCAAAGTGGTCTCTGCCACATAGTATAACTAAAATTATGGTTCATGTGATGTTTTCATAGTTATAAACTGTAGCCTTTGTTATCTGCTCAGATAAGCTGCATAATTCATTTTCTTATTGTATGAAATACAAATTAATAGTAATTTACATTTAATATTTTTGTTGCAAAGTACCCATCATGAAAATAAACACATTGAAATTTATGAGGTATATACAATCAAATTTAATCTTATTTGTATATATAGCATATATTGTGGAATTTGTTTGAAAAACTTTGTTAATGAATTTTATATAATGGAAAAAAATAACAAAATAGGACAAAACCTCATGATTTTTATTTTGCCTTTTTCATCCCATTGTTTGCCCTCTGATTATAAAAAGCATTAAGTGTTTCAATTCAGGCATTTTCAATAACTCCAGAAAGCCTGATCAAAACTTTGCTAGAGTCAACAAAAAGTTTAAACATTTTGACTTGGCAACATTTCCAAAGGCTTATTAATTTATTTTCTATAGAAACATTTCTTTCTAAAACACAATCCATTTATATCTCTACAAGTGATTATATTTTAATAGGAATATAATTGAATATAAAACTAAATATATTAGTTATTATGCATTCTAATATTTTGGAAATTTTCTTACATATGTATTTTACATATTTTGCATCTTTTAGTAATTTATTAATTACATAACTTTATTTAAACTGTATGCAAAGAAATATTAAAATGCTGAGGTAAAATAAAGCTAGACTTAAAAATGTATGTACCATCAATATTTTGAAAATATACATATATATGCTCTGGAGTCTATCATTATTTTTCTGCAGGCACTAATTAACAATTTATTACTTCACAACTTCACTTTATCCACCAACAAATGTGTGTTGAGTTCTTACTATGTTCAAGGTGATGTATGTGTGTTTACATACATGTGTATATATGTATATTTTTTTCCTTATAATTCTTTCCATATTTTTAGATGCTTTTATGAGCTCAGTGACTTCAGTTAGTGAATGTGATCATGATGAGAACGTAGGTAAAATATGGCCCTGACAGTTACATTTTAAATGTAGAAACTCAAAAAAGGATAAAATTGTATATATTGATAATGCTTCCGTAATATCTATTTATAACACTGAAACACATGTATGTGCTTAAAAGATAATATATTGTCAAAAAGGAATAATATAAAGTACTAAAATATAATGTATAAATTGCAAATACTTAAGTAAACATTAGATTATTCAAAAATGTTGTAATGGTGCTTTGTGGAGTCCTCAGTATGGTTATCTATGCACATTTAATTGCATGCTTCCAATATCTAAGAGTAGAGCTTTGATTTTCATGTTGAGGAACCTATTAAACAACAAAGACCAAGAAGAAGAATTAATGGACTAATGATATCAGAAGACTGAGACACATCTAGGAGAAGTCAGTAATGCATTTCAAACAACAATTTTCTCTAAATCAGTGTGTGAATTTCCAAATCAATGTACTAAATTTGGATAGACATTAGTCCACATGAGGCATAGTAATCAGTTACTGGGTTAAACTAACAGAATAAAATGTAGTTGGGCTCCCAGTAAGGGGATACCATCAAACCTAACGTACTAATGAACCTAAGATCCGCAGTTGTTTGCTGATCCTAAGATATATCTGTGCATAAAAACACTAACTTATTGTTGCCGAAGGATCAATGTGACAATACTACTCCTGAGAATTTAGCAAACTGAGTATACTGACACATTGCTTCTACTCCTCACAAAGCTGCCTTACGGCACTGCAAGGAGTCCGATTATAGCTAACACCCCCCACCCAGAGTCATATTCTGTGGAATCATACAATGCTGAAAACAAAATTATTATTCTACCATCCATTCAAGTTTCTCACAAGTACATCTGCTTCATGCAAATTTGATCACAAGAACCCTAAATGCAAGTAAACATGAGGAATGTATTGCATTGGCCAAAAGTTTTGTTTGTCTTTTTCAGCTAGATGGCTCTAGTAGCACTTATTTGTCTTTAATTTCATTTGAAACAATTTCGTTAGATTGCATGTGACAGCTGTCACATCAGTGTGAATTTAAAAAAAGACTTACCAAAATTGGTGAATTTTTGTGTAGCCATTTTAATATTAAAGATGAAAGAAAAAAAGCAACATTTTCAGCCTATTATGCTTTATTATTTGAAGAAAGGTAAAAACTCAACTGAAACTCAAAAAAGGTTTGTGCAGTGTATGGAGAAGGTGTTGTGACTGATCGAACAGGTCAAAAGTGGTTTGCGAAGTTTCGTGCTGGAGATTTCTCACTGGACGCTGCTGCATGGTTGGACAGACCAGTTGAAGTTGATAGCGATCAAACTGACACATTAATTGAGAACAATCAATGTTATACCATGCAGAAGATAGCCGACATACTCAAAATATCCAAATCAAGTGTCGAAAATCATTTGCACCAGCTTGGTTATATTAATCGCTTTGATGTTTGGGTTCTACATAAGTTAAGCGAAAAAATCCTTGTCCGTATTTCCGCATGTGATTCTCTACTTAAACGTAATGAAGATGTTCCGTTTGTAAAACAGATTGTGACAGGTGCTCAAAAGTGGATACTGTACAATAATGTGGAATGGAAGAGATCATGGGGCAAGAGAAATGAACCACCAACAAGCACACCAAAGGCCTGTCTTCACCTAAAGAAAGTGATGTTGTGTATATGGTGGGGTTGGAAGGGAGTCCTCTATTATGAGATCCTTCTGGAAAACCAAATGATGAATTCCAACAAGTACTGTTCCTAATGAGACCAACAGAAAGCAGCACTCGACGAAAAGCATCCAGAATTAGTCAACAGAAAACGCATAATCTTCCATCAGGATAAACCAAGACCACCTGTTTCTTTGATGACCTGGCAAAAATTGTTACAACTTGGTTGAGAACTTCTGATTCATCCGCTGTATTCACCAGACATTGCATCTTTGGATTTCCATTTATTTCCGTCTTTACAAAATTCTTTTAAAGGAAAAAATTTCAATTCCTTGGAAGACTGTAAAAGGCACTTGGAACAGTTCTTTGCTAAAAAAGATAAAAAGTTTTGCAATGACGGAATTATGAAGTTGCCTGAAAAATGGCAGAAGGTAGTGGAAAAAAGGGTGAATACATTGTTCAATAAAGTTCTTGGTGAAAAGAAAAAATGTGTCTTTTATTTTTACTTAAAAACTGAAGGTACTTTTTGGCTAGCCCAATAGTATTTAGGTTGCTTGTCTTTACACTATAGGAAGGCAAGCCAGGAAAGAGAAGTTTGCTTTTTTGTGTTTTGTAACAGTCTGTAATTCTCACCATGAATTTCTTCATTTCTCAAAGCCATCCCTGTGGCTTCTTCCACAACCACTTATCCTCTGAAAACCAAAAGTGTTTTATTTCAAATGCAAATGTAATGATATAATTTCCATGCTTAAAACTCCACACCATTTCCCCACTGTCCTTTCAATAAAGAACAACATCTTTAGTATGGCCCAGGAACTCTGCTTGATCTGTTCCCCTCTCTGTGAGGTCCTTTGTACATACTGTCTCCTCTTGTTTAGAAAACCAGAACTAGGTCAACCTTTCTACTCCACTTAGTAAAGCTCTATTTTTCAATAAAGTACCTTTCGATAATCAGGTCAAACATCACTTCCTTAACAGATACTAGGGCATAACATCCAAGACTGAGTTAGAATCCCAGCTCCAGCATATAACCTGGTGGAGCCTTTGGCGGATTACTCAAACATTTTGTGCCTTGGTTTCTTAATCTGTAACATGGGGAATTCATGCTATTTTCCTCATAAAATGATTGTGAGTATTGAATGAATTAATAATACATGGTAAGGGCTAAGAATGCAGAATAAGTACCAGATAAATAGTAAAGAGTCAGTCGTGGCTATTTTAATTATTATGCTTCAGGAAAAGCTATCCTGATCTTAACGACTAGGTATATTTTCTCTTTTTAAGAGGTGCTTAGACCTATCTGAGATGTAGATTTTACACTTATTTTTTCCCTGTCACTCTAGAAATTAAGATTTTCAAAGGTAGCAACCATGTCACTATTTTAACTCGCTTAAATGCTGAAAAATGACCTGACACATAATAAGTAGTTAATAAATGTTTGCTGAATGACTAAATGGAAATCAGGGTGACGAACTTCTTTGTAACTTCATAGCTCTTTTTTTTTCATTCTTTTTTTTTTTTTTTTTTTTCCTTCCACCTGGGAACTTTTTATTCCTTTATGTGCAAGCTCACTGATTCAGCTGGGTCCATCTTACCAGTGATCCATCAAAGATGTTCATTTCTGTTACACTTGTTTCTGATTTTTTAGTTTTTCCTTTTGATTCTTTCTCAGAGTGCCCATCTCTCCAATCACATTACCTATCTGTTCTTGCACAGTATCTCTTTTTTCATTAGAGCTCTTAACATTTTCATCCTGATTATTTTACACTTTACAGAGACCCAAAATCTGTGTCTTATCTAGGTCTCATTCTAATATTTGCTTTGTCTCTTCAAATTTTTTTCTTGCATTTTAGTATGCTTTGTAATTTTTTGCTTTAACTCAGAAAGGAAATATTGGATAATAGGGACTAAAGTTAATAGGCCTGTAGTGTGAGGTTTTATGTTATTTTGGGTAGGAGTTGAGCTATGTTTAATGTTTTCTGTAGCCAGAGCATTTAAATTCCTCTGATGTCCTTTTTCTTGTATCTCCTGTTGTCTTTGTGCTTCCTTAAGAACTTGTCCTTAGGTAGAGTCTGCCATGCACCTCTTTCAGCTACATCTTATTTTTTTTTTTTTTTTTTTTTTTGCAGTACGCGGGCCTCTCACTGTTGTGGCCTCTCCCATTGCGGAGCACAGGCTCTGGACACGCAGGCCCAGCGGCCATGGCTCACGGGCCCAGCCGCTCCGCGGCATGTGGGATCTTCCCAGACCAGGGCACGAACCCGTGTCCCCTGCATCGGCAGGCGGACTCTCAACCACTGCGCCACCAGGGAAGCCCGAGCTACATCTTATTTTTATAATACTGGGGCTTTGCTGGAATGCTGGTAAGGTGTGGTGCAAAGAAAGCATTCAGTGAGCTTATGATTAAATTTTAGTGTTTAATGGGCCTGTGTCCCTGGGCTGTGACTTTTACCAGTGCTTCTTAGCTCCCCTTTCCTTAGGTGAGACAGAAAACCTGTTGGGGAAGGCCTAGAGTCAAGACAGTGCCTAATCCCAGGTTGGATAAGGCTCTGGTAAAGTCTTTTCCCCTAAAGCATAGTCCTTTTTAAATGGAAAATGCTCTTGGTGTATTGTGTTTCTCAACTATTTATTTCCCCTCCCATGCCAGAGCTAACAGAGGATATTTCTTGGCTGTTCACTGTGAGAACTTGGTGAGGAATGTAATATTTCCAATCAAGAGAGCCCTTGGGCCAGAGATTCCTATTCCCTAAGAGGTGCTTCTATCAATCTAGTCTCTGCCTCACTACTTCGATAATTTTTATTGTATTGCCATTTCTGATCAACATTCTCACTCTGATTAATGCAATTCTTAAAGTTAGGTTTTTGTCATAGTTTGTTTACTGTAGAATCTCAAACTTGTTGGATTGTACTTGTCTCTAATGTTATTCTGCATGTTTTGGTTTGACTCATTACCTATTATTTCTAAATTTTAAACCCAAAATAGACCTTATCCCCAAATTTCCATGTTTACAAAGATGCTGTATAATCTACAACACTGTCAACTACATGTTCACAAGTAATTACAGCATACAACATAAGATGTACTAAAAGAGAAGTATAAAAGAGTGCTGTGACATATGTGAGAAGGGGAAACAATAGAGAAACAATAGGGAAATCAGAGGAGTCTTCATAGACAAGACAGATTTGCATTACTTTTTAATTTTACTCAACCTCCATGGTGTTATAAAGTCCAATATTTAAGCAGGACATTTAAAAATAGAGAAAGAAAAATGATGATCATTGAATTTTACCCTTTCAAAGAAATAAATAATTACACAGAGAAAAGTAAACATGATGTTAGCAAAATGCATTGTACACATGCATGTATATATGTTTATGTGTGTGTGTATCTTTTCCCTGGCCAAGGAATTTCCTTAATTCAAAAGGTGACTACTTGGTATGGAAAAAATTGGTGATTCAATCCCCAGAATGGTGAAAATTCTCATCAGAATCTGTGAGATTAGGCATGATTCTCAAAAACTTGTAAATTCCAGTCTCCAGAAATTCCAGTTAGTCTCCATTGCTGCAGAGCTTTGAAATCCCAGTCTCCATTGCTTCTTTATGGTCATCCCTTCTTAGAATACAGGTGGGGATTTTAAGAGATATGAAAATCTTTTGTCAAAATTACCTGGGAGACTTTTTTTTTTTTAATTACTGCACCTACTTGTATTTTCTTGTGGGAAAAAAAATAGGATTGTTGGAGTAGCTGCATATTTGCATGACAAAGTTGTCTAAAAATCCGATTTTCCCCGTCAAGACTGAAAATAAGGCTCCTAGCTATCTATTTGGTGTTTTAATAACAGTAACTTGAAGTACAAAAGAAAAGCTGGTATTGTAGCTAGATATTATGAGGAGCAGATTGCTCCGTTCCAGCTCCTGCCTCCATACATACCCAACATACTTCCATTACTAAATTACCGTTTTTCTCTGACTTTAGAATGTGCACGGAGAATACTAAGTAATCATGGAAGAAACGAGAATAAATAAATGAACTCAATCTTGCATATTAGTGCCGTATTTCTCCTACATGCGTGCTTTTCTATTTCAGCTGAGCCTTAAGGTTACCTAGGAAAGCTTTATGTTGCCCCTACCTACCATCCTCCATAATTTTCTATAATGATTATTTGAAATTATCAGCTTTCTCCTGCTTCCCACAACCCCAGTATGTCTGTATTTACACCAGCCTACTTTCAAATTCCAATAACTTCTTGTGTTCTCCATGTACTACTTTCAGACATTTCCTCTGCAAAAATAGTCCAAAGTACCCATTTCCATTTCTGTTCATTTCTCTGTCTACTACAATAAATGTTCCATATAACTAAAAAACTTAGCCTTTCCTAAATGAATAACAGTCCTCTCTATATTAAATTAAATGAACAGTTTTGCAGTTATTATTTCATTTGACTTCATTGCACAATTTATACTGTCAATTCCTACCTTCTCATTATAATTTTACTTTAGTTTTCAAAATATTTTTGTGAGGGGGTGCCCCTGCTATTCTAGTTACTACATATTCTCTTCTTTTGTGATTTACTCTTTCCCCACTTATTCTTTAAATTTAAGGCCTCTGACATTATCCCTTTGTTCCTCATTTCTTTCACTCTGGTCATGGAATAATTTATTAGTGCCCTTGTATTCAACCTCCTATGGGTGACTGTCTCTGAAGTTTATGTCCCCAGTCCAATTCCTCTTCTAAACTTCAGATCTACATTCCATTTGCCTACTAAACCTTCCACTTCATATCCCACATTTTAGTTCATTTCTAAAATGAACAAATTAAAACTTACATAGCATTGGGAAGAATGGGAATGGGGAAAACACAATTCACACTTTTGTCCAATCTAGAAACCTGGTAGTTAAAAATGACTCCTCAATCCCTCTTAAAAAACGTGTAGGTGATGATACCTCTCTTTTATTTTTACACGTCATTATCACCGGAATCCAACTAATCTTTTTCAATCCATTTCCAAATTAGCGACATTAGATCCTCTCTCACTAGTATTAGCATGTGAGCCTCCTAAATGATCTTCCAGACTCCTGAATAATCCTTTTTAACACTTTCTCATACGATTCTATCTTCCATACTACTTCCAGATTGGAATATAATACAAGAATGATTATTATTAAACCTTGTTAAAATTCTTCAATGTTTCTGATTTACTCAATATCAATTGAATCTATTTGGTAATGACTATAAGTACCTCTATGATACAGATCTTTCACATCTACTGTATCATCTCACCTCTTCTCTTCTTATTCTATATGTTTCAGTCAGCCTAAATTACAAACCCATTTACAATGGCATCAAAAGCAGTAAAATACTTAGAAGTAAATTTAAGCAAAGAAGTGAAAAATCTGTATGCTGAAAACTATAAGATATGAATGAAAAACAATCATAGAAGACACAAATGGAAATGTACACCATGTTCTTGGATTGGGAGAATAAATCTTGTAAAAATGTCCAGACTACCCAAAGAAATCTACATATTCAGTTCAGTGCAATCCCCATCAATGTTCCAATGCCACTTTTCACATAAATGGGAAAAAAATCCTAAAATTCATATGGAACCACAAAAGACCCTGAGTAGCCAAAGTATACTTAGGAAAGAAGAAAAAAGCTGAAAGCATCGTACTTCCTGATTTCAAACTATATTACAAAGCTATAGTAATCAAAACAGTATGGTGCTGGCATTAAAAAAAGATAGACCAATAGAGCAGACTAGAGAGCTCATCAGTAAACCCATGCATACAGAGTCATCTAGTCTTTGACAGGAGTGCCAAAAACACACAATGAGGAAAGAATAGTTTCTTCCATAAATGTGATGAGAAAACTGGATATCAGCATGCAAAAGAATGAAACTGGACCCTTATCTTACACCACTCACAAAGTTAATTCAAAATGAATTAAAGGCATATATACGACAATAAAAATCAATAAAAATCAATAAAAACAAAAATCCTAGGGGGAAAAAAAGTATAAGGAAAAAGCCCCTTGAAATTGATCTTTAAAATTTATTTTTTGGATATGATTCCCAAAACACAGGCAGCCAAAACAAAAATATACAAGTAGGACTACAGCAAATTAAAAAGCTTCTGCAGAGCAAAAGAAGCAATCAAGAAAATGCAAAGGCAACCTACAGAATGGGAGATAATATTTGCAAAACATATATATAAAAGGGGTTGATATTTAAAAAAATATAAGGAACCCATAGAACTTCATAGCAAAAATAATAATAATAATCCATTCTAAAAATTGACAAAGTACCTGGACAGACAGTTCTCCAAAGAGCATACAAATAGCAAACAGGTACATGAAGAGGAGCTCAATATCACTAGTCATCAGGGAAATGCAAATCAAAATCACAATGAGATATTACCTCACATATGTTAGGATGTCTATTATCCAAAAGACATAAGGTAAGTGTTGGTGAGGGCGAGGAAAAAGAGAATCCTTTTACACTGATGGTAGGAATGTAAACTGGTACAACCATTATGGAAAACAGTATGGAGGATCCTCAGAAAATTGAAACTAGAACTACCATGCCATCCAGCAATCCCACTTCTAGGTATTTCTCAAAAGGAAACAGAGAGACCTTTAAGATGGCAGAGGAGTAAGACGTGGAGATCATCTTCTTCCCCACAAATACACCAGAAATACATCTACATGTGGAACAACTCCTACAGAACATCTACAGACGCTGGCAGAAGACCTCAGACTTCCCAAAAGGCAAAAAGCTCCTCATGTACCTGGGCAGTGCAAAAGAAAAAAGAAAAAGCAGAAACAAAAGAATAGGGATGGGATCTGCACCTCTGGGAGGGAGCTGTGAAGGAGGAAAAGTTTCCACACACTAGGAAGACCCTTCACTGGTGGAGACAGGAGTTGGCGGGGGGGGGGAAGCTTTAGAGCCACAGAGGAGAGCGCAGCAATACGGGTGCAGAGGGCAAAGCAGAGAGATTCCCACACAGAGGATCGGTGCCGACTAGCACTCACCAGCCTGAGAGGCTTGTCTCTCACCCACTGGGGCGGGTAGGGGCTGGGAGCTAAGGCTCTGGCTTCAGAGGTCAGATCCCAGGGAGAGGATTGGGGTTGGCTGCATGAACACAGCCTGAAGGGGGTTAGTGTGTCAGAACTAGATGTTAGGGAGTCCGGGAAAAAGTCTGGAACTCCCTAAGAGGCAAGAGACCATTGTTTCAGGGTGCACAAGGAGAGGGGATTCAGAGCACCACCTAAATGAGCTCCAGAGAGCCGTGGCTATCAGCACGGACCCCAGAGACAGTCATGAAATGCTAAGGCTGCTGCAGCAGCCACTAAGAATCCTGTGTGCAAGCACAGGTCACTATCCACACCTCGCCTCCTGGGAGCCTGTGCAGCCTGCCACTGCCAGGTTCCCGGGATCCAGGGACAACTTCCCTGGGAGAACACACGGTGTGCCTCAAGCTGGTGCAACATCATGCTGGCCTCTGCCGCTGCAGGCTCACCCCACATTCCATACCCCTCCCTCCACCAGCCTGAGTGAGCCAGAGCCCCCTAATCACATGCTCCTTTAACCCCGTCCTGTCCGGGCGAGAAGAGAGGCCCTCAGGCGACCTACATGCAGAGGCTGGGCCATTTCAAAGCTGAACCCCAGGAGCTGTGTGAACAAAGAAGAGAAGGAGAAATTTCTCCCAGCAGCCTCAGGAGCAGCGGATTAAATCTCCACAATCAACTTGATGTACCCTGCATCTCTGGAATAGCTGAATAGACAAAGAATCATCCCAAAATTGAGGGGGTGGACATTGGGAGCAACTGTAGACTTGGGGTGTGCTTTCTGAATCTAATTTGTTTCTGGTTTTATGTTTATCTTAGTTTAATATTTAGAGTTTATTATCATTCATAGATTTGTTTATTGATTTTGTTGCTCTCTTCCTTTTTTTAAATATTTATATATATATATATATATTTTTTTTTTCCTTTTTCTCTTTTTGTGAGTGTGTATGTGTATGCTTCTTTGTGCGATTTTGTCTGTATAGCTTTGCTTTTACAATTTATCCTAGGGTTCTGTCTGTCCATTTTGAATTTTGGGTTTTTTTGTGTAGTTTTTAGCACTTGTTATCATTGGTGGATTTGTTTTTTAGTTTGGTTGCTCTCTTCTTTCTTTTTTGTTTATTTAATTATTTTTTAATGTTTTAGTTTTTAATAATTTTTTATTTTAATAAATTTATTTTATTTATTTATTTCTTTTTTCTCCCTTATCTTCTGAGCTGTGTGGCTGACAGGGTCTTGGTACTCCAGCCAGGCATCAGGCCAGTTCCTCTGAGGTGGGAGAGCTGAGTTCAGGGCATTGGTCCACCAGAGACCTCCCAACTCCATATAATAACAAATGGCGAAAACTCTCCCAGAGATCTCCATCTCAACACTAAGACCCATCTCCACTCAATGACCAGCAAGCTACAGTGGTGGACACCCTATGCCAAACAACTAGCAAGACAGGCACACAACCCCACACATTAGCACAGAGGCGGCCTAAAATCATAGTAAGGTCACAGACACCCGAAAACACACCAACAGATGCGGTCCGGCCCATCAGAAAGACAAGATCCAGCCTCATCCACCAGAAAAAATGCACTAGTCCCCTCCAGCAGGAAGCATACACAACCCACTGAACCAATCTTAGCCACCAGGGCCAGACACCAAAAAAAAAATGGGAGGTATGAACTTACAGCCTGCGAAAAGGAGACCCCCAAACACAGTAAGTCAAGCAAAATGAGAAGACAGAGAAACACACAGCAGATGACGAAATAAGGTAAAAACCCACCAGACCAAAAACACAAAGAGGAAATACGCAGTCTACCTGAAAAAAAATTCAGAGTAATGATAGCAAGGATGATCCAAAATCTTGGAAATAGAATGGAGAAAATACAAGAAATGTTTAACAAGGACATAGAAGAACTAAAGAGCAAACAATGATGAATAGAACAATAAATGAAATTAAAATTTCTCTAGAAGGAATCAATAGCAGAATAACTGAGACAGAAGAATGGATAAATGACCTGGAAGATAAAATAGTGGAAATAACTCCCATAGGGGAGAATAAAGAAAAAAGAATGAAAAGAAATGAGGACAGTCTCAGAGACTCCTGGGATAACATTAAATACGCCAACATTTGAATTATAGGGGTCTAGAAGAAGAAGAGAAAAAGAAAGGGACTGAGAAAATATTTGAAGAGATTATAGTTGAAAAATTCCCTAATATGGGAAAGGAAATAGTCAAGTCCAGGAAGTGCAGAGAGTCCCATAGAGTATAAATCCAAGGAGAAACATGTCAAGACACATATTAATCAAACTATCAAACATTAAATACAAAGAAAAAATATTAAAAGCAGCAATGGAAAAATAAAACAAAAAGTAATATACAGGGGAATCCCCCTAAGGTTAACAGCTGATTTTTGAGCAGAAAGTCTGCAGGCGAGAAGGGAGTGGCAGGACATATTTAAAGTTATGAGAGGGAAAAACCTACCATCAAGATTCCCCTATCCAGCAAGGATCTCATTCAGATTCCAAGGAGAAAGCAAAACCTTTACAGACAAGCAAAAAGCTAAGAGAATCAGCACCACCAAACCAGCTTTACAACAAATGCTACAGGAACTTCTCTAGAGAGGAAACACAAGACAAGGAAAAGACCTACAATAACAAACCCAAAACAATTAAAGAAATGGTAATAGGTAATAGGTAATAATGATAACTGCCTTAAATATAAATGGATTAAATGCTCCAACCAAAAGACACAGACTGATGAATGGATACAAAAACAAGACCAATATATATGCTGTCTACAAGAGACTCACTTCAGACCTAGGGACACATACAGACTGAAAGTGAGGGGATGGAAAAAGATATTCCATGCAAATGGAAATCAAAAGAAAGCTGGAGTAGCAATTCTCATATCAGACAAAAGAGACTTTAAAACAAAGACTAATATAAGAGACAAAGAAGGACACTACATAATGATCAAGGGATCAATCCAAGAAGAAGATATGATAATTGTAAATATTTATGCACCCAACATAGGAGCACCTCAATACATAAGGCAAATGCTAATGGCCATAACTGTAACACAATCATAGTAGGGGACTCTAACACCCCACTTTCATCAATGGACATATCATCCAAAATGAAAATAAATAAGGAAACACAAGCTTTAAATGATACTTTACACAAGATGGACTTAATTAATATTTATAGGACATTCCATCCAAAAAAAGGAGAATACACTTTCTTCTCAAGGGTTCATGGAACACTCTCCAGGATAGATCATACCTTGGGTCACAAATCATGCCTTGGTGAATTTAGGAAAATTGAAATCACATCAAGTATCTTTTCTGACCACAACGCTATGGCATTAGATATCTATTACAGGAAAAAATCTGTAAAAACTACAAACATATGGAGGCTAAACAATACACTACTTAATAACCAAGAGGTCACTGAAGAAATCAAAGAGGAAATCAAAAATTACCTAGGAAAAATGACAATGAAAACATGATGCCCCAAAAGCTACGGGATGCAGCAAAAGCAGTTCTAGGAGGGAAGTTTATAGCAATACAATCCTACCTCAAGAAACAAGAAACATCTCACATAAACAACTTAACCTTACACCTAAAGCAATTAGAGAAAGAAGAACAAAAAAACCCTAAAGTTAGCAGAACGAAAGAATAAATATCAGATCAGAATTAAATGAAAAAGAAATGAAGGAAACAATAGCAAAGATCAATGAAAGTAAAAGCTGGTTCTTTGTGAAGGTAAACAAAATTGATAGAGCATTAGCCAGACTCATCAAGAAAAAAAGGGAGAAGACGCAAATCAACAGAATTAGAAATGAAAAAGGAGAAGTAACAACGGACACTGCAGAAATACAAAGGATCATGAGAGATTACTACAAGCAACTGTATGCGAATAAAACAGAAAATCTGGATAAATGGACAAATTCTTAGTAGAGCACAACCTTCCGGAATTGAACCAGGAAGAAACAGAAAATATAAACAGATCAATCACAAGCACTGACATTAAGACTGTGATTAAAAATCTTCCAACAAACAAAAGCCCAGGACCAGATGGCTTCACAGGCGAATTCTATCAAACATTTAAAGATTACACCAATCCTTCTCAAACTCTTCCAAAATATAGTAGAGTGAGGAACACTCCCAAACTCATTCTAAAATGCCACCATCACACTGATACCATAAACAGATAAAAAGATGTCACAAAGAAAGAAAACTTCAGGTCAATATCACTGATGAACATAGACGCAAAAATCCTCAACAAAATACTAGCAAACAGAAACCAACAGCACATTAAAAGGATCATACACCATGATCAAGTGCAGTTTGCTGGAGGAATGCAAGGATTCTTCAATATACACAAATCAATAAATATGATACACCGTATTAACAAACTGAAAGAAAAAAACATATGATCATCTCAACAGATGCAGTAAAGCTTTTGACAAAATACAATACCCATTTATGGATAAAACCATCCAGAAAGTAGACATAGAACTTACCTCAACATTATAAAGGACATATATTACAAACCAACAGCCAACATCGTTCTCAGGTGTGGAAAACTGAAATCATTTCCTCTAAGATCATGAACAAGAAAAGGTTGTCCACTCTCACCACTATTACCCAACATAGTTTTGGAAGTTTTAGCCACAGCAATCAGAGAAGAAAAAGGAATTAAAAAATCCAAATTGGAAAAGAAGAAGTAAAGCTATCACTGTTTGCAGATGACATGATACTATACATATAGAAACCTAAAAATGCTACCAGAAAACTACTAGAGCTAATCAATGAATGGGTAAAGTAGCAAGATACAAAATTAATGCACTGAAATCTCTTGCATTCCTATACACTAATGATGAAAAATCTGAAAGTGAAATCAAGAAAACACTCCCATTTACCATTGCAACAAAAAGAATAAAATATCCAGGAATAAACCTACCTACGGAGACAAAAGACCTGTTTGCAGAAAACTATAAGACACTGATGAAAGAAATTAAAGATGATACAACAAATGGAGAGATATACCATGTCCTTGGATTGGAAGAATCAACATTGTGAAAATGATTCTACTACCCAAAGCAATCTGAAGATTCAATGCAATCCCTATCAATCTACCACTGGCATTTTTAACAGAACTAGAACAAAAAATTTCACAATTTGTATGGAGACACATAAGACCCTGAATAGCCAAAGCAATCTTGAGAAAGAAAAACGGAGCTGGAGGAATCAGGCTCCCTGACTTCAGACTATACTACAAAGCTACAGTAATCAAGGCAGTATGGTACTGGCACAGAAACAGAAATATAGATCAATGGAACAGGACAGAAAGCCCAGAGATAAACCCATACACAAATGGGCACCTTATTTTTGATAAAGGATGCAAGAACATACAATGGAGAAAAGACAGCCTCTTCAATAAGTGGTGCTGGGAAAACTGGACAGCTACATGTAAATGAATGAAATTAGAACACTCCCTAACACCATACACAAAAATAAACTCAAAATGGGTTAAAGACCTAAATGTAAGGGCAGACACTGTAAAACACTTAGAGGAAAACAGGCAGAACACTCTATGACATATATCACAGCAAGATTCTTTTTGACCCAGCTCCTACATTTATGGAAATAAAAACAAAAATAAACAAATGGGACCTAATGAAACTTAAAACCTTTTGAACAGCAAAGGAAACCATAAAGAAGATGAAAAGAAAACCTTCAGAATGGGAGAAAATGTTTGCAAATGAAGCAACTGACAAAGGATTAATCTCCAAAATATACAAGCAGTTCATGCAGCTCAATATCAAAAAAACAAACAACCCAATCCAAAAATGGGCAGAAGACCTAAATAGATATTTCTCCAAAGAAGATATACAGATTGTCAACAAACACATGAAAGGATGCTCAACATCACTAATCATTAGAGAAATGCAAGTCAAAACTACAGCGAGGTACAACCTCACACCAGTCAGAATGGTCATCATCAAAAAATCTACAAACAATAAATTCTGGAAAGGGTGTGGCAAAAAGGGAACCCTCTTGCACTGTTGGTGAGAATGTAAATTGATACAGCCATCATGGAGAACAGTATGAAGGCTCCTTAAGAATTAAAATTGAGCTAACATATGATGCACTACTGCACATATAACCTGAGAAAACCATAATTCAAAAAGAGTCATGTACTACAATGTTCATTGCAGCTCTATTTACAATAGCCAGGACATGGAAGCAACCTAAGTGTCCACTGACAGATGGACACATATATAGAAGATGTAGCACATATATGCAATGGAATATGTCTCAGCCATAAAAAGATAGGAAATTGAGTTATTTGTAGTGAGGTGGATGGACCTAGAGTCTGTCACACAGAGTGAAGTAAGTCAGAAAGAGAAAAACAAATATCATATGCTAACACATATATATGAAATCTTAAAAAAAAATAAGAAGAAAAAGGTTCTGAAGAACCTAGGGGCAGGAGAGGAATAAAGACACAGGCGTAGAGAGCAGACTTGAGGACATGGGAAGGGGGAAGGCTATGCTTGGACAAAGTGAGAGAGTGGCATGGACTTATATACAGTACCAAATGTAAAACAGATAGCTAGTGGGAAGCAGCTGCATAGCACAGGGAGATCAGCTCGGTGCTTTGTGACCACCTAGAGGGTTGGGGTAAGGTGGGTGGGAGGGATACGCAAGAGGGAGTAGATATGGGGATATATATATATATGTTTAGCTGATTCACTTTGTTATAAAGCAGAAACTAACACACCATTGTAAAGTTTTTAAATTAAAGTTTTTAAATTAAAAAAAGGAAACAAAATCAGTATCTCAAAGAGGTATCTGTACTTTTACTTTCATTGTAGTACTATTCACAATAGCAAAGATATGGAAACAACCTACATGTTCTTCACTGGATGAATAAATAAATATTTCTACATATATATATATATATGTATATAGATCAATATATCTATATCTATACAAGAATCTTATTTAGCCGTGAGAAAGAAAAAATCCTGTTATTTGCAACAACATGCATGGACCTGGAGGGCATTGTGTAAGTGAAATAGCCTGATAAAGACAGACAAATACTGTGGAGTATCACTTATACATGGAATCTAAGAAAAAAATTGTTGAACTTACAGAAATAGAGTGGTAGTTGCCAAGACCTGGGGAGAGTGGGAAATGAGGAGATGTTGTCCAAAAGGTACAAACTTTCAGTTATAAGATGAATAAGTTCTGAGGATGTAATAAACAGATAGTAACTATAGTTACTAATACTGTATTTCATACTTGCAAATTTTCTGAGAGAGTAGATCTTAAGAATTCTCGCCACAGACACAATTAACTATGGGAGGTAATAGATGTGTTAACATGATTGTGGTGATCATTGTACAATGTATATGCATAGCAAATGATTACCGTGAACACTGAAAGTTTAAACAATTTTATGTCAATTATACTTCAATAGAGCTGGGAATAAAAATTACTTGTAGTCACTGTCAGTGCCTTGTCCCTCAAAGAGGGTTAGTTCTTTTTTTCCCCTTTTGGAGCATACTTATCCTTAGTCTCCATCTTTATTTGGCTAACTACTATAGATACTTATAAACTTAGCCAGATATGGCTTCTAAAGAAGTTTATTTGATATTTCTAGACTGACCTATGTATGTATGTATGTTTTATACTTCTATTGCAGTCAGTCATTACCTCTTTTATAACTTCTCAACCAGTTTGTGAGCTCCATGAGAGCAAAAATTATGTATACTATCATAGTGCCTAATATTATACCTAAAATCTCATGGGAACTCAACTAGTATTTGTTGAAAAAAGATTAATTCATCAAGACAAAACACATGCCAGAGGGAGGGAAAAACTATGTTTCCATTAGAAAAGGTTAAGACAAAAATCTAACCAAGAACTCCATATCTATTCTATATTTGATTTTTAGGTATCTCAAGCTACTTACAGAGATCATTTTAAAGGTGCAAATATCTGTGTCCTTCCTACTGCTTAACATAGTTTCTAATAATTTTAAGTTGATTTTCTATCCTTTAAATATCGAAAAAATTAAAATGTAACTCATCTGCAGTCTGTCTTAACCATTCTTTCCCAGACTAAATTTCTTTCTTACCTTTAGGAAAATATAAAATATTTAATGTCTTAGTTTTCTCTTTTTACTCCATCAACACTTTCCATTACATAACTAAATTAGCTAATATTTTCCCAGAAACAAAACTGGCTTGATCATTTCAGAGATGTACTCAAAACAATTTTGACCAAACACGATTCTTCAAGGCTACTATGTTTTATTTAGAATCTAAGAAAATTTGATGAAAATCCTCTTATATTATGTGATACATATACACATTAAGTTCTGCATTAGAAACATGGATAATTGTCTCAACTAGAAACAAACCAAAGGTTTGGCTGGAGGGTAGCCAGTGGCGCTTTGTGGGGAGGGGTCTCCTAGGTGCCTTACTTGACCACACGGCTGTGAAAAAAAAAAACTACCAAAGACAATTAACTCAAAATTATAATTTGTAATTGCCATATTTTTCATCAATAATTGCCTATACTCCCAGTTTATGTTCTCAATTCTTTAATGATCAAGCATATTTTTATAGAAAGAATGGCACAGGACAACAGTCATCACTTTCTTAAAAATGCCAAACAATTTTTTTTGAGTATTTGAGAAAAACTGTGCTTAAAAATTACAACTGACCAGTGGTGCCCACTGCTGCCCAGTTTTTATGTTTAGATTCTGTACACAGTTTACTTGGGTTTGAGTCAAGCTTTTGTCACCTGTACATTGGGAGATTTGTGGCAAATTCTTTAATTCCTTTTCCTCAGTTTCCTCATCTGCAAAATAATAAGAACACCTACCTCACAGGGTTATTGCATAATATGACTTATGAAAAGAGCACAGAAAATCACCTGGCAATGGAACTTTGAAAACATTTTAAAAGGCAATAATTCTTATTAATTTAATAATTTTAATTTTCTGATTGAACTATTAATCAGTAAATATTGAAAAAATACATACAAATTATAACAAAAAATCATTTAATTTATTTGTAATTATATGCTAAACACTTTTTTTTTTTTTTTTGCGGTACGCAGGCCTCTCACTGCTGTGGCCTCTCCCGTTGTCGGAGCACAGGCTCCAGACGCGCAGGCTCAGCGGCCATAGCTCACGGGCCTAGCCGCTCCGCGGCATGTGGGATCTTCCTGGACGGGGGCATGAACTCGTGTCCCCTGCATCGGCAGGCGGACTCTCAACCACTGCACCACCAGGGAAGCCCCTACTAAACACTATTTTATTCCAGGACTTGTAAGAATAATACGGCTTGCTTTGTTGTTTTGTCTATTTTTAATTATAAAAAAAGCCTTTTAAAAATAATTCTCTAAACAAAATGACATTTATAGAGAAATAATGTGACTAGGCTCTAATTCAACTACAAAGTGCCTAATCAATCAATATGGAGAAAAATGAAATAACTATTCTACCTATCTAAACACTAACTCTGAATCTAATAATCTATGATTTCCTTTGTCAATGTTTTTATAAACTAGCACAATGGGACAGTGTTGTTGAATCATAATGACTATAGTTATTATTTGTATGAAAGATGGCAGTGACAACTTGAGTTAAAAGAAGAGAAACAGTGTGGGGTTTATTGCTTTTATCAATGTTTTCACATAAAAAGGGTAAAACAGAATTTATTAAATGGGAAAAATAGAAGAAACATCAGAAATTGGTGGGTAATGGATTTTGTTTATAAAGCAAAAAGAATGAACTGAGATAGGGGCTAATAAGGGGTAAAGCAATGAGTAGATATGTGATAACGTACCTTTCTCTTTTTCATGGAAATGATCTAAGTGAACATTCATCTAAGGCAAAGGAATGAATAAGATAACTTCATGATCCTGCCCAGAGCCTAGATATTATAAATTCAAAGCCCTGTGGTGAGATATACAAAAGGAAAAGCAGATTTATTTGTAATAATTGCCTATCATATTAGATCATTTAGTATATGGTGGATAAAACAGAGGGATGTATGCTAATAAAACTCATTGTTATGTTACAAATTTCCCTTTTATAACCATACAGAATCAGCTGGACTATATTGGGTTTATCAGTAGAAGCATTTGGAATTCTGATTTTTTGAATTACTCAAATTCCCCATTGTACCCAGATAGAAAAGAAGTGTTGGAAAAATGCCTGTTGTAAAAAAGCGGTTTTCAGAACGATGCTGAGTATATAAGACTCATTTATCACCACCATCATACTCATGTAGTTCCTTTCTGTTTTGAATTTGTGTTTATATTATTTCTGTGTGAATTAACCTAATAGATGTTTAAATGTATAAATCTTCTTTGTCTGATATTTCAACACATATGTTAAAATTTATTCTCACAATTTTATATGACGTTTTGATATAATGATGTTGTATTTATTTCTTCAGCTAAGTTTAACACTCAAGGAAAACGTGGCCTCTTATTCTTTCTGTAAATTGTAAAAAAGATCATTGATTTCTACAGGAGTTCTTTTTTTTTCTTTTTCAACTAGAGGAGTTCTTACAACAATTTCTGAGACTGTTACCATGGATATTTAATATACACAAATCTTACTTAAAAGTAAAAAATGTAAAATCTTCCTAATCAACACATATGTTAATAGATGGAAGAAAGAACATACATGGAATAAATGTTTTCCTGTGATTTTATTATTTAAATCAGCATAAGGAAGAAAATACATTTTTTTCTGAATTTCAATTTCCTGATAACTCTTTATGTGTAAAATAGTATCAGACATGATTACTCATATATAATAAAATAAAAATGTTAACACATATTGGAAAATTAAAAGCTTGTTAGAGCTGTGTTTTAATTTTGCCCTGAAAATTAGCTAAAATGTTTTAAAGTATCTCAAAAATCTTCAATTAATTCATATTTTTATTTTATTATATTTTAATGATTATGTATTACATTGTTCATTTTAGTAAACACTAGCTGAAGTCCTTTTATGCTGTTTATGGATTAAAAATAAAGACTTATTGAATGATCAAAAATGACATGTTTAATTTTTAAATTTATTCTCATTTAATTTATTCTTATAATAAAAATTATTAAAAAGTAAATTTTATTCTCTTAAAAATTCAACTGAAAATATTGGTTTTATTTTGTTCAAGATGTCTTCAATGGAAACTTTTGCCTTCCTAGTATACATGACAAGTACTGGAGACAAGGAGGTGAACTAGTCATCTGCTGACACTAAGCATATATTTTAGAGAGAAGAGGACATAAACACATACACAAATCACTGAACAATATCTGTTGTTGAAGAGATTCTTAAGAAAATGTAAAAAATTAGTGTAATTTAAAATGATTGTCAGTGGGAAGCTAGAGAAGATATGTCATGTGAGAGACATGAATACTGACAAAGAGCCAGACATGATAATCTGGTGTAAGAACAGTTCAGATGCAGATTACAAATGCAAAGTTCTTGAGATAGGAATTAGCTTTGCATGTTTTAAGAAAGTTTGGCCAGAGAAGAGTAGAAGTCAATTATATTAGTGTTCATGAATATAAAGTTTATTGAATAAATAGTAGATGTATTTGTTTTACTCTTCCTATCCAGACTAATCCTTCCAATGTGCCCCTCAAGTGCAGTGCATGCTCCAGCAATTTGAGAATATGGGACTTTTTGATACTATCAAGTCATTGTATAAGCATCTGTGCTTCATGGGAATCCCTCCTCAATACACTAGCTGTTCCTATGCCTCAGAAATTTCCACTTCTACTTCAAGTCTCAATTTAAATCCTATCTCTTTTGTAAAGTATTGCATAAATTTCAACAATTAATTTAGGGTACTGTTTTTTTATACTCCTACTGGGTTTTAAAATATATTTTCATTATAACACATATAATTTTATAATAATCATTTGGAGTTGGAGTAGATGTCTATTAGATATGTCTCTGTATATATAAAGATGTCTTGTTTACTTTGTACTCCCAGGTATGCTGTACATAGTAGATGCTCAACACATATTGGTTTAGATAAATTAATTTGATTCAAACACTGTGTTTGAATATATGTTGTATATTGTGATTACAAGTCATGAGGATGGAAAATAAAATTGTGGTCTACCATTGAAAGTTTTGAGCAATGTACCAAGGATTTTGAAACTAAAGAAGGTAGGGTGTAATTATGTCATTTCAGAAAGGAGAATACAGGCCTAAACTATTGTGAAAGCACTGTCTTTATTTCTTTGCTCCCTGGATATCATTCAGCATATGGCTTTTCCTATGGAAATAATAAACACCATTATTTTCCTAGTAGAAATAACTGTTTACAGTTTTCAATAGTGGGATGAAATTACATAGAAATATCTATGTTGAAAATAAACTATGCATGACATTTCTACATTTAACTACTTATAGAGGAATTAAATATCAATGTAGTATTAAAACAGGTCATATTTTTTCTAACATCTCATTTCTACATACCAATTTAATGACATGTATGTTTTCTTCTTACTAATTCAAACTATGATACACTGGTGCTTGTGCCTGAAATTAGCTGTAAATCAAGGATACGCCTTTATACAACATTAGGTATGTGAAATAAATAGAGGGAATGACTTGAAATCTTAGCATTTCTATTCACCTTCGCCACTTTATATATTTTAAGCTAAGAATCTGCATTATGTAATTACCTTGGATCAATAAACTAGAGTAAGAAAGCAATATTCTTATGTTACATTACAATTATCTTCACCTATTTCACTGGTGTAAACTTGTTCAATGGGAACAAAAGAAGTTTTCCCACAAACAACTGAACTATTTTCACCAGTATCCAAACATTTTGACAAAGACTACAAAGCAATACTCTAGGAAGTGTCATCGAGTGCCTGTGAGCAATGCAAGCTGTTAATGTGTTTTCTATTTTGGAAAACTTTTCCATGAACTTTCCTTTCACTATCTTGGATGAAATGCCCATAAGTGTATTTTTTCTAACAACAATATAAACCTACATTCAATTTTGTAGGCGTTTTATATCAAAAATATTTGTCTCTTTTTTTAAAGAGCAGATTCAAAGGTCTGCATTATTTTAAGAATAAGCAATTTCCTTAAAGTGATTCCAAAGTTGTTGTTTTTGTTTTCTTTAAAAGCATTACAAAGCTTGTAAGGACTGTTAAGACAGCCAAAAAGGACTCTGAAATAAAGAGCTGTAAAAGTAAAGCTACTTGAAATTTTGCAGTGTTATAGGACTACTCGGTGTGAAATGTGGTACTTGGAAAAAAAAAAAAAACAGGTAGGTAGTTACCAAGTAAAAAAGCTGCTAAACTGGAAATTATACCAAATTTTGTTTTTCTTATAGCCAAATTCTTTTATATTTCATGCCACCTCCCATATTATGACAAACAATGTCCTAGGAGCACAGGATCTGAAATGATTGTTAAAAACAAGTAAAATATTTATATTCCCTTAACCTCTCAGCTTTTAATGTAGTAAGGATTCTTTCAAGCATAAAGACTTATTGCTCCCATTCAGAGAGGCTTATATTATACAGAGTATTTTTCATTATAAATATACTCCTGAAATAATTTTATCTTTAAATTTTCAACGTTTAACATTTTTTGTAATACAATATTGGAAGTTATGATAAAGCCCTCTCTTGTTATATAATAAATCCAAGCCATTATTTTATCCTACCATTGAGGGTCTGGTCACAGTCTTTATTTTTGTTAGAATTTCTTCACTCTATATCTTTCTATATATTGAATTTATACACAAAATTAATCTTTGTCTCAGTAATCTATTGTATTATTTAAAATAATTCAGAAATTTTATTTTATCTTTCAACATAATCTAAAAAAGGAATCTTTTTGCTCTCCTTTCAACTATGTATACCTCTTAAATATACAGACTACCAGGAACATCCTTTAAACTGATTTTTAGAGAGGAAGGAGAGGCCTTGGAAAGTTAACAAAGAGATGGCAATTGATTGAATATGAGAATTATAACTGGTAAAGCAGAGAGACAAGAGTATCTTGGGTAAAATAATAACAAGGTTAGAAATTTTATTAGTGCAAAGCAATTTCCAATAATATGACACAGTTTTTGTGTGGTTCAAATAAACATTATGATGGCTGGACATGGAGGGAGTAAAGCTAATATTATAAGAATGGAAATGTAGGCTGGAGTCATACTGAGAAGGTCATGAATACTTGAGGATTTGAATTATATACTATAGTCAATAAGGAGCCCTAAAAGTTTTTGAGTATGGGACAAACAGTTTAACATCAGTGTTCATTTTGACAGTGGTATATAGGAAAGATTGAGTGATGAGCACACAACTGGAGAGCAAACAATAATTTCAATAACATGATCAGTATCTATGGAGGAGAAAAAGGGGAAATGAAAGGGACAATCT
The DNA here is from genome assembly GCF_003676395.1 of Aethalodelphis obliquidens. NCBI lineage: Eukaryota > Metazoa > Chordata > Mammalia > Artiodactyla > Delphinidae > Aethalodelphis > Aethalodelphis obliquidens. Next base: position 18,717,341 of record NW_020837954.1, read on the forward strand.
TGAAACAATTTTGACAGAGCTTGACCTACTATTATGTGGGTGCTAAAAAATCATTTTGAATGACTGTGCTGTTCTACGGTAGTTGGAAAAGAAAATAATCTCATACCATTACTTATTGTGCATTTTGTATTGATAATGGTTTAGCCATCTATGTTCAGCCATAAGGCCTCTATGTTTATTTATTTTATTTTTTAAAATGTCACCTCTTTTTTAAAAAAATTAATTAATTAATTTTTGGCTGCATTGGGTCTTCATTGCTGCACGTGGGCTTTCTCTAGTTGTGGCGAGTGCGGGCTACTCTTTGTTGTGGTGCGCGGGCTTAGCTGCTTTGCAGCATGTGGGATCTTACCAGACCAGGGCTTGAACCCGTGTCCCCTGCATTGGCAGGTGGATTCTTAAACACTGTGCCACCAGGGAAGTCTGGCCTCTATGTTTATAGTAGAAGAACCTAGAGTACCCCACAGGGATTTTTCAAAGTTTAAGACTGACAAAGATACATATTACGTCCAACATATTTCCTTGGTCAGAAAGAATCAGTTGTCCCCATGTAATTGTCAAGGGGGCTGGGGAGTATCCATCTGCATAGGAAAAAAAAGGAGAACCAGATATTTGTAATCATTAGCAAAGTTGGCTGCCAATCAAGAGTTTTTTCATGAATACAGATAAAAGACATACCGAAATACACAAGACATAATGATGTTTTTAAGTTAAATATTATTTGAAAATAATATCAAATACTCTTAAAGAGGTCTGTACTGTGGGAGCTGTGGATTTAGAAAAAATACACATACCAACACACGTATACATATAAATATATACACATTAATGACTTATATACAATGAATTACATGATATAGAGTTATATAACGGGAACATTACCAGAAATACATGAATGGATTTATAGAAAATTAGTAAGGACTGATATTAGCAATATTTCAATCCTTAAATCTCAGGGTCAGATATTTAATAGTGTGTGTCCCCTTCAGTTATTTTCTAGGGAATCTCCATTTTCCTTGGAGGGTATGATTTGTATTTACAAAAGCAGCCTTCTTTTCTCTTGTACATATTTTGCATATTTGTTGTAGAATTTTCACAGTGCCTCTGGTAGATGACTAAACCATATTCTGTATTCATATCAATTGAGCTCTAAAATTTAAAGAAAAAAATTAGAGATAAATCTATCTACCTACCTATTACTATCCTCATCGATATATTTTTCTATCTATCTCTAGTCATATGTCCACCTATCATTTATTTATTTATGATTTACTTATGAGTGAGTCATTCTTACTTTCTTTGCTATCTTAATTAGAAGTCCATTTGCCTTTTGAAAAATAATGTGTTTAAAACATTTTCATAAATTATTAAAGGCAAAGTAAAGTATTTTTAAAACTATATAAAGCAATTGTTTGGGGCTTAATTTCTTTAATAATTTCCTTGTTTCTGAATATTTGGATTTTATATAATTATTTCAATTAATATCATAACTGAAAATTTATAAATCTTTTTTGTTTCCACATATTTAGTGAATGTCTACATTAGACTCCTAGAAGTTGAAATAGTCAATAAAAGATATATATTTCTAAAATGTTTGTAAGAAAATTTCATCCTAGTACTATGTAAATTTGCAAATCTCTAGTAATTCCTGCTCATGTCTGTTTTCATTTTTCTTTAATTCTCAATTTAACATTTTTAAATCTCAGAATTTTCATATGTCCTTCATTATTAGTAATATTAAAATTTTCACTTATTTTTTACTAACATTTTGTCTTTAATTCTTTGAGAAGTGACTGTTCACATCTTTGACCAACTTTATCTTTTTGGTGTTAGAATTCTTTATATAATACTGTTTCACCATAGTTTTCAATTGCTTTCCCAAGCATTGCCTCCTTTTCATACTCTCAGTGATAATATCTGGATGTTCAGAAGATAAGTCTTATTACATGCACACACACACACACACACACACACACACAGACTTGTTTTGTTGTATAATTTTGGAACCATTTTCCCAATTGATGGCCCTTTCACATTCTTTCTGATATTCTGTTACCTAAAAGATGACACTATTATGTTCTCAAATTTATTCATCCTTTCCTTTATTATTAGCTGTGTAATTGGGAAAAGTTACTTATATCAATACTACCTATGCTTGAATTTATCATAAATAAGAGATCCTAATTTTCCTACCATATGGGGTGTGTTAAATGAGTTGATACATATAAAGTACTTAGCACAGTGCCTGGAACAAAGTAAGTGCTATGTGTATTTGCTACCATCATCTTTTATACATTCTCCATTATTTTTATGCTCAGAAATATTTCTTGGTTCAGATAATTACTAAATAATAAGATAATTTTTGCATTCATGTGTCACTCTAAAACTTTGACAATTTCTATGACTTTCTAGACTAATTATCCTTTGAAAATAAAGCAATAAAATAGAACTGCTGCCATAATGTCAACTATGATAATAGCAATAGCAGCTCTTCAGTGTAAATTTTCTATAATCAATGCGTCCAATGTTTGTTAAACAGAGAAAGTAACACTAATCAACATAATTTATTTTCTGGCAGAACTGTGACCTATTTAGAAGTGACTCATAATAAAATACTTTCATTCATTATTTAAAAGAAGAATTTTACATTCAACTGGTTTTGCACAGTGATATTATTTTGAGAGTAGCTCTTTCAAGATAATGCATTTACTCAAAAATATGGAAAGACTGTATTTATATAAATATTTGTCTATTTTAAAGAGTAAATACTGAAAGTAAAATGCAGAAATAAATTGAAATAGAGACCTAAGATAAAATTTGATAATTTCAAGATATAGAGAATAATAAGAGAATTATAAGTATCTAATACACATATCCATTTCTTAGAATCAAAGAAAAACAAGAGACCATATGTGAGAGTGGATATAAGGAAAAAATCTCTTTGGTTGTTAGTGTAAAATATATAAAATTATGTATTTAAAAATTCTGTTTGTTAATGAACATTTGAAAATTAATTTATTACTTTTTTCCAGAAATTAAAACTATATATCTTGCTTTTCCTGCCTTCTGTTTCAATCCTATATTTTCAACTAATTTATGGTAATGATGACAGAGATTGCTTGATTTCACCCTGTATCTATTTTGACCTCTATATAATGTTAGTATTCGATTGAGAACATGACTACCAAATCCTTTTGCAGCTGGACTTGGTCATGTGACAAGATGGTGGACAGTAGGATGAAAGAGAAATGGCATGTATCAGTTTCCATACACTTTCTTAAGAACTAGTTGGCATTCACAGTTTTCTCTCTATTGCTTTGTTCTTTTCTCTCTTCTAGGGCCTGAAACTTGGATGTTACCATCTTGGATCTTGGTGACTTTGGCCAAATGCCCAGAATAGTTGTGAAGTAAGCTGGAAGAAGCTTAGATCCTTGAGAACTTTGAGAAATGGCACTAATACTAGCCTTGGATTACTTATATAAAGATATATACATGGGCAACAAATTAGTCTCTTTTCTTTGAAGCAATAATATTTTGACTTACTGATATTCACAACTAATTTTAAATTACCTAATTCATAAAACTTCTTTATAATTTGATTAAAATCTATATAGCAGTGACAATCCCAGTCAAATATTTAGTATGCTTTCCTGTATATTTCAAACTTTATTATATATGATTTGGGACCACAGGCTTAGGTGTGACCAGTGACCCCTGGGTTGAAGTAATATATGTGTGCCTTATCCCTTCCCCTTTCCTCTGGCACACAGTCTTTAGGGAACAGCTGTTCCAGACAATCCAGTAATAAATCAAGGAGGGTCACACAAATTGCATCAGATATTAAGAGACTGAGAAATAAGTTTCTATTCATTTAAGCCATTGTTAACGAGAGGAATGACTATTCTACTGATTGATTTAAACATATTTGCTTCATTTGCTGACTTTATTCAGGTCTATATCTAAGAAATTATTGAAGGCCAGAGGAAATTCAAACCTTGAATATCTTCAACAAAGTGCTCTAATGTTACAGAAAGAGTCAACATGGGTTGCAACTGTATGGGACAACAGGAAACAGTAACAAACTATTACTCCATTACATAACCATGACTGCCAAAGTTCTAACCCTATGCAGTGGTGATGTCAATGTTCCCTGTTCCACATCTTCAGATCAGCTAGTTTTCCTGTTAGTGTTTCTTTCTTTGAAAACTGTACTCCTGGTATTAAATTCTAATAGTAAGGAATATTTGAATACAGGGAGCCAAAAGACATATTCAGCATATATTAAAGTTGCTCATATTACACCAAAAAATGTTAGGAGCTAGGTGTTAGGTGTCTGAATCTGGGTCATGCCTCTTTTTTTTCCCCCCTTTGTTCTTCTTAGCTCAGTCATCTTCCATTCATAAGCTCTGCTCTGTGTGTGTGTTGCCACTGACATTAAATACCTTATTGCTTAGCTTGAGAGAGAGAGAAAAGATAACACATCCCAGCATTATTAAGCATAAATACAAAGATTCATTCCTTGCACAATCTGTGACTCTGTCAATCTGGTAAAGATATGCCACGATCTTGTTGGTTTAGCCATACATTTCTTGTGCAACCCAATCAATTTTGCAAAGACGACGGGGATTATCCTGATTGGTTTACACTAGTGTTTCTCTATATGCTTTTAGCATTTGAAGTGGTGCATTTCAGAACATTTAGCATCTCTGCTTTCTGGGTTTTGAACATCACTAGCAACCTTTGGTCATTGTGAAAGCCAAATATGAGTACACATTCTAAACATCTTCAGGGGCTATGTTATTTTCAAGGCCTAGTGCAAGATGAAAATACACGCTCTATGTTAAAATAGCATTAAGAATTTCAAGATGGTAACAACAGAGCATTAAGCCAAGCATGACCTCTTCTAAGAAAGGGACCCCAGGGGCTTCCCTGGTGGCGCAGTGGTTGAGAGTCCGCCTGCCGATGCAGGGGACACGGGTTCGTGCCCCGGTCCGGGAGGATCCCACATGCCGCGGAGCGGCTGGGCCCGTGAGCCATGGCTGCTGAGCCTGCGAGTCCGGAGCCTGTGCTCTGCAACGGGAGAGGCCACAACAGTGAGAGGCCCGCGTACCGCAAAAAAAAAAAAAAAAAGGGACCCCAAATCTGACACTCATGATGAAGTGGTAGATGGTGGTGAAGTATTGCGTCATACTGACAATCAATGTTTTAGAAAAGCCAGTGCCTAGCTTCAAATCAATGGTATGGCTTAATACAATCTGATCTCAAAACTTCTATAACATGGGTTGGCTAAAATTGATGCTGGGATGACAAAGTATTCAATGAACATCCTCATCGCTTCTTACTTTGGTTTGAATATAAGACTTAATAAGTATATTTGATTAAGAAATTCATTGAAAAGTTTAAGAAACTACTTGATCATTTCAGATATTTAACATGGGATGTTTCTTGAGGCAAGTCACTATAGGAGGTGACTTCATGAGGTACACTTCTCTGACTCTATGAGGTAATTCAGAGTAAAAGAGAAAGGGAGGGAAGAAAAGGAAGAATAAAAATAAGGAGAGAAAAAGAAAAAATTGCATTATTTCATGAGTGGCAAATTGCAATAATGGCAATAATTTTAGATTTTTTAATTTGAAATAAAAGCAATTGAAAAGCATATCTATATCCTACTATGTCATAAGAATTGACAATTTTTCTAATGAACTGGATAAATACTTTCATGCTGAATAAAGTATAAAGGAATATTTATCTCTATTAACTGCCAGCTCTAACTGTTTCATCTTTTTGGCTATTTTACTCCTTGCAATTACATTTTATTTTCATGATAGAAAAATTGTGACCTGACTTCTAAAGTGACCATTAACTGCAGAGATACCAAAATATAATTATTGCAATGTTTAAATAAGACCTTAACTTGGTACTTCCCAATGGAACTATTAAGCACATTGAATACTCTCATACACAGTATTCCTTGAATATTGCCTGAATAAAACAAATAATCCCTGCAAAAAGTTGAATATTCTAATATATTAATTTCAAGCTGAAGTTAGTAAGCTGAGTATTTTGAAACAGAAGCAGAAAAGAATGGAAGAAAATCACAAGAAAAGAAGGAATAAAAATCTATTTAATGTAGACTTTTCAGGGACCAGGAAGAATATGAAGTAATTCAAGATAGTTTATTTCTGTTTGGATAGAATCAATTAATTCAGCAATATCTTATTAATTGCCTAGAATCAAATTTGGTTTTGGTGATGATACAGTTAATGACTATGAATTAAACAGTAGCTCTGATTCCATAACTGCAGCCTTATGGCAATCAGCAAATGAAAACATCATATTTTAGGAAAGGATGTAAAATTATAAAAGGTAAATATTGTTATTAGACTATTATAGTAAGCTGTAAAATAACTATTTTATTTGTGAAAACCACTACATCAGAGTATATACTTCCTATGTGAGTCTTTTATGTATAAGTCCTAGCAGTATATAAATTACTAAAAACTGCCCTTTGTTTTCCATTAATTTTGTATTTATAAAATATTCCCTATAGCAAGAAAATTATTGGGGATTTCAAAATATTTGTGGTTCAATTCTTCTCACACAAAAAATTATTTATTTAATTAACCCTATCTATTGTAAATACTGTACAAGCTCAGGTTTCTTTTCAGTTGAATATTGTTTTAATTCATTTATTCAAATAATTTATTCACTAAATCATTCAAGAAAATTTGAGAATATTCTATATATGAAGCCCTGTTTAGATTTTGCAGTTAAAATGATGAGAATGTAAAAGGAACATGGTCACTGCTCACATGGATCTCACAGTATGTGGAATATTCTGCTCATGTGCAGAGACAATGTAAATAAAATTATTGTGTGAACAGTATTCAAGGAATCTGGCTTTTAAATCCTTTCCTATGAATATTCAAGAGAAATTTAAAGCTTAATGTTTAATATTTTCTCAAGCCATTCCCCTACATATTTATATTTATTATAAGCTAAAAAAATGCATTAGCGAGAATATGTCCCAAATTCTCAGCTTTCTGTAAGGCTAGGCTTCGACTGTTACTGGAAAGACAAGTGGTATCAACCAATGCACTAGACTAAAAACTGCTCTTTCGTAATATTTAAAATATCTCTATTATCTATGAAGATGGCTTATTCAGAGATCGTACTCAAAACTTACTATCTTAGTGGATACCTAGATGGGTAAATCTGAGCAAGGTTGTGACAGAATTGATATTCATCCTCAGTCCTGAAAACTGAGATGGAGTCAGAAAGGAGAAGAAATGAAGACAGAGAAAATCACCTATGAAAATATTCTGATAAATAAAAGAGCTTAGTCTGCTACATCAGTGTCCTCTAAGATAGGGTGCTCAAGATGATTCACTTGGCGGTAGGAATAAAATGTTGGAGATTTTATTTTTTTATCTTTATCTGTTATCTGAGAAATAAGAAAAGCAATAACTTTATCAAAATTAACTCATTAGTAAATAGTAACAGATGGTTCCATGGTAGCTCTGACATTTGAAATGACCTGAAAGTAGCGTGAAAGATATACAAACTGGACATTGCAGTGGAACCTTTACCTGTTTCTTCACTTTCCATAAAACTGCTTAAATTGACTATAGGGTCTCTTACCTAGAATACTTATATTTACTCTTATATGATAGATAAGTAGATTAAACAGAGTCCTGTTTAGAAACTGAGGTCTGAATGTAATGATGATGCTGGCACAAGGGGAAATAACAAACACACACACAAAAACCCAACAGAGCTGATAGTGCTAACTCCTTCATGTGCTCTTCTCAGAAATATTATGGGATTATAAATAATGACAATCTAAACTGAAATCTCAAAAGTGTGAGATAAAGCATTCAACATTATCAAAAAGATTACTTGTAATACAGATTTTGTATAATCTACTAGTGTTAGCAATGACATGCTGCAAGTAAATATTGAATCTTGATATTTTAGCTAAGGATGATATGAAGTCAACACTGTCAGCATGATACTTAAAACATTCCATTTAATCATTTTACAAATGTATATAAGTTATAAAGTATAATAATAAAATAAACATCTAAAAAAATAACTCCATGAAATGGAATACCACAAATATCATTAATCTACATATTTTCCTCATTACTTCACCATTAAATTTCCCCAAACTCATGAGCTTACTGCTAATCTGAATGTTGTGATTAACCCATACTTTACTTTTTATATTTTTAATTTCATCACATGTGTATATATCTTCAAACAATATTTTGTTTATATTTTCTTGTTTTTTGAGCTCTGTGTTATGTATGAAGTCATAAAAATACCTTCTCTTGACATTATGTTTTTCAAAAATATTACTGTTGATTCATATAACTAGAATCCATTTTTTCTTAGTGCTATACAGACTTTCAACTTATTAAAATAACACAATTTAGTCATTCATTTTCCCCTAAATGGGCATTTTATTTAAGTCTCTCTTTTTTTCTTAGTGATTTGTATATCTTTGTGAATTCAGAAAGCTAATCTATGTCTTAAAAATATCTTTTTCTAATTTTAATTTGCATTTTATCACATTTTAGGTGATCTTTGATGGGCAGAAATTATTGATTTCATCTGAATTTAAATTTATCTTATTTTAGAGATAATGTATTTTATTTATTTAAATAATTGTCCTACCTACAGTTAAAATGTTATTTTTCCTTATAGTCTATTAAGAGCTTTAAAATCTTGACCGTTAATTTTAATTATTTAATCCATCTAAAAATATTTGCCTAGTTTTCAGGCAAGATCCTCTATATGGTAAACTAATTACCCCAGTGTTATTTACTATGTATTGAACTCTCTACTGAGTGAACTGTAATACATTTGTCATAAATAAAGTTTTGGTAAATGTTAATTCCTCTTGGTTTGTTCTCTATTAAATTGGTAAATTTGTCTCCTCTGTGAGAATCCACAAATGTCTGTAATTCTACAATATTTTAGTGAGTCTTGATATGTGGTAGGGCAATTTCTCCAAAGCTTTCTCCCTCAGATGCATTTTAGCTTATCTTGAGTTATTTAAAATTCACATTCTAGTACCTAAAAAATTGTAGGTATACTGATAGCAATTGCACTAAAACTATGGATTAACTTGAGAGGAATTTACAACTTTGTAATTTTGAGTTTCTAGCAATAAAATTACCTTCTTTATGTATTTATCACTTAAACATGGGTTTTGCACATTTTGCCAGATTTATTACTGATAACTTCATCATATTTTCTTCTATAATAAATGATATTATTTAAAATATATATTCAAAATATATAAAATGTATAATCAATTGATTCAAGAGAATTTATATGGTAAGTGTATGTTTAATTATATAAGAAGCTTCCCAAATGTTTTCCGAAGTGACTGTACAACTTTATATTTCAAACAGCAATGTATGAGAGATGAAGTTGTTGATATCCTCATAATCATTTAACACTCTCGGTCTTTTTAACATTAGAAATTCCAATAGCTGTGTATAGTGATATTTTATTGTTTTACTTCATTTTTCTCTAATGATTAATGATGATCACTTGCACATGTGCTCACTTTTCATATGTATTATTTTCTTTGTTGAAGACTATATTTAAATCATTTGCCTTTTTTTTAATTTTCGGAAACTGAGTTGCTCACTTACATTGGTTTGTAAGTTTTCTTTATATATACTGGCTACCAGTTTTTGTTTTTAACAACTTTATTCTTTTTTTTTAATAAATTTATTTTATTTATTGTTTCTGGCTGCATTGGGTCTTTGTTGCGGCACGCGGGCTTTCTCTAGTTGTGGCATGTGGGGGCTATTCTTCGTTGTGGTGTGCGGGCTTCTCATTGCAGTGGCTTCTCTTGTTGCGGAGCACTGGCTCTAGGCACGTGGGCTTCAGTAGTTGTGGCATGTGGGCTCAGTAGTTTTGGCTTGCGGGCTCTAGAGTGAAGACTCAGTAGTTGTGGCACCTGGGCTTAATTGCTCTGCGGCATGTGGATCTTCCCAGACCAGGGATAGGACCCATGTCCCCTGCATTGGCAGGCAGATTCTTAACTACTGCGCCACCAGGGAAGCCCCAGTTTTGGTTATTTTTTTTTGTTTTTAATCATTTATTTTTAAGTTAAACATAATCACCTTAGTCCTAGTATTTATTGAAGAGAAAGGAAAACGTTCAAATAAAAATATGTAAACTAATAATGATAGTGTCTTAGTATATAATTTATAAAACTGTAAATAATCCAAATTTTCTTCACCTGGTGAATGGATAAACAGTGATACATTCATACAATGAAATTCTAATTAGCACTAAAAAAGTAATAAACTGACAATACATGCTACAGCATGAATGAATCTCAAAGCATTATGCTAAGTGAAAGAATCCAGACTCACAAAGCTACATACTATATAGTTCTATTTATAAGAACTTCTGAAACAGGCAAAATTATAAGGATTAAAAATAGATTAGTGTTTTCCAGAGACTGGCAATTGGGCAGGGGTTGACTACAAAGAGGCATGAGTTTATTTTTGTGGGTGATGGAACTTCTATATATCTTGATTTTGTGTTGGTTATTAGACTGTATATGCTTATCAAAACCCAGAGTGTACACTAAAAGGGTTAGTTTTGTTGCAGGTAGATTATAATTTGATAAATCTGAGAAAGAACAAAACAAAATAAGGTGACTATATATCCGTTGGTCTCTCTGGACTTTCTATTCTATTTCATTGATTTATTTATTTGCTGTCGTACCAATACCAAACCATGTAAATTATTGTATCTTTCTTATATGCCTGGATACGTGGTAGTTTAAATATTTCATAATTGTTCTTCTTTTCCAGAAGCCCTAGATATTTTATTTTTCCATTTGTTCTCTTCTGTTTTTTAAGGGCTCCAACTACGTACAAGACAGATTTCCTATGCTTGTGTCTTCTCCAACATACTTAAAAAAACTCTTATTTTTACCTTATTTTCTTCATTTTTCTCATTCCTATTATCTCTGTTTCTTATAGTGCTTTCTCTTGTGTGTGCTCTTCCTATGTGTCTTCTAATCTAGTCTTCATTTTAAAAAAAACTTTATAACTACTATATACAAAATAGATAACAAACAAGGACCTAGTATATAGCACAAAGAACTATACTGAATATTTTGTAATAAGGGAAAAGAATGTGAAAAAATATATATATATACATATATCTGAATCACTATGCTGTACACTTGAAACTAACACAATATTGTAAATCAACTATACTTCAATAAAAAAAATTTTTTTAAATTAAAATAAGGGCTTCCCTGGTGGCGCAGTGGTGGACAGTCCACCTGCCGATGCAGGGGACACGGGTTCATGCCCTGGTCCGGGAGGATCCCACAGCCGCGGAGCGGCTGGGCCTGTGAGCCATGGCCACTGTGCCTGCACGTCCGGAGCCTGTGCTCCGCAGTGGGAGAGGCCACAACAGTGAGAGGCCCGTGTACCGCAAAAAAATAAATAAATAAATAAAATAAAATAAATTAAATTAAATATGAAATCAAAAGGCTTTGTCTCTTTCTTCCATCTTTATTCTAAGGTTTGCTATTTCCTATGTGTGGCATTGTCACCTATTGTTTGACTATCTCCTTGAGTTCCTGTGTCTGATATGTGGGCTTTCTTCATAGCTCTGGTTGCTTCGTAAGTTCGTTGGTTTTAATTTCATGGTGGAAGTTTTGGTTACAATTTCCATAAGCTTGTGACATTTGCTTGGTACTTTCTCTGTTTATGCTTTTTCAAAAGAATGGCTAACATATATTCTGTCTTCTTGTGAAAGGTTAGACTTTCTAGTATTTTAGTTCAAGAACGCACTCCATTATGATTACCTTGACAGATTATTTTGGTATATTGTACGTATATCTGGTCACAACTTTTACGCCTATGAAAACCTTACCTTATTCTGAATGGCTTCTCTCATGAGGCCTATAATACATCTTTCCTTTACCAGCTTCTTCCACAAAGAGAACTAACTCCTCTGGCCCTTAAAGTGATGACTTTGAAGTGATGACTCTGAACACTCTGTGGTACCTTATGTCTCTTCTTTCTCAATCTCCCCAAGTGCTTAGCTCTTAGTTTAACTGTAGATCTACTCAAAGTATTTCTTGCTGCAGGTAGAGACTTCGTCTGGAAAGTTATTTTTTGCTGTGTTTTTTAGTGATCTGCTCCTAATAGGTTGTATCTCAAATCACCATTCTTCTATGTTCTTCCCACCAAAACTGTATCAAGTGGCTTCATATATAGCTCTGCTGCTTTAAGCTACTGCTGTTTTTAAACAGCAGCTAATTATGGTTTTCTGGGAGTTATTTATTCATTTTTTAAATTTTATATTTTTTTTTTAGGTAATTGAAAATTAATACTTTTCCTCCATTATTTTATTTTATCTGAGTGGGTTCTAGGAAAAGTGGCAAGATTCTAAACTAAGTAGCTACCATTTTCCTATTGGAGTTCCAATGTAAATAAATTGGAAGAAAGCATTCCGCTCTCTTTATATTCATTCATGTTTATAAATTATGAATATATCCATATAGCATATATACATATGATAAAAGTTACTAAACATGTTTTTTTAAATTGGTCTTTGCTTTTAAAACTCAATAGAATTATAAACATTGTGCAACAAATTATATAATGTTTTCTATATTAAGAAGAACCCTATCCATATTTGTAATGAAAATTACTGATTAATGCAAAATAATATAAAGGAATTATATGGAGTTATAGCTTTTCTGCTAATGTATGAAAAGGAAACAGGCAGTTTGTATATAACCAAACAACTTGTTTATTCCAATAAAAACAGATCAGTTCTTGCTATTTCTTATACTATTCATCTTTCTTCACTGTCTTTTTCTCCCCTACAACATGTATAGTAGTTTGAGTTTTTCCTGATTTCTCTTAACATCTTTCTGTAGAACATTCTCCCTTTTTTTTCTCTATTTTTTGTGCACTGTACTATATTTTTGTGTTTTTCCCTATCAGTCATGTTATAGTATCCTATTTATTTTTCCTCAGGAAAGTATATGAGCAAGGTCTTGCTTCCAGAAAATGGTGTCATAATCCCAATATTACTAGAAAATCATATGGAATACATAGTTCAACTGCTAGTACTGAAAAGGGTTTGTATTTTTTTTAACATAACTAGATTCAGCTAAGCAAATGCTCAAAGCATCTTTCTATCGAAGCTATGTAGATAGATGTGTAGTATTTTGAAATGCAAAGAAAGGTAGTAACAAAATAGATGGAAGAGGCTGTCAACATTAATATGGGTAGCAGAGAAATACAAGAGTTGAGAGGGTGAGAAATGAGAGGGGACTAGATAGAGCAAACTATCCATATCCTAATGATTTTTATCTACTTAACTCAAGTAGCTTTGTGTTCTCTTATTTAGTTCTGGAAATAGGTCAGGTTTCTGGAGGTTCAGGATACCAAAAATGTTAAGGAAACTATATTTACATTGATATGAATTGAAATTGAATCCAAAAGGTGAGTATGTATTATTCTTCAAAAATGGGGGGTATAACGGGAAAGAAATTTGGGAGTTCAGGTTTGATATTAGAAATTATTTTACCTTAGATGATGTATGAGACAGGGAGACATGAAGGAAAAAGTTAATCTTAAACTTTTCATATTACAATTTGGAATATGACTTTGATAAGTATATTATGAACTAGTTTTATAAACCAATGGCAATAGAGTCAATTTCACTAAAATATACACTGCTTTTCCTTTGTACCCTTCTGCATCTCATGTTTGTTCCATAGAGGACTTTATCACATGTGTTCCAGATTCTGCACTTCCTATATTTTAGCTTCTCACGTGTTTTTTTTTTTTTTTTCTTTTTCGCGGTACGCGGGCCTCTCACTGTTGCGGCCTCTCCCGTTGCGGAGCACAGGCTCTGGACGCGCAAGCTCAGCAGGCATGGCTCATGGGCCCAGCCGCTCCGCGGCATGTGGGATCTTCCTGGACCGGGGCACGAACCCGTTTCCCCTGCATCGGCAGGCGGACTCTCAACCACTGCACCACCTGGGAAGCCCGCTTCTCACGTTTTAATTAACTCCAGAGAAATAATCTTTTTATTTATAAACTAGTACTTTGGAGTTACATGGTTACTTCTCCAGAGGTTACAAAAACCTAAAGCTGATGAAAATTTATCCAATTCTTGTTAGAAAAATAAAACAATCTTCTTATAAAAGTTATAGAAAAAAGCAAATTAATTCTAGATTAAGGTTTTATTTAATTCCATTTTATCTTTAGAAAGTATTTAAGAAAAATGATTTGTTATATTAATTGGTAACTGGTATTAATCAATGAAATTAAATCTTCAACGATCCACACATTTTGTCAAGAAAATCAAGCTCTTTCTAATTATGTGTATATAAATTAACAAAAGTTCATTTAAAAAGTTAGGAAACTGCAAGATCATTCATTAACTCATATATTAATTCATTTACTCATTTAACAAATAAATGTACATATCTACTATATGGCAAGTACTACTTTAGTCACTGGGAAAGAGGCAAGGTTTTGAAGAGCGTAAAATTAAAATTGCAAAAAGTGTTATATACAGATATATAATTTGCACATTAATTTAATGTACTTAATATACGATATATGTCTACCAGAAGTGGAATTGCTGGAAATATGATAATTCTATTTTTAATTATTTAAGAAACAACAATTACTGTTTTCTGTTTTCTACCAGGGAAGAATAAAAATATTTGGTTACACAGAATGCCTATTGCAGCTTTATTTATAAAAATGAACAATGGATTAATTCAAATGTTCATCAACTGGTGAACAAATAAATATAATGTGATACATCTATTATTCAGCAATAAATTTATTTATAAATTTATTCAGCAATAAAATCAAGTGAACTGTAAATATGTGCAAGAATATTCATGAATCTCAAAAAAATAATATGCTGAAAGAATGAACAAGGAAGTCTAAATGCTGTTTGATGCCATTTAAATGACAGTCATTAAAAGTCAAAATTATATAGGAACTTCTGAGAAGTGGCCAGAAACTTGATGTAAGATTAATAGGATCAAAGGGTAAGTTTTGAAATAATAAAAATATTCTGTATTTTTATAATGGTGGTGGTGGTTACGTAATTGTGCACCTTATCAAAAATCAGTGAATGGTATAGATACAAAGAGTATGCAATTTATACTTCCATAAACCTGACTTTAAAAATATCAACCACATAACACGCAAATGAGTGAAATATATGTTATGCCAGCCAGCTGTAAATATTCCACAGAAAAATGAAATACACAGAGATTTTGTGGCTGTGTTTGTGTTTGTCATGGGAGGTATGTTTGCAATTTAAAATACTCTGAGCCAGAAATTCATCTGAGAATATAATTTGTAAGTACTGTAGACAGCTAAATGAATATCTTACTACAGATAGTGTATATTATTGCTATTATTGCCATTAGAAGGGAAAATTTTGCTTTTGCTTTTTATAATGGTTTCCAGACATAGTGAGGAAGTGCTATCTAATGTTCTTAAACACAAGGGTGCCCTAGGGAGAAATACAAGTGTTAGACAAGCTTCGTTCAGGCATGAGTTTTAGTGAGTTTGATGTTAATGAACCAATAATATGCACATCCAGAAAAAGAAAAGAGAAAATTCACCAATATGTACATAAATCCACTTTGTAAAGTGCTAAAGCAACATCTATAGTGCACGATGAAGCTCTGGAAAAGCTACTAAATTTGTGAATTCAAGAAATGGCAACTATAAAAAAGTATACTGAACAGTACTGTCGTGGGATTGAAGGCCAAAAAATACACAGTCACATTACCAAAGGTCAAAAAAATTCCCCTTCTTGGTCAATGCTCGCTGATTCTTACATTTCAAAAGGCAACATTGTGCACAAAATAAACCTGTAGGCTGGGCAGATTTTGTAGATAGGGAGACTACAAAATGATTTTTTTAAATGCCTGCTAAATGTTATATAGAAGAAGGTTATATGGAAGAACAGATTTTTAATGCTGATGAATCTAGCTTATTTTATTAGGACTTTGTTAAGTGAATCTGTGTAACACATGTGGAATTTTGGTTGATGAAAATGTTGTGACCAGAGGCTTACAAGAATCTAACCCAGTATTTTCCCTAAGTACAGTAGTTCAGTATTTGCTAATTCAGTGTTCATGGTGACATTATAGAATGTAGCTACCATGAACAGTGAGAGTCAACTATATACTGAGGTGCTATTACCAGACCTACTGAGAAAAGAAAGCAGTAATTCTTCTTCCATCACTGTGATCGAAGGATGGTAGACTTGTACTTTCTCACAAACCGGTATAACAAAGGAAATTTTTATTTATTATTTTTATAACAAAGATTACCTTGATATTGCCTTAAAGAAAATTACTGCTAAATTAAAAGATTCATTTATATCTTGGAGGTTCTGATTTAATGTACGTATATTTGTGTCATTAGTTACATAAGGCAGTGTTAGCCAAGAATGGCTAAATAACTGCCATAAAAATGTTCCAGACATTCTTTACCCGTCTTGGACAACTGTCTAATGTAATATGAAGGTCTGATGTCAAAGGTAAATACAAAGGGATTCAACCACTTCATTAAGTTTAAACTCACACACCACACAATGCTCTGCTGGAAAGAAACTGGGAACATAGTTTGCTGAAGATGTTTTTGTAAGAATCACGATATTCTCTCTTTACATTTCTCAGTGTGTCAGTTATCATCTTTAACAAACAGCAGTCACATAAACCACATTCAGGGAAGAAACTATAACTGGCTATTTTACTTTAAACAGAAGTTTGTAATTGTTGGTATTATTCTTTTGAGGAGTAACTGTGTTTGTACCCGGTCAAGCACCTAAAGCCTCTGTATAGAATGCCATAGTTATTTATATATCAAGTATCACAACGTCTGTGTGTCAGAGAAGGTCAGCAATGTAGTTCTACAAACACTAATAATAACAGCAAACACTTACATAGACTCAACAGCACTTACCAAGTCCCCGGAGCTGTTCTAAGTGCTTTACATGTACTAACTCATTTGATCAACAAAGTAATCCTATGAAATAGGAAAGATCTTTCTCATTTCCAATTTTCAGATTAAAGGAACTAAGACAAAGAGAATTTAACTGATTACAGGTCATCCAGCCAGAAAGCAGCAGAATCAAGCTTTAAACTCAAGGAGTTTGTAGAATCTGTGCCCTAAAACTACTGAACTAGATAATCCTTTATTCTGGAGAAAGCACTTTTATGTATATTGTTTCCCCGACTTCACAGTAACCCTGTAAAATAAGCCACTTCAGAAATTCTCTGGGATTCTTCCCTTTGGACTCCAACCTGATTTGTTCGCCCTGAATCTTAGCCTTAGCTTTGCTCATGGCTCACAGCATTCAATTTTCCTGCCTTGAAGCTGGAAACTGAACTTCCTGGTTGATTCATTTTTCTGGACTGTATAGCACCTGGCCATCCCAGGAACAATGGCCTCTGCTGGCATCTGTGTGTCTGACAGCCTGAGGCTTTAATCAAGGATCTTTTGGTTTCAAGTTTATAACTACACGAATGTAAGCAGGAAAAATAGGAAAGGTATAATTTATCAAAAGGAGGCAAGGATATTCTATGGAACCCTAAGTGAGGAGATACAGTCAGAAAAAATTAAGATCTGAAAACAGAAACTTGTAAAAAAAAAAGTTAAGTCCCAAAATTCCTCACTCCCTCTACACCTCTATGACATATCCCACCCTCCACCTCCTGTTTTGTTTATATGCCTTCTTTATTTTTTTATTTCTTCAAAAAGGTTTCTTTTTTCTGGGTTTGTGGCAGAAGATAGCCATCCTACACCTCCAGAGTTCACAACTCTCTCGTTTGTGACCCATAGAATCTGACTAACATCTTTGAATCCCAATTATAAATCCTGACTTGGGAGAATATGATCAACCTTTTTGAGGTACATGTGCCCACTCTTGGTTCTATAAGTCATAGAGAGGGCAGTGTCTAGTTTTGTATTTCTATGTAGATTAATACACTTTTCCTCACATGGCTCCTTTAATGTTTTAAGTGCCACTAAAATCTATAATCAAATGTCCAATCTGAATCTAATGTAAAATAAAAAATATTGTATTGTATTGTACTTTCCATTATGCTATAGAGAGATAGCCTGCTTTGGGCTGTCATTTTGGGTCTTCATCATTAAGCATGATTACCCAAGTCCACAAGAAATGCAACATTCAAAGCCTTTCTCTTTTGTGATTTGAGAAGGAACTACTATATTCAGAATGTAAGAATAAAACTTGGCAATTATGGAGTTAAGACATAAGTGGTGTTGACTTTTTACCAAAAAAATAGCCTGGAGGAGAATTTTAAAGTAAAGGAAGGAAACATGAGCTGTAAGCAATTCTGAACTTAAACAGTGGGCAAGAAAATTAGAGAGGTCCTAAGCAGAAGTCTGATTCATGAAAACTATGGAGAAAAATGTGGAGAGTCAGTATATTGTTATGTAAAAATACTGAAATCGAAGTCAAAATTAAAATGCTATCAATTTATTTCTGGATTTGTGTGATAAGAGCATATCTTGTCTACTTATCTCCTCTCTTTTAACTTCTATTTATCTTGCCCTGCAAATTGTTACAATACGAATCTTCATGAAATATCAAATTTATTAGTTTGCTTGAATTTCCTGTAGCCCCAAGCTGCCCTAATATTCCTTATTGTGATTAAATTATGTATGAAGGAGAACAAAATTTAATACAATGATTCAGAATTTACAGATACTCAGAGTTATACAGTTACTGTTACAGCAAACTACAGGTCAAACATTGCAGTGGTTTTATTAAACATATATCTTTAGAACTGTTATAAAACTATTGCCTTATATTGGCTATCCTTTATGTAAATATTTTCCCAAATAGAATTTCAAAAATATTCACTAACTTTTAAATCAATTTATTTTACTAAAATAGAGACTTTACAAAAGGCAAAAAAAATATCCTAGGTTTTAGTTTTTAGTATTTGTAACAGTTTAATTGACAGATCTGTACATTAATACAGCTCAGATAATGCTTTAAGGGAACATTCTGGATATCATATTAATAACACAGTATAAATCTGAATAGGGGCCTTCTGGAATGTAGATTTATTATAGAACAATTTTTAATCCATCTCTTTAAAGAACAACATATACTTCTCAACAAATCAGAACACAAAAATCTTAAATGTTACTGTTTCACTTGTGCATCAAGCTCCATAAATCAACTGTAATTAAAGGGTTTTTTCTGTTTGTTTTACTTAAGTTTGGGGAAATTGAGCTGAATTAAGCAAAATCCCAAAGATTAATCAATTTAGTGCCAAATATCCTCTCCACAGCTTTCCCCTGACATTGCCATCTGTTGTCACTAGAGTCCTGAAAAAATTTACCTAGAAGTCCAACAGGACAGAGCCAAACAGGTGGTTAAGCTGTCATAACTAGCTATCATGTAAAGATATCATGTCCAGGAAAAATCAGTGGAAAAGAGATATTATCCACTACAACTCCAGAATTCAGGAGAACTTAAATCAGCAAAAGTTAGGGCCTAGGTTTGAGACAAGGACAGAAAAATGAGGATTATCAATGGGGTACACAATTTGAGATAAACATCAGCAAACAGTAACGTTATGTTGAGGCCCATTTCTCCAATGTTTCTTGGATGCTGTTTCATGGGGATAATGCACTTTATATTCAATACCAGTATATGGTGTTTCTCATGTGTAAGCAAAATAATAAGAAACTATAAACTAGATGACAGCTGTGGTCCAAAATATTATAGTTTAAGGATACTTAAAGTAAAAATAAGAACATTATGGTCATGAAGGAAGTATGCTCTTAAATGAATTGAAACACACAAATATACTTAGGGAACATTGTGGATTCATGGACTGGTGATAAGAGAAAATTACTGTAATGTATTACAACTATGGTTTTCAAATGTGTGCATTTGAAAAACAATTTTAACTATTACTTAGAAAGTGATATAGCTACTTCTTTCTTCAAATGCCTGAGATTTATGTGTGTTGAGTACAGTACTAAAGTTGAACATACATTTTTTTACAAAATACATGTTCATAACTTTGTTTTGTATTTTAGTATTTGAATTATGATGAATTTAAATGTTTAGCATGTTAAAATTTCTAACTTTGGTAAAACTGAATTAATATCCCCTTCCTTGCATTTTAAGATTTAAGATTAGGAACAGTTTCAGGTGCAATCTATCATACCTTATCACATCCAAGTTAATCCCATGCCATCAGATGAGACTAATAAAGAGTTAAATGAAACTTCACTTTAAATTATAACTTACTGTCTCCTTAGAATTTCATCTTAAAATATTCCTTTTTCTTATTCAGAACAAACTGAGAAAAGCTTTTCTTGGCAAAGTGATTTCTGTTTTGCTAAATGTTCCGGGTATATGAGACTTAGAACTTTATGATACGTTATATAATTTGAAAAGGATATTTAAAACAGCTTTTAAGTTGATGGTGACTTTTAGGACTATTTTTTTTTTCAATCTGCATTTCAATTGCCAATTTTGTGGGAGAAATACAAGCATAACGCCAACCAATTGGCTTTTGGGAGATCCCTTGCAGGGATATTTTGTTTACCAGAGCCTTCTCCATGTTGGCAAGAGGAGCAGCTCCATTAGTGCTTAAGTTTTGCCCTTCTCTTGACAGTGGCAAGGTTTGAACTTTGTCAAGCTGTGGACAGTAACCTCATCAAAGGAAAAAAGAAAGAAAATGACTCAACTCACCTCTTGCAGTTATTTAAAAAGTGGTAAAGCATACTATAGGAAGGACATGAAAAAATTCTCAAATCAAATTTAATATTTTTTGGATTGCTCCAAACCTTTGAAATAGTTTTACTTCCTTTTAATAAAAGCTGGGTTCTTTATCATCTAGTCCTTTATATCACAGATTTTCATAGCGTACAGCTTCTCTGAAGAAATATGAAAGCCACTTTTACTCTGTGCCATGTTCTACCTTCTTTCTCTTCCCAAAGTCAAAAGTATATTACAGTTCATATTATTTTTTCCTATCATAAAACCTGAACCATAAGAAATCTAACAGAATTTGAAGTTTTATAACAGAGGTAATATTTCTGAACTGTCTTTCATCAGAGTAGAAGTTTTAGCTATCTAATACTGTAATCCCATTGCCTTCCTAGCCCACTGGCAGAATATGATACTATTCATGAACAGCTATTTCTTTTCTGTTAGTATACAGCATTATCGTGACTGTATTTTCCTTAATTTATAACTAGGAGAAATTGGGGGCATTCTGTCTGTCCCATTTATTATTTTATAATTAGCTGATTATTTAGAATGTCTAATAATAGAAGGAAATACAAGCAAAATGATATTCACATAGATATCTAATTATCATTATTTGATAGATGTTGACATTTATGTCCGTATTGTGACTATAAATACTGATGTATATTGTGGTAATGCTGGTTCTGTCTGTTATGTGTAAACATTTTACGTATAAGGTTGAAACTTCTTGTGAAAAATGGCAGGCAATGATCTTCACGAGTGATGGTTTGGTGATACTTACATCAACATATGTCTCCTAATAAAATCAGTAGTTATGAATTAATTAAAATGTGCAGAAAGATAATTCAGTTCTTTTTAATTCCATTTAGTTCAGTCTGTCAAATATTCAACTGTTCCTGCCCTCCTTATTCTTTAAATATTTGAATCAAAAGAAATGAATGCATAGGCTGTGATGCCTTGATTTTGAGACTATTCTCTTCCTTAATATGAGTAACCCACTGAAATATTCTCAGAGTTCTTACATAACAAAGACAATAAAGCAGAATGAAACACACATTTTTCCCTCTTTCTCTCAAACTGCTGTCATGGTATTAAAACTTATGTTCAACTTGTTACATATGTATAACAGGTTTATTCATGATCATTAATGATGGGAAACTACCTAAAGTCTTCCAACTGGTGAAGAGACAAAATTTGTTTTTCTCACACAGGAAAATACTCCTCAGTAATAAAAGTAACAACTAGTGCTATGCACAGTACAGATAATCTCAAATTTATTTCACTAAATGAAAGAAGCAGATTCAAAAGGCTACATACTACACATTTGTATGTATGTGGTCTCATGGCAATGTCATAACTATAGGAATAGAAAACAGAATAGTGTTTTTAGGGACTGCAATTGGATGGGGAGGTATTGATTACAAAGAGACATGGAGAATTTCTGGGGATGATGCAGGGTTCAATATCTTCTTTGTGGTGATAGTTATACAAATATGTGAACCTGTCAAAACTCAACATTGTATACTAATAAGTGAGTCGGAAGTATGTAAATTATACCTCAGTAAAGATAATAATTTGAACATTATCAAAGTCAATATGCTCACAGTGTACCCTCCTGGGGTCTTTCACTCAGGGATAAATACAAATAAATACATATAGAGGAAGAGGTTTTGATGTAACAGTAAAATGCCTAAAAGAAACAGATAATGGATATTGAGGGCTCTACTTGAATGCCAAACAATGTCCTTAATGCTTCATATGCATTATATCATTTAAAACTTACAACTATAGCCATTTTCCAGATACATAATATGTTAAATAGGTTAAATTAACTTCACATATTCAAAGGGTAGAATTTGGGAAGGCAAGGACTTATTCCAGCCTTGTTGCCAGTCTTGTTTTTGTTTCTTTTACTTAGTGTGTTTCCAGAAAATACCTGCATTTAGCTAATGACTTAATGAGAAAATGATCTTTTAATTTGAGGAGATTCCATTGAAATTATGTTCATAAAGGAATTGTTAGAACATGTCCTTAAATAAATTTTTAAATTTTTCTTAATGATAGGAAAAACAGTAGAAAGAACGAACAGGAATATGGATTAAAGCTGTTCTTAAATTTCTGTAGACAAACTTAAAATTTTACAATGGGATAAACATTTGGTTTTTAATGCGACTCAATGTATCTACGTGTTCATTAAATGAAAAGCACTGTGCAAAGATTTTGCACTTACCAGTTGGATTAGGGTAATAATTATATGTCAAGTTGATATGCTCTTGAATAATGAGGTTGAAGAAGAGAATAGTATAGATCAAATCAAATTGCAAGAATAACAGAACCACATATATTCAGATGACATATGAAGCAGGGTCTATGATAAGTGAATCAAGATTTTAAATTTCCAAATTTCATTTTCAACATTTCAAAAGTTTTCTCAATTTTTCTGAAAGACCAGTTTTTTGTTATCAATTGTTTGTAAACAAATGCTAAAAGTATAATTAAAAGCATACAATATTAGCCATGAAAAATCAAAATTAACATTGTAGGTCAATATTACTACATAAAACTTATGACACAGGGATGAAAGTTTTATGTAACTGCATCATCATTAATAATTAATGCTTGTTTTTATTTTGTATCAAACAGGTTCTAAAATAATACACATTGATACATATGCCTAAAGGCAAATGGAATACATCTACTTTCATGATCAACATTTGAAAAAGTTTATGTTTTCTTTTAAACTTTGTCAGGTTTATCTACCTCAACCTATTCTCAGCCTTTCGTACTAATGATAAATAATGAATATATGTTTATGAAATAAATAAAAGTTGTCACATAGTGAACTGACCTGAGCCAATATTGTCTTACACAACTTTACTTTTTTGTGTGTGTGCTAATATTACAGCCACAGAAAATTTTTGAGGATCTTTAGAATTAGCTATTTCCCTCTAAAAATTTTTAGTGAAAGTGAGTCTCAGACTATTCTGCCAATAATCATACATTTAATTAATTGAACATTTACTAGCAGGCAATCACTAAAGTACTTCCTGCAACCTCTTCATTAAACCTCAACCAAGTCCCAGCTTCCTGTCCTTTCAGGTATTTAGAGAACTACCTATGTAAATGTTCACTCAAAGCAGACACACCAAAATTCCAAAGGCAGAGTTTCACTACTCTCTTAACAAGAATCAGGCATCTAGAATTATCAAGTTCAAGGCTGGCACAGGGCCATTCAGAGGTTAGCCTAGGATATCATCTATAAGGGTAATAGGGATAGGTTTTACTGCTGTATCGTCTGTTCAGCCAAGGGCAGGGAGTATCTCTAAAATAATTTACCCAAACTGCATTTTTCACTGACTTTACAAATGAGAGCTCATTTCTAATATTCAACATGCTCATTAACAGTTCACTATTTGCACCATTAAAACCCATTTCTCAAATTCACCATGCTAATTAAGAAAGCACTGATCATGGTAAAAAAAAATAGAAGCACGTCCTGCAGAATATGGACTCTCTGATGAAAATGTGTATTCTTTAGAATGCTAACTGCACTTGAGTTATAGCTTAACCTAAAAAACATGCAGTACCACAATCCATGGTGAAGTGCTTTTAAGGATCACAGCTGTCATAATATGACGGGTAAAAATGAATATTAACAGTGCTAATCATATTTTTTCTATTCTTATTTAAAATTTAATAACTTTCCTTCAGTTTTCTTTGTAGGAAATTGGCATTCTTAATGTCTATAAACTTAGACAATCTTTCTTGTCTTAAAAGAAAAAATTAAACACCAAGCTACATTTACCAAAATGGCCAAAATGGTATTTTTAGACTATACATCACTTAGAAATTGCCTTGTTTCTTCAGACTATCACTTTTTCTAAACTTAAAAATAACAAAAGTAAACATATTTTCCATGAACTTACACTAAAAGATTTTCATGTATATGCATGATATATGTTTCAAACTATTTTGCATTTAATGAACTGTTAAATATTAATTTAAGGCACAACTAAGATAAACATTGTCATTTTAACTTTTTCAATTTAAGGAAAATATTTGAAATGGAAGAAGCTACTTTTCAGTCTTTTATAACAAACTGAGAAAAGAACCAAATATATGAATAGTTTCTTATAATAGAAAAGCTATGCCAGTGTTGCTCTACTTCAGGAACCACACTGCAGGAGGAAAGTAGAAAGAAATGTACACCTAATAAATAACATTTTCCTTTATAGGTTTGTATAATCAGATCAACTACCACAAGGGGGAAAATAACCTTGTAAAAGTATTCAATTCTTGCTAATAGAAGGACAGTCAGAGATATAGCAAATTGCCCTAGTTACATGTGCTTTAGTATTATTTCTTTGTAATTTCTAATTAGCTTCTAGTAAGCAGAAGCCTAAGTAAAAACATGTATGAGAAGTAAAAGATGTGACATGATATATCATCACTGGCATCTTCATTACAAAAACTATAATCTATCTAGAATGCAGTTTCACCACGTGTTAAAAATATGGACTATTGATCAAAGTAACTCAGTAAGTCCTCATTCTTCATGTGTCTCCTCTTCCAAACATGTAGAAATGGTTCATAAAGTTTATAAAAATAGAAAATTAAATGACAGAGATGGGCTCCAAATCAAGATGTATATTTCCAGACATCAGAATATACCACAGTGATCAGTGCTAAAGCCACTTCTGCTTTGCTTTCATTACAGAAGTAGGTAGAAGCATGCAGAAATTTAGTGAGGATAAGAAATAAGATCTACTCTCATTTTTTGAAATCAAGGGATGGAGGGTAGGATAAAAGTGGTATGAGAAGGTTCTTCTCATTTTTGAAAGAGGACTAAAAAGCAAACAGACATTGCAACACATAGCCCCCACTCAGGCCTGGGGGTGAGATAGCAGGACAGGACCATGTCAAGCCTTATTAGTGCCTGAGGCAAAAGGAAAAAGGGTGCCCTGATATACACTTAGCAAAATGTTCTCTACAGTTTGACCAAGAGGAAAAAGTGAACTAATACTGGCTAATCAGAAAACATTATGATATACAAAGCCCCATGCTGCCCAATCCATTCTCTAGTCATTGTCAACCCTCATAAATCCAGAAGTACAGGATTATTGAAAAGATTGTTACTAATGCACAATAATTTGAGGTAATAAAACAAACCCTCTGTCCTTATTTCAAATTTTTATACTTTTCACTTTACAGTTGTTCATTATGAACTTTTTGCATTAATTTTGAGTTTTTAAATTTTGTATTCAGCAAAATACTATATGCTTATAAACTGAAAGTATATGCCTAAAGACATGCATGATATGTCAAGTCCAACTAAAACAATAAATTATTGTTCTAGGCAGAATAATGCTGCCCCTCCTCTCCACAATGCCTAATTCCTAAAGTTCATAACTTGTGACTACTTTAAATTACATGGCAAAGGGGAATTAAGGTTGCCAATAAAATTAAGTTTGCTAAACAGCTGACCTTAAAATATGGACATTATCCTGGATTACCTAGGTGGCCCCAATGTAATCATAAGTGTCCTTAATAATGGAAGAGGGTGGCAGAAAAGGAGTCAGAGTCAGTGAAAGAGATGTGACAATGGAAACAGGGATGCTATTTTGCTGGCTTTAAAAATGTAGGAAGGAGGCCAAAACCCAAGGAATATGGGTAGCTTCTGGAAGCTGGAAAAAGCAAGGAAAGGAATTTTCCCCTACAGCCTCCAAAAGGGAATAAAATTTTGCAGACAATTGATCTTAACCTAGTGAGAAAGGTATGGGATTTCTGACATCCAGAAATGTAAGAGAATAAATTTGTGTTGTTTTAAGCCATCCAGTTTATGGTAACGTGTTACTGCAGCAAATAGAAAACTAATACACTATTTAGAACTGATTTAAAATCTGTTTGTTGTGTATCAATATTATAGGATGCCACTAAAGCAGTACTTAAATAAAAACAATTAAATACAGGTGCTTAGAAAAAAGAATAACAAAGTTTTAGATTAAATGAATTATATTTTTCAACTCAGGAAGCTAGAAATACTATGATTTGAAGAAAGCAGTTTTTCCTCAGAAAACGTGTAAAAGTAATAAGAAAATGAGAAATAGAGATGTAACTTTCATTTACAGAAAAATTCAGACACAGCTAAATGGCCCTGAAAAAATATTAAAAAGTGAGTAGAAACACAGCCAAATGCAATAAGCTTCAAATAGTAGTGATTGTTCTAGGAAACAGAAAGAATTATAGCAATCAATCTCAGAAGTAATCAGAAAAATAGGCTTTTTAAAGGTGATGGCCAAATCTACAGTGAATCCCTTTTGTTTATCAGGGAAAGACAATGGCATATAGCATCATGAACTTCTCTGGAACCAGTCTGCGTCTTAGAAACAGGAGGCAAAGGAATCATGCAGGAAGGCCATGTATTCAGGCTGAAGCCTGTCTCCATGTCAGAGGGGTAGAGTTGTTATCCTCTTTGACTGGTGAGAAGAAATGATAAACAAATTTACCTTCAAAATCCTGAGGCAAAAATAAATAAATAAATAACAAGTAACCTTGATACTAGTGATTCTAATCATTTTCCTACGTGGAATTCCTACAAATATATAACCTAAGGAATGTTCCCCTCCTTCGACAATGAGTGTTCAGACAGGCAGTACAAAGATATTACAAGGGAAGACAACTTTTAAGAAAATAGACAAAAAATAGTTACTAAAAATATTTTGTTACATGTTGATGAAAATGAAGAAGTAAAATCATATGCTTAATACAGTCACCATCCCTATGAATCACCAGCATAAAGCAGAAACATAAGAACTCAAGAAAAAATAGTAAAGTCATAGAGATTTTAAATGTATGAGTGAATGAGCTCAGAAAAAAGTGAATTTATTTCACTCAACAAATATTTTATTTACCAGACAATTGCTGAGATCCTATGACAGGCATTGTTTGAGCAACTTAAGATACATCAGGAAACAAAACTGACAAATACCCTTATTGTGATGGAGTTGATAAGACAGAGAGAAGCTGGAAAGATAATAAATATATAAATGATGTACTATGTAAGAAAGCAAGAAGTAATATATAAAACAATGTCAATATATCAGGATAAGGTTGGCTGGCAGTGTGATGAAGTAGGTGAGACAGGAGCATAGACACCAAGGAAGTGAGTGAATTTTCCAAGCAGATAATTGCAAGAGTGGCATTCTGACAATGAAACCAAGGAAAACAAAAATCCTAAGGTAGGTGCATCCCTGAACTCCTTGAGAAGCCACAAGGGGCTGGTATGCCTGGAGCAGAGTGAACAAGCTGGAGATTGATGGGAAATGAGGTCAGAAAACTGTCCATGTTGCTTTCCTCACCATTACTCTTTAGTTTGAAAGGTATTATTTAGATCTATAAAGTCAAGAACATATGTGCATGTGTGTGTGTATATATGTACATATATATGAATATGTTTGCATATTTAGAAGAAAAAAGACACTAAAATATACCGTAACTAATTGTTGTGGACCACTAGTTGTTTCCTCAGATCAGTTATCATCTTATTCCTACCACAGGGCAACTGTGGTGTATAACTTGAATAGTGTTAATTTTAAGACTACAGATTATATGCAATGTTGGCCAAGGTGTGTAGTCACACACAGTGACTCTGCCTAGCCACAAGTCTAACCAGATTCTACGTTTCTAAGTGTATTGGTTAACTCAGTTTGCCATACCAAAATATCACAGGTTGGGTGATTTAAATAACAAAATTTTCTCACAATTCTGAAGACTGGGAAGTTAAGATCAAGGTAGATGAACCTAGTTGCAGAGCAGGAATAAAGAGGTAGACATAGAGAATGGACTTGAGGACATGGGGTGGGAGGGCAAAGCTGGGGCGAAGTGAGAGTAGCATCGATGTATATACACTACCAAATGTGAAATAGTTGGCTGGTGGGAAGCAGCAGCATAGCACAGGGAGATCAGCTCGGTGATTTGCGATGACCTAGAGGGGTGGGATAGGGAGGATGGGAGGGAAGCTCAAAAGGGAGGGGATATATGGACATGTGTATGCATATGGCTGCTTTGCTTTGTTGTGCAACAGAAACTAACACGGTATTGTGAAGCAATTATACTCCAGTAAAGATGTATTTAAAAAAAAAAAAATCAAGGCAGAGCTGAATCAGTTCCTGGTGAGGAATCTCTTCCTAGCTGGCAGATGGCCACATCCTCACTATGTCTTTACGTGAGCTCTTCTTTGTGCACATGGAAAAAGAGCAAGCTCTCTAGTGTCTCTTCTTATAAGAACATTAATCCATGGGGTCAGGGCGCCATCCTTATGACCTCATCTAACTCTAATTACCTCACAAAAGCCCATCTCCAAATACCATCACATTGGGAGTTAGGGCTTCCCATATGAATCTGGGGGGGATACAAACATTCAGTCCATATCAGTAAGTCTCCCTTTAGTTAACTAGATATGACCGTATAAGGTTGAACCATTGGATTATAAGCAGTAGATAGTGTGTGCACTTTGGGGATGCTCTCCAGATTGAAGACAATCTACTTTTGCTGTACATTGGGTATTTGCCATTAACTCTAAGCTTGAATTTGGATAAGGCAGGGGGCCAATTTTAACCATGCCAACAAGGGCAATTCCTTAAGGCTGTGATTTGCAAACTTTATTTTACATTGAAATTGCCAGAAGAGTATTAAAACACAGACTGTTGGGCCATACACTGAGAGCTTCTGACTCAGAAAGGTGTTTATTACTTTATGATGCTTAGGAGAACAGTTTATTAAAAATATATAATTAATTAATATGTTTTCAGGTTAATAATAACAAATATTAAAAAGCAAAAAATGCAGGAGTTGGAGTAGACAAATACTATAATAGTAGACTTCAATTTCCTCTCAGTAAATGACAGATGAACTAAAAAATTAAAGATATTTAAGTAAGAATATAAAGAAGCTAAATCACAAAATAAATAGGCAGACATCGATAACACAAATGAAAAAAAGAATAAAACTTTTTAGTGGCAAAGGAATATTCATGAAAATTGATCATATATTAGGCTGTAAACTAAAATGAATAAAGAAAAGTTGTACGTGTAGATGATATCACCTTATCACAATATGACAAAATTAGAGAAAAACCAAAAATCAGAAAAGGCCCTCTCTCAAGGAAGTTACATTAAACAGATTAACTAAATTCCCTCCTATACATATTTTGGGTCAAAGTTAAAATATTTTAAAAAATACAAGAGCTAGAATAATATGAAAACCTGAATATCAGAATCTTGACATAGTTAAATTAGTGTTTAAAAGACAATTTAAGGCCTTGTGTATTAATAGTAATAAATCAAGTAATATAGTTATATTAAACATCAAATATAAGATACTAGAAAAGAACAACAGAATAAGGGTAAGGGAAACAAAAGGAAGGGATTTATGAAAGTAAGAGTAGATGTCAGTGGATTATATAACACACAATTTATAACTGGTAGCTCAACCACCATAATAACCTTGCAAACCATGATTAACTAGTCACTTAATCCAAGAGCAAACATATATATGTTTCAAAATGAGGAAAGTTACTTACCAAAGAGGTCATCACTCCAGTACCCTAAAGGTCTCCTAGGTACCCCTCTTATTAGCGTTTGGCACATTTTCATTCAGCCCCTTCCTTTTCCACACACATATCAACATTTGATCAGCTGAAACAAAAGGATAAAGTAGCAAGTTATAGACACACTATAGTCTCTATTCAGCGAAGAGCCTCTGCCCTCTAGACTGCATTCAAACCTGGCAGTCTTGCTGGTTGTTTAATACAGTGTTGTGAACAGTATTCCCAGATGTGATATGTTACCCTCAAATTCCTGAAATGTCAATTGCAATAGCCAATCTTGACAATTTTAGGTTCAATTGGAAATTTCAGACTCAGAAGATTAAAAGAGGTCATATCCAGCACTAGATTTCTCAGATGATAGAAAAACACAGAACAGGAAACCCAGCATGCCAGCACCGAGAGCAGTGCTTCTCTGACAGTCCTTGCAAATTCCCAGGAGCTATTTGTTAGCCTTAAGAACTGACAGCTCAATGTGCGGGAATGAGACCATGGAATGGTGTGGGGGATTCACAATGACTTAGAAATTCTGAGAGCTCCATATAGGAATCAATCTCTCTTCCAACAGTTTCGTAAGCTTAGCTTCCAATTTACCAAAAGAGGAACAGACTCAATCGCCAAGCTGAGGAAAACCCAAAGCTATGGCTTCACCCAGATTTTTACTAGTTTGTTTTTTAATAGTCCCGTAGTCTAGATGTGGTTTAGTAGTCAGCATTTCTTTTTTTGTGTCCTAAACAATGTTGCCTGGTGAAACAGCTGAAATTCTACTTTTCTCAGGTTTCTAATAATTAGACGAAGGCAAAATTAAGGCCCATATACACTGGGAGAGAAGAGAAGAGGAGAAACGTTTGCTGTTATCTTTACTTATACCTACCATGCATAGTGACTCTGCATTCATAATTGTATTGCAAATATCCTTTAGAGGGGTTATCTACTATGTCCTAAGCCACAGAATTCCAGAATTTGATTGAGATAAGCTCAAATAGAGCATTTCCCTGGGAATTACCTTCTAACTTGAGCATACAGGTCTCTCATCAAAACACCAACTTCATTTCCCCAAGGATCTACCCACAAAATGTCATCAGATCATCACTTACTGGGCCTCCATTATGTTTTACAGAATATGGAGATAGGAATGTTACGGAGTCCAAGCTTGCTCTGCTTGCCGCACTACATGCCAATAAATCGGAGACGAGGTGTTGAGGCAAGGAATATGACTATTTGGAAAGCCAGGAGACTGAGAAGATGTCAGAATAATGTCTCAAAATAACCATCTTATCGGGGTTTGGATGCCAGTTTCTTTTATAGAACAGAGAGGGGGGAGGAGATGAAGTAAAGTAAGAAGGCCATAAGATTTGCAAATGTCCCCTAGAATGGCCAGCCTCAGGGAGGAGACGTGTTCATTTCTTCTTTCTTGCAGCCATCCACAGGTGGACAGGGTCTGGATGTTTCCCTGAACAAAGGCACTTTGGTTTAACATTCAGGCAGAGGGGCAGGGTTCCCCGAGACAGGCCATTATGTACAGACAGTATCCTTTTAGTGAACAAAAGCAGCAGAAAACAAAGGTTAAAGTAAAAGAAACAGGTCCAACATGTAGTCAGATTTGGCTCTTCCCTGTTACAGGAAGGCTCCTTCAGACTACACTGTGTAAGACAGCAGGAGAGTTCATGGAGTCCTGAAGCAAAACAGTGATAATGAGCTCAGAGACAGATTTTTCGTGAAGCTAATGAAGCTTAATTTCAGGACTCCTCAATTATATAGCTCTTTACATATCCCCGAGAGATGCCTTATCAACTCTATATTAATATATACATATATAATTTTTTCTAAGAAAAATGTCCCCTAATTTATGGAAGTTTTAGGAATATAAGTCCACCAAAGGAATTTTAGCTTATTTTAGTAGGAAAAAACAAGGTAACAAGGTAACTTCCAGAGCAATAAAGTAAATAATACTGGCTGTGTTAACTTACTACAATATAGAATACATCCAGATGGAAACTTCAACTAGGACTACCACTCAATTAATGTATTATAATCCAAAGTGTTTCCCAAGCTCTATCCGTATTCTGTATAGTTCCATAGAACTAAACAGGGATCTTGGAGGGGTAAACTAACCTATAGAGCATAAGCTCCTTCACAGCATAATAGCCCTTGCTCCAGAAATCAGTAAGCTAATATGGACAATATACCAATTACCAAGTGAATTTATTAAAAGTCTGTATTCAAGCATTGAAAAAGTAATCAAAGAACATGTTTGAGACTCTGTGGACCAACTATATATCAACCATGAGTAAAACTCTATCACTAGACCGTGCTAACCCTCTGTCTTTATCTGTGGAACACAATGTTATTCTGTGTCCCAAGAATTTGCATTCACTTGGACATATGTCCAACAATCCCTGAAATCCCTAACAATTACAATGGTACACAACTGACAGGTCGCTTTGGGAAAGGCAAAAATGAAGAATTATAATATACACTTATTATGCTAGTGTAGGACCCTTTCTCTTTGTTACTTAGATTCAACTACATTAAAGAGGACCTGAGATTGTGAAATGACACATTTTTGAGAACTGGTTAAGATACTTTAAGTTACTATTATATTGATTCAGAATAAACCTCTGGTTGCCAGATCTAGATTTATATTGTTTGTTTTATTTTGTTTATTTTTGTACAACTCTTTACTCTTATAATCCAACTGGACTTTAATGTCTTGCCTCTTTCAGTATCAGGAACTCCATAATCGCTTAATAGTTTTTGCCTTTATATGAAGTTTTTTGGCATCTATTACCCTATGGTTACTTCATCCCAAAGATCAGGGAATCTATTTTAAAAAGTAGAATCTACTAACAACATCTCTGACTTTCACAGAAATACTACCACAATACATTTCAACAATATTATCATTCTCATAAAAATACAGTTCTTAATGCTTTGATGAACCACCTCTGGGGACATTAGTTAGGAACTAGTTAGGAGTAGATTGCACATCTTAAATCTATTTTGACACTGATAAATATCAATTTTTCTATTTCTTCCACTACAGTAGACCGAGGAATTTCTAGCATCTCATCCTCATTTAGTGAGAGATAACTTTGAGTTCAAAGAACAGTAAACAAACAGCTAGAACCATTCCTGTTTCCAGGTGGAATATAAAGTTCTCAATCAATGTACTCTTTAAAAAATCAGCTTTACTAAAATTATGTTTCTTTCTCTTTGGTCAAATGCTCTTAGAATCCATACACACAAATATCATGCATGGATTTCATCCAATATAAATTAACAAAGCTTTCCAATGCTTTTACTCTTTTTCTCCCAGGTTAACTATAACCAGCCCCCTGGGGAATGCTAGATTCTGTCTCATTACAGATCTGGATAAAATGATAAAATTAAGAGTTAGTGGAGTTGTGCATGAGAAGGTTTGATTGCTCCAGGGATTGTTTTAGAGTCTTCAACAAGGCAAAAACAGTCTCATGAGACCCTGGGGAGGTAAGGCTGCTTCTGCTGACAAGGGAGGTGTGGTTGGTGGGGCTTTGGAGTACTCCAGCAATCTAGTTACCCCCCTGTGCAGCCATTTCTCTTTTCATGTTTATACTCTTTCATATACTTTATTAGTAACCTAAGTTTAACATGATATAATGATTTCTGTACTTAACAATGGCTAAACATTCTCTTTCTTTAAGATCCAGTATAAATAAAGGAAAGCTCAGCACACACATTCCTTGGATTCCTCGTGTCTTTATATTTTTCTATGGAAACAGCTTCACTTGGACTTTATTCCAGTTATCCATAGATGGTAATTTAGTTACTTGCTGATGCATGCCACGGGTTGCTGTGAGGCACATAACTTAATACGTTTATAAGTGACAGAATTCCAAAGTAGGTCAGAAGGCCAGTTCCAGACCTCCAAAAGTACCATGAGAGTGAGTTACTTTCTATTCATACCTGCCACCAAATTAAATAGATCCAGAGTAATTAACTTTAATAAACATATATCATTTGTGGTAGCCAATTAAACAGAAAAGGATATTGAGTAGCTTGTTTAATCACTGGAAAGCTGAAGTAGAAAGCTTGAATTTAGCTACCATGTATAATACCCAAAACAATGCTATGAAATTGCCTTGATAAGATGACTTCTTTTCTTCTACCACTGTTGATACTGAAACTTAGGTACTTCTGCCAACAAAATATACAGAGATTCTGAATATTCAAGTTGCTGACCTCTGAAAAGTCTTTGGAAGTAGGTGTATTGATGAATTCTTGGTTCTGTTTGACCTAGACCTACAATTGGTCCTCACTAAGTAACTAAGTCTTGTGGATTCTAATATGGTAGGGGATGGCTATCATAAAGACTGAGAATTCCCCCAAATGAGAGTATCAAAAGATACTAAGGAGTCAGAAAATGGGACATGACAAATATTCTAAAGAGAAGAAAGAACCATATGTGCTCTATTTCTATATATTCTGGAGAGACGTTTTTTATTATCCCTCATTAGGTTATTGATGAGAAAGAAAAAGCTAAGTAAAATAATAACAGAAGAATGCTTTTTTAAAAATAGAAAACATATTTAATTTAACAACAGCAACAACAAAAATGTTAATGCCATGCTTAATTAGAATACTAGAAGCAGTACCATTGAATTTAGAACCTAGATATGTTTTGCAGCCATTATTATTATTATTCAACAATGCCCTGGAAGTCCTAGACAGTATCGTCTGTCAAGACAATGCAATGAGAGACATAACAGTTGGAAAAGAAGAGTTTTAATGTTTATTACCTACCTGTAATTTTTTTGATAATTGGAAAATCAAAGAGTATTAACTAAAACAATTCAAAAAAAAAAGATTAAGAGACTAGAGGAAGCTGGCTGATTAAAAAATAATACAACTCAGGAATCAACAAGCTTCTCATGTAGAAACAACCACGAATTAGAAAATAAAATAAAAATTTTATTTATAATAATAAAACAAAAAAGGATAAAATACATATAAAGAACAAATCAATAAATAAAATTATATGTCTATTATAGATTTTTATATATCTCCTAAAATAAGAACAGAACAAAGATGTACATAAATCAGGTTTATAGACAGAAAGATTCAAAACAACTAAAATAACAATTCTCCCTATATCAGTTAATACATTTAATGTACTCTCAATGAAACTTACAGAAGAGTTTTTGACTAGAAAAGATGATTCTAAATTTTGTGGGAAAAATAAAACCAAGTAAAACTATCTGGGAAAATTCTGAAAATTAAGAATAATAAAGCAATGCTAGTCATAGCAGACAACAAAATATATTATAGTGCTATAATAATTAAATCATGTGATACTGTTACATGAATAGACAGATTAATAAGCTAAAGAATAAAGATTTTAAGTATCTCCAGATGAATAAAGCCATTAATATATGATAAAGTTGATGCTTATGATCAATGGGAAATGAAGAAACATTTACAAAAATGGGGTAAGTCCTTTTGGGTATTAATTTAACAAAAAGGATATTGTGAATACATATCTCAACCCCAAACTAAGATAAATTCTAATTAGATAAAAGCAATGTTAAAGAAAAGAAGGAGAAGGGGAGGAGAACTGTAGAAGAAGACAGGAAAAGAAAGAGGAGAGGAGAAGACAAATAATTAAAAATATGGAAGAAACCATAGTAAAATTATTAATCTCAGAATGTGAAAGGCTTTTCTCACTAGACAAAAATTTAAAAAAATTACAGAAATTCTAAGATTGAAAATTTTAATACATAATATTTTAAAAATAATCGCATATGGAGAAAAAAAGTCATACCACAATACTTGAAGTAAGAGACAAAAGCAAACTGGAAAAACATTTGCAACATACACTAAAAAGGATAATTTCACTAAATGATAAAGAATTCGAAATCAATAAAAAAAGGTCAATGGGTGAATAACAAGTTGAAAATGGTTTTAAACAGTAAATTTACTAAGAGGCAAAGATGGCTCTTAAATATGATACGATAATAATGTCACTTATGAAAGAGAAATGAACATTTTTAAAAAACTGAAATATATTTTCAGCCAGCTAGAGCAACTAAGTTCTAATTGTTTGGTAGCATATTAAGTTGGAAATTAGGTTCCTTGTATATTGCTATGATAATCACAGTATATTGTTACTATTTCATGGTACAACATCCATGAAAGTAACATGGCAAAATTTATAAAAAGACTAAACAGATCTCATTTGACCCAGACATATTTCTTGGAATTAATTAGAGAAACTTTGAGATCTAATCTCCTTCTGTATATATATATATATATACATACACACATACATATAAATTACAATTAGGACTTTCAAATACATTTTTGAGGATCTGAGGACATAAAAGAAGAATTGAAAAAATGGAGAATTAATTGATGGGAAGATTTAATGACAAATAACAAGATATTAATAATCTGTCAATTTAAAGTAATTTAAATAATATTTACTATCACTGTCAGAAAAAAATTAAAGCACTTAGAAAAATATAGATGATTTCATTAGAACAATTCTTAAACTCACCATCTACCTTTAACAAACCCATGTTATTATACACAGAAACAGTTTGCTCTTTTTCATTGCTTGTGGCATTTTGTTTTAATGTATCATATATAGTTATGAGTTTTACAAGTTTTACTATTAAAATCTTCCGGTGAACATAAGCACTCATTACCGTTTGGTATACACCAGGGAGTGAAATAGCTTTAGGAAAGATTGCCTTTAGTAGATAAAGCTTTAGTAGGTACCGGCACCACCACTGTCTGAATCTGTGACCTTGCACGTATTTTTCTCTGTGTCTGTTTACCCTCTGTATAATGAGTACCTACTTGATGAAATATATGTGAGAATTCAATGAGATAATATATGCAAAGGATTAAGAGCAATGTCTGGAACTTTGCAACTGCAATTAGTCACTTAATACTACTATCACCTTCTATAAGATTGTTCTATTATTCTTTATATAACGTACCACAGACTTATAAATAATGAGCTACACAAGAAGATATTGACATGTTATCTCCTATTATAATAAAATGATTTTCAAATAGGCATGCCTTCATAACATATTGGCTTCCAATTTCTCCATCTAGCAATGCGACACTTCCATTTATTTAAGTTTTTTAAAAAAATTTTATTTTATATTGGAGTATAGTTGATTAATAGTGTTTGTGTTAGTTTCAGGTGTACATCAAAGTGATTACATTTTAAATATACATGTATCTATTCTTTTTCAAATTCTTCTCCCATTTAGGTTATTACAGAATAACGACTGGCTCTAGGAAGTCAAGTATACTAGGTTCTCTTTGTTCATTTTCTCAGGTAATCCCCAGAGAATGCTAACTCTTTTCAAAGATCCTATGTCTGTTGCCATTTGCTACCTGGCCAGCTGCTGTGCTTAAGAACATAGCTCTACTCTTGGTCAAATCAACTATATCCATCCTGATATGACTCTCCAGGTTGTAGTAGTTCCCTCTAATTTACCAGTATGTTTAATTCTATTCTATGAATTTTATAGGCCCCGGAAATAATATTTTGGAATGTGGTTACATATTAGAAATAGATAAATTAGGTAATGATTTGATGAGATTACTAATTACTTAAGTTTTCTTTTATGTTTTGAGCGCCTACATTTTGCCATCTCATTAAAGATTCCATAATAAATAATGTACTTTCTATTTCAGAGGGTCTTACAATTCCCTCAACATCATGCAAGACTTCAAGCAAGGTACTAATTTTTGAGTAGTCTGAATCTTTTTGAAATAATGTATTCCTCCTATAACATCTTAAAAAACTTTTGTTGTATTAAAATTGCATAAACAGGGCTTCCCTGGTGGCACAGTGGTTGAGAGTCTGCCTGCCGATGCAGGGGACACGGGTTCGTGCCCCGGTCCAGGAAGATCCCACATGCCGCCGAGCGGCTGGGCCTGTGAGCCATGGCCGCTGGGCCTGCGCATCCAGAGCCTGTGCTCCGCAACGGGAGAGGCCACAGCAGTGAGAGGCCCACATACCGCAAACAAAAAAAAAAAAGAAAAAATTGCATAAGCATATGAACAGAGAGTATATTTTCCAATCTAATATCCTCTTTCAGAATTATGTTAAAGTGGACTAAATATGAATCTTAATATGTTTACTTAATTATTTTTCTAGTGTTCTTAACTTCATTCATACTAGTAACTAGAAGATTAAGAGGAGGTGAGGCAGTGACCCTGCATGGATCACAAAATATGGTTAACTGAAAGTGTTAAGTGTTCCAGGCAAGACACATGGCTCCAGTGAGTGATGGGACTTGTGACAAACTGATGTCCACATTTGAATAAAAATAGACAAAAAAATTACCTACAGAGGAAACTCTACTGGACAAATTTAACCTTCCATGAAGTGGGAAGGTGAACATGCTAAGTTTTGAATCCAGGTCTATTTGATGCTGAAATCCATCCATCTTAAACTCTTCATCCAGGTCTTTAATTGTAGTTCATTCCTAAACCTGCACCTGAGTACACTGTCTTGAATTACTGCAAAATCTTCACCAACCACAGATTCTCCAGCTTTTTCTTAGAATGAGCTTCTTAGACAGATGCTTAATGCTGTCTGTAATTCCTTGATTTCTGCTTGCTTCACTCACAAATGTTGATTTTAATTCCATATTCTAAAGGTTCTTTCCCGTAAGTGCTATATTAGGATTGTAGTAACATATTTAAAAAGGTCTGCTGTGTATTCAGTTTTTCACCTTACCTGATTATGTGATAAGCAAAGGGCTTCTTGCCCATATAACACTTAATTAACCACAATGCTATGGCATTTATGTTTCATGCACAGAAGGAAAGGAATCAGAAGAGCCAGGAATGTATAGAACATATTCTAGGGCCGTCTATGTTAACAGAAAAAGAAATGGAGCCCAGGATGATTAGATCATTTCCCAAGGTTACTTTAAATATTAGACAATAAATTAGTAAGTGAATAAATGAATAAATAAATCTCAAATCAGTTTCTCCTTTACTCTTTAAGAGATGTATATCACTGTGTCATTTTATCACACTGTATCATTTCTTCTAGTATAGAATGTTAATGTAAGGTTTTCTAAAACTATTAAAATGAATTTTAATAAAAGTTATTTTGTGGAGAAAATACTTGATTATCATTCCTTCTGTAAATACTAACTTGGAAGATAGAATATGATACTCTTCATTGTTTTCTCTTTATTTATTTTATCTGTGTCAGTATCAATAAAATGTAGTCCAGCCCAACCAATCTTCTTTCTGGAGGAGCCATGAAGTATCATATGTTATTAACTAGGTAAATAAAGCCTGTCTCTTTAGAGTGTAAAATTTCAGAATTCTTTGGTGATTTGCAGGGTTTTTTATTCTTTTTTCTTTTTTTTTTTTTTTTTTTGATTTACAGGTTTTAATGCTACTGCCAGCAAGTCTCTTTGCTTAAAAGAAAAAAATTGATTTTTCAATATATGTCAAGTGCTGCTCAGAGTTGAAAAACAAGTTGAAAAAGACAGTACCTGTGAAAAGCTGAAGAGAATGTGAGTGAGAGGGAATAGCAATTTATTTTACCCTGGAAACTGATTTCTGCAGAGTAAATGGTATAAAAAATCCAAACTTTGTCAAAAGTTCCAAAAATATGGATAAATGCAAGTGTAAAAAGCCAAAATTAGCTTGCCAAAGTAAGACTAGGGAGTAGTTATCAAATACATTTTGTCCAAGTTAGTCAAAGAGAAGTGGAAAAAACATCCTTGCTCTTTGGAAATTATAATTTAGTACTTTTTTCATTAGCAGCAGAAGAATACAATTTCTTATAAGACTTTTAACAATTAAGTTAACTTTTTCCACTTAATTAATCCAACTGTTTTTCTGTATAAACTGACCTTTCCATTGCCTAGGCAGTGAAATGGTTATGAGAACAGGCTTTAGGGTCAGGTACGGACTCAGTTTGAATCCTTGCCTTGTTATTTCTAGATATATGACAATTAAGTTACTTGAGTTCTCTATGCCTCATTAATATAGTCATAATAATAGCTCCCATCTCAAACAGTTGTTCTAAGCGTAAAAACAGATATTAATGCAAAACACTTAGCATAGTGCCTGGCAAATGGTAAGCATGGCAAACATTCAATATTTGTCAGCAAGGATAAAGATGATGATGATGAGGAGGACTATGGCTTAAACACTGTATACATATATATTTAGCATAAAGGTCATACAACATTAAAGTGTAAATATGTGTGTATGCATATGTGTGATATTAAATATTTGGTGTCTGTCATCAAAGAAGTCGTCTTCAATTAGGTGGTGCTACCCAGTGCCTTTACTAAGGTGGAGAAGCACTGCTGATGTGCTGTCAGCAGCTTTTCAACCATGCACCATACATCAGAAAACAACTATCACTTCTTGAGCACTTACTATGTGTTAAGTAATAAGGGATTTAAAATCTTAAATTATTTAATTCTTGCAATAAACCAATGAAATAAGTTACTATTGTTACCTTGTTCACAAATGGAGAAACTAAGAACTGGGCAGTTAAGAAATGTGCCAAAGTCACACAATCAATAGATGGAGTGCAGGGATTGCATTATATGCTATCTGGCTTCCAGCCTCTTTGTTCTTATGCATTATTCTCTATTGCTTTATCGGGAACAATCTGAATTTTTAAACTTTCAGAATACAATATCGGAAGGAATCAGCAACACTGTCTTTGTTTTCAGCAAATGAGATTTTTATCGGCATTCTTTTCACAAAGGGACAGATTAAGACTGAAGATTGTGCATCTCCAAGGTAGTACATTTGAAAAGAATTAGTAAATATAGTGAAAGAAATGTTGTGTCCAGCCACCCTTCATGATCTCTTTCAAAAAGCATTCTGGGGGCTTCCCTGGTGGCTCAGGGGTTGAGAATCCGCCTGCCGATGCAGGGGACGCGGGTTCATGTCCCGGTCTGGGAAGATCCCACATGCCACGGAGCTGCTGGGCCCGTGAGCCATGGCCACTGAGCCTGCGCGTTCGGAGCCTGTGCTCCGCAACGGGAGAGGCCACAACAGTGACAGGCCCGCGTACAGCTTAAAAAAAAAAAAAAAAAAAAAAGCATTCTGGAGAGGAGGACCTTCAAAATGGCAGAGGAGTAAGACATGGAGATCACCTTCCTCCACACAAATATATCAAAAATACACCTACATGTGGAACAATTCCTACAAAACACCTACTGAATGCGGGCAGAAGATCTCAGACTTCCCAAAAGGCAAGAAAACACCCACGTACCTGGGTAGGGCAAAAGAAAAAAGAAAAATCAGAGCCAAAAGAACAGGGATGGGACCTGCACCTCTGGGAGGGAGCTGTGAAGGAGGAAAAGCTTCTTCTACACACTAGGAAGCCCCTTCACTGGTGGAGACGGGCGGGGCGGTGGGGGGGGGTGTTGTGGGGGGGGCGAGGGGGCGTGGCAGAGGGGAAGCTTCGGAGCCACGGAGGAGAGCGCAGCAGTAGGGGTGCAGAGGGCGAAGCAGAGAGATTCCTGCACAGAGGATCGGTGTCAACCAGCACTCACCAGCCTGAGAGGCTTGTCTGCTCACCTGCCAGGGCAGGTGGGGGCTGGGAGCTGAGGCTTGGGCTTCGGAGGTCAGATCCCAGGGAGAGGACTGGGGTTGAATGCATGAACACAGCCTGAGGGGGCTAGTGCGCCAAAGCTAGTCGGGAGGGAGTCCAGGAAAAAGTCTGGAACTGCTTAAGAGGCAAGAGACCATTGTTTTGGGGTGTGCGAGAAGAGGGGATTCAGAGAACTGCCTAACTGAGCTCCAGAAACCTGCGTGAGCTGCGGCTATCAGCACGGACACCGGAGACAGGTATGAAACGCTAAGGCTGTTGCTGCAGCCACAAAGAAACCTGTGTGCAAGTACAGGTCACTATCCACACCTCCCCTCCCGGGAGCCTGTGCAGCCCGTCACTGCCAGGGTCCCGTGATCCAGGGACAACTTCTCCAGGAGAACACACGGCATTCCTCAGGCTGTTGCACGTCATGCCAGCCTCTGATGCCATAGGCTCACCCCGCATTCCATACCCTCCCTCCCCCCACCCCCACCGAGTGAGCCAGAGCCCCCTAATCAGCTGCTTCTTTAACCCCCTCCTATCTGGGTGAAGAACAGACACCAGAGGGTGACCTACATGCAGAGGCGGGGGCACATCCAAAGCTGAAACCCAAGAGCTGTGAGAACAAAGAAGAGAAAGGGAAATTTCCCTGTGCAGCCTCAGAAGCAGCGAATTAAATCCCGATATCAACTTGATGTACCTTGCATCTGTGGAATTACCTGAATAGACAACGAATCATCCCAAAATTGAGGCAGTGGACTTTGGGAGCAACTGTAGACTTTGGGTTTGCTGTAGGCGACAGACTAGTTTCTGATTTTTATGTTTATCTTAGTATAGTTTTTAGCGCTTGTTATCATTGGTGGACTTGTTTATTGCTTTGGTGGCTCTCCTCTTTTTTTTATTACTTTTTAAATTTTTTTATTTTTTAAATGTTTTTTATTTTCATAACAATTTTATTATTATTATTTTTCTTTCTTTATTTTTCACTTTTCTTGTGAGCTGTGTGGCTGACAGAGTTTTGGTGCTCCAGCCAGGTGTCAGGCTTGAACCACTGAGGTGGGAGAGCGGAGTTCAGGACACTGGACCACCGGAGACCTCGTAATATCAGTATCAGCCTCATGTAATATCAATCGGCGAGAGCTCTCTCAGAGATCCTTGTCTCAATGCTAAGACCCAGTTCCACTCAACAAGCAGCAATCTCCAGTGCTGGGCACCCCATGCCAAACAACTAGCAAGACAGGAACACAACCCCACCCATTAGCAGAGAGGCTGTCTAAAATCATAGTAAGTCCACAGACACCCCAAAACACACCAACGGACGTGGTCCTGCCAACCAGAAAGACAAGATCCACCCTCATCCAGCAGAACACAGGTACCAGTCCCTTCCACGAGGAAGCCTACACAACTCACTGAAATAACCTTACCACTGGGGGCAGAAACCAAAAATAAGAGGAACTACAAACCTGCAGCCTGGGAAAAGGAGACCCCAAACACAGTAAGTTAAGCAAAATGAGAAGACAGAGAAACATGCAACAGAGAAAGGAGAAAAGTAAAAACCCACCAGACCAAACAAATGAAGGAGAAATAGGCAGTCTACCTGAAAAAGAATTCAGAGCAATGATAGTAAAGATGATCCAAAATCTTGGAATTAGAATGGAGAAAATACAAGAAATGTTTAACAAGGACCTAGAAGAACTAAAGGCAAACAAACAATGATGAACAACATAATAAATGAATTCAAATTTCTCTAGAAGGAATCAACAGCACAATAACTGAGGCAGAAGAACAGGTAAGTGACCTGGAAGATAAAATAGTGGAAATAACTACTGCAGCGCAGAATAAAGAAAAAGAATGAAAAGAATTGAGGACAGTCTCAGAGACACCTGGGACAACATTAAATTCACCAACATTTGAATTACAGGTGTCACAGAAGAAGAAGAGAAAAAGAAAGGGGCTAAGGGGCTGAGAAAATATTTGAAGAGATTATAGTTGAAAACTTCCCTAATATGGGAAAGGAAATGGTCAATCAAGTCCAGGAAGCACAGAGAGTCCCATACAGGATAAATCCAAGGAGAAACACCCCAAGATACATATTAATCAAACTATCAAAAATTAAATACAAAGAAAAAATATTAAAAACAGCAAGGGAAATGCAAATCATATACAAGGGAATCCCCATAAGGTTAAAAGCTGATCTTTCAGCAGAAACTCTGCAAGCCAGAAGGGAGTGGCAGGACATATTTAAAGTGATGACAAGGAAAAACCTACAATGAAGATTACACTAGCCAGCAAGGATCTCATTCAGTATTGACAGAGCAATTAAAAACTTTACAGACAAGCAAAAGCTAAGAGAATTCAGCACCACCAAACCAGATTTACAACAAATGCTAAAGGAAATTCTCTAGGCAGGAAACACAAGAGATGGAAAAGACCAACAATAAAAACCCAAAACAATTAAGAAAATGGGAATAGGAACATTCATATCAATAATTACTTTAAATGTAAAAGGATTAAATGCTCCAACCAAAGGAAACAGACTGGCTGAATGGATACAAAAAGAAGACCTGTATATATACTGTTTAAACCAGACACACTTCAGACCTAGGGACACATACACACTGAAAGTGGAGGGCTGGAAAAAGATATTCCATGCAAATGGAAAACAAAAGAGTGCTGGAGTAGCAATTCTCAAATCAGACAAAATACACTTTAAAATAAAGACTATTACAAGAGACAAAGAAGAACACTACACTAAATGATCAAGGGATCAATCCAAGAAGAATATATAACAATTGTAAATGTTTATGCACCCAACATAGGAGCTGCTAAATACATGAGGGAAATGCTAGCATCCATAAAATGGGAAATAGACAGTAACATAATCATAATAGGGGATTTTAACACCACACTTTCACCAAAGGACAGATCATCCAAAAAGAGAATAAATAAGGAAAAACAAGCTTTAAATG
Organism: Aethalodelphis obliquidens; assembly: GCF_003676395.1. Lineage (NCBI taxonomy): Eukaryota > Metazoa > Chordata > Mammalia > Artiodactyla > Delphinidae > Aethalodelphis > Aethalodelphis obliquidens. Next base: position 18,762,321 of record NW_020837954.1, read on the forward strand.
ACACATTAAACATGATAGAATTAATTGATATGTATAGGACATGCCATCCAAAAACAACAGAATACACTTTCTTCTCAAGTACTCATGGAACATTTTCCAGGATAGATCATATCTTAGGTCACAAATCAAGCCTTGGTGAATTTAACAAAATTGAAATCATATCAAGTATCTTTTCCAACCACAACACTATGAGAATAGATATCAATTACAGGAAAAAAATGTAAAGAATGCAAATACATGGAGGCTTAACTATACAGTACTAAATAACCAAGAGATCACTGAAGAGTAAAAGAGGAAATAAAAAAATACCGAGAAACAGTGACAATGAAAACACGACGACACAAAGCCTATGGGATGCAGCAAAAGCAGTTGAAAGATGGAAGTTTATAGCGATACAATCCTACCTCGAGAAATAAGAAAAATATCAAATAAACAACCTAACCTTACACCTAAAGCAATTAGAGAAAGGAGAACACAAAAACCCCAAAGTTAGCGAAGTAAAGAAATCATAAAAATCAGATCAGAAATAAATAAAAATAAATGAAGGAAACAATAGCAAAGATCAATAAAACTAAAAGCTGGTTCTTTGAGAAGATAAACAAAATTAATAACACATTAGGCTGACTCAACAAGAAACAAAGGGAAAAGACTCAAATCAACAGAATTAGAAATCAAAAAGAAGTAACAACTGACACTGCAGAAATACAAAGGATAATGAGAGATTACTACAAGCAACTATATGCCAATAAAATGGACAACCTGCAAGAAATGAACAAATTCTTAGAAAAGCACAAGCTTTTGAGACTGAACCAGGAAGAAATAGAAAATATAAACCGACGAATCACAAACACTGAAATTGAGACTGTGATTAAAAATCTTACAACAAACAAAAGCCCAGGACCAGATGGCTTCACAGGCGACTTCTATGAAATATTTACAGAAGAGCTAATACCTATCCTTCTCAAACTTTTCCAAAATATAGCAGAGGGAGGAAAACTCCCAAAGTCATTCTATGAGGCCACCGTCACCCAGATACCAAAACCAGACAAAGATGTCACAAAAAGAGAAAACTACAGGCCAATATCACTGATGAACATAAATGTAAAAATCTTCAGCAAAACACTAGCAAACAGAATCAAAAGCACATTAAAAGGATCACACACCTTGATCGAGTGGCGTTTATCCCAGGAATGCAAGGATTCTTCAACATATGCAAATCAATCAAAGTGATATACCGTATTAACAATTTGAAGGATAAAAACCATATGATCATCTCAATAGATGGAGAAAAAGCTTTCGACAAAATACAATACCCATTTATGGATAAAACCCTCTGGAGTGTAGGCCCAGAGGGAACTTACTTCAACACAATAAAGGCCATATATGACAAAACCCACAGCCAACATCGTTCTCAATGGTGAAAAATTGAAACCATTTCCTCTAGGATCAGGAATAAGACAAGGTTGCCCACTCTCACCAATATTATTCAATAGAGTTTTGGAAGTTTTAGCCACAGCAATCAGAGAAGAAAAAGAAATAAAAGGAATCCAAATCAGAAACAAAGAAGTAAAACTGTCACTGTTTGTACATGACATGATACTATACATAGAGAATCCTAAAGATGCTAAAGTCTTCTAACTACTAGAGCTAATCAGTGAATTTGGTAAAGTAGCAGGATACAAAATTAATGCACAGAAATCTCTTGCATTCCTACACACTAATGATGAAAAATCTGAAAGAGAAATTAAGGAAACACTCCCATTTACCACTGCAACAAAAAGAATAAAATACCTAGGAATAAATTTACCCAAGGAGACAAAAGACCTGTATGCAGAAAACTATAAGACACTGATAAACGAAATTAAAGATGATACAAACAGATGGAGAGATATACCATGTTCTTGGATTGGAAGAATCAACAATGTGAAAATGACTATACTACCCAAAGCAATCTACAGATTCAATGCAATCCCTATCAAACTACCAATGGCATTTCTCATAGAACTAGAACAAAAAATTTCACAATTTGTATGGAAACACAAAGACCCCGAATTGCCAAAGCAATCTTAGAAAGAAAAACGGAGCTGGAGGAATCAGGCTCCTGGACTTCAGACTATACTACAAAGCTACAGTAATCAAGACAGTATGGTACTGGCACAAAAACAGAAATGTAGATAAATGGAACAGGATAGAAAGTCCAGAGATCAACCCATGCACATATGTTCACCTTATTTTTGATAAAGGAGGAAAGAATATAAAATGGCAAAAAGACCGACTCTTCAATAAGTGGTGCTGGGAAAACTGGACAGTTATGTAAAAGAAAGAAATTAGAATACTCCCTAACACGATACAAAAAAATAAACTCAAAATGGATTAAAGACCTAAATGTAAGGCCAGACACTATAAAACTCTTAGAGGAAAACATAGGCACAACACTCTGTGACATAAATCACAGTAACTTCCTTTTTGACCCACCTCCTAGAGAAATGGAATTAAAAACAAAAATAAACAAATGGGATCTAATGAAAGTTAAAAGTTTTGCACAGCAAAGGAAAGCATAGACAAGTGAAAGGACAACTCTCAGAATGGGAAAAAATATTTGCAAACAAAGCAACTGACAAAGGATTAATCTTCAAAATATATAAGCTGCTCATGCAGATCAATATAAAAAAACAAAGAACCCAATCCAAAAATGGGGAGAAGACCTAAACAGACATTTCTCCAAAGAAGATATACAGATTGCCAACAAACACATGAAAGAATGCTCAACATCACTAATCATTAGAGAAATGCAAATCAAAACTACAATGAGGTATCACCTCACACCGGTCAGAATGACCATCATCAAAATGTCTACAAACAATAAATACTGGAGAGGGTGTGGAAAAAAGGGAACTCTCTTGCACTGTTGGTGGGAATGTAAATTGATACAGCCACTACGGAGAACAGTATGGAGGTTCCTTAAAACACTAAAAATAGAGCTACCATACAAACCAGGAGTCCCACTACCGGGCATATACCCTGAGAAAACCATAATTCAAAAAGAGTCATGTACCACAATGTTCATTGCAGCTCTATTTACAATAACCAGGACATGGAAGCAAACTAAATGTTCATCGAGAGATGAATGGAAAAAGAAGATGTGGCAAATATATACAGCGGAATATTACTCCGCCATAAAAAGAAATGAAATTGAGTTATTTGTAGTGAGGTGGATGGACCTGGAATCTGTCATACAGAGTGAAGTACATCAGAAAGAGAAAAACAAATACCGCATGCTAACACATATATATGGAATCTAAAAAATAAAAATGGTTCTGAAGAACCTAGGGGCAGGACAGGAATAAAGACGCAGACACAGATAATGGACTTGAGGACATGGAGAGTGGGAAAGGCAAGCTGGGATGAAGTGTGAGAGTGGCATGGACATATATACACTACCAAATGTAAAACAGATAGCTAGTGGGAAGCAGCCACATAGCACAGGGAGATCAGCTCAGTGCTTGGTGTCCACCTAGGGGAGTGGGATAGGGAGGGTGCGAGGGAGATGTGGAAGGGAGGGAGGAAGATGTGCGAGGGAAGGTGGAAGAGTGATGCAAGAGGGAGGGGATATGGGGATATATGTATACATATAGCTGATTCACTCTGTCATACAGCAGAAACTAACACAACATTGTAAAGCAATTATAATAAAGATGTTAAAAAAATAAAAAAGTAGAAGTTGACTCAGAAAAAATAAAAATGAAGGGAATACGTGCTCTTAGGAAAATATCCCAAATACACTAGTAAGCGGGAACAAAAGCAAAGTGGAAAATAATATATATATAATAGTATGACAACAGTTTTGTTAAAAAAATAAATATCAATATAAAGATATATGAACACTTGTTCATATGTTACTAAACACATACACTGTTTAGAAATGGTTACTTCCAAGAAACAGTGGTCATTTCACCTTTTATTTTATATACCTCTATGTTTTAAGATCCAGTAAAGAACCTGTTTTATTTCTTAAAAAAACCCAGCATTCAGGGACCTACAATTGAGCAATAATTCAGGACACAAAGAGGGACAACTGAATTTTCTGGTGTTTATCTCAAATGGCTGCCTAAAAGGCCCATTTCTACCACACTGACCCAACTTCAAGCAACGGAATATAAATTCACATTAAGGATATAATAGTACTTTTAAATAACTTGATCATATGAAGGGTTTATAGAAATGATTAGAGAATTCCTAAAGGGATGTCAAAGGCTTGAATTGTGAGGATAAAGTTGAGCTGAGGATCATCATCGGGGCACTTCAGGATTGTTTGTGCTTCTGTGAAAAGTTAAATTATTGATCTAAACTCTTCATGACTCATCCTTTAGCTACTGACATTTCAAGAAAATAGAATATTAAGCCAATGTTGTATTCATTATTATACATATTACACAAAAATTTAAATTCTTAAGGGCTTTCAGATTAAAAAAAAAATTCTACAGTGTTTTATTACCTGAGCTATAAATAATATATAATCTGATAATATAGTTATATTGCTCATCTAATTTCCAGTTAGTATTGTTCACTTATGGAATACTTAAAATAGAAAGAAAATATTTTAAGGCATCTGTTACAGGAAAAATTATTTGACCAGTGATGAATGTCCTGAACTTGTGGAATTTTTAGGTAGTAACTTATAAAGTGCTCTTTAATTTTCTGAGCACTTTATATAAGCAAAGACTGAATTATTTTATTTTTGTCAGAGTGGTCTAATGTGAAAAGTTACAATCTAAACATCAAGAGCGTACTAGTTTTATCACCTAAACTCCACAGTAGCAGACAGGCCATTGTTGGACTTTTTGTTGTTTCTTTGCTTGTTTTTCAACTGCAAATTTAAAAGATTGTGTTACATATTTTTAGGTTGAAAAATAAAATGATAAAGGAAGACTTCAACTTCTACGAGGGATTATTAGCTAGCAGAGCACTAGCACTCCTATCAAAACCACTAGAAAAAATATATTTAAAACATAGAGATCAACTGGCTGAAGATAGAGAACTCAAAAGGTGGAGACCTTGAGGAGGTAAGACACCAAAGAGGGGAGACCCCAGTGAGGTGAACTAACTTTTACAGACTTAACCGGGGGACGTGTGGCAATTCTGGGCATGTCTTAGTAAATATTGTTAGAGAAATGTTGTGGCCAGCCAGCCTTTATTTTCCCTTTCAAAAAACCATTCAGGGATCCACAATTGGGAAACAGAGGGACAATTGAGTTTTCTAGCTTTTATGTCAAATGGCTGCCTATAAGACCTATTTCTACCATATGTGCCCAAACTCAAGCAAGGTAAAATAATAGCCCTTGTAATGTGTGAAGGGGAAATAAGGTTGCAGATGCATTTGGGACTGGTAATCAGCTAACACTAAAATAGAGAGATTATCCTGAATTATCCAGGTGGGCCCAAAACTGTTAAGTCTTTAAAAGCAGAGAAACTTTCCTGAATATGGTCAAAGGGGAAGTAAAGTTGGAAGAAGGGTCACAGAGATGCTATGACACTGCTTCTGAAGATGAACTAAGCATGCGATAAGTTAAGAAATAAAAGCAGGGCTTCCGTGGTGGCGCAGTGGTTGAGAGTCCGTCTGCCAATGCAGGGGATGCAGGTTCGTGCCCCGGTCTGAAAAGATCCCACCATGCCGTGGAGCGGCTGGGCCCGTGAGCCATGGCCACTGGGCCTGCGCGTCCAGAGCCTGTGCTCCGCAATGGGAGAGGCCAGAACAGTGAGAGGCCCGCGTACCGCAAAAAAAAAAAAAAAAAAAAAAAGAAAAGAAAAGAAAGAAAAGCAGCCCCTAGTAGCTAGAAAAGTCTAGGAAACAGATTCTCCCCTATTTCTTCTAGAAAGGAACACAGCCCTGCCAGCTCCTTGATTTTATCCCAGTGAGATCTGTGTCTGATTTCTATCCTACAGAATTGTAAGACAAAAAATTTGTGTTGTTTTAAGCTACAAAATTTGTGATAATTTGCTATGGCCTCAATAGAAAGCTAAACCATTACACAATCAAGAGGGTGAAAGTTCAGACTATGCCACAGGGAGCTGTTGCTGGATGACAAATAAAATTTAGACAGGGACTGTGGGTGTCTGAAGCATATGCTTGCTTTTCCCTCAGGAGGTGGAGGAATCTGGACACCAGATATTTAATCAAAAAATTTTCTAAAAAACAGACTTTAACAGCACTCTTGTGAGCAAAAAAAAAAAAAAAATAGATGAGTGTTTTAGTGGCCAATCCTGGAGGACAAAGAGTGAAGCCAAGGTAGCTTCAACCTTACCTGGACTGATAGCCAGGCTTGAAACTGTGTAGTCTTTATCTGCATTGAGAGGAACTGTTGGCAGTCAATCTCTTCTCTCTTTGGCACTCCAATTACAAGCACGGCAGATATTTTGACTTTATCCCAAAGGTTTCTAGCATTCTTTTCTGTATTTTAAATTCCTACTTTTTCTGCACTTCATTTTAGGTATTGGCTATCAACCTGTTTTTGAATTCTCTAATCACACCTCTAGCATTTTCAGTTCTGCTGTGTTTATCTAAAGAGGTATTAATTTTAGATATTGCATTTTACATTCTAAACTTTTAATATGATTATTTTATATATTTCAATTGTCTGGTGATGTGCTCCATATTCTCATCTATTTTGTTAATTTTATCCTCCATTTTCTATAATATATTATTAAGACCTACTTTTAAGGCCTTGTTAATAACCTCTATTATCTGGATTACAATGTATTAGCTTTTATGATCTGTGTTTCTTTTTTCTGTATACTCTTGAACATGTGGTTTTGCCTTTTAGCATGTCTATTAAAGAAATGAGACTCCAGATGATGCTTTCTTCCTTCAAGAAGTGTAGCGGGATTTACGCTTCCTTCTGCTAGAACAGGAGAGCAAAATGACATGTGGGATGGAATAAAGAGCACCAAAAAGGTAAATATAATGAATGCTGGGCAAACATTAACTGTATAAAACAATAATAAGGGATCATAGGGTTTAAAATATAACTAAATGCATGAAAATAATACTGTAAAAGATGAGAGGTGAATAAATGAAGTTATAAGTATTATAAGTTTCTATGGTTATTAGGGAAGTAATAAGAGCAATACTTTGTGGTGGACTGAAATAAGGTAAGGTTACATGTTGTGATCACTAAAGTACCTACTAAAAGAACAGAAAGACTTTTTAATTAACAAGTTTATGGAAGAAAAATGGGCTCACAAAATAATACTGACAAAACATAGATAAGAACAACATAAAAGTGGTTCATATAGAAAACAAACAGTAAGATAGCAGATGTAAAGTCAGCTATTTCAATAATTCCATTAAATATAAGTAAACTATTCCTAATGAAAGACTAAATTTTTCAGACTTGGTAAAGTGTGACAAATGGAAATATGTGGGCCTTTCTACATTCCAAATTGACAGATTTGCCATTTTCTTTAATTATCTATACGTATATGTGAAATTAAATTGGATGTCTATATAGTTCACAGAGAAAATTCACTAAATATACACATACATATATCCACATTTATATTATGTATTTTCTATGATTACTATTTTATAAATTTTTCACACTGTTACAAATGGCAGCATTTATAATAAACAAATGAGACATGGTTGACCAATAAAACCAAACACACTTTATAAGGTAATTTATGATTATAGAGGTAAGGTAATTACAGATTTCTTAGAGAATAGTGCTGTGCCACAACTTGACAATTCTACTTAATTTCAATTTACCATCTATTTACTGACACTCAATTAACCTCACTATTTATTTGAAACTTTTCTATACATGTTCTGTCAAAGATATAATAGCCACTAGCCACACATGGCAAATGAGCACTTAAAACTGGCTTGTGTAACTAAGGAACTTAATTTTAATTAATTGAAATTTAAATTGAATTATCTATATGTGGCTAGTGGCTAGTATATTATACAGTATAGCTGTACTATGTGTCATGAAATCTTGCAAAGACTGGAAGATACAGAAACACAGATCTTATTTTTTTAATCTGCCCTTTCCTCAACATGATTTCATCCTCATAATAAAAACAGTCATTTAAAAATGCACAAAACAGTGAAATAAATGCATTTATAGGTATATAAGGTATATGTCAGGTATGAGAGGTAGCATTGGTTAGCTAAGCATCAATTTAAATTCGGGAGGATATTGTCCAGTCCGATGAATAACAAGAGTTTATCAGAAGTACAATTAGGAAGCATCACATAAAAAGACATCTTAATAGATGGCAATGTCATCCATAGAGTTTCTCAAACCATGAAATTAGGTATATTTAATGCCCCTGTATCTCATACCTCCGTATCTAATTCGTTAATATGCTCTGTCATCTCTACCTCTAAAAATAAAGCTGGAAAATTTATACTTGTCATCTCCACCTCTTCTCCTCTAGGCCACACAGTTATCACATAGTGCTTAGCATACTGCCAAAGCTTTCTATCAAGTTTCTTAACTTCTTTTCTGTCTACCTTGAAATAATCTTTCCAAACAGTAGCTAGAGAAAGCATTTAAACATATAAAGTAGATCGTGGTCCCTCCCTGCTTAAAATTCTCAGTTTATTCCAAATTACACTTACAATTAATAAAAATAAACAGACAAAACATAAACAAAAATGTCTTATTTCCTTATCTTACAAAATGCTATGTGATATAGCACTGCTAACTTCTTATCACACAACTTTCTCTTGCTCCTTTTGTGCTCTAGACACTTGTCTTTAGAATCCTCTCCCTTGCTAAGATTGTTCCAAAGTTTACAGTCGCCATTCTTATAGCCTGCAGTGCTCTTCCATGTGGTGTCAGCTGCCTTTCTCTCATCATTTGGAATTCAAAATAAATGTTACTTTTTTAAAGAGACCTCTTCCCAGCATCTACCCTAATAATCTATTTAATAACTACCATATTGCTCTATTTAATTTCCGGCACAGCTATTATCTGTTTTTCTCCCATCGCCAGAATGTAAAGTTACAAGAAGACTGTGAGTCTAGTTAAACTATATCCCAAGTGCCTAGAACAGTAATTGGATTGTAGAAACAAATATTCAGTAAATTTTTGTCAAATGAATAATTGAATGGTAAGGTACAGAAATACCTTTTAAATGTATTTGGTAAACTATTTTTTAAACATTTTAAAATGCAAATTATATCATAAGAGACGAGGAGTAGAAAATAAATCTAAACAGGCCAGGCAGTGGTAGATTATGAAGGATATGTAGGTAACACTTCCTCCTGAAAACTAAGGCTCTCCAAATCAGTAGGATGGAGTTAAGTAAAAATTAGAAGACAGATTGGTCACAGGTCCTCTGGATCTTACAAAAGATTTTTTATTTTTCTTTCATTACATTAAAAATTATTGTGGTATAACTTACATATTGTTACAATCCACAAATCTTAAGAAAAGAATTTGATTAATTTTTAAATATGAAACATTGAACTATAATTCAGATCTATCTATACCTATCAGCTAGCTAGATATCCTTTCCAGAACCCTAGAAGTCTCCCTTCTAATCCCTCCAAGTCAATTTTCCCCTTCAGACTTAATATCTATTTTGATCATTGTCACCATAGATTAGTTGTGCATGGAATCCTTGCTTTTATGATCTTAAGATTTGTGAGGAATACTGGTCAGATATTTTGTAGGATGCCCATCAGTCTGTGTTTCTCTGATGTTTTCTCATGATTACTCTGAGGGTATACATTACTGGGAAGAATACCACAAGGTAATCTGCCCTTCTCTGTGCACGACATCAAGGGGACATGATATCAATATGTCTTATTATTGGTGATGCTAAACTTTCCAATTTCTACATTGTATATATTCTATTTTCCATTTTTAATCAATAAATATTTGTTTTGGAGAAGATACTTTGAGTATATACGAAGATCCTGTTTCTCCTTAACTGTGTACCAAATGATTTCATCAACCACCAGTGGATCTTGCCAGTAGTGATTATTATTATAATGTTCTGAAAAGGGAGCTTTCTATTTTACTCATTTCTTTTACATTTATTAATTAGAATTATCCTTCAATAAGAATGCTGTCCTTTCTCCCTCAGAATATATCAGGAAGGACTTAAGGATATTTAATTAAGTAAGCTATAATCCAATTCAACTGTTATTTATTTTGCTGCTCAAATTGTCTTAGCTTCGGCCACTCTGACCTTCATATAGGCTCCTGTGTGCTCTTTTGACATGCCCTCATCCTTTTCTGTTCTGTCTTGTTTTGAACATTTCCTTGCTTTCTGGCAATATAAGATGATGTAGGATCATCTTCTATTATCCCTACACCATCCTTAGAATCAACCACTTTCTCAGGGAACCACAAAGTTTCTTTTATTGGAGAATGATATTAAGAAACCAAGATCTGCGTATATTGAAGAATCCTTGCATTCCTGGAATAAACTCCACTTGATCATGGTGTATGATCCTTTTAATGTGCTGTTGGATTCTGTTTGCTAGTATTTTGTTGAGGATTTTGCATCTATGTTTATCAGTGATATTGGCCTGTAGTTCTCTTTCTTTGTGACATGTTTGTCTGGTTTTGGTATCAGGGTGACAGAAGCCTTGTAGAATGAGTTTGGGAGTGTTCCTCCTTCTGTTATATTTTGGAAGAGTTTGAGAAGGATAGGTGTTAGCTCTTCTCTAAATGTTTGATAGAATTCACCTGTGAAGCCATCTGGTCCTGGGCTTTTGTTTGTTGGAAGATTGATTGGTCTGTTCATATTTTCTATTTCTTCCTGGTTCAGTCTCGGCAGTTGTGCATTTCTAAGAATTTGTCAATTTCTTCCAGGTTGTCCCTTCTATTGGCATAGAGTTGCTTGTAGTAATCTCTCATGATACTTGGTATGTCTGCAGTGTCAGTTGTTACTTCTCCTTTTTCATTTCTAATTCTATTGATTTGAGTCTTCTCCCTTTTTACCTTGATGAGTCTGGCTAATGGTTTACCAATTTTGTTTATCTTCTCAAAGAACCAGCTTTCAGTTTTATTGATCTTTGCTATCATTTCCTTCATTTCTCTTTCATTTATTTCTGACCTGATCTTTATGATTTCTTTCCTTCTGCTAACTTTGGGTTTTTTTTTTTTTTTGTTCTTCTTTCTCTAATTGCTTTAGGTGCAAGGTTAGATTGTTTATGAGATGTTGCCTATTCCTTAAGGTAGGATTGTATTGCTATAAACTTCCCTCTTAGAACTGCTTTTGCTGCATCTCATCAATCAACGTGATACATCATATTAACAAATTGAAGGAGAAAAACCATATGATCATCTCAATAGATGCAGAAAAAGCTTTTGACAAAATTCAACACCCATTTATGATAAAAACCCTGCAGAAAGTAGGCATAGAGGGAACTTTCCTCAACTTAATAAAGGCCATATATGAAAAACCCACAGCCAATATTGTCCTCAATCGTGAAAAACTGAAACCATTTCCACTAAGATCAGGAACAAGACAAGGTGGCCCACTCTCAACACTATTATTCAACATAGTTTTGGAAGTTTTAGCCACAGCAATCAGAGAAGAAAAAGAAATAAAAGGAATCCAAATCGGAAAATAAGAAGTAAAGCCGTCACTGTTTGCAGATGACATGATACTATACATAGAGAATCCTAAAGATGCTACCAGAAAACTACTAGAGCTAATCAATGAATTTGGTAAAGTAGCAGGATACAAAATTAATGCACAGAAATCTCTGGCATTCCTATACACTAATGATGAAAAATCTGAAAGTGAAATTAAGAAAACACTCCCATTTACCATTGCAACAAAAAGAATAAAATATCTAGGAATAAACCTACCTAAGGAGACAAAAGACCTTTATGCAGAAAATTATAAGACACAGATGAAAGAAATTAAAGATGATACAAATAGATGGAAAGATATACCATGTTCTTGGATGCGAAGAATCAACATTGTGAAAATGACTCTACTACCCAAAGCAATCTACAGATTCAATGCAATCCCTATCAAACTACCACTGGAATTTTTCACAGAACTAGAACAAAAAATTTCACAATTTGTATGGAATCACAAAAGACCCTGAAGAGCCCAAGCAATCTTGAGAATGAAAAATGGAGCTGGAGGAATCAGGCTCCCTGACTTCAGACTATACTACAAAGCTACAGTAATGAAGACAGTATGGTACTGGCACAAAAAAGAAATATAGATCAATGGAACAGGACAGAAAGCTCAGAGATAAACCCACGCACATATGGTCACCTTATCTTTGATAAAGGAGGCAAGAATATACAGTGGAGAAAAGACAGCCTCTTCAATAAGTGGTGCTGGGAAACCTGGACAGCTACATGTAAAAGTATGAAATTAGAACACTCCCTAACACCATACACAAAAATAAACTCAAAACGGATTGAAGACCTAAATGTAAGGCCAGAAACTATCAAACTCTTAGAGGAAAACATAGGCAGAACACTCTATGACACAAATTAAAGCAAGATTTTTTTTGACCCACCTCCTAGAGAAATGGAAATAAACACAAAAATAAACAAATGGCACCTAATGAAACTTAAAAGCTTTTGCACAGCAAAGGAAACCATAAACAAGATCAAAAGACAACCCTCAGAATGGGAGAAAATATTTGCAAATGAAGCAACTGACAAAGGATTAATCTCCAAAATTTACAAGCAGCTCATGCAGCTCAATAACAAAAAAGGAACCAACCCAATCCAAAAATGGGCAGAAGACCTAAATAGACATTTCTCCAAAGAAGATATATAGATTGCCAACAAACACATGAAAGAATGCTCAACATCATTAATCATTAGAGAAATGCAAATCAAAAGTACAATGAGATATCATCTCACACCAGTCAGAATGGCCATCATCAAAAAATCTAGAAACAATAAATGCTGGAGAGGGTGTGGAGAAAAAGGAACACTCTTGCACTGTTGGTGGGAATGTAACTTGATACAGCCACTATGGAGAACAGTATGGAGGTTCCTTAAAAAACTAAAAATAGAACTACCATACGACCCAGCAGTCCCACTACTGGGCATATACCCTGAGAAAACCATAATTCAAAGAGTCATGTACCACAATGTTCATTGCAGCTGTATTTACAATAGCCAGGACATGGAAGCAACTTATGTATCCATCAACAAATGAATGGATAAAGAAGATGTGGCACATATATACAATGGAATACTATTCAGCCATAAAAGGAAACAAAATTGAGTTATTTGTAGTGAGGTGGATGGACATAGAGTCTGTCATACAGAGTGAAGTCAGTCAGAAAGAGAAAAACAAATACCGTATGCTAACACATATATATGGAATTTAAGAAAAAAAACGTCATGAAGAGCCTAGGGGTAAGATGGGAATAAAGACACAGACCTACTAGAGAATGGACTTGAGTATATGGGGAGGGGTAAGGGTAAGCTGTGACAAAGTGAGAAAGTGGCACGGACATATATACACTACCAAACGTAAAATAGATAGTTAGTGGGAAGCAGCAGCATAGCACAGGGAGATCAGCTTGGTGGTTTGTGGCCACCTGGAGGGGTTGGATAGGGAGGGTGGGAGGGAGGGAGACGCAAGAGGGAAGAGATATGGGAACATACGTATAACTGATTCACTTTGTTATAAAGCAGAAACTAACACACCATTGTAATGCAATTATACTCCAATAAAGATGTTAAAAAAAAAAGAAATGAAAACATATGTCAACACAGAGACACGTATGTGAATGTTCATAGCAGTGTTATTCATGGTTGCCAAAAGCTGGGAACAATCCAAATGTCCATCAACTAGTGAATCCATCCAGTGGAATACTACTAGCAATAGAAGGGAATGAACTATTGATAATATGCTACAGCATGGATGAACCTCAAAAAACATTACACTAAGCAAAAGAAGCCACATACAAAAGATTACATATTGTATGAAATATTCAGAAAAGAGAAATCTATGGAGACAGAAGGCAGAACATTAGTTGCCTGGGGCATGAGCAGGGATCTGTAGCAAGTGGGCATGAGAGAACGTTTTGGAGTGATGGAAAGATTTGAAAACTGGAATGTGGTGATGGTTGAGTAACTCTCTAAATCCCAGCTCCCGGCTTGTGATATGAACTTGGTAAGTTACTTCACTGTTCTGAACCTTTATCTCTGCATCTGTAAAGGGGGCACACCAGTGCCCTGGTGCTGCAAGAGCCAGAGGTAACTCCTGTAAATTGTCAAGCTTCGTTCCTGGCACAAAACAGGCACCCAGTAAGCGGCATCACTCTTAATTGTGCCTTACCAGTCTCCAAAATAGTTTGTTGCATTCATTATTTGCAAGGTGTTATTTTTGGTTTGTCCCTCCACCCCCCTTGTAGGCTCTTTAGACTGTGAATTAAATCAGTGAGCTAACGTTTCTTCCCTCTCATCAGTCTGGCAAAAATGAAAAAGTTTAAGACTATCAGGTTTTGATAAGGATCTGAGCAATTAGGTGGCTCTGTTCACTTTTGAGTAGTGACTATTGAAACAGCTTTTTTGAGTGCTCATTTGGCAATGTCTATTAAAATTGAAGATGTGAAAAAAAAAAAAAAAGAAACCAAGATCTGGCACTAGGTGTACAAATTGCTACTGTGGTGTCACATCTTTTAGCCCTTCTCAACAGACAGGGCTAATAGAGTTTATATTGGTAACAGTATAAACTCATACAAACATGAGTTTACATTGATAAAACTTGAGTTTATAATAATACTTCCAACACCAGTCCTGCACCACATGATTTGTTCTAGCCATTTCCTTCTGTTACAGACAGAAATGTGGGTCTTAGTCTCTACAATAACATGTACATGCATTTGTTCAACACTATTACACATATAAATTAGTTTTAGAATTGCTAACCCATACATTCTGAAAAACAATTTTACCACTTAAAGCACAACGTGTGGATAGTTTATCTTGACCTTCGCCTTCACTATCCTGTAAGAGCATTGTCTTCCAAGTTACTTCAGCTTGTCTCTTCCTAAGACCCTTAAAGTTAGTGATTTATTTGTAATATACTTATATTCATTTGTCACAATCTTCAGTGAACCTTGGGTACTTTCACATATTGTTTTTCTTTAATTTACATCAATTAAAATTTACTCTTTGTGGTATAAAGATCTATGAGATTGGACAAATGCATAGAGCCATGCAACCATGACTATCTGCATTCTCTACAGTTGCAGAACTGTATGGAACATTTGTTTCACAACAAAACTTTTTGTACTGACCCTTTGTAGTCAATCCCTGCCCCTACTTCTCAAATCCTAACAATCGCTGATCTTTTATTTCATTCCTATAGTCTTGCCTTTCCCAAAATGTCACAGAAATGAAATTATATAACACAACGTGTTTGAGGTCTGGGTTCTTTTAAGCAGACTGTTTCTAAGGTTCTTCCATGTTGTGTGCATCAACAGTTTGTTCTTTTGATATTGCAGATTAATATTCTATTGCACAGATGTACTACCATTGTTTATCCATTAACTGGTTAAAGGATATCTGTGTTTTTCCCAGTTTTTAGTGATTAAGGAATAAAGATGATACAAACAATTGTATCATTGTCTTTGTATAAAAATACATTTTCATTTCCCATGGGGAGAAAACTAAGAAGCATAGAATTGCTGTGTCAAATGGTAGTTGTATGTTTAGCTTTCTAAGAAATTGGCAAACTGATTTCCAAAGGAGCTGATCCATTTTGCACTCCTGCCAACAGATAAAAGAGTGTCAATTCATGAAAGAATGTGCTGGCCATTATAATTGACACCAAAGCTGTGAAGGACAAGAGTAATATTATATGCTTAACATTTTGAAAGTCACTTGGTTTCTACATTGTCAGATCAAAAGTGAGAGTAGTTAGTAAACTTTTACGTAAGTATAGTAGAGAGACGATGTCATACACACAAGACATACAGAAATACACACTCTTTCTCTCACATACACACACAAACATGCACATACCTCCTTGTTTCAAAAATGATTTCTGGGGCTTCAAATAACTTAAAAGTAGTATTTATAGCAATATATTGTTCTATCTGAATTATATTTAATCACTTACTATATATTTGGCATTGTATTAAGCTTCAGGATATTCTGATCAATTATATAATTATGTATATCAATTAATATATGTAAATTTCTTACATGTAAAAATATTAATTATATATTTATATTATAAATATATTTTATATATTTTTTACATTATATATATTTTATGCTATAAAATATATATATATATTTCCCACATAGATCTTACAGTCTTTTGTAATTAGTATGGTAATAAAAATGGAGATCACAATGAATACTTATATTTTTTAATCTATAATATTAATGTTATATAAATTTATGAAATTAAATATATATATGTTTAGTCACATTCCCTCGGTAAAGTCACAATAAGTTTCCTATATATGTGCCCAAAATAATTATGTAAATTACATAATAATTATTATTTTATATATTTGGGTGAAAATGCAATACTGATGAAACATTTGGTTCTCAAGATTATTTACCACAGAGTTAAAACTAAACTGATTTTAAAAAATTTTTCCTTCCAAGGAATATTGGCAAACCTGTTAAATAAAAGTCACCAGTATGCTTTCCATTTTATTATCTGTTTATATATATGTATTCCACAAAACAAATGGTAGCTATTAGAGGCATGCAATAATTATCTGAAAAGGAAGAAAAAGAAACCTGACACTTAATTTCAGTGCCTGATCCATTTGTAGAAATTTAATTTCACTTTTTTACCTGAAAGATAGGTAATTCATTCATTGTTTTATAATTTATGTCTGTTTACCACCATAAGGGCCTTCTGACTTTGACCCTTTCAATTGTTTATGGTTATTTTGAAATGAAATCACGTAAGTTACGTTTAAGCAGGTAAATCGAACAGCTTCAATGTCCAAAAATACTGGCAAATTGGCAAGCATTTCTTACTAACCTAGTCCTATATTCTAATTGTTTTCAATCATCCTCTTTTTATTTTATATCCTTATGTCAAGACTTCTTCTCATTTAGAGTAATTTCTATTGTCCTGTTCGCCATTATTATATATTTATTTATTACAACTACCCTGGGATGTGTGGGTAGAGTGGAGTAAAGAAATGGAGAAAAGTATTGGTTTAAGTCATTTTGCTGAAACACAAATTTTGGTTGGCTGAGTTAGGACTATACCCCAACTTCCTTTACTCATTCTCTGCTCAGTTTTTATTCCTTTAATCAGTCTATAGGTTTGAGGTATTTTGAAAAAGAGAAACAATAAATTAAATGTATTGTAATATAATTTAGATAAAAATTTCAAATCATGTAAGAATAATTTGAATATTTCTAATTAAAATATTAAACATATACTTAAAATACAAAAATTAGCAAATAATATTTAATAATATTAACAAAAGAATCTTCATAACCCATTCAGCCACTTTTGTGTATTGATACAAGAATTTTGAGAATGACCGACAAGTTGTTTTTCCTGTGTTCTCCAAGCATGAATCTATCATGTTTATTCTGTTCAAAGACAGTGACAGCAGATGAGAAGAAATAGAATGGCCTTTAAAAAAAATAAAAACACATGAAAGATGCCATATGGCTTTTCCCCCCATAACTGTGTTGAATACATTTAGAAAAGAATTTCACAAAAAGGAGTAAAGTGGAAAATTATTTCATAAATGGCCTTGCATTTCAAACAAATAAACAACAAATATCATTTAGCATCAAGTGACCTGATACAATTCTAAGCAATAAATTATAAACTAGCTATAAGGTATTGATATGAGAATTCGGATAATGAAACTTTATGTTAAGAAATCAAATATGTTAAAAAGTAGAGAGGCAGGCATAATGACCCACAGTAGGCCCATCACCCAAATTAAAAAGTTTTTAACTATGGTCAATCATCTGCTTGACCATCTCCCCAAACCTAAATTAACTTGAAACAAGTCCAAGAAAGCATACATTTACATTATTCTATCATGTGACTTTAAAATGTAAGCATTATATTTAAAGTAAAATAAAAATATCATAAGTTATTTTATCATAAAATAACAAAACATATTTTATGTCATTTAAAATGCCATCAAACAGAAAGACCCATTCAGGATAAAAACCTCTCAGAAGGGCTTCCCTGGTGGCGCAGTGGTTGAGAGTCCACCTGCCGATGCAGGGACACGGGTTCATGCCCCGGTCCGGGAAGATCCCACATGCCGCGGAGCAGCTGGGCCCGTGAGCCATGGCTGCTGAGCCTGTGCGTCCGGAGCCTGTGCTCGCAACGGGAGAGGCCACAACAGTGAGAGGCCCGCGTACCGCAAAAAAAAAAAAAAAAAATACCAAAAAAAAAAAAAAAAAAAAAAAAAACTCAGAAAAAAACAAGTAAACAGGAATAGAGGAAACTTCCTCAATTTAAATTTTTAAAAAAGCATCTATAAAAATGCTATAGCTAACATTATATTTAATGATAAAAGACTGAATGTCTTTCTCCTATTAGGAACATGACAAGGATGTGTGCTCTAACCATTTATTCAACAAAGTGGAGGTAGTTCTAGCCAGTAAAATGAAGCATGGAAGGGAAATAGAAGGCATACATATTCAAATGGAAAAATAAAACCGTCTTTACAGTTTTATTTTATACAAAGACATGTTTGTCTATGTATAAAATCCTAAACAAACCAAAAAAAAACCCTATAACTAACAAGTTGGTTTAGGAAGGTTACAGGACAAAAAATAAACATTCACAAATCAACTGCATTCTATATGTTAGAAATAACAACATGAACACTGAAAACTAAATAGCGCCCCCCAAAATTAAATACTTAGGTACAAACCTAACAATATATATAGCAATCTCTATTTGCAGAATATTACAAAATCTCTGAAGACAACAAAGAAGATCTAAATAAAAGAGATATCCCATGTTTATGAATTCGAAGATTCAATACTGTTAAGATGTCAATTCTCCCAAACATGTTCTATAAAATCTGTGAAATCCTATTAAAAATCACCCCCAAATTATTAATAAATACTGAAAACCTAATTCTAAAAATTCTCTGAAAAAGTAAAAGACCTAGAATAGTCAACACAATAGTGAAGGAGAAAAAAGTTTAGAGAACTCACATTGCCTGATTTCAAGACTTACTATACAGTTACAGAAATCAAGACAGCATGATAGTGAAAGAGGACCATCTAGATCAGTGGTTCCCAACCTTTTTGGCACCAGGGACCAGTTTCATGGAAGACAGTTTTTCCATGGACAGGGGGCAGGGGGATGGTTCAGGCAGTAATGCGAGCAATAGGAAGCGATGTGGAGCGGCAGATGAAGCTTTGCTTGCTCGCCCGCTGCTCACCTCCTGCTGCGTGGCCTGGTTCCTAACATGCCGCGGACTGGTACCAGTCTGCAGCCTGGGGGTTGTGGACTGCTGATATAGACTGATGGAACGGAATAGAGTCCACAAATAGACCCACACAAATAAAGTCCATTGATCTTTGGCAAAGGAGCAAAGACAATTCAATGGAGAAAGAATAATCTTTTCAACAGATCTAGAGACTTATTGTGACTCAGTGTCAAGATATTTCATTTCAGTTTTCTGTGCTTCTGTCAGCATGCATAGAATGCCTGAGTATTCCATATTTTGAAATGCAGTCACTGATGACCATGGCCTAGATTTATCATTTCATTCTTAGTGGAAAAAAATGGTAATGTTATAACTCTGCTATTCTTTATCTATTAGCCAGGTACTTCCTTAACAGACACTTTCCCTTATTAACAATTTGATAAAAATTCCTATATAAATTTTAGGATAGAGTCCTGATTATTTTCCTTTATAGCTACTTTTGAAAATATAAATTTGGTTTCTTAGGATAATTCAGAGATGAAAATGAGCTGTTTATTTTTTTAAATAAATTTTCCATTTGGATAATGGATTTTACATATTTAAAGTGCTCAGCCCATTGCAATTAACTTATCAATGTTAAAATTCCCCATCTTTGGCCAGGAACCACTTCAAGTTGTTTCTTGAGTCAACCTGATAAATGCTTAACAGTCTTTAATAGCAACTTGCTTTTGATAATTACAAAATATTACAGGCTCATCTTGAATGTTTGTAGTTCCAGCCTTAAAAATCAACTAATTCACAAATAGGCAATGGTATTTAGAGATATCAGTCTTTGAGACAGATGTGCCCCCAAGACAAGTTTGGTTTGGTGGTTATTAAAAGAAAAGCAAAAACCTAATTTTCTACAAAATCAATTTTCATGAGTTTACAAAGACACTTCCAATCCAAACTTAAGACTACAAGATTTTTATTCTTAAATTTATATATCTTTCTCCTTTCCCCCATACCAAAGTCTAAGATCCCAGCTACAATAAATATTTTCTCATTTGCTTTATCTTGTAATATGTTATATTTACATTAAGATTAAAATTTCATTATAAAATAATGGCATAATAAATAGACTTGCATATTTGTATTTTTGTCAGTGTAACTTTGAAACAGATTTCCATGAGTGAGATTTCTGATCAAAGACTAAGTATATCTTTGATATTGGCAATTTCAGAATGTAGATGTATATCAAAACATCAGACTGCACACGACTTTTATTTGTCAATCATATCTCAATAAAGGTGGGGAAAAATAACTACGTAGTTGAAAAAGCATAGAATATGTTAGTTGCTTTTCCTGGTGATTGTGACTATACTGAGATAATACACAAAATTTGACAAGTGGTCATTTATTAAAGGTTATTGAGGTATAGAATATGGAACTATACTGATTAAATATAGCCTATTGGTCTATCTTGCACTTTGAATAGATCTTTAACTGATGTATTATTATCCAACAGCATGCATTGGTCATTTGGAAAATATTAGTTCACTGAGTTGTACAGAGCTTTCATACATTGACATTTTATTATTTGATATAATCACATTTTTAAAAATCACTGACAATCTCATTTTAAAATAGTTTAAGAATTGGCAAACTTACAAGCACACAGTGCCATGTATGTTTTCCAAAATTTTAATTTTCACTTTAACACTCAAATTTTATTACTGGCAACAAATAGTGCCAATTGTTTTCCTGAAAATGATCCACATCAGTCATTTTCTAGAAAATATCTGCCAAAATCCAAATGTGAATCAGCACACATTTTCATTTTAGTAAAAATGATATTCTATGTAAAATATAACAAACAAAAACTCAGTTAATTCAGCTCACAGTTCAAACAATTACATAAGTGTTTTCCCTCCAGACAAAAAGAAAGGATTTATGTGTTCTTCCCATTTTCTTTCAGAGTATACTGAAAAGTATATTCCATTTTCCTCTAGGAATACTGCTTCTGTCCTATCCACAGCACTGTCTGGCTAATCACAACAAAAAGCCTAAATGGCAAACCTCATACCAATGGAGAAATGTTCAACATTCTTTAAAAAATATAATATTTAATTAATTATTGTTAAACGGCAAAGAAGTCCTTCAAAATATTTTAGCTTTCCGAATATCTATAAATAGAATCGGCTAAATACTGTATATATGTGGTGGGAATTTTTGTTTTCTTTCTTAAATATCTGTGTGTAGGTTTTCTTTTGATCTAGTCCCTTAGGCAGTCCCTTGCTATACGGCAATAATTTAATGGACATTTTATATGCTTATTATAAGGAAAATTGATTTTGCACATTATTCAATTGAAATCATCTAAAGAGAGATCATCTGTGCATTACCCAGCATAATTTTATTTTATTACACTTGATATACATGAGAGAATGAAGTGATCATTGCTACTAGTATCATTAAACAGATGGCAGTGAATTTTTTTTTCCATCCTCTGTAACTCAGGAGTGACCTTTCTTACTCTACTTCAAAATTAAGTTTAATGTAAAGAATAATTAAGAGCAGATTTCATGGCTTTCCATTTTCAATTAGTATGCAGAACTTCACTGATGACCATCACTTCATTCACCAATGACAACAAGTCAGATAAATTAGAAAACTTCAGTATCTAAAAATAAACATGGTGATAAAGACTCCAAAAAAAAAAAAGAACTAATGAATTAAGTTTTGAACAATATCGTATGTTTCCATTACATAACCAACCTATGGCTATTTTCAAGCCTGGAAGGTCAGCAGGAAGGGGAGCGAATACAACATAAATAGTGGTAAGGAGAAATCACCCCCAACTTTTAACCACTGTGAGAGTGCTGGAGGGATGACTTGGAATACCAAGGAGCCATAATTACACAATGAGCCAGCACCTGCCAACTCTTTTCCATTGGCCTTTTCAGAGCATATGGTGTAACCTCTGTAGGCTGGAAACTGTGCAGGAGATCTAGCTAAGAGAGAATCTCCCTATAAGGTGCACAGTGCTTCTACTGAATACAAGGCTGTGGACATGTAAAGGATTGAGGCTGTTAGGAAAGCTGACGAAACGAAAATTGTCCCTGAGGCACCTGGAGTCTTCATCTCATCTGAAGGATGAAAATGAGAGAGGAGAAATGAGAGACATTCCTCCAAGGTACATTAGGCTTTCATAAAGCAAATTGCCATGGACAAATACAAGTGGGGTGAGGGAGGAAGACAGCAAGACAAAGAGAAGTCACCAAAGCACCAGCAAGTTCAAGGTGTGTCTCTGTGTAAAGAGAATTCTTCAAGAACTCTAAAGTCTAGATGTCATCCTGTATACCAGAGAGAGAGATTCTAATCCCAAGAACAAACTGGTTGTACAGTATACAGTAGCTTGGATATAAAATACAAAGAGTTCTGTGGAATCTCACCACTGCAAAGCCACAGATCCAGCTTAAAGGGAAGCAATGATCCCGTC
Organism: Aethalodelphis obliquidens; assembly: GCF_003676395.1. Taxonomy (NCBI): domain Eukaryota; kingdom Metazoa; phylum Chordata; class Mammalia; order Artiodactyla; family Delphinidae; genus Aethalodelphis; species Aethalodelphis obliquidens. The sequence continues at coordinate 18,785,156 of NW_020837954.1, forward strand.
CTCAAAATTTTTAATGCCAGTGTTGAACTAAATATAAATAAAGCTGCAACAAAACCCAGATTTCACTACAGATCTGATTGGCTCATCATGCTTTCTTCCCATATCAACATCATAGACAGGTGTATGCTGTTTTCTGAGAAAATTAAATAAAATTTAATGAATTCTCCATTGTTCTTTGGACTATGATATCTCATATAATAAAAAGTAATGACAAATTCAAAGAAGCAGGAAAGTGTTAACTATATCCAAGAGGGTAAAAAAATAGTTAATAGAAATAAACTCATAAGTGGCCAAACTATTAGAACTATTATACAAAGAATTTAACATAATTAGGGAAAATATACTAAATGATCTAAGGGAAAATATTAAAAACATGTCTGAATGATGTTCACTAACATTACTGTGGTAACCATTTCATGATGTATGTAAGTCATATCATTAGGCTGTACACCTTAAATTTACACAGTGCTATATGTCAATTATATCTCAGTAAAACTGGAAGAAAAATATGTGTGAATAGATGGACAATTTCAGCAGATAAATGGAAACTATAAACAGGTAATAAATGATAGAAACCAGATTCCCCCCCACAAAAAAAATGTTTCTGCATGAAACATTTCTATGTTTGTACAAAACTAATTCATGGTGTTAGAAGTGAGATGTTTACCTAAACTGGGGACAGCGATCAACTGAAAAGGGGCAGGAGATAATTTTCTGGTGTGAAGTAAATATTCTGTTTTATTTTATGTTCTGGTTCTTTTTGCTATATAATTGCTAAAACTTATGTAGCTGTACTGAATACTAGGATTCCTAAATTTAATTATCTGTAAAAAAGACCTTTATAGATATGTCAATAAATAGATAAATAATCCAATAAAAATGAATCCAGTAAAAGACCTCAGTACTTTAGAACTGCCACTATACGTACTGATTATTTTGCATCAACACATACATTTATGGGGATTATGATAGTCTTTTTATACTGCCTTTTGTGGAGCAGAAATTTTAAATTTTAATGAAGTCCAGCTTATCAATTATTTCTTTCGTTAATTCTGCCTTTAGTGTTGTATCTAAAAAGTCACTGCCATACTCCTGCAAAAGCAGCAAACAGGGGAAGCCTGCAGCTCCCTTAACCAGAGATTATGGTCCCAGTAAGGCAGTGGCAGAACTAGCAAGAAATATAATAAGCAGATCCTGGAAATGAAAGAGCCATTGAGAAAGGCTGATAACTATCATATGTTGTTAACTTGACTGCTGAAGAAGCTACACACACGGGGGAAACCAAAGGAAAGGACCCAAACTCTCCACAAACCCACAGCTGACTGGTTGCCCTTAGGAACAGGGAAGACACAAAATGGCCAGAGTTTTCCACACATTTCTGAATGAGTTGGAAGCATGCACAGAGAAGACTGGAGAAGATTCAGCAAAATATAAAATTCATGGTAGAACTGAAAATTGCTTAAAATTTGAATGTAAAACCTGATCTATACACGGATCCATTGGTAAAATGTAGAAATTTTACTTGGCTCAAGGTGTTTAATCACAACCTTCGACCAATCAGTGACTGACACCTGAGTTTTGCAGACATAGCAATGACCTATATAAAGTCAAAATTTTTAAAAAATTAAAATAATAATTAAAATCAACTGAGCACAGATATCATTGTCCACAGAGCACGGGGAAGACAGGTTTCACAGATTAAAGGCAGAAAAGAGATTAGTGTTTCGCAGGAATCAGGGCTCAGGGAAGGACATTGATTGCCAGGGTTATAAGAGAAATTTGAGCACTGATGGAAATGTTATAAATACCCACATCATTATTGTGGGAGCAGTTACATGACTGCATACATTTGTTGATCTCATCAAGTTGTATACCTAAAATTGCTCAGACCAATCTAACAGTATGTAAATAATTAAACTATAATTTATTGTCTGTATTGTGATAAATTCATTTCAATAATTAATGTCAGTGTGATATAGTTTACTTTAAAATATGAAAGTTAAATTTAGAAAGTAAAACATAGTTTCCTTCTATGAAAAAATACGTTTTACTCAAATTACAACTAACAAGATATAATGTTATTTTATTGTTTAAAAAAAAAATCATTAAAGTAGATACTGATTATTTGATAAAGCGCCTTTGGTTTTCCTTAATGCTATACTTCTGGGATGATAGGGAGAGGTATGGGATTTCCATTCTCTAGCTTTTCTCAATATCTTATATAAGAGGTATGTCCTTAGATTATTCTTGAGAGATCTAATTTGAGGATGGTCCCAGGCCTTTATCCTTCTCATAATAAAGCACTTCTTCATTTTCCTAATGATATCTGGTTATAGCTACACTTTTTTACCAATAAAGTTTTCCTTTGACCCTTATTCTTAATACCCCACTCTCTTTTCATTGCAGGTCCAAAATCCTAATTATCCTGAAAAAAATTCCTGATTATTAAATATACATTGTAACTCAACTCTGATATAGAATTGAAGTATCTTCACCTTGATAAGAATTTTAGACCTGTCAAAACTAACTGAAATATTAAATTTGGTTTCATTAAAAATATTAGCCATTCCTTCCACTGTGATAAAATTAATGATAATAAGTAATGATGCTGGTGTTAAGAAAAGTTACAAATGGAAAGTAAAGTGTAATTTCCTTGTAAGAGAAAATTTTAGACTTTTCAAATTTTATAAAGAAACCCTTTAATATATTAATCTGTTTTCCGAATATGAATATATTCCCTCAGTCAGAAATACACAATGCTAATCACCCAATATTGTCTAGCAAATATTTACTTAAAATTTATAATTCTAAAACTGTGTTAATCCAATATCATCGTTCTCAATTATGGTATATTCCTAAATCTTCTATAAGACTTGTCTGCTCGAATATAGTCATATATATTTCCTCTTTTTCTTCATCTCACAAATTCTATGGTATACTTTTTCCTTCATATAGTAAGTATGCAGGGGTTTTTTTGCACAATGTTCCAAAAAGCCAACTTTACAGAATTCAGTTGATAGTTTTAAAAAACATCAGCATAAAATGAACATATATTAACAACGTGGAAGTTCTTATCTATATAAAAACTGAGAAGAGATTAGATTTTTGTTATTCTGTTTAGTTTTTTTCTTTTCTTTTTTGCTGTATTTAGCTGTACTGAAAAAATGTATAGTCACCATAATATATCCTAAGTATGATGGAATAAGAAATAATCATATTAAGACAGGAGAAAATTACATTAAAATTTTATAGGTGAGTCACTTCCTCAAGACTGATATTCAGATGAGTAATTACGAAGCTATCCTTTGCTTGAACCTTGTTATAAAAAAAAAAATAGAAACCCATCCATCTTGTAGCTTACTTTAAATTAAACATGCTTATGATAGTATATGGCATTCTACAGTCTCTACTGCATATGACAGATGCTCATATTTTATTAAATAATGATAATAAACATATCTAAATATATTTTTTACTAAAATTCATCATAACTAAAATTCTGAATATATTTGTTGCCTTAAAGAGAGATCTTTGTTTATCCATTTGCATTTTCTCTTGATGCCCACTTTCATTTTTGTACTTCAGTAATTTTTTTTCTGACAGAACCATTCATTTTCCAGGCAAGTACTCTGAATTGTCTTCTTTTTCATTTGCCTGTTTCAGAAGCTGCAACCCACATTGTTTGTACCATAAGCCTAGTCATTTTACTGAGATATTACCTTTTAATTGAAGTAGATTAGATATACTTTTTGGCATCGTTGGGAGAGATTTGTTTTGAACAGTTAACTTCTAAAGTGACAATCTGTGTCCTTAATATTGAATTTATGTATCTTTCCATATTAATGTGCATTATGGTTATGAAGTCACAGTGAACAAAACCATTATTAAGTGAATTCTAAATTCAATGAATTTTAAGTTGCATTAAAAAAGTACATACCAACAATTCACAAAAAACCTATTTGTAGAAAGAAATTTGTCTAAGCTTGACCAAGGTTATTTGGGAACACACCAATTCTTCTAAAACTTTCTAAAAAATAGGAGAATAAATATGAAAATATCCATTTTAAAAATGGAGATTTGACATATTTAATCATTGTAAATGATAAGATATATATTAGATAAAATATAATGCATTATGCTAGTAAATGACACTGTAAAAGCAAATCATTAATTTTTTAAAAAAGACTTCAGTGATTTTACGCATTTATTATACATGTAGAAATGCTTCAAATATGTAATAGAACTTCTAAACATAAATCCTGTTTTACATACGAAATGGTCATACACATACACTCTTTTCCATATGGTCCAAAGAGCTACTATATTTAAATGGTTTAATTATATGAAATATATATATATAAATGGTATAAATGATTATACACACACACACACACACACACACACACACACACACACACTGGTTTTTGAAATATTGGTAAATGTCTATCAGGTAGTTGCATGTAAGTATCTGAAGTTTGTAAGAGAGTTTAGTATGTATATGCATATAAAGATGTAAAAGTCAAGAGCAAATACGTAGTATTAAAGTCACTGGTAGAGAAAAATATCTAAAGAGGGGATGTGTAGTGTAAGAATGATGTAAAAGATATAAGTTTGGATAATATAAAAATTTTAAGAAAGATTCTAAGGAAGAACAGAATGCTAGAAATAACAGAAACTGAAATAATCAGAGAGGTAGGAGGAGAATCAGCATATTACTGAATTCTAAGTGTGAAGAGTACTATAAGGAGATAAGGGATTCCTACTTCAAATAGAAAGTTAAGTGTCAAAAAATTCCCCACCTGCCAAATTTGTATTGAAATAACAGAGTTAGGTGTAAAATTTAACAACAAAAAATTGAGGGATTGAGACCACAGGGCAAAACTAAATTAACCGAAAACACAATGGACTGAGGCAAAAGAATACAGGGCCAATCAAGAAGCTATTAGAGGATTTCTAATAATTCTTTCTATATTTGGAGAAAATGTTTTCAATGAATAATTTCTAAAGTAGTAACTTCTGTTATTAATATTGAATTAATATATCTTTCTATATTACAGTGTATTATGGTTATTAAATCATACTGCTAATTAGATACCTCTAAGTCAGTGGTATAATGAGTGGCCAGAGGAGGGAGATGGCAAGCAAATGAGTATTGCATTATGAAACATGATAAAAATTGTAGAAAGAGATGGAGATAAAAATATCCTGGAGCTGATGGAATTTATAGTTTTTTTAAATGGTAATTTCTAAAAACAGTAAATGATAGTCTTTGCCACTTTTCAGACTGAATTTCCTTCTATGTAAAAAGACCAGGACATGGAATCATTGGGATACATTTTGAGTTAGATAAACCTTAATTATATGAAATCCAAGAAAACTTTGTTTAATTAGACACAGGTATGAAACTGTCATTCAATAAAACTGTAAGAAATTAATAAAAAATTAATTAAAAAATAATTCTAAAGGGAAAGGATGGATGCTAAAGAAATGATCCTTAAAGTGATACTTGCATAAATAAATACACCAATAAATGAATTAATGAATAAATGAATTACATATTCATAAAATTCAGATTTTAGAGCTTTGGTTTAAAAATAGTAGTCACCAATGTATTAGACCGCAATCACAGAATCATTTCTGCAGAGAATTCTAAATTAATCCAAGTCTAAAACATCACACTAGTAGGAATACCTATACTAATATAAAAAATAGATATGCAACGTTTGCCTGTATGTTCTATTTAAAAAGTAAGTAAAAAGTAAGTTTCATTATCAAAACTGACAAAGATGGTTTTAAAAGAGAAACAATTGGTCAGTCTCACCTGTAAATACTGATGCAAAAAATCTCAAATAAAATTAACAAAATATAAATCGGATCTTTGAAATAGTATTACAAAATCAAACAGGTTTCTTGCATGAACAAAATATAGCTCTACATTAGGAAACCTAGCAATATAACTTTCAGATTAAGAGATTCAAAGAAAAAAATCAAAGGATTAGATGCATAGATACTGAAGTTATATTTGTTAAAATTCAACACAGACTCGTAATAGGACTCATAATAAAATTAGAATTATAGGCTATGTTCTTACATTTTAATATGCACATATATGAAAAAAATATAATAGAGAGTGTCCTTTCACACCATTTTTTTTTTTTTTTTTTTTTTGCGGTACGCGGGCCTCTCACTGTTATGGCCTCTCCCGTTGCGGAGCACAGGCTCCGGACTCGCAGGATCAGCGGCCATGGCTCACGGGCCCAGCCGCTCCGCGGCATGTGGGATCTTCCCGGACCGGGGCCCGAACCCGTGTGCCCTGCATCGGCAGGCGGATTCTCAACCACTGCTCCACTAGGGAAGCCCTCACACCATATTTTTTAACATTGATTGGATCTACCTATAAGCATAAATAGACCAGATAAAATAATACTTGTTTGTGGTAGACAAATAATGCCCTCGCCCGCAAAGATGTCCATGTCCTAATCTTTGGAAATTGTGACTATGTTATATTACCTGGGAAGGAGTATTAAATTTGAAAATGGAAAGAAGGTTGCTATTCCATTGACCTTAGAATAAGGAGATTATTCTGGAATATCTGGGTGAGCCCACTGCAATCATGCGGGTCCTTTAAATGTGAAAGTTGGAGAGAAAAGAGTTAGTATTAGAATGGTGCAGCATGAGAAGCACTTCACTGGCCACTGCTGGCTTTCAGAATGGAAGGAGACAATAGGCCAAGGAATTTGGGCAGCCTCTAGGAGCTGGAAAAGACAAGAAGATGGATTCTTTCCTAGAGCCTCCAGAAAGGAATTCACATCTATCAACATCTTATTTTAGTCCAAGGTGAACATTTCAGATGTCTGACCTCCAAAACTGTAAGATAATAAATTTGTTTTACTTAAGCCACAAAAATTGTGAAAATTTATTAAAGCAGCAATAGGAAACTGGCACAGTGCATAAAAGTTTAAGATGTGGTTTAAATGTTTTGTTATCTAGAGATAGTACTTACTGATGATAGAGTTTTACAGTTGAAAAATCTACAAGAACACTAGAAATATTACAAAAATTAAAAAAATACTAATGAAGCTAGAGAGAATTTGTAAAAATCAATTGTTTTTCTCTTCAGAAAAAAATATAAAACTAAAGATTACACTTAAAAAAACAAAAATAAATGGATATAAATGATTTTTAAAACATTAACACGTATGTAAAGATTAACATACTCTTAGCAAAGCCTTGAAGAAATGAAGATACAAATATTCAGATAAAAATTCAATTCTCAGGGCTTCCCAGGTGGCGCAGTAGTTGAGAATCCGCCTGCCGAGGCAGGGGACATGGGTTCGTGCCCTGGTCCAGGAAGATCCCACGTGCCGCGGAGCGGCTGGGCCCGTGAGCCATGGCCGCTGAGCCTGCGCGTCCGGAGCCTGTGCTCCGCAACGGGAGAGGCCGCAACAGTGAGAGGCCCGCGTCCCGCAAAAAAAAAAAAAAAAAAAATCCAATTCTCAGATATCTTTACTATATTAATCTATATGTGATCCTGATTCCAATAAAAAATACAAAGCTATTTTTGTGAACAAGCAAGCAAGGCAGAAAATATACATGTAACATGTAACAAGTAGTTCTCAAAAAAGAATGAGGAGATGTTAGCTTTTTCAGATGTCAGAAATCCACCATAATTTACACAATGTGGAGCTGTTGACATAATAGTGGAGAGAAACCAATGGTACTGAATGGAAAATTCAAGAATAGACTCAGATATGGGAAGTAATACACAATAAGTCTTTACAATCGCACAAAACTTGACAAAATTGTCAAGAATATAAAGATCTTCTTTTCATAATCTTATCTCAGAATCAATCTTGTTAAAGCCCCAACTCAATATGAGCAATAAAGGGATAGCCTGATTTTAGCAATTTATAGCAATCTGTTTTCCAAGTAATTTTAAATGATTTCAGCAGTTCTAATCCTGAAAATTAAATATTAACTAGAAAATATTCCTCTAAGAATACTTTAAACCAGAAACTTGTATGGAAACATGGGACATTTTGGTAACTGCCATTTTCCAGATTAGGGTTCAATGATAGCCAGATAAAATTTCCAAGTCCTGACAATACTAACTGAAGGTTTTTTTCATTTGTTTTGTTTTTTAAAGAAGATGTTGGGGGTAGGAGTTTATTAATTAATTTATTTATTTTTGCTGTGTTGGGTCTTTGTTTCTGTGCGAGGGCTATCTCTAGTTGTGGCAAGCGGGGGCCACTCTTCATCGCGGTGCGCGGGCCTCTATTGCAGCCTCTCTTGTTGCGGAGCATAGGCTCCAGACGCGCAGGCTCAGTAGTTGTGGCTCACGGGCCTAGTTGCTCCGCGGCATGTGGGATCCTCCCAGACCAGGGCTCGAACGCGTGTCCCCTGCATTAGCAGGCAGATTCTCAACCATTGCGCCACCAGGGAAGCCCCTAATTGAAGTTTTAATTGAATAGAGACACATTTTGGAAGGAGAAGGTTCCATTTCAAAAAAACTAATGAGACAAGCATCTTTCAGGCTTTTCTACATTATGAATTATATAATTTGCATAATTTGAAAGCAGCTATAAAGATAACCCTTTACAAGTACTTTCATCACTTGTAAAACTCTTGTTCTGTGGTTTCTTGCAGTACTTTTAAGATGTTAAAAACACACACACAATATATATGTACTCTAGTAAATATTCATCTGAATTTCTCCAAATGTTTCTCATTTCATTTTTATTGACTTGCTCATATTTAACATCTCTTCCACTGCCATCCACAATAATGTCATTCTGTATACAACTGAGAAAATACATTCAAATAAGAACAATTAAATCGCAGAGGGAATACATTTAATAGGAGCATAATAGTTATCAGTAAATTATTCAGTGAAACTTGCTCTTCCCACAAGAACTGCATTTAAGCGCTGCAATATAAGTTCCATCAGACAAACATGATAATCTTAATGAGTCAAATCTAAAAGACTTTCATTCTCCTCAGGTGGGCAATTAGTCAATTATAAAATAAAAATATTCTGTTAATGCTACCTACTTAAAAAGAGGAGTGTCCCATGATTCCTTTGTTTTTTTAGATATGTTTTCTCCTGAAAATGTCACTATATGTAGGATTTGTCACTATATGAAGCAAATTTTGGTGTTTTCAACTTCTGAACAATTATTAAAATACTAGTTAATTTCTCAATTCATCAAGAAAAATATCAAAATATATCACCAATCAGGAAGTTTTGGTCTTCTGTCATTTTTGTACTTCTATATATTAGATCTTATATATATTCCTAGGTAATATCTGAATATGAAACCACTTATCTTACAAAATGGCATATAGTAATTCTATTTCCAAAGCAATTTCCTCTACAATATATTATAAAATTGAAGGAAAAAAGACTGAAGACAAAAACAAAAATCAAAAAAGCCAGAACTTTCATCTGCAAGAAATTAGAAGCCATACCAGGTACCTACTAAGTGTTTAGCTGTGGGGGAACTGATTGGGAAAAGTCAGAATGTTAGTGTGTTTTGTTTACTCTTGGCTCTCTTTAGCAAAGTATTACTTTGATCATTACTTTGTACTAATTTGAGTCTTTGGGAGTCACTTTGCCACTCATACTAAATGTGGCCATCATTAAGTTATTAGAGACAGTCCTGAATCATGTAAGAAAAAAAAAAAAAGAAGTATGAGAACTGTATGTAGTGGCAGCAAATGCCTGAAAAAACTGCTTGTTAAAAGTTGATACTATTGGGCTTCCCTGGTGGCGCAGTGGTTGAGAGTCCGCCTGCCGATGCACGGGACATGGGTTCGTGCCCCAGTCCGGGAAGATCCCACGTGCCACAGGGCGGCTGGGCCCGTGAGCCATGGCCGCTGAGCCTGCGCGTCTGCAGACTGTGCTCTGCAACAGGAGAGGCCACAACAGTGAGAGGCCCGCGTACAGCAAAAAAAAAAAAAAAAGTTGATACTATTGTACAAATAAAACAATACACACACATTGTACATAGTTTGTACATAGGTTGTATATATATAGCATACAAATACAAATAAAATGTTGAGCTTTAAAATAACCCTCGCCTCAATACTTGAATATTTATGAATATTGCTATTAACATTATGAAGCCCTCAAAAGGGGAGACTCACCATTTATTTCAAATATGGTGAAAGAGGAAACTCTGAAGGACTGAGAATAAAAATGAACAACAACACAACAGTGCATAGTGCACACTGCAACTCTTTTCAGAGAGCAGTGTCAGCTAATAATTAATGAATATCCTCATCCCAAGATAGGCAGTCTTATATTGTCTGTCTAGCGATGTCAGAACTGGTAATTACCATGTCACCCATTTTTCTCTTTTCTACCTGAGAATGTTCCTTGCAGTTGGTATCCATGTTCCACCACTGCATACTGGGTGCGTGTAGGACAGATAGCTTGTCTTTTTAGGGTGTATGTCTGAAGGAAATGTACCTGATGGAGAGACAGCGGCACCTCTTCCACTACCCAGGACTTTGAACTGTGACTGGATAGGATTTGGGTTGTCTGCCTTGGGGACTAAGTGAGTGTGTTCAATGTGTGAGACAGAGAGTGAACCAAACAGTCTGTTATGAAAAAATGGACTATGATAGACATTAATGGTATCTGTCAATATTCAGTGCTTTTTGACTTCAGATAGGGCAGCCAAATTTAGCAACCTGTTAAATTTGAACTTCAAACAAACAGAAGGTATATTTTTGTGTAAGTATGTACCATTTTTATTCTAAAAAATTAGTTTTTGTGTGTACAATTCAAATTTAACTGAGCATCCTGTATTTTTTTCCCGCAACCCTACTTCTGTGGCACTTGGCAGACTCTGTTTCCCAGACTCATTTCATTTCGGAAAAGCCATTTGACTAGTTTCACTAATAGGCTTTTAAGAAAGACAACACGTTACTTCTAGATAAAACTAAATTTTAATTATGCAACTCTTTACTTGTTTTCCAGTTATGGTATCCAAGCAGACTTCAATTTGAGATTTTGGTGAAACAAGATGAAAGCATCCCATATTACTTAACTCACTGGCCTCTAAATGAGTGAGAAATCAACTTTTGCAGTTTATACAACTGATAATCATGACTATCACACACAGATTTTATCTTCTAGTTTTTCTCTATTTCCCCTTTCTTTTACCACAACTCTCAACCATTTAATATCTTGCCAAATCTCTCCCCTCACTTGCTCTCCTACTACGCTGTGCTTTTGTGTTATACCAAATTTGCATAGAAACGGGTAGGACAGAGGAGTCGTCTCAAGAATATTCTTCAAAAATCTATAATAGCTTGGATGAAAGTATAGAATTATAATGAGATTTGGGTCCTAGTACAATTTGCATGTCCAAACCCCCTCTTACAGCTCAAATAATGTTCCACCTTTTTCCCCCCTGTGGTAAACGTAGCAGATCTGGAAATGATATATTCCTTTCTAAGAACATTAGTGGATGAAAAGATGGAGAGGTTAAAGAGATCAACTCAATAGTAGAAATAGCAATTTCTACTTCTCTAGAGAAAATATAACCTTCTTTATCCTATTTGTGTGAATAGGCTGAAAATATTGGCTATGTGACCCAAGACACCTATTACTACATGTCAGACTGGAATAAAAGCAGCACAGTAGTCCAGTAGTAGGTTTGGGAGATGGGATTTTAAATGAGTGTTGAGATATGGGGAAAAGAAACCATAAGAAAGAACATAAATTATGAGTAAACTAGTAAATTTTATCTCATGTAAGGATCATAGGCAAGTAATACAGATGTTCACATTGTTAAACTTTTTGTTGTTTTGTTTCATCTGAAACTGGGTTGCATTACTGTGGGCCTGGACCTCATAATTTTTTTTTTTTTTTTTTTTTTTTTGCGGTACGCGGGCCTCTCACTGCTGTGGCCTCTCCCATTGCGGAGCAATGGCTCCGGACGCACAGGCTCAGCGGCCATGGCTCACGGACGCAGACGCTCCGCGGCATGTGGGATCTTCCCGGACCGGGGCACGAACCCGTGTCCCCTGCATCGGCAGGCGGACTCTCAACCACTGCGCCACCAGGGAAACCCTGGACCTCATAATTTTAAATATTGATAAGTTCCAGAGAGAAGCAACTCCATGCAACAAGAGGAAATTACCTCAGGAATTGAGAGATCACAAGAGAAAAGAGCTGAATTTGCTTTTCTCACACATCAGAAGCAGAGATAAGATCAAAATCATTCCCAAGCTTAAGAATGGAAACTCAGATCATACTCTAGTCTTTCTTGTTTGACTAACACAATGAATAATTATTTGCACAGTGCAAGTCAATGTTGTTTTGATGCAACACTTATAACTGATATTTCAAAAAATCCAATTAATTAAAACTGTTGTACTGCCTTCTGTAATATATGTCAACAGAATTTACCAACTCATAAGAAACAAAGATCTACTTATTTCCTGTATTAATGTGATTGACATTAAGTTTATCAACAGATGTAAATATTCACATAAGTCACCTGAGATCTGCCACTGTCTGGAGTCAAAATTAGAGTCAATTTCTTCATCACTCATTCCTTAAAAGTTAAAAATACTGAATAATCAATCAATATGGCATTCTGGAGAAGCAATTTTGTTTTAACATTACCTGTCAAATAACACATTTGCATCCTGTTGAGGCAAGACCTGCTATGAGATGAGAATATGTGTGTACCCATAATTTAGAGTATCCTTCAAAAGGAATAGAGTACAATTTGTTTATTCAAATGTGTGTGTGCTTTTATGACATCTACCATGATTTATTCTCATTCAAAAAGTCTATCAAAAATACTTAGAGAAACAGAAATATTTAACTCCACCAATGTGTTTCTTTTTTTAATAAAAAATATATACTTGGGCTTCCCTGGTGGTGCAGTGGTTGAGAGTCCACCTGCCGATGCAGGGGACACGGGTTCGTGCCCCGGTCCGGGAGGATCCCACATGCCGCAGAGCGGCTGGGCCCATGAGCCATGGCTGCTGAGCCTGCGCGTCCGGAGCCTGTACTCCGCAACGGGAGAGGCCACAACAGTGAGAGGCCCGCATACCACAAAAAAAAAAAAAAAAAATAGCCATCGTAACAGATGTGAGGTAATATATCATTTTGGTTTTGATATGCATTTCCCTGATGATTAATAATGTTGAGCATCTTTGCATATACCTTTTGGTCATTTGTATGTCTGCTTTGGAAAAATGTCTATTAAGGTCAAAGATTATTTTTGGATATGATACCAAAAGCTCAGGCAACGAAACCAAAAACAAGCTGGACTTAAGACTAAAAACGTTGTACAAAACAAAGGAAACAATAAAAAATGGTAAGGCAAGCACTGAACTAGGAGAAAATATTTGCAAAACATATATCTGATAAGGGTTTTTTTTAACCAAAATATATAAGAAACTCATAAAACTAGAGAGCAAAAAATGAATGATCTGATTTTAAAATGGGCAAAAGACCTGAATAGACACTTTTCTACCAATGTATTTCTGAAATTTATTATTATGTATCATTTATATTTAAATAGAAAAATAAATTTTAGCTAGGTTACTGGATTTTTAGATGAAATTTTCAGGTCTTAACTCAGGAAAATATTGTGCACTACGTGTATAAAGTACTTTTAAAGATTAAGGTTCTGGATTTTTAAAATGCATTCTACAGCTCTGGCATACAAATCTGTAACCTTATACAACCAGAACCTTCAAAACATGAAAGCCATTATGTCTCTCTATACTAATTTCTATCGTATCAATATTAATATCATAATGACATTATTATGAAAATAAAATTACTTATTTTCTACATTTAATCTTAATAGAGTATTAACTGAAATAGGTAATATGTTTATTTAGACTTGTTTGCTTATATTACATAAACTGAATGACAAATATCTTTAATCTTATTACTTTGTACAATTAACCATCCCCATCTAGCAAATTTGGTTATATTTTCTAACAGTACTAAATACTGCATATCATAGTAATAAAACTGAAAATGATGAAATGCTATATATGTAAATCTTTTATGTATGCACTCACTAAAAAAATTACCAAATTCTTATTATGTGCTAAGCTCTATGATAAAAAGGATGACTAGGGAAATTGTAAGCAATATGATTTTAAGTGGTTAGAACAATGACATACAGATATAATTAATTTTATAATAAATTTCTTCTTAAGCACATCAGCAGGTTTGATGATAGTAAAATGTCTCAGTGAAATTCATTATTTGATTACCCAAAACAACTCAGAAATACTAAAAATCGGTCCAAAAAAATCAAGGAAAAAAAATGAAACAAATACTGTTTGCCAAAATCTGAGTAGTTTTCCAATTTCTGAATTATTGATAGCAGATGATTGATATCTCATAAATGATTGATATTTAGTCACCATTCCAACAATCTCAAAAAATGCTGGACCAGCACTAAATCAACACCACCACGTGCAAATAATTTATAGGAAACTACAGAAGTGGTATAGAGATCAAATAAATGGTATCATTATAATGTTGATAGAAAAATGAAAGTAAAATTGATGAGAAAAAAGTTGAGCAATATAAAACAGATATTCAATCTAAGATACCTGAATTTTAAGAGGAAAATTTACATACAATATGTGCATACACAATGAACACAGAAAAATTTTAAAGATCTTAGATTGTTCCAGAGAAAACAATTAAATTATAATCTGAGATATAAAAAGGTTTTCTTTCCCCCTATTTCTAGAACTCTAAATATTCAGAATGTGTACCAATAGCCCATATTTTCCACAAAGTATTAGTAGGAATATAGGAAATTAGGAAAAAGTAAGTATAGAGAATAATATTTTTATGTTTATTCATATATATGTAAAAAATTAACAAGCTTATAACCAAGAAGCACTAGTAGTTACACATTAGAGATAAGTTTTAAGATTTATTTTTCATTCTATAATACAGTATATGTCTGAAAAAAGAGATGAAATTTTCTTTTATTAATTTTAATATTTAAAAGTTTATTACATATTTTAATCTAAATTCTAATTTTAAACTTTAAAAATTATATTAGAAATAAGTATTTTAGCATTATTTTCCCTTTTATATTGTAAAGCTTGATAAAGTCACATTTGTCTTTAAAATCACAACTTTATTTGCCTCATGCCTACTTTTGATTCCTAAACATGAATATCAATAAATGTTACCAATTGTTATCAATATATAAATATTGTTCACAATCATGACAAAGTTTGTCATGATTATATTTCTTTATGTGTTTGTTCACAATGCCATGACTCCCATACTTCTCAAACAAGGATACTCAATGCTTTGCAATGTTTTTAATAATCCTGGCACATATACTAGGTACTGAAAAAATTTTAATAAGAGAATAATAATTATATCTAAATTTAAACATGATAAAAATACAACCAAAATTTTAAATTGTAGCATACTTGATATGAGGATATAATTAGAGATAAGTAGTTCAGAGGTCTTATTTTGTTGTGGAAGAATGAAGAGATAGTGAATAATTTTAATAGTAGAGACTGCATGCCAAATAAAGTTTATAGTTATTCCATTTCTTTCTCTCAATATCTATAATATCTATAATATAATGGTAATTACAAGAGCTACATGGTTTCCAGTTGGTAAGGTATTTGGCTCACATGCTTTATACTAGAAGAATATAGTAAACATGCAAGCAAAATTATAAATAATATTTCAGGTAGTGATAAGTTAAATGAAGGAGGTAAAACAGACTATAATTACAGGGAGTAATTTTTCTGAGGCTATGGCATTGCAGTGAATGATAAGCCTGTTCTCACAAAGTCAATATTTGGGGGAAATAACTGTTCAGTTATTGGAAAGAGTTACTGCAAAAGCCATGAAGCTCAGGTAGATTCTGTGGCATAGAGGAAAAGAAAAGGAGACTGTGTGCAGGGGGCAAAATGAAGGAAAGTACACAGAACTGATTGGTATTTAGTGACTATATTTGAAGGTATGGCTTACAATGTTAACACAAATACAAGAATATAGCCATAATTCACAAGTATACAATTTATCCTTTGCATTTATTTACTACCCTATTTCAGTTTATTAAAATTGCAATACAAATATGCTGTACTTAAATCAAATTTGAAATGTGAAATAAAAGCTAAAAACTTTGTTCTAAAAACTAGTGTTTAAAATTTAATATATTCTATTTTTATCAACTAACTGAAAACTTCAAATTAGTTATAATTACAATTAGAAACTCTGGAAACAAACTGTCCATGCACACATGTTGTTGCACATCATCTAGGAAACATTAATCATATTTACCTGAAGGAAGTTTTTAGACTGCTTGCAGAGACTAAATGATTATAGGACCACAAATGAGCATTTTTCATTTTACTTCCATATTTTACAAATGTAAGGCAATACCCAAACCCATTACCTCCTAAACTGGGGAGACTAATGATCTTTGGAAATATTTTAAATGCCGAACTTTAAACAAACCTCAGATTTCAGGACATTAATATACAATATCATAGATGAGTTTTTAATGGTCTAACCACATTTTCATGCATACTGCTATCTTTTTATCATATTTTGGATCAGTGGTCTGGAAAATTTCATTCTATGAATTTCAAGACTTCAAATGAATCCTTGCAAGGATGTTGAAGGAGAAAATAGAAGCAGCAGCATAGTCAGAAGTAATACGTCACAACTAGTAGGATGTATGCTTGTGTACTTCTCAAGTGTTGCTTTTTTTTTAATATCCTTTACCATTTTCTGTAAACATAATTATTAACATAATTCTTATGAAAAATTACTTCTATATAAACTTTTAGAAATTTCTAGAGAACATGTACATTGGTCATTAATACAACTGTTGTTATAATAGAGGTATCTGCTACTTAAAATTTTTCTAATTTTCTCTATTTATTGACATTAATTTTCTTTCAAATATTTATCTTCCCCAAAACTAATGATACTGCAATAAGATAATGGAAAAGAAAAATATTTCAAACAGATAAACAAGTTTCTTTTTCTCTTCTTTTTTTTTTTTTTCTGTCTCTCACAATGCATAGTGCAAGGGAGGCTTTGCAGTTAGAAGGCATGTTATTCACATATCACCTCTGGTAATGTAGGCTTCTTTGCATGCTATTTAACCATTAGGAAGCACCAGAGATAAAAATAATTAATCATTATCAACTGTAAGGTGCCATTATAACACAAAATATGTTATTAGCCCAAGAATTTTTTTAACCGTTATTCTTAGGTTTAGGATTCCCTGCATCTGCCAATCAGTTCCAACCCTTAAACATATAGGACAAGAATAGCCTAATGCAGAAATATATTACTTAAAATATTGTATTATTTTTGTAATTGAACTATTAAATTTTTAATAAAATATTTTAAGGAAAAATCAGAGTCCACTTTTTTCTATTAATGAAATTTTGTTAATTTGGGGAAATTTTGTTAAAATGTGTCTGTTTTCTTTATACATAGAGTCAAATATTATTTCCTAGCCACAATAAATGTCTAAAGAATGGAAAGCAAGTAATTTTGACCAAAAAAAAACCTGTCACCAGTAAATGAAAACAAAACATATGAATACTTCAAAATGAATTACTGTGCTAGCTAAATTGGCACACTCAGAATCAAAGCTAGGGTAGGAGAAAACCATAAGCTGATAAATTTTCTGTGTTTGAAACATGCAGAAATTTAAGTGAGGAAAGAGGGAAATTGCCAATAAGATATTCAGCACAAGAAAATGAAATCTGTAATTAAAAGCTAAAAAGATGATGCTATACAGCAATAACAAACCATCAGAAAGATAAATTAAGAAAACAATCCCATTTATAATTGCATCAAAAAATAAAATACCTAGGAATAAATTTAACCAAGGACGTAAAAAATCTGTACATTGTAAAATGATAAGATGTTGATGAAACAAATTGAAGAGGACACAAATGAATGGAAAGACACTCCATGCTCATAGAATGGAAGAATTAATATTGTTAAAACATCTATACTATCCAAATTGATCGATAAATTTGGTGCAATTCCTATCAAAATCCCAATGTTTTTTTCACAGAAATAGAAGGAAAAAATCCTAAAATGTGTATGGAACCACAAAAGACACTGAATATCCAAATAAATGTATTTCAAATATATTACAAAGCTATAGTAATAAAAAACAGTATGGTACTGGCATAAAAACAAACATAGATCAATGGAATGTAAGACCTGAAACCATAAAACTGCTAGTAGAAAATATAGGCAGTAAGCGCCTTGATCTTGGTGTTGGTGATGGTTTTTTGGATTTGACACCAAAAGCAAAAACAGCAAAAGAAAAAATAAACAAGTGAGACCACGTCAAACTAAAAAGCTTTTGCATAGCCAAAGGAAACGACAAACAAAATTAAACATCAACAAACAGAATGGGATAAAATACTTTCAAATCATATATCTGATAAGAGGTCAATATCCAAAATATATAAAGCACTCATAGAAATCAATAGCAAAACAGAAAGCAAATATTCTGATCAAAAAGTGGACTGAGAAATTGAGTAGAAATTTTTCCAAAGAAGATACAAAATTGGCTTACATGAAGAGGTGCTCAACATCACTAATCATCAGGAAAATGCAAATCAAAACTACAATGTACTATCACCTGACACCTGTTAGACTGGTTATTATCCTAAAAATAAAACAAGTGTTGGCAAGAATGTGGAGAAAAGGGAACCCTTGTGCAGTGCTGGTGGGAATGTAAATTGGTGCAGCCACTATGGAAAACAGCTACTATGGAAATTTTTTTTTCTTCAGAAAACTAAAATAGAACCACCATATATGCAGCAATTCCACTTCTGGGTATATATCAGAAGGAAACAAAGTCACACTCTCCAAAAGATATCTTAGCCCCAAGTTCATTGCTTCATTATGTGTAGTAGCCAAGACATGCAAACAACTTATGTGTTCATCGACAGATGAATAAATAAAATGTGATACACACACACACAGGCACACCCTGGAATGTTATTCAGCCAAAAAGAAAATATCGCCACTTTCAACATGAGGGCACTATGCTAAGTGAAATAAGTTAGAGAAATCCTAACCTAGAGCTCTTTATTAGTTCATAGCCACACAATCCCTACTATACAGTCTGAAATCCAGACAACTCTGAAAACTGCAAGCTTGTTGTGGAACTCATTTGGAAGCAAACCAAACTGACTTGAACTTCTTTTGTGGTGACTTTGAACTGGGGGCCCTAAAGCTATGTACGGTTTTTCCACATCCCAGCTAATGTGAATGTTCATCTGTGTCACTGTATAAGTATTAATGTGTTTGATCATAAAAAATTTGAAAGATGATGAAAGCAAATGAATTATTAAAAATACCATAGAAATATTAAAGTTTAAGGATAACATATTATTCAACAAGTTTCTATTGAAGACCTATTTACTGCAAAACATATTAGATGTTGTAAAGCACAGAAAATATGTACTATAAAAATGAACTACTGAAAATTAAGTCAATCATTTTGTTTTAAGCTGTAAAATAAAACCACATAAAAATGAATGTAAATTTAGTGAATGATTATTAGGCACACATGCTTGTAACCACCATCCAGAAAAAGAAAGAGAACTTTGCCAGCTATTTCTGATGTCCCTCCACGTGTCATGTTCTGACCTCACCTCCTCTTTTCACCTGTAATTAACCACTCTCTTGCCTTTTATAGTAATCCCTTCTTTGCATTTCTTAATATTAGCACTCAAGTTTACACTATTAACCTCTACAGTTTAATCATGCCCATTTTTGATAATTCTTTTAAATATTTTTAATCCACAGATTTTGCTTTTCTTTCTTACAGAAAATCCTTTTCCTTCTTACAGTTTATCTATTGTTAAAATGTGATTCATTGGGCCTACAGAACTTTTTATAGCCTGAGTTTTGCAGATTGCCTCTTCATGTACCAGATATACGTGTTCCTCCATCTTGAATATTGGCAGCTAGATACAAAGGCTTCGTTAAATGTAGTTTCAATCTAATTGGCAGAACTACAGGTTGCATTAGTTTCTATTCATTTTGGAACACATCACCACAATCTTAGTGGCTTAAACATTACAAATTTTAGTTCTGGGGGGCAGATGTTATATTTGGGTCTCATGGGGCTAAAATCAAATTTCCAGCAGTGCTAATTTCTATTCTGGGGGTAGCAAATCCATTTCCAAGCCTTTCCCACCTTCTAGAGTCTGCACTCATTCCTCACCTCATAGCCCCATTCTTCCACCTTCAAACTCAGCAGTGTTGACCCTCTCTGACAGTTTTCCCTTAGTTTCATCTCCCTCAGGGAAGGTTCTCTGTTTTTTTTTTTTTTTGTGGTATGTGGGCCTCTTACTGTTGTGACCTCTCCCATTGTGGAGCACAGGCTCCGGACACGCAGGCTCAGCGGCCATGGCTCATGGGCCTAGCTGCTCTGCGGCATGTGGGATCTTCCCGGACCGGGGCACGAACCCATGTCCCCTGCATCGGCAGGCGGACTCTCAACCACTGCGCCACCAGGGAAGCCCAGGTTCTCTGCTTTTAAGAATTCATATTCGATAGACTCCACTTGGATTATCCAGGATAATCTGTTCATTCCAAAGTTTCTAATAGTAATCATATCTGTTAATCCCCTCTGTCATGTAAAGTAACATCTTCAGGGGTTCCTGTGATCTACAGAGGCATTATTTTGCTGACCAATCACATAGGAGCTATCTCATTCTTTCAAAATGAAGCAAATATTTCTGGTTTTCTCTTCATTGTCATGTGAGCAGTTTTTGATTCTCAATGTCTAGATACATCAGTTCACTGATGGCTGCAAAATGGAGATTTTCTAGTTTGTTCTTCATTTCTTTTTCATTTATTAACTGGAATGCAAAAGTATGTATTGCAAAAATAGAATATAAAAACATAGGATATGTTTTATCTTACCTTTTCAGATTCCCAATTCAAATGGAAAAGGTAGGATCAATGCCTGATTCTTTCCCTTTATTTATCAGATTTTAAGGTAATTATTTTTTCCCTATCATGCTTATAAGGATTTGATACTAGTGTATGTGTGTGCATGTGCGTGTGTGTGTGTGTGTGTGTAAGAGAGAGAGAGAGAGAAAATACAATTATTAATTTATGAATTTAAATATATTTGGTGGGTTTCAAGCCACTGTAAGCACTATGCCTATTGCCTATTATCCCATCTTTGGCCAGAGGGAGGGCCTTCAAGGTTATTTCTTAACGTTTTATCATGACCCTAGAAGTCTTTGATATTTTTCTTGCTATCTGATATATCAAAGTATTTAATATTCCATACTGATACTTCTAATTAAAATTCAGAACTGTAGAGCTTTTACTTACTTTTTTATTAGATAGGTTTCTCTTTCATTTCAAACTCAGATTTTCAAAAAATGAGAGGATGATAGAATACCTTAAAATTACTCATTTTGCTTTGACCACATTACACTTATAGATGTCCTGATATACCAGTGCTACTAGTACAACTGCTAATTATATTATTAAAAGAGATATTTTTGCATATCCCATGTTTTTAAGTATAGTTGATTTACAATGTTTCAGGTGTACAGAAAAGTGATTCAGATTTTTTTCCATTACAGGTTATTACAAGATTTTGAAGATAGTCTCCTGTACTATAGAGTAGGTCCTTGTTGGTTATCTATTACATATAAATTAGTGTGTACATGTTAATCCCAAATTCCCAATTTATCCCCCCCCCCTTTCTTCTTTGGTAATCATAAGTTTGTTTTCTATGTCTGTGAGTCTATTTCTGTTTTGTAAATAAGTTAATTTGTATATTTTAAGATTTCACATATAAGTGATATATTTGTCTTTCCTTCTGACTTACATTACTCAGTATGATAATCTCTAGGTCCAACCATGTTGCTGCAAATGGCATTATTTCATTCTTTTTTATGGCTGAGTAATATTCCGTCTTTTTTATCCATTTGTTTGTCAATGGACATTTAGGTTGCTTCCATGTCTTGGCAATTGTAAACAGTGCTGCTATGAACATTGGGGTGCATGTATCTACTGGAATTAGAATTTTTGTCTTTTCTGGACATATCTCAGGAGTGGGACTGCTGGATCAGTATAGCTCATGTTGTTTAAAATTCTATGTAAAATTCCATACCCAATAGACATTGCATTATATACTCTTTATTTTGACCTCATTTGTTCCTTGTTTTACAAAATCTAGATATTTATTGATCACTACTAGTTCTTATGTTGCTGTGCCTTTAATAGTTTTTCCCATTTAAAGCTCATTTTGGCAGATTTTTCAGGGTAATCTCATGTAAACATAACTCCCTAAGTATTTGCATGTTGGTAACTTTTTTCTGACATTTTTTCTTAAAAATTAACTTGACTTTCAAGTACATTCTTGACCCCCATTTTCATCTAGCATAGAGTAATATTCTTAAAAATGCTGATTGTGATCCAATTTCTATCTTTTATAAGTCACTTGATCTTTCGTCCTAGATATGCAAAGAGTTCTTTCTTTATTTGCTCTCTAAATTTCAGAAACTGTTCTATAATGTTTATTGCATAGTACCTCAAAACTGAATTTTCATCTTTTTATACATATTTCAAATTTTATTTTTTAATTTAGAAGTATTTTCTGAAATTACAGTTTTTAGTGTTTGTTCAGTTTTCTTTTGGTTTTCAGCTTCAGGAGATCATAAATTTTAATCATAAATTTTATCTGCCTTAGCTACTTTCAGTATTTATCACTTGCTTGAGGTTTTATTATTTCTTTCTTCATTTCATCTTTATTTTTAAAATAATCCTGTTTCACCTTCCTTTTCCAGTAAGTCCACTTTAGTCTTTGATTGCTGATATGATTTTCATTTTATTTATCATTCTTTCCTAAATTCTGTAACCTCACTTCTAAGTTTTGTCTAAATCTCACATGTTTTTGCTCTTTTTCTATCTTGTATCATTTTCTTAATGACTTTTAACTGATTTTAAAATAGATGTTTGATCTCTTTTTGTGGGCGTGTCTTTCTGGCATGATTTCATTGCCTGTAGTAAGAAAGAGAAAAAGCAGCCTTTGAGCTATCTTAGTACTATCACCAAGGCTTCAGTGTTTAGAGAATCTGGTCTAATTATCATAGCTAAGCTTTATTGTGTCCCTGTTATAAACAATTTTGCAACACTTCAATGTCACACGCATTTATAACAGTAGTTTATGATATCCCTTTGAATGGACATCACAATGTGTTTCTCCATTCACAAGGTGATGGTCATGTGGATTGTTTCCAGATTGGGGCTGTATATAAAACTGTTACAAACATTCATGCAAAGGAATTTATGTAGATGTTTACTTCAT
The DNA here is from genome assembly GCF_003676395.1 of Aethalodelphis obliquidens. Taxonomy (NCBI): domain Eukaryota; kingdom Metazoa; phylum Chordata; class Mammalia; order Artiodactyla; family Delphinidae; genus Aethalodelphis; species Aethalodelphis obliquidens. Next base: position 18,808,522 of record NW_020837954.1, read on the forward strand.
TTATCTTGTGAAAATACATAGGAATTCAGTTCCAGTCATATAGTAATTTTAGGCTTCATTTTATTAAAACTGCAAAATGACTTCCCCAAGTAATTACACAATTTTACATTTCCACTAGCAAGTTATGAGAGTTCAGTTGCACAACCTCCTAACATTTGATATTATTTTTATTTTAGCAAGTCTAGGGTGTATGTAGTAATAACTTATTGTGGGTTTATCTGATGACTAATGATGTTTGGCATCTGTTCTTGTAATTATTGATTATTAATTTTATCTTCTTTCCCCCCTGAAGTATCTGTTCAAATATTTTGGCAATATAGATTGGGTTATTTTTTTTTTTAGAGTTATAGGAGTTATTTATATACTTTGGGTACATATCCTGTGTTATATATGTGTGTGTGTGTGTGTGTGTGTGTGTGTGTATATGTATATATATATATATATACTGCAAGTAATTTCTATTTGTCATTTACGTCTTTATTTTCTTAACAGAGAATGGGGAAGAGTAGACTTTTTCATTTTGATGGAGTCGAATTTATCATTGTTTCCCCAATTTCTTTCATGAGTCACGCTTTATGTACCCTACTTAGAAATCTTTGCAGGATAATAACTGCAAACATTTTTTCCTATTTCTAAAATGGTGCATACATTCAGTCTTTAACTTTAGGTATATAATTTGATATGAGGAAGAAATAACAATTATACACAACCTCTTCCAGAAAATAAAAGGAAACACTGCCTAACTCATCTTAAGAGACCAGAATTAATCTCATATTAAACCAAACATATAGATTTTTTTTTCAAAGCTATCTTTTCCATATTGTATAACATGGGCAACTTAAGTAAAAATATGAACTATATATGGGTAGGTCTATTTTTGGACTATCCTGTTCCATTTACTTATATCAAGTATAGATTCACAGTATGCTTTGAAATAAGTTAGCATAACTGCTATAGCTTGGTATCTTTTCTTCAAAAATGTTTTTGGATAAATAAATATATATATATATTTTCTCTTTTCACATACAGTTTAGGATCATCTTACCTATTTCTAAAAAAAAATAGCCTGTTGGATTTTAGCTGAAATTGTATTGGACCTATAGATCAATGTGGGGACACTGATTTTGATACTTCTATTTATGCTGGGTTTAATTTGCAAGGCTTTTCTAACTTCATCTTAACTCAGCAACACCACTCTGTTCTTCTTGGGATTCCCTTTCCTGTATCATATTTCATAAAATAACTCCAAGGAGAATTCTGGAGGCAATTGTACAGTGCATCTCATTTGCTTTTCTTTTTTCAATGTTGATGATCCCGTACTTTTTTTCAGTGTCAGAAAACAGTTATTTTTACATTTTGCAAGTTTCCCATTCATTTAATGGGGTAGGTTAAGTAATTTCCACCCACTCGTTTATGTACGCAAGTGGAATTCCTTATTTCCTCTTTAAAAAATTCTCTGTTGGATCTGTAGTGGCTTTACCTCATTCAATTTTCTCCCACTCCTGTTCAGTCTTGCAAGGAGTCATAGTTTATTCATATCTTCAAAGAACCCACTTTTAATTGTTTATTTTCAATATCAATCACCTGTTTTCTATTAAATTCATTTCTGCTCTTTATTGTTTCCTTCCTTCTCTTTCCCTTGGGTGATGTTACTCAATTATAATGATGCTATCAATCTATCATTCATTAATACATTTCACTTATTCTCTAATATGTGCATTAAAAACTATGAAATGTCTTCTAAACATTATTTTGCCTGTACCTTAAAAATTTAATATTTTATATAACGCGTCCATATATTTGTAAACATATTTTATAGTTTTCATTATGATTTCTTTTTGAGACGTCGATTAATTAGGAGTAATTGTTTTATAAATAGTTGAGAATTTTCTAGTTTACTTTATGATATAGACTACTACCTTAACATTATGAACAGAAAAAAATTGATATGTAGTCTTTAAAATTTATTAATATTTGATTTATAATACTTTGTTCAATTTTGATAACTCTTCCACTTGCACTTGAAAATAATGTGTGCTGCCTTGGTTGGGTGCAGGTTTACTTCATTAAAACTAGGTCAGAGACCTTCAAGATGGTGGAGGAGTAAGACGTGGAGATCGCCCTCCTCCCCACAAATACAACAAAAATACATCTACATGTGGAGCAACTCCTACAGAAGACCTACTGAATGCTGACAGAAGACCACAGACTTCCAAAAAGGCAAGAAAATCCCCACATATGTGGGTAGAGCAAAAGAAAAAAGAAGAAAAGAATAGGGACAGGACCTCCACCCCTGGGAGGGAGCTGTGAAGGAGGAAAAGTTTCCACACACTAGAAAGCCCCTTCACTGGCAGGGACGGGGTGGGGGGAGCTTCGGAGCCACAGAGGAGAGTGCAGCAACAGGGGTGCAGAGTGCAAAGCGGAGAAATCCCCACACAGAGGATCGGCGCCAACCTGCACTCACCAGCCTGAGACACTTGTCTGCTCACCTGCTGGGGTGGGTGGGGGCTGGGAGCTGAGGCTCGGGCTTCAGAGGTCAGACCCCAGGAAGAGGACTGGGGTTGGTTGTATGAAGACAGTCTGAAGGGGGCTAGTGCACCACAGCTAGCCGGGAGGGGGTACGGTAAAAAGTCTGGACCTGCTGGAGAGGAAAGAGACCATTGTTTTGGGGTGCACGAGGAGAGGGGCTTCCTCCTCCGTGTGCCCACAGAGGACTGTGCACCACCTAAGTGAGTTCCAGAGAAGGGCGTGAGACACTGCTACCATCGTGGACCCCACAGGCAGGCACAGAACACTAATGCTGCCTCCGCTGCCACCAAGGATCCTGTGTGCACGTGCAGGTCACTACCCACACCCTCCAGGGAGCCTGTGCAGCACACCACTGCCAGGGTCCCATGATCCAGGGAAGACTTCCCCGGGAGAACACATGGCATGCCTCAGGCTGTTGCAACATCACACCAGCCTCTGCCGCCACAGGCACGATGCACATTCCAATTGTGACTACCGTACCCCTACCTGTCCCCAGGCTCAGTGAGCAAGAGACCCCTAATCAGCTGCTGCTTTAACCCCCTCCTGTCTGGGCTGAGAAGAGACACCTGAGGGCGGCCTACACACAGAGGCAGGGTCAAAACCAAAGATGAACTGCAGGAGCTGTGCGAACAAAGAAGAGAAAGGGAAATTTCTCTGTGCAGCCTCAGGAGCAGTGGACTAAATCCCCAGAGTCGGCTTAGTAAAACCTGCATGTCTGGAATACCTGAATAGAAAACAAGTGTTCCCAAAATTGAGGTGGTGGACTTTGGGGGTAACTGTGGACTTGGGGTTTGATTTCTCAGTTTGATTTGCTTTTGGCTTTATGTTTATATCTTAGTTTATTTTTTAGTGATTGTTTTTATTTGTGGGTTTGTTTAGTGGTTGCTCTCTCCCATTTTTTTCCCTCTTTTTGTGAGTGTGTGTGGGTATGTTTCTTTGTGTGATTTTTTCTGTTTAGTTTTGCTTTTACCATTTGTCTAGGGGTTCTGTCTGTTCATTTTTTGTTTTTTTGTGTGTGTGAGTGTGTGTGTGTATGTTTGTGTGGTTTTGTCTGTTTAGTTTTGTTTTTACCATCTGTTTTGCGGTTCTGTCTGTTTTTTTTTCCTTCCTTTTCTTCTGAGCTGTGCAGTTGACAGGGTCTTGGTGCTCCAGCCGGGAACTGGGCCTGAGCCTCTGAGTTGGGAGAGCCAAATCCAGGATGTTGGACCACCGGAGACTTCACAGCCCCATGTAATATTAATCAGAGAGAGGTCTCCCAGAGATTTCCATCTCAATGCTAAGATCCACCTCAACCCAACAGCCAGCAAGCTCCAGTGCTGGATGCCTCATGCCAAACAACTAGCAAAACAGGAACACAACCCCACCCATAAGCAGAGAGGCTGCCTAAAGTCATACTAAGCTCACAGACACCCAAAAAAAAAAACCACCAGACATGGCCCTGCCCACCAAAGGGACAAGAGCGAGCCCCAACCACCAGAACACAGGCACCAGTCCCCCCAACCAGGAAGCCTTCACAAGCCACTAAAGCAACCTCACCCACTGAGGGCAGACACCAGAAATAAAAGGAACTACAAACCTGCAGCCTGAGAAAAGGAGACCCCAAACACAGTAAGTTAAACAAAATCAGAAGACGGAAATATGCAGGAGATGAAGGAGCAAGGTAAAATATCACCAGACCAAACAAATGAAGAGGAAATAGGCAGTCTACCAGAAAAAGAATTCAGAGTAATGATAGTAAAGATGATTGAGAATCTTGGAAATACAATGGAGACAATACAAGAAATGTTTAACATGGACCTAGAAGAACTAAAGAGCAAACAAACAATGATGAACAACACAATAAATGAAATTAAAAATACTCCAGAAGGAATCAATAGCAGAATAACTGAGGCAGAAGGACAGATAAGTAATCTGGAAGATAGAACAGTGGAAATAACTGCTGCAGAGCAGAATAAAGAAAAAAGAATGAAGAGAATTGAGGACAGTCTCAGAGAGCTCTGGTACAACATTATATGCACCAGCATTCAAATTATAGGGGTCCCAGAAAAATAAGAGAAAAAGAAAGGGACTGAGAAAATATTTGAAGAGATTATAATCGAAAACATCCCTAATATGGGAAAGGAAATAGTTAATCAAGTACAGGAAGTGCAGACAGTCCTATACAGGATAAACCCAAGGAGAAATTCGCCAGGACACATATTAATCTAACTATCAAAAATTAAATTTATTTTTGAATAAATAAAATAAGATAATAATAAGAAAAATTATTAAATATTATTTAAATTATTAAATAAGAAAAATTATTAAAAGCAGAAAGGGAAAAGCAATAAATAACATACAACGGATTCCCCATAAGGTTAACAGCTGATCTTTCAGCAGTAACTCTGTAAGCCATAATGGAGTGGCAGGACATATTTAAAGTGATGACAGGGAAAAACATACAACCAAGATTACTCTACCCAGCAAGGATCTCATTCACATTCCATGCAGTAATTAAACCCTTTACAGACAAGAAAAAGCTAAGAGAATTCAGTACCACCAAACCAGATTTACAACAAATGCTAAAGGAACTTCTCTAAGCAGGAAACACCAGAGAAGGAAAAGACCTACAATAACAAAACCAAAACAATTTAGTAAATGGTAATAGGAACACACATATCGATAATTGCCTTAAATGTAAATGGATTAAATGCTCCAGTCAAAGGAAACAGACTGACTGAAGGGATACAAATACAAGACCCATATATATACTGTCAACAAGAGACCCACTTCAGACCTTCAGACCCACTTCAGATCACACAGACTGAAGGTGGGGGGAAGGAAAAAGATATTCCATGCCAACGGAAATCAAAAGAAAGCTGGAGTAGCAATACTCATATCGGACAAAACACACTTTAAAATAAACACTATTACAAGAGACAAAGAAGGACACTACATTAACGATCAAGGGATCAATCCAAGAAGAAGATATAACAATTGTAAATATTTATACCCAACAAAGGAGCACCTCAATACATAAGGCAAATGCAAACAGCCATAAAAGGGGAAATTGACAGTAACACAATCATAGTAGAGGACTTTAACACCCCACTTTCACCAATGGACAGATCATCCAAAATGAAAGTAAATGAGGAAACACAAGCTTTAAATGACACATTAGACCATATGGACTTAATTGATATTTATAGGACATTCCATCCAAAAACAACAGGATACACTTTCTTCTCAAGTGTTCATGGAACATTCTCCAGAACACATCATATCTTAGGTCACAAATCAAGCCTTGATAAATTTAAGAAAATTGAAATCATAGGTATCTTTCCCAACCATAACACTATGAGACTGGATATCAATTACAAGAAAAAAAGTGTAAAAAATACAAACCCATGGAGGCTAAATAATACAGTACTAACTAACCAAGAGATCACTGAAGAAATCAAAGAGGAAATCAAAAAATACCTAGAAACAAATGACAATGAAAACAAGACGACCCAAAACCTATGGGATGCAGCAAAAGCAGTTCTGAGAGGGAAATTTATAGCAATACAATCTTACCTCAAGAAACAAGAAAAATCTCAAATAAACAACCTAAACTTACACGTAAAGCAATTAGAGAAAAACCCCCAAGGTTAGCAGAAGGAAAGAAATCATAACGATCAGGTCAGAAATAAATGAAAAAGAAAAGAAAGAAACAATAGCAAAGATCAATAAAACTAAAAGCTGTTTTTTTGAGAGATAAACAAAATTGATAAACCATTATCAAGACTCATTAAGAACAAAAATGAGAAGATTCAAATCAACAGAATTAGGAATGAAAAAGGAGAAGAAACAACTGACGCTGCAGAAATGTAAGGGATCATGAGGGACTATTACAAGCAACTATATGCCAATAAAATGAATAACCTGGAAGAAATGGAAAATTTCTGAGTAAACTACAACCTTCTAAGACTGAACCATGAAGAAATAGAAAATATGAACAGACAATCACAAGCATTGAAATTGAAACTAATTAAAAATCTTGCAACAAACAAAAGCCCAGAACCAGATGGCTTCACAGGCAAATTCTATCAAACATGTAGAGAAGAGCTAACATCTATTCTTCCTAAAATCTTCCAAAATACAGCAGAGGGAGAAATACTCCAAAACTCATTCTACGAGGCCATCAACACCCTGATACCAAAACCAGACAAAGATGTCACAAAAAAAGAAAACTCCAGGCCAATATTACTCCTAAACATAGATGCAAAAATCTTCAACAAAATACTACCAAACAGAATTCAACAGCACTAAAAGGATCATACACCATGATCAAGTGGAGTTTATCCCAGAAATGCAGGGATTCTTCATTATATGCAAAACAATCAATGTGATACACCCTATTAACAAATTGAAGGACAAAAACCATATGATCATCTCAATAGATGCAGAAAATGCTTCTGAGAAAATTCAAAACCTATTTATGATAAATACTCTCCAGAAAGTGGGCACAGAGGGAACCTACCTCAACCTTATAAAGGCCATATATGAGAAACCCACAGCCAACGACATACTCAATGGTGAAAAACTGAAACCACTTTCTGTAAGATTGGGAGCAAGACAAGGGTGCCTACTCTCAGCACTCTTATGCAACATAGTTTTGGAAGTTTTATCCACAGCAATCAGAGAAAGAAAGAGAAAAGCAATCCAAATTGGAATAAAAGAAGTAAACTTGTCACTGTCTGCAGATTACATGATACTACACAAAGAGAATCCTAAAGATGCTACCAGAAAACTGCTAGAGCTAACCAATGAATTTAGTAAAGTAGCAGGATACAAAATTAATGCACAGAAATCTCTTGCATTCCTATACATTAACAATGAAAAATCTGAAAGAGAAATTAAGGAAACATTCTCATTTACCACTGCAACAAAAAGAATAAAATGCCTAGGAATAAACCTGCCTAAGGAGACAAAAGACCTGTATGCAGAAATCTATAAGACACTGAAGAAAGAAATTAAAGATGATACAAAAAGATGGAGAGATATACCATGCTCTTGGATTGGAAGAATCAACATTGTGAAGATGACTATACTACCAAAAGCAATCTACAGATTCAATGCAATCCTTATCAAACTAACAAGGGCATTTTTCTCAGAACTAGAACAAAAAATTTTACAGTTTGTATGGAAACACAAAAGACCCCGAATAGTCAAAGCAATCTTGAGAAGGAAAAACGGAGCTGGAGGAATCAGGCTCCCTGACTTCAGACTATACTACAAAACTACAGTAATCAAGAAAGTGTGGTACTGGCACAAAATCAGAAATACAGATCAATGGAACAGGATAGAAAGCCTAGAGATAAACGCATGCACATATGGTCACTTTATCTTTGTCAAAGAAAGCAAGAATATACAATGGAGAAAAGACAGTCTCTTCAATAACTGGTGCTGGGAAAACTGGACAGCCACATGGTAAAGAATGAAATAGAACACTCCTTAACACCGTACACAAAAATAAACTCATAGGGCTTCCCTAAGGCGCAGTGGTTGAGAGTCCGCCTGCTGATGCAGGGGACGCGGGTTCATGCCTTGGTCCGGGAAGATCCCACATGCCGCGGAGCAGCTAGGCCAATGAGCCATGGCCGCTGAGCCTGCGCGTCCGGAGCCTGTGCTCCGCAACAGGAGAGGCCACAACAGTGAGAGGCCCGAGTACTGAAAAAAATAAAAAATAAAAAAAATAAACTCATAATGGATTAAAGACCTAAATGTAAGGTCAGACACTATAAAACTCTTAGAGGAAAACAGAGGCAGCACATTCTAAGACATAAATTACAGCAAAATCCTGTTTGACCCACCTCCTAGAGTGATATAAATTTAAATAAAAATAAACAAATGAGACCTAATGAAACTTAAAAGCTTTTGCACAGCAATGAAACCACAAACAAGACAAAAAGACCACCCTCAGAATGAAAGAAAATATTTGCAAATGAAGCATCTGACAAAATATTAATCTCCAAAATATACAAGCAGCTCATGCAGCTCAATATCATAAAAACAAACAACCCAATCCAAAAATGGGCAGAAGACCTAAACAGACATTTCTCCAAAGAAGATATACAGATTGCCAATAAACACATGAAAGGATGCTTAACATCACTAATCATTAGAGAAATGCAAATCAAAACTACAATGAGGTATCACCTCACACTAGTCAGAATGGCCATCATCAAAAAATCTACAAACAATAAATGCTGAGACGTGTGGAGAAAAGGGAACCCTCCTGCATTGTTGGTGGGAATGTCAAGTGATACAGCCACTATGGAGAACAATATGGAGGTTCCTTAAAAAAGCTAAATATAGAACTACCACATGACCCAGGAATTCCACTACTGGGCATATACCCTGAGAAAAAAACATAATTCAAAAAGAGTCATGTACTACAATGTTCACTGCAGCATTATTTACAATAGCCAGGACATGGAAACAACCTAAGTGTCCATCGACAGACGAATGGATAAAGAAGATGTGGCACATATATACAATGGAATATTACTCAGCCATAGAAAGAAATGAAATTGAGGTGTTTGTAGTGAGGTGGATGGACATAGAGTCTGTCATACAGAGTGAAGTCAGTCAGAAAGAGAAAAACAAATACCATATGCTAACATACATATGGAATCTAAAAAAAAAATGTTTCGATGAACCTAAGGTCAGGATAGGAATAAATACGCAGATGTAGAGAATGGACTTGAGGACACGGGGCAGGGGAAGGGGAAGCTGGTACGAAGTGAGAGAGTAGCGCTGACATATATACACTACCAAATATAAAAGAGATAGCTAGTGGGAAGCAGCTGCAAAGCCTAAGCTGCTCAGCTTGGTGCTTTGTGACCACCTAGAGAGGTGGGATAGGGAGAGTGGGAGGGAGGTTCAAGAGGGAGGGATATGGGGATATATGTACACATATGGCTCATTCACTTTGTTATACAGCTGAAACTAACACAACATTGTAAAGTGATTATACTCCAGTAAAGATATTAAAAAAAAAATACTGTCAATTTGCTGCTTGTGCTTACATACCTACTATAGCATTTTTTTTCTTTGTTATATTAGCTATCATACAATAAATGTTAAATGTGTGGTATGTGAATATCTCCCATGAATTTTGAATACATATGTGTATGGTATAAAATAAAATATATATTTTTATGTATGTATATACCTAATATATTTCTTTCTACCTGTGCTTTAAATATTTAAAATCTATATTATTTTGCATATAACTTTTGAAATGTGATATGTTCCTGTTCGGTTTCTTTTTCTACATTACAAAATATTCCTCTGTCCTTTAGTGACACATTTGTGCTTGAAATGTACTTTGACTACTATTAGTATAGTTACAGTATCTTTGTTTTGTTTGGTGTTTATATATTTATTTTTCTTTACTTTAAAAATTTTCCATGTCTTTAACTTGAACATAATGCTCTTGATAGAAGCCTACAGTTGTGTTTTGCAGTTTATATTTTCTGAAAATCATACTGTTTTCCTGAAGTATTTTCTGTTTGATCCACCAATTTTTAAAAAAGATTCCTTTTCTCTCCATTTTAAATTAATATAAACAACTAAAAATATGCTAAGGACAGTGAAATATAAGTACAGATGTAAAAATAATACTACTATATGCGGAGGGGCTTCACAGTATACTTCAGTGATAGAGAAGTCCTTCCTGAGAAAATGACACATAAACTGATTAGCAGAAGATGAAGGAGAGATAATCACTTGAAAATTTTTTAGAATAGGGTTATGGATAGAGAAAATAGCATGAACAAACTCCCAGATACAAAAAAGAGGTCGGACTGAATGGCCATATCATAGAATGGAAGAAGTTACATAAGATGAAATTAAATAAGTTGTAAAAATATCTTAATGAACAAATTTGGTGGTAAAGAATTTGTATGTAGAAAATTATTAGACTATAGATCTAAATTTTTAAATCAAAATGTAAAAATATCCCACGAATGCAGTGCTCATCCCAACATATTCTACAAAATGCTTTTATAATTGCACATTGGAGATTTTCTGCCAGACTTTTCTTGCTCTTGTAATTGCATATTGGAGTTACAGAAAATAGAAAAATAAATATTTATTAGTCTTTATACATTAAATTAGCAGGTTTTATGTGTTTATAAGGTCTATATTGATTTTGGTTGTATTGGATGAAATGTCACATAAAGTTTAATTTTTACAAGAATACAATTATGATTATAAAGATAATGGATAAGAATATTTCCAAATCCATGCTAAATTGTCATAAAACAGTATGGTACAATTTAACTGCTGAAAATGTATCTTTCTAAACTGTAATGACTCAAGGCAAGCATCCAATAAACTGAAATAAAAACTGCAGAGGCATTATCTCAAATTATAATCTTCAAGTAGCACTGTCTAGATAAAAAGCATTTTATCATTCATTTATAGGAAAATATTTCACATTTTGTATTTATGATAAAGAGCTTTGAAATTTCACATATGAATGAGTTAATAATGCATTCATAAACACTTTCCAAATGGCACTTCCATTCACCTTGGCATATTCACTGCACCCAAGATTATAAAAGGAAATAGCAATTTCTTGTCATACAGTAATTTACTTGTATTCTGATGTGAAGAGAAAGTGAAGATCTCTTTTGAAATGAATTAAAAGTAGCACTGTAGAGATAAGACATGATGATATTTTACCATGACTAATTTTTTAGGTCTTCACGATATACAGTACTAAAACATTACTTCTTGTAGTAAAGATTCTCAATATCAAATTTTAGTAAATAAAATTTTGAAACATTCATTCATTTTGTTGTTTTCCCATTAGGAGAATTAGCAGAAAAGACAGATTATTACAAGGAAACAAATGACATTAAACAAAAACAAATGCAAAACGAATATCCCAAATTGGAGTTATATTTAAGTATAAAACGTCTGTGTATAGTTCTTTATTCATGGATTAGTAGAATCACCTACCTTGGTTTAACCACACTTTCAGACACACATATACATCACACATATGTAATTCCCTATCTTAAAATATATACTATCCTTGCTTTGCTTTAGTTTGTTGATAACAATCTTATTCTGACCTACTAGATTATAATTATTGCCCAAAGAATAGTTTTCAAAAACAAACACATATGGTTTTAAAATTCTAACTCTGTCACTTGACAGTTTTGACTTTCAAATACTTCATTTGTATACTAAGAAAAAGAACATTTATCTCACAGACTTTTTAGCAGAAGGTAGAAAAATATCAATAATATTACCTAAAAATATGCACTTATTAAGTAATGACTATGTAACAGCAACTATTCTAAGTATTTATTTAATCATTAGACTAAACATATGAGGGAGGTAATTGTATAATTACTATTTTATGGATGAACAAACTAAGAATTGTCTAAATTAATGCATGGTAGAGAAAGGCCTTCAAACCCAAGTTCTTAATAACACACACTTACCTTTATTAAAAACAGAAGTATTGATGCATAGGTAAATCCTGTAGTTTCTCAAGGCAAGGAATGATGATTATAGACACAAGATATTTGTGTGCATGTAAGTTTTTGTTATGATATCACAGAGTTATCTGAAGATTTTCTTCCAGGCTTTTCCTGGCTTGATTGTCCCAGTTAGATATCCATTATGTCAGGGTTGGTTCTCTTTCATAATTAGCATTCTTGGATAATTATGAGTATAAAAGAGAACAATTCTGGTTTAGTTTCTAGAAACTTGGAAAGTTCCCTTTTATAACTTTCTCTTATTTCTTAACTCTATTTTATCTGTACTTAAATATGATATTTATTGATATGTAATATGTAGTCAATTAAATAAGCCCAGGTGCCCAGGTCCGGGAAGATCCCACATGCCGCGGAGCGGCTGGGCCCGTGAGCCATGGCCGCTGAGCCTGCGCGTCCGGAGCCTGTGCTCCGCAACGGGAGAGGCCACAACACTGAGAGGCCCGCATACCGCAAAAAAAAAAAAAAAAGAAAGATATTTATTTGGCAGGAACATCTGGATGGACAGATAGAAGTGCCATTAATTCTGATGAGATGGACAAGAAATGTAGTAGACTGAAGCACAGAGAAATAGTATTCAATTTGAACATGTTGAAGATAGGATTCCTATGAGACAACTAAGTTGAAATTTTGACATATGGCATATAACATGTGACTTAGACAACTGGATATATGAATCTAGTTTTTAGAAATAGATACAGGCAGGAGATATAAACTGCAGATATACAAATAAAGGCTTTGTAGAATAAAATATCATAGAGAGAGTATTTAGATAGAGACAGGAGAGTATGTTAATGGAAGGATGAATACAGACCCTATGTAACTGCAGTTATAAAGGAGAAAAAAACAGCATTATATAACGTAGTAAAAATCTAGACCAAAAAAATTGTTTTTTTATAAATTGGCGAGCTAATTGAAAAATTTATGTGAAAACACAAAAGACTAAGAATATCAAAAAGCTATGAAAATAAAGAACAAAATTGGATGACTCACACTACCTGATTTCAAAGCTCATTAAAAAGCAACCAGCAAATAATGAAATACTGGTATAAAAGCAGACATAAATTAATGGAGGAAAAAAAGAGAGAGTGAAGAAATAGGTCCTCAAACATTTGGTTTCCAAGAAAGATATAATGGGAATGCAAAGAGAAAAAGAAAATATTGTCAACTAGTGGTGCTGAAAAATTGAATATACATCTATAAGAAAACTTAAGTTCTACCCTTGCCTAACAACAAAATTCAACAAAATAATCAAAATTTAATCAAAATAAATCATAGACCTAAATGTGAACATTAAACTTATAAAACTTTTAGAAGAAAACCTGAGAGAAATCTTTGTGACCTTGAGTTTGTCAAAGGTTTCTTAAATAGTCTATACCAATTATATAACATAAACAGAAAGTTATATGTATATATATATATATACATTAAGCTAGACTTCATCAAAATTTTAAAAATTAGCTGTTTAAAACATACTCATCAGAAAATAAAAATACAAGAAAAAAACAATACTTGCTAAACTAATATCTGATAAAGAATTTCATTCAGAATGTATTTTTAAATATGTTACAAGACAAACAACCTTATAAAACATGGGCAAAGGTGTTAATTAGATACTTCACAAAAGAAGATGTACAAACAAAAATTGCTCAACCTTGTTAATCATCAGAGTAATAAAAATTAAACCACATTGAAATACTACTGCTAAATGGCTAAAATTTTAAAGCTAATAATATAAAGCAATGGTGTAGAACATGGTGCAGTTTTCATTCATTGCTTGCATAAATATAAAATAATATAAAAAGTTTGAAATGCAGTCTTGCAGTTTCTTATGGAGTTAAACATGAAGCCACCATTGACCCAGTAATTCTAATCTTAGATATTTACCCAAAAGAAATGAAAATATATGTTCACAATTGAAGATTTGTTCTAGAATGTTTATAGAAGCATTAGTCATAATTCCCCAAAAAGTGGAAACAGTAGGGGGGATATATGGATAAAGTTTGTACCTCCCTCTCAATTTTGTTTCAAACCTAGAACTCCTCTAAAAAAATAAAGTATTTTTTTTAAAAAGTAAAATCCTGAAGTAAAGGTGAGTTAGTTAGTATTAGGCTGGGCTCCAGTGATATTACTGAAAGTACAACTTAAAGTATAACAATCTGAAAACATTCGGTAACCTAAAGCTGTCCTTATGATTTACTAGTGATGATAATGTATTCGGATTTGTCATGAAGTTTTAAATACTTGTAATTCTAATGGGATGTCCCCTTTACTCACTCTAAAATGCAAATGAGGCAATGGTGATAACTCCCCCCCCCTTTTAAAGAATCCTAATTAGAATTACATAGTTCTGAGGAGGAAAACAATAGAGAAAACCCAAGAATACTTCAAAGAGTTAAGCAATACCACAGTGAATTTTGGCAAGTGGATAAGCTTATAAATTCTTTTACTGTAACTTAATGTGATGGGGTTTCATTTGTATAATTTCAAATTATCTTGCTCAAATTCTTATTTATAATGAAATAAACAACATCTTGAATTTTCCAGGTTAGTAAAAGCCAAATCTTAAAGAGGTAAAAAAAGTAAGAAAAGGTTATTTCAGAACTTCTAGGCACTTGTAGAAATGTTGAATGACATTCAGCACAACAGAGACCTGCTGCTTTTCTGAGATACCTATAGAAGTACTTTCTAATTTCCATAGGTTTTAAAGTGCTCTGATTTAATGGCAGTGGGGGAGGCAGTTGAGAAATCATCATGTCTACAAGCTATATCAATAATAAAAATTAACTGCTGATACAAGCAGGAGCATCAGTGTCTCACAATAGCATAAAGAGTCCGTATAATACTTATGATGCACTGTAAGATTCAATGAGCTATCTCTATCACGTCACACTTGTTAAGAGTGTCTATTAAAAAGACGAAAGAAAACAACTGCTGCCAAGGATATGAAGAAATCTGAACTCCTGCATACTGCTTTTTGGTATATATATATATTTATTGAAGTACAGTTCATTTACAATGTTGTGTTAGTTTCAGGTGTACAGCACAGTGATTCAGATATATATAAATCATGAATATATCAGGAACTCAGAGAGCTACTGCTAAATAAACCAACTAATTTTTCTGCAGCAAAGTTTATGAATGTGCACCCTAAGTGGGTAAGTAAAGATTATAAGTGGTCTAATCTCAAGTGAGATTAGATTTAGTTACCAAATGAACTATGGAAAAAAATACATAATTTTCAGAGCTTTTTGTATTTCTGAAGTTTTGACAAGGCATTGTGGAACACAAATTTATGTATTGCAAGCACATAACATAATATTTTACTTTAAATTATGTATGTAAATACTGTATGTAAAATGATTTCATGATCGAGTGATATGATTGAAGTTTTATGTGTAAATCAGAAAACATACTCCAAGTAGAAAATAAGTCTACTTATTTTCTAGAGTATGTGGCCTAAAACAAAGACATCATATATTTTCATTTCTTCATTATAATGTTTGTCTTATATTGCTTTGTTTTTTTCAATATTTAATGCAGGAAAATATTTGCCTTGAATTTTTTTTTGCTTTGTCAATTTACAAGTTATTTCATGAAGAAAATATCTCTGAGATAAAAAGCTATATGAGGTGATTCTCACCATTATACATCAGTGACCTTTTAAATCTTCTGTGTCTTGATCAAGTAGCCATTCAGTTCATGCCCTAAATGCTAGTATAAACATGGGGGAACCCACTAACCAAATATATTGTTTCAAAAGCCACAAAGATTTTTTTAATATATTACTTTATACTAATTTTTAAAAAATACATAAAAAGGAAATGCTAAATGCTTGCTATGATGTAAGAATAGCAAGGAAAATTTTTATATATATGGATATAAAATAGTAGTTCAACTGTATAGGTCTGTATGTTTCTGTGTATATGATTTAAATATGTTAAACTAAATAGAAATATAAATTTGAAGCTATATTAATGATCAATCTAATAATATGTAAAATATTTTTAAACATTTAAAATAAATATTTTAAAACATAATATAGATTTTAACATAGAGTAATGTTAATTCACACTATGTTACATATTTCTCTTGACTTGCTGAAGACCTTTCCATTCAGGAAAAGAAAGAATCCTAGACTGCTGATGAATTTTAGTTTCAAAATGAATGCTCGACTGGAAAAGGAACACTAGTGGATTTTTAAGCATGTAGCTATTGCTAAAAAGAATTGTGAAAAAGGGCTGATAATAAAGAATTAAACATATATCACATATTGTACCTTGTATATGTTTATAGCATTTGTAATGTATTTTCAAGATTGCATTATACTGTCTTGGAGAAAATTATCCATGAGATTCAGTAACTTGGAAAGCTCTGAAGTTTCTTAAAAAGTGTATGCAGGTAGGGAAAAGGCATTTGGGAGTAAGGGGAACATAAAGCCATATCCATATCTGATGTGGCATGGCAAACCAAATCAACTTTCTGTAGGCTAGTTGATTATTGAAGGATTCTGGTGCTAGGGAAAAAAATAGCTTCCAAATTATAAACTGCTCTCACAGACTTTTATTTCATAATAATCTAGATTGTCAGTACTATTAATGTTCTTTCAAGTACTTATTAATTTATTGATGATTTGATTTTCCAGATTCTCCCTACTTACGTTCATACTGAATCCAGGTTATAACCAAGAAAATTAAAATACATCATACATGGATAAATGTTAGTAGTATTTTTTTTAGGAAAAAATGGCATCTAATTGTAATGATCTCTTTGTTATTATTGTACTATATATAGAATGTGTGTGCTTTGGATATTTAAATTACACTAATATTTCATGTGTTTACAAGGGATTGTTTGAATATTTATGTATTCATTATATATCTATGTTTTCCTTCAGGAGTTTTAGAATCTAATAAAACTGTCACAGAATTTCCAGCTGAAATGAATAAATAAGTAGATGCTTGGGTTCTTTTTCATTCCATAAGTAAAGAACACTGTAACTTTTAAAACTTCTCTTCACCCACAAAATAAACTTAAATCAATTATGATACTAATATGATGAGATTTCTCATTTGCTATTCAAATTCGTCAACACCTATTGAACCGGAATCTCAGAAATGTATGTCTATACTTTGTTTTATGTAAAAGAAAAAATAAATGGGTAAATTAACCCTTAATGCTTTTCTTTCTGCCCAAACAACAACTGCAAATTTAAGATGTGAGACATTAAAACGAATTCATTAGTTTCACCTCTCCTTAACAGCTTAACTATATCCTAATATAATCACAGAGAAGCATTTTTGGAATGGGAGAGTAAAAACGGAAAATCTGCTCCTTCACAAAAGCAAAAACACCGGGAAAATTTGTCAAGTTGACCTATTCAAAGCTCTGGAAATTTACCAAAGGATTGCAACAATCCAAGGATGATATAACTACAAAAATCTGCTGATTTTCAGTTAAACAATGAGCTTAGTTATCTCTTATCCTCCCTGTTTTCAGGTATATAGTAGCCTATACGCCAAAAGCTCAGCACACACTGGAGGGTGGATGATGGTTTGCAGCTTCCCAAAAACTCCATCTCCAGAGTACTGTCACTCACTCCCTGACTTGTATTGAAGTTCCCTGGAAGACCCCATTCACTGGGCTTATCATTATTTGATCTGCCTCAGGAGAGTTACCTCTGATGCAAAAGACCTATCCTCAGAGCATTTATCAAAAACCTATCCTCAAAGCATTTATCAAAAATAATCAGCTGCCTCAGAAACTAATACCAATCTGGGCAAACAAGAGGGTAGTCAAGAAGAAAAATAACTGAGGGATGAGATGTCCATAGGATCCTTGAAAAAGTTCTAACATTCTTAACACTCCAAAAGAGTTGCTTTGCCACTCTAACAACAGAAAGATGTGTTATTGCTGTTTTTACCATCCTTGTAAGTACAGAGGAGAATTCAGGCTATTTCAACTTTAATGTTCTAATTGATGAGGGATTGTTATAATGACATGAAGCCTTAGTGATTATTGAACTAAACACAATATAATGAAGTTTCCTGAGAAATTACTACTAAATGAAATAAAAATCAAGTAATAAGAAACACAGAATGTTATTCATTGGTTTTATTATTTCAACATTCAGTAGTTTCCCAGACTGTCCAGTATTTAATAATATTCTTTAACACCAAAAAACCTGAAAACTCTTAGAAGAGAACCTAGGGGAAAAACTTCATGAGATTGTCCTTGGCAATGATTTCATGGTCATGACACCAAGCACACAGGCAACAAAAACAAAAATAGTCAAGTGGGACTACATCAAACATGAAAGCTTCTGCACAGCAAAGGAAACAATCAACAAATTGTAAAGGCAACCTATAAGACAGGAGAATATGTATGCAAATCAAATATCTGAAAATGGGCCAATATCGAAAATATATATATACAACTCAATAGCAAAAAGTAAATTTAAAAATGGGCAGAAGATATGAATAGACATTTTTCCAAAGAAGATATAAGATGGCCAACAGGTACACGAAAAGATGCTCTACATTAATAATCATCAGAGAAACAAAAATCAAAACCACAATGAGATATCACCTTATATCTGTTAGGATGACTATTATTTAAAAAGATAAAATTTTAAAATATGTGTTAACAAGGATGTGGAGAAACTGGAAGCCTCGTGTACTGTCAGTGAGGATGTAACCTGTTTAATCACTATAAAAACAGTATGGAGTTTCCTAAAAAATTGAAAAAGAAGTACCATATGATCCAGCAATATCACTTCTGGGTATTTATCCAAAGGAATTGAAATCAGGGTCTTCAAGAGATATCTGCACTCCTATGGTCACTGCAGCATTATTCACAATAGCTAAGATAAGGAAACAATCCAAATATCCATCAATGAATGAATGGATAAAGAAAATGTGGTCTATATGGAATATTACTTATATAATAAATTTATCATATTATATAAATGTGCTATATTATGTATTATATCTTATTTGTTATATATTGTATAATATTTTATTACATATTATATAAACTTATTGTAATAATATGAGATATTATTTAGCCTAAAAAGGAAGGAAATGATGCCATTTGCAACAACGTGAATGAACTTGGAGAACATTATACTTAGTGTAACAAATATTGCAAGATCTTGCTTATATGTGGAATCTAAAATAGTCAAATTCATAGAATCACAGAACAGAATGGTGGTTTCCAGGGCCTGGGGAGAGGTGGATATGGGCTGATGTTAGTCAAAGTGTACAAAGTTTCGGATATGCAAGATGTATAAATTCTTAATATTTAATGTATATTGTGGTACCTATAGCTAACAACACTATATTGTATACTTCAAATCTGCTTAAAGGGTAGATCTTAAATTAAGTCTTCTCACCACAAAATAAAGAAGAAAAAGAAAAGAAGAATTGCATGAATGTGACAGATATATTAATTTTCTTGATTATATAATCACTTCACAATGTACACGTATCAAAATATTAAACTGTACACCTTAAATATATACAATATTTATATGTCAATTATACCTCAATAAAGCTGTTAAAAAATCTAGAATTTCAATAAACTTTCTCTGGAATCTTAGGCATATTTTGACAATATTATTCAAAACTTTGCTTTTTTTTTTAATTTTATTGGTCAGTTGACAATTTTTCTGGTTATTCTCACTTTAAAGAAGTCATATTCCCATAATTTAAAAAGATAATAGTTTTCTATTAGAATTTATAGCCTCCATCTGCCATTAATACATATAAAAGACATTTAATATTTTTTTATATGATACCCAACATACTCCTAAAGACTAACAAAGATATACCTCTGAAATATATTTGTCATTTTTTATTACTTTTTGGATAAAGCATATTTTGAATGCTTGATGACTCATCATATATTATTTTATCATTCTTCATTTATGATCCTTAAATATATAATTAGAGAGACTATACAAAATTAAATGTTATCTTTAGCAGAGGATTCAAAATTATTTTAAAAATTATCACACTACAAATATCCTTCTTTTCCTGATATAAAACTTAGCTGAAAACTTTGGAAGTCATATCTTGAAACTGCAATTTTAACTGGTTTACCTTTGAGAACTTTTAAGTGCATCATTATCACCTAACAGTGGATTCATAGATTATTTGTGCTAGATAATAGTTTTATTTTTAAGGAAAGAAAATAAGTTTAATTTTTTTTTTTTTTTTTTTTGTGGTACGCGGGCCTCTCACTGCTGTGGCCTCTCCCGTTGCGGAGCACAGGCTCCGGACGCGCAGGCTCAGCGGCCATGGCTCACGGGCCCAGCCGCTCTGCGGCATGTGGGATCTTCCCAGACCGGGGCACGAACCCGTATCCCCTGCATCGGCAGGCGGACTCTCAACCACTGCGTCACCAGGGAAGCCCAATAAATTTAATTTTAAATTAAGTTTAAGTTGTAGGAGCAATACAAATTTTAAAAATTAATTTACTTAAAAGAAACGAGTGAAATAAACAATTGATTTTAAGGGATTTTAAGATTGTGAAAAAAAGGGGAGAAAAAATAAAAACTTCATGCTCACGATGTATAGAAAAAATAAAATACTCCACACAGAGCTAAATGTTTGATGACTTGAAACAAATAATCAAATGATGACACTTTTATTGTTTCATTTTTCCCCTGTTATTTGATTTTATTATAAATTAACTGAAGTGGTATTTCAATGGTGCACATTACTGAAACTGAAGCAAAGACAGGTTGATCAGTCTTTTTCCCTCTATCCCAGAAAGAATTAATCTATCTATGTACCTTAATCAAACCTTTGCTTATAAAAGACTTTACTGTGGATCAAATTTTCTTGAGGGGAAAAAACAAAGTTCTGTTTAGTAAATATAACCTAGGTACAGAACTCAAAATTCCCAAACTGAGTTTCATTTCTTCTGTTTAATAAAAGTGAAAATATGTTGATGCACTATAACTTATATTAGATTGTCAGCGCACTTTATATTGTTTCATTATAAATACAATTTTCTCACTAAATTTTCTGGAGAATTGATTGTTTAGATTATCAGAACAAAGCTCTAAATTTGCTTTTTATTCTGTATTATACTACTAGACTCTCTACACCACTCCTGTACAATATATTGCCTTTACATAACCATTTTATGAAATATGAATATTTCATAGTAGTTTCATAGCATTTGTAAAAGCAATTATGCCAAAGAGGCATTTCAGTGACTTAATTTCATAACTTATTTTTAAAACTCTATAAAAATAAACATTAATAAAAATCCATTAAATGATAAAACAAAATACTGTATAATATTTAATATCTCATTTGGAATGAGAAAAGGGTGTCTCTATAATCATATCAATTTCATATATCGCTAGACTTTTTGTCCAATGTAATAAGGTATTAAACAACTACTGAGACAATATTTCTTTATGTGTACATAAATAGCTGACAAAATATTTGGGTAAAAGTAGTAGAAAAAAGCAATTGCTTTACTTTGAGGATTGTGTAGTCATTAAAAGCATACTGAAAAAATCGTGTTTAAAAATGTAAAGCAGAGCTAGTGGGAAGCAGCCGCATAGCACAGGGAGATCAGCTGGGTGCTTTGTGACCACCTAGAGGTGTGGGATAGGGAGGGTGGGAGGGCGGTTCAAGAGGGAGGGATATGGGGATATATGTACACATATAGCTGATTCACTTTGTTATAAAGCAGAAACTAACACACCATTGTAAACCAATTATACTCCAATGAAATGTTTAAAAAAATAATGTAAAGCATAAATTTAAATTATTGAGGAATAATTACAATGCTAATAGAGAAACACTGGTTGCATGGCACTAGTTCATTTTAAAATATATATATACACGTATCTATGTGTATGTATGTATATATCTCTATATATCTCAGTATATACATATATAGTGATAATGTATTGTTTATTATTAAATTATTAATGAGAATAACTTCTACATAGCTGTTTTTACTCTATAAGCCAAAAGTAAAGATATCACATTTATAGGTATCATTATCACTGTGATAAATTAGAACTGAAATTAAAATCAGTTCAAACTGAAAGTCCAACCACTGTTAAACTTTTAATAAGGCATCATTTATTTATCACTAGACTAGTAATTTGACATCAGAATAGCAAAAATGCTACATGTATGTCCTTCAGATTGCCTTATTATTGATACAATAAAGAAAAATCATCCTTGTCTTAGTTTACTTAGTATACTAGAAGTACACACTCACCTGGTTTTGAGTGAGTAGTTTATTACTTACATAAAGGAAAGGCGAATACTGAAAGTCAGGAGACACAGGCAACAAAGGGTGTGGAATCAAGTCAGGTACCACTCTGGGTGTCTGAACTTATGACTGCAGGAAAAACTCCAGGAGTCACTATAGACTAGAGCACTCACCTATCTTTTTAAAAACTTTCTCCAAGGGGCAAGGGAGTTGGTGTTTTGGATCAGTCCTCGATTGTGGACTGTCCCTAAAACAAATTAAATCCCAGGCACATACAATCTAAAGAGCTCAGTGAAAGAAATGCAGTTGCTTCTAGTTGTCAGGTTGCTGGGAATAGAGGTGGGGCATTAGCAACGTCTTCGACAGTTATCTCATAGCAATCAGTATGACACACAGAAGCAATGTGTGTCTGAATATGTATAAATGATTTTGGCAATATGAGTACTAAAATTTTAATACAAATAATATGAATATTTAATATTGCTACAAATATCAATACATAAAAGGTTTTCTTTTTGCCCTAGTTACTTTTAAGATTTTAAAATTTAAATTATAGCTATTTTACTATTATGTGTCTACACGTGGTTTTCTCTGTATTTATTCTGCTTTGAGTTTGCAATGTTTTTGAATATGTGGCTAAGTATCCTATCTTTTTAAAAAATTTCTCCAGCCATAATCACTTAAAACCTTGTTTCTGACCACTTATTTTCTCCTGTTCTTCTAGGGTCTCAGTATTAAAACTATCCTCCAAGTCCCTTTTTGCAATTTTCTATAAGTTTTCTCACTGTTCTAGTTTGGATATGTTTGTGATCTTTCATTCAGCTCATGAAGGCTCTTTTCACCTTTGTCTAATATATTATTAAATCTCTCTACTGAGTTCTTCTACTATCATATTTTTTTCTTTTTTATGTCTATTTATTTTATAGTTTCCAGTTCTCAGCTGAAATTCTCTAATTGCTCTTTTGAACAGATAAAACACATGTGTTTTAAAGTCTACCTAAATAAACTCAAATATCTGGTCTTATATGGGTCTGTTTCTCTTATATCTTTTTATACTTTAGTCTTTTGTGTACCTGGTTATTTTTATCTGTTGCTGAACATTTTGTTTAAACATGTGTCCTGTTAAAGACTGAATGAGGTTATATGCTTTCCAATAGGAGTGATATTTTCTTTTGACCATCAGGTATGCAGGGTCAGATAAACTTATTCCATCAATGATTGAATTGATTTAAAGCTTAAGTTCAATATTTGTGAGAGTTATGCTACTGTATGGTTTACTATTAATTCTATGCTGTGCCCTTTTCCAGCAGATCCTGAACTCCAACTTTTATTCTCCAAGCCCCAGATGATGACTGAAAATCCTACTCAGACTTATAAGGCCCTGTTTTCAAGTTGGCAAATGGCACAAGGAGAAAAGTCACATCATAAGTTGTGCTTAGTCCAAAGAACTCCTCTTTACTCCAGGATCTCGACCCATCATATCCTCTCTGCTTTGACGGTTTTCTGATATCTTCCTACAGATTTTATTTTTAAACACCCTCCATTTTTCTTAGTTATCTCTTATCCTAGAAATTATTTAAACAACAACAAGCCCCAAACTGCCAAGAGTTAAAAGGTTCTCTCTACCACTGACATGAATACACCAACAGAATAACACTTCAGACTTCACTTTTTTTTTTTTTTTTTTTTTTTTTTTTTTTT